>NC_134839.1:38008802-38626302 GCF_965363235.1 Mytilus galloprovincialis | reverse complement strand
TGTCCTTTTTTTATTCAAAATATTCAATCGTAAACAAAATTCATTAATTTTCATATCTCAGACTGACTCATATAATAAAATAATTTGTCCCCAACAACCAAAACTGACCATATAAGCATTTTATTATGTAAATCTATATAGCCACATAGTAGATGAGTTATATTTTCATGTAAGGATTGATTGTATAATAGAATAGGTAGCAATATTTGAATTGTATGACTAAAAAATTTTGTTCGCATCTATTTAGAGTGCCAGCATGTCCTTTTTTTCTTCAAAATATTAAATCATAAACAAAATTCAGTAGTTTTCATACCTCAGACTGACTGATATAATAAAATTATTTGTCCGCAACAACCAAAACTGACCATATAAGCATTTTATTATGTAAATCTATATAGCCGCATAGTAAATGAGTTATATTTTCATGTAAGGATTGATTGTATAATAAAATAGGTAGTAATATTTGAATATTATGACTAAAAAATTTTGTTCGCATCAATTTAGAGTGTCAGCATGTCCTTTTTTTCTTCAAAATATTGAATCGTAAACAAAATTCAATAGTTTTCATATCTTAGACTGACTCATATAATAAAATTATTTGTCTGCAACAACCAAAACTGACCATTTAAGCATTTTATCATGTAAATCTATACAGCCTCATAGTAAATGAGTTATATTTTCATGTAAGGATTGATTGTATAATAAAATAGGTAGCAATATTTGATTATTATGACTGAAAAATTTTGTTCGCATCAATTTAGAGTGCCAGCATGTCCTTTTTTTTATTCAAAATATTAAATCATAAACAAAATTCAATAGTTTTCATATCTTAGACTGACTCATATAATAAAATTATTTGTCCGCAACAACCAAAACTGACCATTTAAGCATTTTATCATGTAAATCTATACAGCCTCATAGTAAATGAGTTATATTTTCATGTAAGGATTGATTGTATAATAAAATAGGTAGCAATATTTGAATATTATGACTAAAAAATTTGTTCGCATCAATTTAGAGTGCCAGCATGTCTTTTTTTTCTTCAAAATATTGAATTGTAAACAAAATTCAGTAGTTTTCATACCTCCTGCAGACTGACTAATATAATAAAATTATTTGTCCGCAACAACCAAAACTGACCATATCAGCATTTTATTATGTAAATCTATATAGCCGCATAGTAAATGAGTTATATTTTCATGTAAGGATTGATTGTATAATAGAATAGGTAGCAATATTTGAATATTATGACTAAAAAATTTTTGTTTGCATCAATTAAGAGAGCCAGCATGTCCTTTTTTTTGTTCAAAATATTGAATCGTAAACAAAGTTTAATAGTTTGCATATCTTAGACTGACTCATATAAAAAAAATATTTGTCCGCAACAACCAAAACTGACCATATAAGCATTTTATTATGTAAATCTATATAGCCTCATTGTAAATGAGTTATATTTTCATGTAAGGATTGACTGTATAATAAAATAGGTAGCAATATTTGAATATTATGACTAAAAAATTTTGTTCTCATCAATTAAGAGTGCCAGCATGTCCTTTTTTTATTCAAAATATTCAATCGTAAACAAAATTCAATAGTTTTCATATCTTAGACTGACTCATTTAACAAAATTATTTGTCCGCAACAACCAAAACTGACCATATAAACATTTTATCATGTAAATCTATACAGCCTCATAGTAAATGAGTTATATTTTCGTGTAAGGATTGATTGTATAATAAAATGGGTAGCAATATTTGAATATTATGACTAAAAAATTTGTTCGCATCAATTTAGAGTGCCAGCATGTCTTTTTTTTCTTCAAAATATTGAATTGTAAACAAAATTCAGTAGTTTTCATACCTCATGCAGACTGACTAATATAATAAAATTATTTGTCCGCAATAACCAAAACTGACCATATCAGCATTTTATCATGTAAATCTATACAGCCGCATAGTAAATGAGTTATATTTTCATGTAAGGATTGACTGTATAATAAAATAGGTAGCAATATTTGAATATTATGACTAAACAATTTTGTTCTCATCAATTAAGAGTGCCAGCATGTCCTTTTTTTATTCAAAATATTCAATCGTAAACAAAATTCAATAGTTTTCATATCTTAGACTGACTCATTTAACAAAATTATTTGTCCGCAACAACCAAAACTGACCATATAAACATTTTATCATGTAAATCTATACAGCCTCATAGTAAATGAGTTATATTTTCATGTAAGGATTGATTGTATAATAAAATAGGTAGCAATATTTGAATATTATGACTAAAAAATTTGTTCGCATCAATTTAGAGTGCCAGCATGTCTTTTTTTTCTTCAAAATATTGAATTGTAAACAAAATTCAGTAGTTTTCATACCTCCTGCAGACTGACTAATATAATAAAATTATTTGTCCGCAACAACCAAAACTGACCATATCAGCATTTTATTATGTAAATCTATATAGCCGCATAGTAAATGAGTTATATTTTCATGTAAGGATTGATTGTATAATAGAATAGGTAGCAATATTTGAATATTATGACTAAAAAATTTTTGTTTGCATCAATTAAGAGAGCCAGCATGTCCTTTTTTTTTGTTCAAAATATTGAATCGTAAACAAAGTTTAATAGTTTGCATATCTTAGACTGACTCATATAAAAAAAATATTTGTCCGCAACAACCAAAACTGACCATATAAGCATTTTATTATGTAAATCTATATAGCCTCATTGTAAATGAGTTATATTTTCATGTAAGGATTGACTGTATAATAAAATAGGTAGCAATATTTGAATATTATGACTAAAAAATTTTGTTCTCATCAATTAAGAGTGCCAGCATGTCCTTTTTTTATTCAAAATATTCAATCGTAAACAAAATTCAATAGTTTTCATATCTTAGACTGACTCATTTAACAAAATTATTTGTCCGCAACAACCAAAACTGACCATATAAACATTTTATCATGTAAATCTATACAGCCTCATAGTAAATGAGTTATATTTTCGTGTAAGGATTGATTGTATAATAAAATGGGTAGCAATATTTGAATATTATGACTAAAAAATTTGTTCGCATCAATTTAGAGTGCCAGCATGTCTTTTTTTTCTTCAAAATATTGAATTGTAAACAAAATTCAGTAGTTTTCATACCTCATGCAGACTGACTAATATAATAAAATTATTTGTCCGCAATAACCAAAACTGACCATATCAGCATTTTATCATGTAAATCTATACAGCCGCATAGTAAATGAGTTATATTTTCATGTAAGGATTGACTGTATAATAAAATAGGTAGCAATATTTGAATATTATGACTAAACAATTTTGTTCTCATCAATTAAGAGTGCCAGCATGTCCTTTTTTTATTCAAAATATTCAATCGTAAACAAAATTCAATAGTTTTCATATCTTAGACTGACTCATTTAACAAAATTATTTGTCCGCAACAACCAAAACTGACCATATAAACATTTTATCATGTAAATCTATACAGCCTCATAGTAAATGAGTTATATTTTCGTGTAAGGATTGATTGTATAATAAAATGGGTAGCAATATTTGAATATTATGACTAAAAAATTTGTTCGCATCAATTTAGAGTGCCAGCATGTCTTTTTTTTCTTCAAAATATTGAATTGTAAACAAAATTCAGTAGTTTTCATACCTCATGCAGACTGACTAATATAATAAAATTATTTGTCCGCAATAACCAAAACTGACCATATAAGCATTTTATTATGTAAATCTATATAGCCGCATAGTAAATGAGTTATATTTTCATGTAAGGATTGATTGTATAATAGAATAGGTAGCAATATTTGAATTTTATGACTAAACAATTTTGTTCGCATCTATTTAGAGTGCCAGCATGTCCTTTTTTTCTTCAAAATATTAAATCATAAACAAAATTCAGTAGTTTTCATACCTCAGACTGACTGATATAATAAAATTATTTGTCCGCAACAACCAAAACTGACCATATAAGCATTTTATTATGTAAATCTATATAGCCGCATAGTAAATGAGTTATATTTTCATGTAAGGATTGATTGTATAATAAAATAGGTAGTAATATTTGAATATTATGACTAAAAAATTTTGTTCGCATCAATTTAGAGTGTCAGCATGTCCTTTTTTTCTTCAAAATATTGAATCGTAAACAAAATTCAATAGTTTTCATATCTTAGACTGACTCATATAATAAAATTATTTGTCTGCAACAACCAAAACTGACCATTTAAGCATTTTATCATGTAAATCTATACAGCCTCATAGTAAATGAGTTATATTTTCATGTAAGGATTGATTGTATAATAAAATAGGTAGCAATATTTGATTATTATGACTGAAAAATTTTGTTCGCATCAATTTAGAGTGCCAGCATGTCCTTTTTTTTATTCAAAATATTAAATCATAAACAAAATTCAATAGTTTTCATATCTTAGACTGACTCATATAATAAAATTATTTGTCCGCAACAACCAAAACTGAACATTTAAGCATTTTATCATGTAAATCTATACAGCCTCATAGTAAATGAGTTATATTTTCATGTAAGGATTGATTGTATAATAGAATAGGTAGCAATATTTGAATATTATGACTAAAAAATTTTGTTTGCATCAATTAAGAGAGCCAGCATGTCCTTTTTTTATTCAAAATATTGAATCGTAAACAAAGTTTAATAGTTTGCATATCTTAGACTGACTCATATAAAAAAAATATTTGTCCGCAACAACCAAAACTGACCATATCAGCATTTTATTATGTAAATCTATATAGCCGCATAGTAAATGAGTTATATTTTCATGTAAGGATTGACTGTATAATAAAATAGGTAGCAATATTTGAATATTATGACTAAAAAATTTTGTTCTCATCAATTAAGAGTGCCAGCATGTCCTTTTTTTATTCAAAATATTCAATCGTAAACAAAATTCAATAGTTTTCATATCTTAGACTGACTCATTTAACAAAATTATTTGTCCGCAACAACCAAAACTGACCATATAAACATTTTATCATGTAAATCTATACAGCCTCATAGTAAATGAGTTATATTTTCGTGTAAGGATTGATTGTATAATAAAATGGGTAGCAATATTTGAATATTATGACTAAAAAATTTGTTCGCATCAATTTAGAGTGCCAGCATGTCTTTTTTTTCTTCAAAATATTGAATTGTAAACAAAATTCAGTAGTTTTCATACCTCATGCAGACTGACTAATATAATAAAATTATTTGTCCGCAATAACCAAAACTGACCATATCAGCATTTTATCATGTAAATCTATACAGCCGCATAGTAAATGAGTTATATTTTCATGTAAGGATTGACTGTATAATAAAATAGGTAGCAATATTTGAATATTATGACTAAACAATTTTGTTCTCATCAATTAAGAGTGCCAGCATGTCCTTTTTTTATTCAAAATATTCAATCGTAAACAAAATTCAATAGTTTTCATATCTTAGACTGACTCATTTAACAAAATTATTTGTCCGCAACAACCAAAACTGACCATATAAACATTTTATCATGTAAATCTATACAGCCTCATAGTAAATAAGTTATCTTTTCGTGTAAGGATTGATTGTATAATAAAATGGGTAGCAATATTTGAATATTATGACTAAAAAATTTGTTCGCATCAATTTAGAGTGCCAGCATGTCTTTTTTTTCTTCAAAATATTGAATTGTAAACAAAATTCAGTAGTTTTCATACCTCATGCAGACTGACTAATATAATAAAATTATTTGTCCGCAATAACCAAAACTGACCATATAAGCATTTTATTATGTAAATCTATATAGCCGCATAGTAAATGAGTTATATTTTCATGTAAGGATTGATTGTATAATAGAATAGGTAGCAATATTTGAATTTTATGACTAAACAATTTTGTTCGCATCTATTTAGAGTGCCAGCATGTCCTTTTTTTCTTCAAAATATTAAATCATAAACAAAATTCAGTAGTTTTCATACCTCAGACTGACTGATATAATAAAATTATTTGTCCGCAACAACCAAAACTGACCATATAAGCATTTTATTATGTAAATCTATATAGCCGCATAGTAAATGAGTTATATTTTCATGTAAGGATTGATTGTATAATAAAATAGGTAGTAATATTTGAATATTATGACTAAAAAAATTTGTTCGCATCAATTTAGAGTGTCAGCATGTCCTTTTTTTCTTCAAAATATTGAATCGTAAACAAAATTCAATAGTTTTCATATCTTAGACTGACTCATATAATAAAATTATTTGTCTGCAACAACCAAAACTGACCATTTAAGCATTTTATCATGTAAATCTATACAGCCTCATAGTAAATGAGTTATATTTTCATGTAAGGATTGATTGTATAATAAAATAGGTAGCAATATTTGATTATTATGACTGAAAAATTTTGTTCGCATCAATTTAGAGTGCCAGCATGTCCTTTTTTTATTCAAAATATTAAATCATAAACAAAATTCAATAGTTTTCATATCTTAGACTGACTCATATAATAAAATTATTTGTCCGCAACAACCAAAACTGAACATTTAAGCATTTTATCATGTAAATCTATACAGCCTCATAGTAAATGAGTTATATTTTCATGTAAGGATTGATTGTATAATAGAATAGGTAGCAATATTTGAATATTATGACTAAAAAATTTTGTTTGCATCAATTAAGAGAGCCAGCATGTCCTTTTTTTATTCAAAATATTGAATCGTAAACAAAGTTTAACAGTTTGCATATCTTAGACTGACTCATATAAAAAAAATATTTGTCCGCAACAACCAAAACTGACCATATCAGCATTTTATTATGTAAATCTATATAGCCGCATAGTAAATGAGTTATATTTTCATGTAAGGATTGATTGTATAATAGAATAGGTAGCAATATTTGAATATTATGACTAAAAAATTTTGTTCGCATCAATTAAGAGAGCCAGCATGTCCTTTTTTTATTCAAAATATTGAATCGGAAACAAAGTTTAATAGTTTGCATATCTTAGACTGACTCATATAAAAAAAATATTTGTCCGCAACAACCAAAACTGACCATATTTATATAAGCATTTTATTATGTAAATCTATATAGCCTCATAGTAAATGAGTTATATTTTCATGTAAGGATTGACTGTATAATAAAATAGGTAGCAATATTTGAATATTATGACTAAAAAAATTTGTTCGCATCAATTTAGAGTGCCAGCATGTCTTTTTTTTTCTTCAAAATATTGAATTGTAAACAAAATTCAGTAGTTTTCATACCTCAGACTGACTGATACAATAAAATTATTTGTCCGCAACAACCAAAACTGACCATATAAGCATTTTATTATGTAAATATATATAGCCTCATAGTAAATGAGTTATATTTTCATGTAAGGATTGATTGTATAATAAAATAGGTAGCAATATTTGAATATTATGACTAAAAAATGTTGTTCGCATCAATTTAGAGTGCCAGCATGTCCTTTTTTTCTTCAAAATATTGAATCGTAAACAAAATTCAGTAGTTTTCATACCTCAGACTGACTCATATAATAAAATTATTTGTCCGCAACAACAAAAACTGACCATATCAGCATTTTATCATGTAAATCTATACAGCCGCATAGTAAATGGGTTATATTTTCATGTAAGGATTGATTGTATAATGAAAAAGGTAGCAATATTTGAATAGTATGACTAACAAATTTTGTTCCCATCAATTAAGAGTGCCAGCACGTCCTTTTTTTATTCAAAATATTGAATATTGAGACAAATTTCAGTAGTTTTCTAACCTCAGACTAATCGAATTATAACCATAACAGACCATATTAGCACTATATATAGCTGCATAGTAAATTAGTTATATATCCATGTAAAGATAGCAATATTTGAACATTTAAATTGACGAGATGGTACAAATGTACATACTTATATTACACTTTATTGATATCCCTTTCAATACACTGTACAATTTACGTTTTTTTTATCATTTGTCATAACAGAATCTTATCATGTTAATCCAAGGCAAACAAAGTGAATTTCGATTAAAAATAATGTATTAAATGCACCGAGTTATAGTTAGGAATTCGAAGAGACAAATTATAAATGGCGAACGAAACAACGTAAACCATGATGTTTACATCCCATCATGTAAAAATATTCTCCCTATGTCTCAGATAACCTTTCTTTCCGTATCGATATTTGCACCTGTAACTTTTGAAGAAAAAAAATATAGAAAATCTGCAAATCAGTAAAGTTAATGGACTTAATGAAAGTGATTTTGTGTAATTTAATATTTTGAATTAAAAGAGTTTTTGAATTGTTCTGGTTTGAAACACATACTTTATTATATACGTAAAATATTAAGACTAAGGGTCGTTTTTATAAAAAAAAATGTCCAAATGAACTTGAAGTTTATTTCTAAATTTACCCAATCAGTTAACGCCAAAATTAAACGTGCGTTTACTTTCAAGTGCACGTAAAAATACACTTGTAAAATCTGTAGTAAACGCCCGTTTACTTTTAAGTGCACGTAAAAATAAATTTGAAGAATTCTGAAGTAAACGCCCGTTTACTACTGACTAAACGGACACATAGTAAACGCCCGTTTACTAGGGTAGACATTAGAAATTTCCATTTCGACCACGTTAACGTAATTATAGTAAATGGGAGATTTGAAGTTAACTAACGAAATATGTGCACGCGGCGTTAACTTGCGTTTACTTTATGTAATGTTTGGTCTGCACCCAACTGTATATATTGAAAAATTACAGTCCTTTTAATGTTATAAATGCTGGGTAGTTTATTAAACACTTTCAAGAAAAACATTAGACAGTGCTATATTCATGATATTGTGGTAATTAGAATGATGGAAATAATAATTTTGATTTCATTAAACAATGGGTGCATTAGCTACAAGTCCATCTGCAAATATTTGGCCACCAGGACAAGCCATTTCACAACTGCTAAAAAAGGAGTTTTAAAATCCTTATATGCAGTCAGTACATTTACAAAATAAGCAAAATGGCAGGCAAACAATACTCCTAAAAAAGGATTACATACATTAAGATTGAGCAATATACATGATCAAAGAAAGGGAAAAAAGATAATATATTTTAGCAGGGTTATGAGTTCCTGCCTTGTCAAGAACAGTTGTCACTTACATTATTAGTAGTACATGTCAAAAGAGTAATACAAGGGCTTGATATATAGAAGGCAAAATGTCTGAGAAGTACTAAAACTACTGAAAGCATAAAAATACCCGTAGAATAACACACAGCTTTAACATATTATAATCTTCAAGCATTTCAAACGTCATAGTATCCTTTAAAATATAATGTTCTTATTCTGGAACTTGTGATCTCAGAAGGTTACATGTGCTATTGTAATATGGAAGCACACTAATAAAATTGAGAATGGAAATGGGGAATGTGCCAAAGAGACAACAACCCGACCATAGAAAAAAAACAACAGCAGAAGGTCACCAACAGGTCTTCAATGTAGCGAGAAATTCCCGAACCCGGAGTCGTCCTTCAACTGGCCCCTAAACAAATATATACTAGTACAGTGATAATGAACGCCATACTAATTTCCAAATTGTACACAAGAAACTAAAATTAAAATAATACAAGACTAACAAAGGCCAGAGGCTCCTGACTTGGGACAGGCGCAAAAATGCGGCGGGGTTAAACATGTTTGTGAGATCTCAACCCTCCCCCTATACCTCTAGCCAATGTAGAAAAGTAAACGCATAACAATACGCACATTAAAATTCAGTTCAAGAGAAGTCCGAGTCTGATGTCAGAAGATGTAACCAAAGAAAATAAACAAAATGACAATAATACATAAATAACAACAGACTACTAGCAGTTAACTGACATACTTGAAATGCTTAGTCTCAAAATTAAAAGTTAGACTTTTCATATTGCAATTGTCATGAATAAATCTTTCTTGTTACAGTATCATATAAAGAGACCAGAAACAAATCCAAAACCTAACCCAGTTTTTTCGGTAAGTTTATTATTTACATAGACTTATATCATTGGTAATTCAGTTAGTTTAGTTTTGTAAAATTAAGAACATGTATACACATTTGTTTATGTCTGAATATATAAAATGTTGCAAAATTATCAGTCAAAACTGATATTCTGTTAGAATTAGACAACAATATGTTACAATATCATACAGTCATAGGACAAAAGTGAGTTCTCACTCAAAAAATGTCCTATCATTTCAACTTAAATCGATATTTTTCAAAAATGTATTACCAAATAAATCTATGAGCGATTTTTATAAAATAAATACCATAAGATGCAAAAATGTCTGAAGATTTTTTGTTTATTTGGCCATAATTTTGGTGAGGTTCGTTTTCATTATCTAATGGGTTAAACACAAATGCAAATTTTTACGATTTTAATTTGGTTGAAATACATAGCAAACTTTTCAAGAAATATTTTTCTTCATGTTCACCTCATCAGAAAATTAAAATAAGCATGAAGAATATCATGGCCAAATAAACAATAAAACTTCAGACAATTCTGCATCTTATGGTGTCTATTTTATAAAAATCGCTCAAAGATAATAATTTTTAGAAAATTATCGATTTTGGTTGAACTGATACGACATTTTTTTTAGTGGGAACTCACTTTTGTTGTACATTGATTCAGAAAATGCAAATCAAGGTAACAAACGAGGGAATCGTTTCTCCTGTTCTGCATCCATCAACAGTCATAACAACTCAAATTTAGTCTAGATGTGATAATAGGGAATATGCAACACTTGATCAAAACAGATCAAAGGCCAAAAACATGTAGTAACTTGAGACACAGATACATATCATACAACCATGCAAATTAGGATGGTGATTGTAGAAAATTATGGGAGCAGTTTTTGTGTAAGGAGCACACCCCTGTTAATAAAATGTGTATAGTGTGATCATGCATAAGTGTAATGTATCAATTAAGATATAAACACCAAAAAATGAGCCATATAGTATATAACTGCTAACAGATGGAAAGTTGACAATTTTAAAATTAAAATTACAATAAATAAAAATCTAATACTACTTGCAGATGTCATTCCTTACATAAAAAATATATATTATTATCAATAATACATTTTGTGGTGAGATGCTTTATTGACTTAATAAAATACATGCTCACTGAAAACGAGTTATTATTTTGTTCTGGTGTATATTAATTTGCCAATAATTTTAATGTTAAAATAAGTTCTTGGAAAGATGCAAAACAATTTAATGTTGCTTTAAAGTTTTTTGCTTTATTTTGTATATTTCTATTTCAGAAAAATGGTGGAGGTCCGTCAACTAATGCATAGATGACTAAGAATAGTTAAATAAATTTTAATAAGTGTTCCTCTAAGAGGGCTTCCATATACCCATGTGCCAATATTAGAGATATTCTTCATCTAATGAAATAGAGACATGAAAACATTGACATTGAATATGTGCTTTGTGAATTATGTAATTGTCATATTGTATATCCCAATGTCAAAACTGTGTTTTAAAAGTGAGGCATATAGAATGTATATACAGCTGATTTGTGAAGTCAGCTGTAAGTAAAAATTTCATACATTTTAAAATAATGATCTTTATACTTGACTGATGCTGAATTGTAATTAATTTACAGGTAAAATACTATAAAATCATAAATGATTTATTGTAAAAAAAAAATGTAAATGTGTTTTATACTGATAACACAGAGGAAGAGAATAACACAACACAAGACAGGTGTTTTCTGATGGATAGATTCAACGCAAATATGTTGGTGTAAATTATTTTGATGATATTTATACAGGGTTTTATTATGCAAACTGTGAATATTTTATATAGAAAAAAATCAGTAGATAATTTATATATCAGACGGAATCATTTTAATGGCAACTTATGTATAAAGGAAAAAATGTGATTATGTACAATATAAACTTGTTTTTTCACTGTCTATCTTTTTTCATCACAATTTTTATCATCATATTAAGCATCACATATTGTTCATCATTTTTAGATTTTTTTGTGTCTGAATTTTCCATTGAATATTTAGTTTGAACACGTTAAAAGACAAATTCTTCTTTTGCACTTATGGCCAAAAATTGTTTATGTACAGATTTGAAATAGATTTTTTCAAAATGATATAGTTAAAATTGCATTCTAAATTATCTCAAATGGGATTTTGAGAAAGGCCAGTTGTGGGATTATAAATCCATATTTAACATAATGAATTTAAATGTTGTCATTACATAATCTTCAAACCTGTATTATGGTTTTTTTTCAACATTGCAATTTTCAAAACACATTTCAAATTTTTCAAATTTTATTTTTCAACAAATTCTGCATTTGACGGGTGCAATCTAGATACATTATTGATATAGTTTCTTCAATGATACTAAAAACGTTTATTATTCTCTATATTAGTCGTTCAATAGCGTTTAAAATTTTTATTAATAACGAAATTCATAGGCATTATCATTCCGTAATGCCTGTTTTCCCGTTTGAAACTTCTTACTAATTAATGGTTGAAAATTTCCACTATCTTATCAATCATGCCTAACAATTGTTGTAAATTGACGTTTTATACAAGCCAACTTGTATGTCCTAAAAAAAGTACTATTAATATAAAGTGTAGTTAGATATTTTTTTTTTAATTTGTTAATTCTTGGTTTTACTTTATTTATATACATGAATGTGAGTGATGTAAGTTTAGGTTAATGGATGCAAATTTGAAAATGAGTGCAATCATTTTATAATGTACCATTTCCAATCAAATTGTTAAAAATATATGCATTTTATTGTGCTATTAGTAATGCCATATATATACATTTAAACTTTTAGTTTACATTCAGGGATTTAGATTTGTTGAATCAAAAATACTATCAAAGCATGCTTTGGTTAACCCATATACTTGGTAACAATAATTTGTCAAAACTGTACTTCTATTAGCAATAGTTTTAAAAACAGGTAATTTTAAAGCAAATAAATTTTATGTAAAAAAATATAAAACAAAATATAGTTCTAATCAGAACAGTGGCGATTTATGACAAGTCTTTCACCTTTTATTATTCTACATAAGCTTTACTTTCAATCATTAAATCAACCATACTTCAAATTGTAAGTGCAATATTTTTAAAATCATATTTGGAATAGTTCTTTTAAATACATTATCTATATGGAAAGCTTGCATAGTTTTAGTTCATTCATCCTTAATAGTTTTAACACTGTAAACTGCTGTTTATCATTTGTATTATAAGTTCTATCATATCTGGAAGTAGTAACAATATCACAATACACTTTAAGAGATAACTTATACCTTACTTAGTGCTTACAGATAAAAAAAAAAAAACTTTCAAGACCAATTTCAATAATATTTTAATACCTTAAGTATAGGCTTCTATTTTTATGATTACTAACAAAATTGTATGATAAATATATTGTTGTTTTTTTTTGTTCAAATCTCTTTTATGTCTGTCTAAAAAATCATAGACATTGCTAAATGTATCTTTAAGTTTTATTTGATTTTATTGATGTTTGACATTATCTATATGGAAAGCTTGCATAGTTTTAGTTCATTCATCCTTAATAGTTTTAACACTGTAAACTGCTGTTTATTATTTGTATTATAAGTTCTATCATATCTGGAAGTAGTAACAATATCACAATACACTTTAAGAGATAACTTATACCTTACTTAGTGCTTACAGATAAAAAAAAAACAACTTTCAAGACCAATTTCAATAATATTTTAATACCTTAAGTATAGGCTTCTATTTTTATGATTACTAACAAAATTGTATGATAAATATATTGTTGTTTTTTTTGTTCAAATCTCTTTTATGTCTGTCTAAAAAATCATAGACATTGCTAAATGTATCTTTAAGTTTTATTTGATTTTATTGATGTTGATTTTTAATTATTTAAAACAAATAGTATGATTATGAAGTTACGTTTGTTTATAGGAATATGTTATATTATAATATTTCATATTTAGCATATTTGGTTGAGATAAAATCAGTTTCTTAAAATAAAACTTTTAAGTTTTGAATGAAACATGATTGCATATCAATATTTTGTTAAATATGCCAAAATCAAAAACAGCTAACAATTTGTAGGCAGTTAAGCAAGCAATAATTGTTAATAGATTTAAAGTTCTATTATATGTATATATGTAATAAGGTATGGTCCATAGAAATATTGTTATATTATGCATTTATATTTTTCAAAAAATCAAAATTTATTTATACATCTAAATTATATATTTAAGTATAAAAATATTTTTTTTAATGAAGTGTTTTTTGTCAAAATACCTGCTCAGTTAGATATTGGAACATTCTTTTTTTATGGCTTAATGGTGGAACTTTACACGTTAAGTAGGCTTACGGTTACAAAATTTTCAGCAAAAAATTGAAGATTTGTTTTTTTTTATTACAAATTTTATTTATCACACTACTAGTTATTACTGTATGATATGGTACAAAAATCAACCAAAGAAATCGATTCGTTTTGGCCCCAGATGACAATTAAAATGTTTATATCATTGAAAAAGCTCCAAATTATCTCACTTCGGTGCAAAAATGCCATTTTTTTGTATTAGATTTGAAATATCTTTTTTTACTCATCAGTGACCTATATTTTTAGCTCACCTGGCCCAAAGGGCCAAGTGAGCTTTTCTCATCAATTTGCGTCCGTCGTCGTCCGTCGTCGTTAACTTTTACAAAAATCTTCTCCTCTGAAACTACTGGGCCAAATTAAACCAAACTTAGCCACAATCATCATTGGGGTATTTAGTTTGAAAAATGTGTCCGGTGACCCTGCAAATCAACGAAGATGGCCGCCATGGCTAAAAATAGAACATAGGGATAAAATGCCGTTTTTGGCTTATAACTCATCAACCAAAGCATTTAGAGCAAATCTCACATGTGGTAAAATTGTTTATCAGGTCAAGATCTATCTGCCCTGAAATTTTCAGATGAATCGTAAAACCTGCGATTTAAAACCACATCCTGACACATAGACGAAGGAGCAGTTTGGTTTTAATGGCTAAAGAAAAAATAAAAAATCTAGAAAAAAGATCGCAATCAGTGTTCAGGTTCTCTAGCTTTGTTTTTTGACAAAGAAGTTTCCAGTTTCATTTTACGGCTCTTATATGGAAATGTTTTTTTTCATCTGGTTAAAAAAAGCAGATTTTCGTTCGTTTTGCATTTGCTTCAAAAGATCGTGCTGTTTTGACCCAATATCTTCGAGTTTGTGTACACATCTTACCTACTTCTGAATCAACAATTTCCTTAGAAGAGTAAATTTTTTACAAATCTGACGACTCTTCTAGAAATGGAATATCAAACTTATTCATCACTTTAGAAAGCCTTTAAAGTTTTTCGAAGAAGTCCTTTGGTGTTTTCGTAGAGTCTTCGTGACGTCGTTCTTCTGTTGTAGAATGACTCAAACCACTAAATCTTTTAAATTCATCTACCAGTCTACTGACTTCTGGTTCAGCTACCATCTGTCGTCTCGAAGGTATCTTCGATTAAACGTATGCTACCAACATCGCCGTTCACGACTTATTATTCTGTGTTTGTGTCTGATCAATTGTAAGATAAGACATCAACTTGCTGGCCTTTATTATTAAATAAAGTAATAATTATACTCGACAAGACGGGACATAATCTCGACAATCCATAACTATACTAATCTGTATTCGACCTAGATCTCAAATTTACCTAATAAGTTTGATTGATTACTTGATAATCTTGGTATAGTCTAAATATGGTTTCGACCAAGGCTCGACTAGACTTGACTGGTATCTAACAGGAATCGACCTGTCTTTACCTGTTTTTCGACATGTTTCGACAAAATTTTAAAACCAATAAATTGGTTATAAATAATCTACGTTTTGTAGTCACAGATTTGAATAAGTGTAACTTCACCTTTCTAGCATTGCAACAGTATATACTTTGAAGTATAGATTGGTATATTGTTAAGACTTAACTTTACAATATTTTTCTGGTTCAAAGTAAATTTGAATTTTATTTTTTAAATTGATTTTGATAAAAGATAAACGGGTACATCGTTAAACCACCAAAACTGCCTTAGTGCACTATAAGCTTCTACAAAATCTTAAAAACTGCACAACAACGTTTTATGAAAGCATTATTAGGCGAGTGACATTCAGACCTAAAACATATTTTTAATGCACCTATCTAACACACAGCTATATTATATATCATTCGAAAGGAAAACAAATGTAGAATCCATTTTCCCGGTCGTAAAAGTGAAATATGGTGCAATTTTTTTTAAATTGGGGTCAAAGGTCATTCATAAAAAAATCAAAAGAATAGCACTTATGTAGTATTATTGTCGTATTTGAAGCAGCTGGTAAATTCAAATTTTACTTTACACGATACTATGATGACGTCTCACTAATTCTTAGTTGCATATCGTTCATGGTTTGGCGATAATTAACGTCATTTTGATGTTTTCACTCTGCTATAGGTAAAACGGTACTTTTTACAAAAACGACGTATAGTAACAAATATTTGACCTGAAATGTGTTCATATTTACTATAACTGATGGTGTGCCATGCAAAATAAAAAAATATATGAAATATTTGTTAGCTTGCCGAGTAAAAGGGATAGAAAACAGCGCAATACTAAAGAGGGTAAAAAGTAGACGTCTTTGTCACATCAACAGTGACAATAGTCTCCTGTTTGTTAACAGCCTACAAACCGTGTCAAGATCGGAAATCACTATCTTACATGTTTAATACAACCACAAGCAAAATTAAAGAGGATGTATGAATCACATTTTAAGTCTGTTCGTCCGTCAGTCCCCTCTTGTTTGCGGCCCGTGTCGAGTTAAATCAGGTAACTTATACATGTATACACAGATATACAGTTCATCCAAAAACCAATGATTTCAAATATAAAATGGATTGCTTTGAACTTTAGAACTGATGTTAGTCACACTTAGTTCAGAAATGTATTATATAGGATGACACGCGGTTTTTCATAAATTAAATCAGTTCAATTAGACGTTGACATTGACATTTGAGCCGTCAAGTTTCAAACATTGTTTGATTCGTGCTTGTCTGGTTTGTGTCCGGTCCATATCTTTTGAACAGTTGAATCTGGGTTTTCCAAACTAAGTATGCATCTACATCCTATACTATGGGATGGCCATAAACTAAAATCAGGTCACTGTGATATGGATCCAATCATAATGGAATTTCGTCCGCGACATACATAGCTGCAAAGCTAAGGTTTTACCAAACTTCAGATACAGAATAAAATTGAGAAAGGAAGTCGGTTTCACAAAAATACTCAAAACAAGATTAATCGTAAGTAAACTGAATTCATGACTTACGATCAGCTTTAGTCGTAAGATTTGTTGTGAAACTGACCCCAGATGCAAAAATTAGAATGCGGTGATTTACAATCTTAAGTTAGGTCCCACGGTGACCTTTATTTTGACATTTGGGATTATATACTTTACAAACACTTTAATTTCTTAACGTATTTTTGTTATTACGACTGCATTTATTTTCACTCACATTTATGCAGTCATAAACTTTGCAGTTAAAAATGCAAGCATTGATTTCTTACCCGTATTCAAAATTTAGATATATATAGATATTTATCAACTTATATGAATTTGCGGGATTTAGTTCGGCTTAACCTATATATAGTTTTTTTGTCATTCTGGGGGAGTTTCTGTGAATAGTCTATTCCTTTAAAAGAAACGAAATAAAACTAATTTATTACAAATAATTTGACTTTTAACAATATAAGACAGTCGAAATTCATATTTTAAAATTGAGCCTGTGAAGCTTTTGCTTTACTGGAACAATTCCTAATACTTCGCTGTTAGTGACATATTGCAGTGTAACAGAAGCTTACAATGATTTCAGTACATGCACAAGTTCCCTAATGCATATATTTTTCCTTTACAAGAACAAATTTATCAAATCCTGAAGAAAGTATGACGTATTAAGACCACTTTTGTCATCCGTACTCATACTTGGGTAAACCTACTGCCATAGTTGTTTGTTATGACGCCATGTCTTTGTTTGCTAACTTTCAGAACATGTAGTTTGAATGATGATGATGCACTTGGTGGTAGGCGTGACACGATGGCAATCTTTTTGGTTGGACGTCTGATATGAAGATTGCTCAAATCGTCTTGATTAGACTTATACATATTTATTTTTGGTTTCGGACATTTTAGAGTTTTCTTGCAGCACCGATCTACGTGTCATAATGAATAACAAATCAATCTGAAAGATATCAGGCATTTGATCGATTGTTTACGTTAGACACGCGTTTCGTCTACATAAGACTCATCGGTGATGCTCAAACCAAGTCAAACTTCGAAGAATATTAAAAAAACACGTAATCCTATTCAAAATACGGCTTGGGTAATATATACGCCTAAGGTAGAACATTTATTGTATTTCAAATCTCTACGAAGAATTCAAAATTTTTCAACTGAATGAATAGATATCCCCATATATTAAAGTATTTATAGCATGTCAACATACAGGCTCTCGACGTGGCCCTAGAACATATACTATGCTTCCTCTAAAATACTGACCAAATTTTCATCATCAATAAGTCTACCGTATGCGATGGTTAAAACGGTAGGAAATTTAAAAGGTGGACATATCTCACGTTCAAGTTCATGGGAAAAATATCAGATTTGACACATTTTTGCGTACTTTAAGTTGCAAATCTAAAATGTGCATTGATCCAATTGAGAGACAAGTAATTTTCAATAGTTATTCATAATCTCTGCCTTTTGTAATTGCAAAACGACTAAGAATAATAAGATATTGGTTTTTTACCAAGAAAAAACGTTGACATCTCAGCTTCCATGGTCTTTTGTTTTTTTTTTTATACTTTGCGTAATATTTGTACCAAACAAATTTCCTTCATGGCTATTCATACTCTTTTTCAAAGCATTTAGGTCCGTTAACTTGAGGGAAATTAACAGAGAAAACGATTTCGGAAATTTGATTGAAAAGGGGGAGTGTGTAAAAGTGTATAAAATCCAGAATAATACAGTAATAACGATATGTATTAAACAAGTAATGAACTTTTGAATAATACGAACATCATTAATTTGGGTTTCAAGCCGAAAATATCTAAGAAACGAAAACAAAATATGAAAATTGGCACCATTTTTATAAAAAATTTCAAAAATGTTACAAAATTTTTTTTTTCTCGCAAAAATTACTTTTTTTATTTTTGAAAAGTATTTTTTTATACATTGAGATGTTAACGTACATAATTTTTGCATTATGACAACAGAAAATAAATCTACATGCTAATTTTTCACGCTTCAAGACTGTTAGTCATTTTTCAATTTGGAATTATTTCTCGATTTTAATTCAATTTTTACAAAAATCTCACCGTACGATTTTTTTACGACCGAACCAAAAAAGGAAGTTCAGATATTATACTATAACATATGAAAAATTCAGCTGTGTGTTAAGTGGGTGCATTAAAGTCACTAACTAAGCGTCTTTTCTGAAAATGTCACTCGCCTATATACCTGTATTTTTGTTTTGGGTGATTTTATCTTTTCTCTTATTATTGATATTAACAGATTTTGTTTGATGACATGCGTCAGTAGTCAACATGTAATAAAGTTGCTGATCCATGAAATAATAAAGTGATTATTTCTGTAGTTATTAACGTAAGAATTTACAAATCCTTGATTAAAGTTCTTTTTTTTTTCTTTTCTTTTGTTTTGAGAAAGACGTAGAAACTGCGAAATATTACAAATGTTTTTTCAATAAATGTAATTAGACATATGGAAATATTTGCTATTATTAACAGCTGATCAACAACCAAATTGTCTTATTTCATATATATAAATTATTGAGAAATTACCCTCTTTGTTTTCATAATTTCAGTTGATGATGATTAAAACAATCTAAGTAATATTATTTATTAGAAGGTAACTACAAAATGTTGGTTCCCTGGGTCATGTTTTTAATTAAGCCTAAAACAATTTTTGTTATTGATAGATATGCAATAAAAGGAGAGTAGGCGATTCATATCACAAGTCGTTGAATGTTTTGGACATTTGATTAAAAACAACTTTTATATGACCAGCTTCTTAAAATAAGTTATTGGTCGGGGCATTTTTGTTTAAATGGAAAATGGGAAAATAATAAAATTTAATTACAGATGAATTAATGAACACAACACAATAATTTTTATTTCAATAATCTATTTTTCGTGTTATTAAAATAAACTAATAGGCAACTACATATAGACAAATGCAAAGTATAGCAGGGATTTTTTTTAGATGAATCATATTATTAAAGTTCTAGAATGTTCCATTTTAAAAAGATTATTCTGTAACATTAACCATAGAAAACCTGATTAAGATATTTTTTGCCAAGCTATTTTTACATTTTAATCATGTTTAAATGCAGTAAAACAATAAAATAAAAAATCATATTTCAATTAAGAGAAGGGAACAAATCAGAAATAAATATTCCCTTGAATGGTAAAGACTAATCCACACCACGTCGAGACTTAAGTTAAAAGTCCAGACTTGTCGAGACTAGAAACACATTGGTCGAGACTAGTCGAGACTAGTCAATCATTGGTCGAAACTGGTCGAGCTAAGGTTGAGACCAAATTCAGACTATAGCAAGTTTGTTTAAATGGGAAAATGGGAAAATAATAAAATTTAATTACACATGAATTAATGAACACAACACAATAATTTTTATTTCAATAATCTATTTTTCGTGTTATTAAAATAAATAAATAGGCAACTACATATGGACCAATGCAAAGTATAGCAGGGATTTTTTTTTAGATGAATCATATTATTAAAGTTCTAGAATGTTCCATTTTAAAAAGATTATTCTGTAACATTAAACATAGAAAACCTGATTAAGATATTTTTTGCCAAGCTATTTTTAAAACAATAAAATAAAAAATCATATTTCAATTAAGAGAAGGGAACAAATCAAAATAAATATTCCCTTGAATGGTAAAGACCAAATCACACCACGTCGAGACTTAAGTTAAAAGTTAAGACTTGTCGAGACTGGAAACACATTGGTCGAGACTAGTCGAGACTAGTCGAGACTAGTCAATCATTGGTCGAAACTGGTAAGCTAAGGTTGAGACCAAATTCAGACTATAGCAAGTTTATAAACTACTCAATCAGACCAAAGTCGAATACATATTAGTACAGTTAATTACTATCAGGACTATGTCCAGATTTGTTGTGTCAAATCTGTGCTCGTTAAAAAAATATGGTCTTGTACTGTAGATTCATTTTTATTCGTTAGATACCAAATGTCGAGGATTTCATGGTGACAGGGAAATCACGAATTTAAATGGTCAATAAATTTCATATTTGCTGTATGATTAACTTTAGAAAAAACACGAAATCCAATATCCACGAAAATGCGAATTTGTCTCAATCCACGATATTGGTTCCCATGAAAATTAATGAATCCACAGTATGTATTTTTATTTAATTCATTTGAACAAAAAAACGTAAATATACATGCATGTATATATCGTTCAGTAATATTTATTTTAACAGAAATTTCAAAATATCTGGCTATTAGATATTTATCAAGCTTCTGTGATATTGCTATATATATGCTTCAGAAACTCCAACTGAAGGAGGCGATCTACCAGAAGCAACGACAAAAAGTGATTCGTCAACAAAAAAGACTACATTGCAAGAGTCGACAGCGCAAAAGAAAACAACTCAGGACGCTATAACAGAGAGAGTAACACCCACGGATGTCACAAAAAAAGGTATAGTAACTGAAAACACCGTAACAGATGAAGCTATAAATTAAGTTGAAACAACAACTGAAGGTTCCAAATTATTTAAGTTTTGATATTTTTGTTTAAATTAAATAATATTCACCTGTGCTTTTATGATGAAATTGCTATAGATAACAAACTAAAACCGCGACTACAAAAGGAAAACAACGGTACAGTGAACTGTACCAAAACAAACCCACCAAATTACATAGAAACTGACTACTTAATAGCCATTTTTCTAACTCGGTAACAAAATGTGGGTTGGACCTTGTTTTGTGGCTTTCCAACAAACCCGCTATTGTTACAATGGTAAAGAAAAACCTGCTAAAATGACAAGACTACGTGGCAGGAATACAGTTCAAACAAACGCAAGAACACTTTGCAAAGAGATATACATAAATAAATGTACCTCAACAACGAGTATCAACAACGGATCATGAATATTCCTTGAGGAGTAATACAACTTTATTATATTGCCTTACTGAGATGTCTTTTTGATCTTATGCATTTTACAAGTGATGAAGACATTATCTTTCAATCTGTTTGTTCGAAGTCTAGAACTGGTTGTCAGAAGCTGCTAGTAGTCCTTTGTTAATATATGTTTATCATTGTCATTTTTCTTAGTTTCTTCTGTTACTTATTCTTGCATCGCACTTAGACTTTTTTAGACTAGATTTATGGTGCGTTTTTTGTTTGTTATTATTTATTCACACTAGTAAGATGTATAAGGAGAGGGTTGGAAAGTCAATACATATGTTTAGACCCGTCGTATTTTTCGCCAGTTCCAATTCAGATATATTTTTGTTTTAGTTTCGATTCACTTGACGTATGATTTTGGAGTTTCATGTGGCGTCAATTTCGCTGAAGTAGAATACTCTTATACTATTGTTGTTAGTGAGGTATTTAAACATTGATATTAGAATATTTACATTATTATTTCAATGAAATAGTTGTAAATATACTAATTGTTACAATTTACAATATTAGATTACGGATGTTCGCTACTCTGTTTCATTATAACATGCTTTATAAAAGATTGTAATACATTGGTTGTTTATAAAGGAACTAAATAACCAGAAAAAGAATAAAGCGTCAGTCTGCTTGATTTTGCAATATAAACCATTTAAAATTTGGCGAGAAATAGTTTTCTCTAGATTTTTCATACATTTTACATTGCCAACTTTTTTCTCTTGAAAAACGGTGAAAAAATTACAAGGACTTTATAAGATTTCCAAAGATGATATTCAAACTGTATATAATCAATCAAATTATGTTAAAAAAAAAGTAGGGGCTAGTGGGAAAAACTTTTTGATGGTACTACATGGAGAAAACCAGAGGATTCTGAATATCTGGCAAAATTTAAAAAACAGGAGGAGAGAACATCCTGATAACCGGAATCCTTGGGTTTTATACATATATTCCCAATAAAAAAAAATTCCCGCTCATCCCTACTTTTCTTTTCATAATCTTATTAATATGGTTTAAGAAGTCATATTTATTTTATCAATGTTTTTGAAAGGAAATGGGTGCCAATGAAATTTTTATAAAACCATAGAGAGAATCATTTCCCCATAAAATTTCAATGACTTATATCTCAATAAGAAGCACACCAACCCATCATTTTTTTCTGCTTTTTTAGTTTCTTTTTTCATACTTTCAATTTATAACAGTCATTTAAAAAGCTTGTTATTTGGTAACAGAGTCGCGAACATACTTAAGTCTAGTAATTTATGTGATCCAGTTATTATATTGGTAATTTACAACATACTTAACTACTATAAATGAAGCGGTTGTAACAGTTGAGCCTGAAACTACACAAACAACAAGAATTATTGAGCAAACAAGAACAGAAAAGGGTATTTTTTTTCAATACCTTCCATTTGGATTTTTTTGTTGAAGCATGTCAATCTTTAAATAAAATATCTAATTGTGTGATTGATGATTAGTACTTCTTTCATAAAATTTGATAGGGAAATAAAAATCTAAAATAACGAAAATAAGACAATTTTCTATTGTGGATATAAAAAGACATTTTGACAGATATAAGAAATAAAATAAAAAAACTCGTGTATGTAATAATGTTTTAGATTTTAACGAGAGAAATTTATTTATTACTGAAAAATGATTACACCAGGGTTTTCGATATCACAAACTAGTCAAAACATTTACTAAATTTTATCATCGGTATAAAGACATCATTCATAAATAGATCTCAACATGCAGACTTCTAATACGTTCAGGTATTTCACATCCAATTTTTTATGGAAATATTCTTTATAAAGCACAAAGGTGTCAGTATTCACCTCAGAAACTTACAAAACCTTTGAATAGACTTATTAAGAAGGGATATAATTACGATACTGGTGTCAAGTCATTAAAAATTGCATATGTTGGCGTTAATATTGAGTCACTGATAAGGTCTTTGCATCGGAACTAAACACATTTATTCTAAAAACAGTTGTTGGCATGACACGGGTTATGTTCTTCTCATATATGTTATGATGGTATGATACTAAACCCCTAACGGGAAGGATTGTGCCTGATGTTCATATGATGAAATCATAATCTTTTAGTCAGTTTAATTGAAGTCTGGAGCTGGCATGTCAGTTAACTGCTAGTAGTCTGTTGTTATTTATGTATTATTGTCATTTTGTTTATTTTCTTTGGTTATATCTTCTGACATCAGACTCGGACTTCTCTTGAACTGAATTTTAATGTGCGTATTGTTATGCGTTTACTTTTCTACATTGGTTAGAGGTATAGGGGGAGGGTTGAGATCTCACAAACATGTTTAACCCCGCCGCATTTTTGCGCTTGTCCAAAGTCAGGAGCCACTGGCCTTTGTTAGTTTTGTATTATTTTAATTTTAGTTTCTTGTGTACAATTTGGAAATTAGTATGGCGTTCATTATCACTGGACTAGTATATATTTGTTTAGGGTCCAGCTGAAGGACGCCTCCGGGTGCGGGAATTTCTCGCTACATTGAAGACCTGTTGGTGATCCTCTGCTGTTGTTTTTTATTTGGTCGGGTTGTTGTCTCTTTGACACATTCCCCATTTCCATTCTCAATTTTATATGATCTTCGGGAATTAAAAGTTTGTCAAATAAAAGAACAATTATTTCATGATATTTTATAATAAAATAAACCCAGAAAAATAAAAGAAACAGAAGCCATTATTTTGCTGAAAAGATTTGTATAAACATGTTTTTTACTGTTATTTCCTCAATAATGGTTGGACTGGTTTAGTTTGTAAATTACAGATCTTTGAACAATTATTTTGCTATTCATAAATAACATTAATTTCATATATTTCATATCATATTTCTTTAGTTCAATTTTCAAGGAAACATAGAAGTAGAAAGCAACAAAAAAATAATGATTAAGACATATTGCTAAATAATCTTTGAGTTATACTGTCAGCTACAGTAAGTAAAATGTTTACCAACAATAAAGGTTCTACAATAATGGTAACTAAAGCCCTGGTCACAACGAACCCACGACACATCTATGCAGCGCCACGACATGAAATTGGGTCAAATTGGGGGTCATCTGTGATCATCGTACGACAATCGCACGACATTTACACGTTATTTTAAGCATCATGGCCATGTCGTGTGTCGTGGAACGAAAATTAGACATTCACCTTTTTTGCTCTACGATTTTTTGTCATGTCACTGTATTGTGGCTGTCGTGAGATTGTCTTACCACAGTCGTGCGACTGTTGTGTGATAAACACATTGTCGTGGGTACCAACATAAACATTTTAATAAAACAATCGTCGCACGACTAACGTACGACAATCTCACGACTGTCGCAAGATACTCGTGATACAGTAGCACGATTGTCTCTCGAATACCAAATTTTGTACGATGCTCACACAACAATGATTATGTGTCGTACAGCAGATGTACGGTCGTCGTGCACATATTTTCGTATTATTTAGAAGAATAAAACGGCGGGAATGAATGTTTGGAAAAAAAACGTCTACCGTTTAAGGAGGATGGCTATTCCACCAAAACGATAATGCTTGGCCCTGCTGAATAAGCACCTTGCCGGCTCCAACAAGAGCAAAATATGGTCTGTTAGCGTTGATTCGAGTCCGTGAAGAATATATGATCGCCCGACGTTGGTGGGTTATTTACTGTCTACTTGCATTACTTTATTAACGTATTTAACGTTGCCATCACTATTTCTTTGTTTTCTGGCAATGTGCAGTTTACTATCCATATCCGTATATTGAAAATAGAATTTGACGGATATGAATAGTAAACTGCACATTGCCAGAAAATCAAAGAAATAGTGTGGGCAACGTTAAATACGTTAATAAAGTAATGCTAATAGACAGGAAATAATAAAACATAAATTAAAACCATTGATTTACAAAATTTTAATCTGCTAACCGAGTCCCTGTGCATGGTCACACTATATGGACTTCATCAACAAGGTGTGTATACTTCTAACCGTAAACTGTTCCAACAGAGATATTGACAAGAACGCCTGAAATCGACACTACATTAGGTTTATAGTCGTCCTCACACGCTTTATCGAGACGACGTGTCGGTGTCTCAACTTACTCATGTTTCTACCATTATGATACGCTTACCCTGTCGACTATCTGTATGTTGCCTTAATTTGCCTTTATTTATAAATTTGCAAGATTTGAACAGCTGTAAAGTATAGTTACCTACATATTTTGCTATATAAATGCAAATTTAAATGCACATGTTTTTCATATTTACAATATTAAATGAAGATGTAACGAATAATTATGTATCAAAGTTGTGGATAACTGAAGAAAAGCATCATGAGTTCAAGAAAACAATCTTTTTAAAAGATGTGCATTATATATGGTTGCAGTGTCCACTGAGTAATAAAACCTCGATCGACAAGTAATTGTAGTTTATCATTAAGGTGGATATAAGTAATACACGAAGATTAAAAGAGGGGCGAAAGAAGTTAATTCAAAGAATCAGTGGTTACCTTTCAAAGATAGTAAACGACATTTAAAGAAAGATAGGAAATTATCCTTCTTCCAATTATAATAAAAACAACGTGAATGCCGGCTATATTTTTTTTTTAAATTAGCTTTCTTCACACTATATTGAGTAAAATAGATTTCAATAAGTCGCGTCCAGTTATCCCGTTTGTATGTAACACACGTTGCGGTGAATAAAATTGTTGGTATGACATAAGCTGTTGGTGGTATCTATAAGACTTTAAAAGGTTTTGGTTTTTATTCGGTTTGTTGTGATAAATTTGCACACGATGTAGGAAAACAAAGCTTTGCTGATTCGCTGGTAGCCCAAACAAAAGTGTTAAAGTTTTAAAATACCGAAATCAAAAATAATACCCACGTTGGCCCGAGGTTGGTATATTTCAGGTTTTGTGTTTAATTGTATACGTCTAAAATATTAGGATGTGTGAAAGTAAATGTTCAGGGAGGATTTTATAACTCTTAAAAATCAACTAACGAATAATGCTTTAATTTCGATTTGCAATTTTCATTAGAATGTAATTATACATTCATCTGCATTCAATGCTGTACGCTTCACAGGGAGTCATGTAGTACAATGTAAGTAATCATGTCACTACCACTTGTCAGTTCAATTCAGCATCCTCTGAACATTTGTAGGTCCCCACTATGTATTGGTTATTTAAACTACACAAAAACCCATTAAAGATTTTTGTCATCTCGGCCTATATCAAATAACTAATCATTATTGTTTGTAATAAATAAAGGCAACAGTATGATACCGCCGTTCAATATAGTCATAATTCGATTAAGCAGAACCAAATAAAGGTAACAAACTAACTATAAGGAAAACAACGAAACAACGGAAGTACTGAACTGCAACAAAAAGCAAACGCCAAAATACATAGAAAGAGGCTGTGGATAACAACAACCATATTCCTTGCTTGGTGCAAGACATTTTCAGATCAAAATAATGTGTTAGACTTGTTTAAATCATATGAAAACAGTGGAAATATCCATTGTTGGAGTGTAAAACAAAGATTGTTATTTTAGAGAAATACGTGCTTTTGATGGTCCTATTGGTTCGGTTGACAGTTTTGACTTTACCACTCTTTGAACTACACTTCCACACAATCCTATCATACAAACGTTTTCATGTTCAATTAAATCATCGTATGATAAATATGATTACAAATGTATTTGCTGCAATTTATTACATCTTTTTCTCAAATGAGAAATGTAAATTAATATGATAGATATGCTTACAGGAGTTGTTATGAGATGATTGTTCTCCTTTGCAACATGTATGTTCGTTTAGGCAATATAAAGGTTATCTACACTCGAGATCATCCCCCGTTTTTGGTGGGGTTCCAGTGGCGGATCCAGCCATTTTAAAAAGGGGAGGTTATCAACCCAGAGTAAAAAAAGGGGAGGGGGGGTTCCAACTATATGCTCCCATTCAAATGCATTGATTGTCAAAAAAAAGGGGGTTCCAACCCCCGGACCCCCCCCCCCTGGATCCGCCACTGGGTTTGAGTTACTTAGTCTTTCGTTTTTAATGTTGTGTCTTGTGTACCATTGTTTGTCTGTTTGTCTTTTTCTTTTTTAGCCATTGCTTTGTTAGTTTATTTTCAATGTATCAGTTTGAATGTCCCTCTGATATCTTTTACCCCTTCTTTGTAGGTATTCACATAGGCACCAATTGTGCTCCATTAATCCCAGACTTGTTTATTTACTGTTATACATTTAATGGCCAACCTCAATAAAGACTCGTCTTAATTCCATTCAGTTAATTGATACTTATGAACACTTATCGTTATCTTTTTTTGACATTTTTCGTTAGATAATCAAGAATTCTCTAAATATGCTGCTGAAATTTACCCAGTGGAAGTTACTTTATTTAAAATATTTATTAACAGCAAAAGCTGTCCTTTCTTTAATTTAGAAATTTCAGTGTTACACCAGGTACTCTTCACAAACATTTACGACTACAGGATGATTTTTCTTTCCCTATTGTTAATTTTCCTGTTATGTACGGCAATGTTCCAATGGCACCATTTTAATGTGTTTTTACATATCCCAACTCTATTGTTATGCCCGTGTCTGTAGTGACGTTTCGGATTTCAATGGGCGTAATCAATGTATAAGCAGTAACTTATTATGTCAGGAATGTTATTTCCACAAATTACTTAAAACCTTTACTTAATTTCTTCAGGTATACAAAGTTGTTTAGTTTTTAAGTTTGGCTGTTCTTATAGAAAACTTATCTCAAACGGAACAGCATATCCTATATTTTACAGTGATATTTAGATACGATCCAGGTAAACTTATCAATCATTTAGATAAACTTATTCTGAAAGGTAACCAATTCCACCCTTTTTGGTATCAATATTGAGTGTGCTATAAGTAAATTATAACCATAATAAATATCATTCTCATACACATGTTTTTTTTCATGGTAATACAATCTGACGATACTTATGTTTTCAGGTCATGTTTTATTCTGACTGTTAATGGCATCTTTTAATCACCAAATAAATTGTTTGTTGAATGCGTACTGATTAATATTTCAATCTTAGACACCTGATTTTTTTTATTAGTTTATTGATTTTGAACTAGCTGTAAGTAACTGTGAGTACTCTTTGATCTGTACTTAGTGTCTATTTAGTTTCCCCCCTTTATCAACTGATTAATATAGTTTGTTTTAATGTTTACTATTGCAATATAGTTTGTTCTTATGTTGTAATGTTGCAATATAGTTTGTTTTAATGTTTACTATTGCAATATAGTTTGTTCTTTTGTTGTGCTGTTGCAATATAGTTTGTTCTTATGATGTGGTGTTGAATATAGTTTTTTCTTATGTTGTGTTGTTGCATCCCTGTCCTAGTCTTAAAATGTGTTGAAATCAATGCCCCTGAATCAGATATCTTTCTTGTTTATCATGTGTCAAGTCTTGAGGTTTTATTATGTATGTTGGTGATGAGAATCATTGCATTTGTGGAAAGTTTTGCCAATTTTTTTATAAAGAAGAATTGAATGATATATAGAGTTTGTTCCTAGGGATAAAACCTGTCTGCAATTTTGAGCATGTTAATATCTTTAAAAAAGTGTTCAGACATCCCATCAAAAGCTGGTTATTTTCCCCATTTTAAGCTCTGATGAAGCATATAATATTTTTTGTAAGAACATTTTAACCATAGATACCAATCATAGTTGTTTGGAAAGTTTTTTTTAAACATTTAACATTTTCTTGAAAGTACCAGTTTACAAGTTTGTTAGACATCAGCCTTCATCATTTGGACAAGATATTATTTGTTTTTACAATGATTCCTTAATTTTTACTATGATTCCTAAATGGTCACATATTTCCTGTGTTTTTTTCTATGTGAAGCATTTTAGACAGAGTTAACATATAACAATTTCATCAATAAGTCATATGTACCGATTATCAGTTTGTCTGCATATTGATATTGTAAAATATCAGCTGAGAGTCACAATATGAAGCTTTTTTTTGAGTAAATGCATCGAAAGAAAAACTTTCATATTATGTCAAGCAAATGTAAATATTGCATTAAAGACTGGGCAGGTTAGTATTTAGATAATAAAACACTCCATTATAAACATATTTCTATTTTTATATTTGAATATATATGTATAAATAAATTTTGATTTTTTTTCTTAAAATATAAATGCTTAATATAACAATATTTAAAAGACAAAACAAGTTATTATGGAACATAACTTACTTCATATATATATATATATATACATGTATGTTAAAATTCCAAATCTATTAACAACTATAGCTTGATAAGCTGCTTACATTTAATTCAAATTGTCAGCTACTTATTATTCTACCATATTTGAAAAAAATATAATATAAAATCATGTTCTATTAAAAAATTACAAATTCATTTTAAGTAAATAATAATCACATCTTAAAACGCTGAGTACCACCTTTTCCTATAATCAAATGTATTGCCCTAATCATATAACTTGTTTTAAATAATAAAATAAACCTCAATAAAATCGAAGAACACTTAAAACATACACTTAACAATGTTTCTGACTTTGAGATTTGAAAGAAAAATAATATATTCGTCACACAGTAGTGTTACAGTATATGAGGATGAACTTGTAAAATGATATGTATTTGATAAAAGTCATAACATAAGAGGACTATATTTTGTCATGAAGATATCATTGGACCCAATTTTAAATTTGTTTAGGTCAGTTATTAGTTATCCCCTAAAGTGTATTGTCCTTTTGATACTTCTTCCTTGTATGATAGAACTTATAATACAAATGATAAAAAGCAGTTTTACAGTGTTTACAACTATAAAGGATGAATACAACTATGCAAGCTTAATTTCCATGTAGGAAATATATCTAAAACAACAATTCCAAATATGATTTACGAAAATATTGCACTTACAATATGAACTGCGATTGATTCAATGATTAAAAGTAAAGCTTATGTAGAATTATAAAAGGTAAAAGTCCTCAACCTCAACGCTGTTTTCATCAGAACCTATTTTGTTTTATATTTTTCACATGTTTTTTTGTTTTCAAACTTAATTGTTTTTAAAACTAGAGCAAATCAAGGTTTCAATTTTGACAAGTTATTGTTACTGGGTACATGCAGATGAATTTACCAAACCAAGCTTTGATAGAACTTTTGATGGATACTACCAGAGATGTACCAAATTTTTAAACAAATCTAAATCCCTGAGATGTAAACCTAAATGCTTTTATATATCATTACAAAAAGCAAAATAAAATTCATATAATGTTTATACAATTTGATTGAATTAAGAAAATGGTACATAATAAGACGATTGCACTTATTCTAAAAAGTCACATTCATTCATGTAAACTAACAACTCACATTTACCCTTAAAACAAGTTGGCTCTTATTAAAAATTAAATAGAAAATAATTGTAACGGATGATTTATAAAACAATAATAACTATTAGTTTAAATCTTTAAATGGAAGAACATGCATTATGGAATGAGTATGCCTATAAATTTTGTAATTGACAAAATTTGAAACACTATTGAACAGCAAATATAGAGAATTATTTTTTAAGAACTGGTATCAGGGAAGAATTTGATGGATTAGATATATCTAGATAGCACCAGTCAAATTCATAAATTTATATAAAAAAAAAAATCTTAAAAATATGAAATATATTTTGGAAATTGCAACATTGAAGAAAACATTATATCAATAACAATTAAGATTCTGCAATGACAATATTACAACTCATAATGTAAATCTGGATTTATAATCCCAAACTGGCCTTTCCCAAAAATCAAATTTGAGATAATTTCAAATGCAATTTTCAATAAATAAGTATAAGAACATCTATTTCTGTACATAAACAATCTTGGGACATAGTGCAATAGAAGTATTGCTTATTTCCAATAAAGGAAAGAGTTGTCTTTTAAAGTGTTCACACTAAATATTCAATGGAAAATAATGATAGATCTAACAAAATGAGAAAAATTCAGAAAAAAAAAATCGGCTAAAAATGATGATCAATATGTAATGTTGTATTAAATATGATGATAAAATTGAGATGAAAAAATAAAGACAGTGAAATAGTCTCACATAATCACATATATTCCTTTATACATAAATTGCCATTAAAATTAATCCGTCTGAAATAATTATTCTATTTATCATATTTACAGTTTTACATTATAAAACCCTGTATAAATATCCACAAATAAGTTTACACCAAAATCCCTGCTTTTTTTCTGTTCATCAGAGTGTTGTGTTGTGCTGTTCTCTTCTTTTAAGTGTTTTCAGTTTGAAACTCATTTTACGTTCTTTTCTATTTTTTACAATATATCATTTATTATATTATAATATTTTACCTATAAACCAATTACATTCAGCATCAGTCAAGCATAAAGATCATAATTTGAAAATGTATGAAATTTTTACTTACAACTGACTTCACAAATCAGCTGTATATATATTCTATATGCCTCACTTTTAAAACACACAATTTTGACATTGGGATATATACAATAAGATGATTACATAATTCACAAAGCACATATTCAATGTCAATGTTTTCATGTCTCTATTTCATTAGATGAAGAATATCTCTAATATTGGCACATGGGTATATGGAAGCCCTCTTAGAGGAATACTTGTTAAAATTTATTTAACTATCCTAAGTCATCTATGCATTAGTTGACGGACCTCCACCTTTCTTCTGAAATAAAAAGATATTAAGTAAAGCAATATTTTAAAGCAACATTTGATTGTTCTGTTTCTTTTCAAGAACTTATTTACTTGTATAAAATTATTGGCAAATTATTATACAAAAAAAAAATACTAAAACGTCTTCAATTCATTTAATCAATCATTCATGTAAAAGCATCTCACCACAAAATGTATAATCGGCAAGAACCATATTCCATAATTACATGATTATCCTCATCGATTCCATACATTATTCAGTTTTTATTCTTTTATGTAAGGAATTACAGCTGCATAAATTTCTGGATTTTTATTTATTGTAATTTTAGTTTTCAAATTGTCAAATTAACTTTCCATCTGTTAGCAGTAACATACAGTTACCTACTATATGTCTCATTTTATGGAGTTTATATATCTTAATTGCATGATCAATATACAGATTTTATTAACAGGGGTGTTCTCCTTACACCCAAACTAGAGGCTGTAAAGAGCCTGTGTCGCTCACCTTGTTCTATGTGAATATTAAACAAAGGAAGCAGATAGATTCATGACAAAATTGTGTTTTGGTGATGGTGAGGTGCTTGTACATCTTACTTTACTAAACAGTCTTGCTGCTTACAATTATCTCTATCTATAATGAACTTGGCCCAGTACTTTCAGTGGAAAATGTTAATAAAATTCACAAATTTTATGAAAATTGTTAAAAAATGACTATAAAGGACAATAACTCCTTAGGGGGTCAATTGACCATTTCGGTCATTTGACTTATTTGTAAATCTTACTTTGCTGAACATTGTTGCTGTTTACAGTTTATCTCTATCTATAATAATATTCAAGATAATAACCAAAAACAGCAAAATTTCCTTAAAATTTCCGATTCAGAGGCAGCAACCCAACAAAGGGCTGTCCGATTCATCTGAAAATTTCAGGGCAGATAGATCTTGACCTGATAAACAATTTTACTGCTGTAAGATTTGCTCTAAACGCTTTGGTTTTTGAGTTATAACCAAAAACTGCATTTTACCCCTATGTTCTATTTTTAGCCGTGGCCGCCATCTTGATTTGATGGTCGGGTCACCTGACAAATTTTTAAACTAGATACCCCAAAGATGATTGTGGTCAAGTGTGTATAAATGTGGCCAAGTAGTTTCAGAGGAGAAAATTTTGTAAAAGATAATTAAGATTTATGAAAAATGGTTAAAAATTTACTATAAAGGGCAATAACTCCAAAAGGGGTCAACTGACCATGTCGTTCACTTGACTTATTTGTAAATCTTACTTTGCTGAACATTATTGCTGCTTACAGTTTATCTCTATCTATAATAATATTCAAGATAATAACCAAAAACAGCAAAATTTCCTTAAAATTACCAATTCAGGGGCAGCAACCCAACAACGGGTTGTCCGATTCATCTGAAAATTTCAGGGCAGATAGATCTTGACCTGATAAACATTTTATACCATGTCAGATTTGCTCTAAATGCTTTGGTTTTGAGTTATAACCCCTATGTTGTATTTTAAGCCATGGTGGTCATCTTGGTTGGTTGGTCGGGTCACTGGACACATTTTTTAAACTACATACCCCAATGATAATTGTGACCAAGTTTGGTTTAATTTGGCCCAGTAGTTTCAGAGGACAAGATTTTTGTAAAAGTTAATGACCACGGATGACAGACGACGACAGACGCAAAGTGATGGGAAAAGCTCACTTGGCCCTTTGGGCCAGGTGAGTTAAAAATGTGTATTCATGTTCTTAATTTAACAAAATTAAACTAACTTAGTCCTTAAAAAAGGATTGGAATACCAATGACTTAAGTCTATATAAATACTAAACTTACCGAAAAAATTGGGTTAGGTTTTGAATTTGTTTCTGGCCTCTTTATATTATACTGCAACAAGAAAGGTTTATTCATGACAAATGCAATTTGAAAAGTCTCACTTTTAATTTTGAGACTAAGCATTCAAACTAACTGTGTTTCCACATTACAAGGACACTATGACATTTGAAACATTTTAAGATTATAATATGTAAAAAGCTGTGTGTTATTCTTATGGTATCAATTATGTTTGCAGAAATTTCAGTACTTCTCAGCCTTCTATATATCAAGCATTTTTATGTCTCTTTTGACATGTACAATTAATACTGTAAGTGACAACTGTTCTTGAAGAAGCAACCCTGTTGGAGGATATTATCTTTTCTCCCTTTCATAGATGTATATTACTCAATCTTAATTTGCTTAACCTCCTTATTTTAGGAGTACTGTTGGCCTGCCATTTTGTTTATTTTGTAAATGTTCTAACTCCTTTTCGCAAGTGTGTAATGACTTGTTCTTATGGCAAAATAATTTGCATAAGAACATGTATTTAATGCACCCTCTGTCTATTAAAATCAAAAGTATCATTCCAACATTCTATAGAACAATATAGCACTGTCTAATCTTTTTTTAAATTTTGCTTTAAAGTGTTCAATACGCTACCCCGTATTAAAAAAACCCACATAACAAGGACTTCATTAATTCTTAAAGAAATGAATCCGTAATTAAGCTGTCAACTTTTCAAAATATAACACACATTTTTGTTACAATTTAATTCAATAACCATCATAGATTCTGATATGCTTACCTGACCATTTCCAGGTAAACTTTGGAAAATAAAATCCCATGAAAATGAAGCAGGTTTTCCTCCTTTATTGTTATCATACACTATAAAAAGAAAAACTTAATATATTATTCAGTTTCGAGTTATGGTTATTGTTCTTAAATAATTGTTATCTGTACCGCTAAGCAGGAAGATAGAGAACTGGGCGAAAATTTGTGTCTAATGTTGATCAATGGTTATTTCATGTTGAGTTTAAGATCACCTCAGGAAAGCAATGCATCTTGACAAGATATGATGTTTCAGACATACAAGTAAAGGTTATTACTTTATTTATCTTTTATGTATCCTGTGACTTCTCAAATTGGGCACCTGGTGAGGGTTAATCAAGAAATATGCGTTATTTGCAACAAAAACCTGGTTTTATCATAAAGGTTTACTACGATCATGATTACCCATTTGTGTTTCTGTACTGACATGCTTCAATTGATAGGTTTTATCAGTATATGTTTTCTTCATGAACTTTTACAATTCTTTTAAAACCAAAGCTGCAACTCCTTTACACAGGCTTCATGTTGGACTACTTTTGCTTTTATGTTAAGCATTTTTTATTTGATGCCCTCCTCCTTTTTGGGTTTAAACTTTTGTTTCAAGTGTTTATGTATACAGGAAAACATTATAAGATATATGTGCACCCAGACTTCATTTTAGAATAATCTTCATAACAAGGACTATCACTAAATAAAGCATGTGATCAGAGATAAAGAAATTGTTGGTTTAGTTGATTACTTTTTTATATAGGATACAGGGTTACTAGTTGTTTGTTGGTATTTCATAGAAAATGACTGCAAAAATTCATGTCATAATTTGTAATTAAATATTTATAATTTTTTTTTTAAATAATTCATTTTTCACAATTGCTGAATGCTGAAATATGTTAAAATCTTAAAAACTTTTCAACATTTTATTATCTTATTACAATTGTAAACACTTATTTAAATTATTTTTTATAATCATTATTTGCTTCATTTGCGATAACTTTTTGACTGCTGTATCCCTATTTTTGACATTTTTACCTATTATGTCTGTTTGTTTTGTTCAACCATAATTGTCAATATCATGGAATTTGATACAACTGTGAGAGGTTTAGCTTGCTTTAACACTTGGCTTAATCCATCATTTTCCACATTAAATGTTTGAGCTTCTGATTTTGCCATTTGGTAAGGGACATTTTTTTTTTTAATTTTCCTCTGAGCTCAGTATTTTTGTGATTTTTTTTTCTAATGTTCAACTCTAGCATTGACTTACCATAGGGATCTTTTCCACGCAACATCTCATTATCATATCCTCCTCTTTCTGAATCTACAGACTCATCATTCCAACGACCATGGAATGCACTATCTGCAGGACGATTCCAGGTATTAAATCGAACAGGTATAGCACCACTGAAAAATCCTTCATGAGCAGGCATTGTTCTGTAGGAAAATAAATGAAATATAAATGCCATTTTTTTTAGTTATATGTTAATAAGACTATATATATTGGAGACAAGCAAATAAATATTGGATGAATAAACTGTAAAATTTAGAAATAAAAAAATTTAAAGTTTACAATAAAATTGTGTTTTTATCTTGAGATATCTTAGTTCAATTCAATACAATCATAAAAAAAAACTGGATTTTTTTAGATTTTTTAGAAAAAGAACCCTATGCAATAAGATATTTTAGAGAAGTTATTTGAATGTAGCACAATGACGAGCACCTGATTTAGTGTTTTTAATAATATGTGATACATCATTTACTTATTATTCAAATAAGCAGAATTTCCAACTCATTTCATATATCAACAGAATATAAAAATTGATATGACAGATATTTGTAAAATGGTTTTGATTGAAAATTAATAAAAGGGAGTAGCTTTGATTGATTTAACTATTGTTTACTTTGTATTCATGGCTGCATGCGATTAAAATGGAAACCTTTTTCACACAACATATTTTGTCAAAACACTTAATTGTAGTGCTACCATTACCAAAAAACACAAATCATATAAAATTCCAATCTTTACCTACTGCTAATACAATAAGTAAACGTGATAGTTCTATTATATTCATACCTGTCTAAATCATCATCGTCTAACGAGTTACTTTTATGACGTTTACTGTTATATACACATAGGACTATGATCAATGCTAGAACTATGAAAAACAAAGGAATTCCAACGCCAAGGCCTACTATCAGTGGGAAATTATCTGAAATTAAATAATAAGAAAATGAAATGATAAGGCATAATAACTCAGTAAAAAAAAACAATGTATGAACAACTAGTTTGCAGCAGCCATTTTCAACTTTTATCTGCTGTTCGTCAGCTGTCTAACAAACAACAAATACTAGAATTGATCAATGACATCAAATGTGGTCATGAAAAAACAGATATAAGAAAAAATTAACAGATCACTTTTTTCATGATTGATTTGAAATTGCATCTCAAAAAAAGTTATTAAAGATTATTTAAATTACAAAATTAATTTTCTGAGAACTTTTTTAAAATGTATGTTACTGTCAAGACCCAGACTATCAGGTGAATTATTCTTATAACTTATTTTTCCGTTTTTGTTGGTGATTCTACTTTTCAGTTTCAAAATAATTTGGAGGGAATTTTTCCAGTTTTTAGCAACTTCTATACTTCTATCATTTGTATTTTGGCAACTACTTTATATTCTATTATTAAAGTATAATTTTTATTTTGCATGATTCATCATTATCAAAACTTACCAGTACTCTCAATTAGCCTAAAAATAAAAATAAAGATATGTTTAATACTTCTTCATAGTACATATTTCAAAAATAACTCAAAAACTTCATTATAACTGTTACTGATCAAAAATGCAATACATGTAAAAAAATTCGAAGCGCAGAATACATTTATTTCAAAAATTCTTCATGAAACAGAAAAAGAAATTACAAATTGATAAAGTAGGTCATTTTAGTAAGGTTGTGTAAAGCATAGATTTAGGAAATATTTATCATTATAAAGAATCGAATGATTTCCTCATAGCTAGTGTATCTGTTAAATATCTACAATGGAACTCTCTAATGTCATTTGGAATATTTCTTCTATTAGTCTGATCTCTTCTAGTGAGGCCTTATTAAAAAATTTATAAATTTCAGAGATGTTAAAAAACATGATTAACTTTAGATTTTTTTCCTCATGCATATTTAGTAAATACTTTTTACTTAAAAACCATAAAGAATAAAAGAAAAAAAAGTCTTTTATTTAACAGAAATAAAGATTATAGATAAATTAACAGTTTACTTACGCGCAATATGGTACGCCATTACCATCGATAGAACATTCCTGACCTGTTGAACATGTGATCCATGTATTGAATGTGCCACAAATAGTTGTAGATGGTGTAATTGTAGCTGTAAGATTCATTTAAAAAAAATGATATATTTTCATTACGCAAATTAGACAATCATCAGAAGACAAGGAATTAGTTGAATCTGGATTAATTTTGAATTCAGGAAAATTGGTAAGAAATGTATGGTGAAAACTAACCAAACTTAATAGAGTGAGGCATGCTCACACGCACATTGCTAAGGGGATTATTTAGCTTATACTGAAATATCAAAGATAGTGAAATTTATTTTGGTCATGCTCACATGGCTATAACGTTACTTTATTGGTTGGCTTAGATTTCATCACATTTTTTTGGTATCAATTTTCCTGAATTCAAACTTATTATAGATTTAAATAATTCTTTGATCTAAGGTCTTTCAGTTCTATTTTATATTGATATTGATATAAAGATAGCTATCACACAGATATAATTTATACCTAAACAAAGAAATAAAGAATCATATTGTGTCAATTTGCTTTATTCACTTAATTTCTATAATCAAATTGATAAAAGGAAATTAAAGGAAGAATGATCTAATCATGTTATCTAAAAGAATAACTTAGACTTGGAATAAAAAAAATAAAAGTGGTATGAATAATGAAGTACCATTTCCTCCTGGTGCATAAATGACAGCGTTAGTTGCACCTGCTGTAACATCACCAATTGTCACTGTAACACCCCTATTTACAAGATTATGAGTGGCAGCAGCAACCTGATTTTGCCCAGTCGTAGATGTTGAATTCATTATTACGTCATGATTCACAACTAAACTTCCTTTGCTGAAAAAAAATTAAAAATAATTCTTAAAGATCAAATTTCAAAAACTTCCATACTTAAACAGAAAATTAGGAAACATGGTGTAGCATTTATGAGGTATAAAGAGGTTAATCTACTAGCAAGGACGTACAAATAAAATGATGTGATAATCCTGTTAATAATTGTATTATCAACTCAATAAGAGGACAACTATGGCATTAATCTAAACTATTTATAAATTATATCCTATGAACATTTCTTAAATTGTCTGTCAAGGTAAAATTTGCTTGAAACAAGATTTTTTTTTAAATATTTTAAAAACTTTTTATATTCAGTTAAACGTTTAGATCATGAAGACCTAGACTGTTTGTTATCCATCTTCTTTACTTACAGGGTTCCAAATCTTTTATTAGCAAAATAGTTTCAAAGTGTATCCAGGATACGACCATAAACTTATAGTTTATTTTAAAGGGTGGTATCAGAAAACATGACTGCAAGACATTAATGTTTGGAACAGCTGCAAACAAAGTTCCTTTCTGTTATTTGCATAATGTGTCCACTAGTATACTATTGGTTTGTGGGTTTCTCTGTTATGAATGTTCTTGCGTGTATTAACATTTTAGTGATATTTATTAACATTGTCATAAAGGGGGAGATTTGGCTAGCTATTAAAACAGGTTCATCCCACCATTTTTTCTTAAAATGTCTTGTACCAAGTCAGTAATATGGTCAATTAGTTTGTTTCTATGTATGTTGGTGTTTATTTTTGTTGCACTCAAGTTTTCTTGTCGTTCATTTTTTTCCTCTTATAGTTGATGTGTTTACCTGGGTTTTAGTTTGTTACACATATTTTGTTTTCTCTCATCAATTCATGACTTTTGAACACCAGTTTACTACTTTGCCTTTATTTGCAAATCTTTGGAAGACTATGGTCATATTATTGGTCCTCTCATTACTAGCAAACTTATTCCTTATACAAAGAGTTCTGAGAATTAACCAATTATTTCTAATTGTGTGCTGTACTTTACAAAGAAATAATATGAATTTGACCATAGAAACTCAAAGGGTTATTCCAATGGTTTCCACCATTTTTATCAAATTCCTTATCAATTCAAGATATGAATGAACTGAAATAAAATGTAAGGCTATTTTGTGCTCCAATTCAAAGAAAGGAAGAAACCCTGTTTCAAAGATAGAATGCAGAAATAATTTTATTCTAAGTCTCTGCGGTAGTGGTGTGGTTATGTTCTCACCCATGTCAATTTACACAACTATATATAATTTATAATTTATTTAGCATCTGCTAGGGGTAATGACATGGTTGATGAGATAACTACCATCTAAGAACAACACCGATCCCAAGAACAAGTACATAATTTATTTTTTTTAAATTTAGCAAACACCTTTGAATTGAAACAACAAATTTGTTGAATTCTTGGTAAAGATGTATTTACCTTGTTTACTCACCCTCCCTGAACAGACTTTAATCAAACAAGATAAAAAGAAAATTCAAAACATACAAAGACAGGAAGTGTGTCTTCATAGAGGGTCTTTTTTTTATTTCTGAACTAATGCTATGCAATAAAAGAAGACCCCGGGACCTTTCACGAACGTTATTACTTCAGGATTCCTATTGTCATTTATTTTTTTCATAAATTGTGATTGATAAAGACATTTGTTTTGGTATTATTCTCATAATTGCAAATTAATGGGAAAGGGAATATAAAGTTCATATGTATATGTGTAGTTTTCCTACCTTATTCTATACACAACAATTTTAATGAAATTGGCTTTTGTTGCAGGTGAATTAGAGTAGTAATTTGTCAACTGAAAAGAAAAAGAAAAATGTTTTCACACACTGAAAAAAAAAGTTCAATTATGCTTATTAATTACAATATTACAATTTTTTAATTCATAAAAACTGTTGAGATCCTTGTTTGCTCTATTTCTCCTACAATATTTTTGTACTGACTTTTTCAAGATGATTTGGTATCATGTGTGTCCAGACAGTAATTCCAAGGTCGTCAAAATGTTCACTACCATAATTTATGTTTATGTGCACGTGGCTAATGTTATTTTCACATTAAAATTGTTTGTGAGTTTGATTCTGAATAGTGTGAAGATAATTTCAAATTATTTTCAAATAATAATAGAGTATTTATTTGAAACATGTTTATTATAAAAGGGAAATGTAGAAACTGCATATGTTAAAAATTAAACTGAAAACCAGATTTATGAATTTAATGTTGCTATGTCTTTTCAAACCACTGATTGTTGGAAGTGTGATTCTTGTTGTTCAATGTAAATACACAGATCTTGTTTGTTGAATTCTGATTGTTCCATCATTCATTTTACGCTTAATTGGTGTAGTTGTCTTTCAGTTCTGATTTTTCTAATTTCCCTTTGCTGTTTTGGATTGGTCTTTTTAGTCATAACTTAAGATTTTACCGATGTAAACAATCCCATTTTCCCATTAAAACAAAAATGCCTTTTCAAAGTCAGTTTTTAAAGCAAAATGTATACTACAATACATTATAATAAGTAATCTTCACATAATTATAATATCATTCAATCAGGTTCTGTTGGACCAATTACAACATTCATTGGCATTTGTTTATAAACTTACCGCTGTAAAAGTCTCATTTAATAATTTTTTATAGTCGTCAGTATTTTCATTGGATAAATCTACATTTGGCGCTACATCTATGGTCAGGATTACTTCTACTTTTAATTCACCTATAAAAAAAGTTAATAAATATCAAAATATTACAATCTGGGTAGTTCAGATTCATGATTCTGACATAATAAGATACTTAAGAAATACTTTAAATCTAACAGACTGTCAGAGACAAAGGTGAACTAATAAGCAGGAATCAGAAAACCATCAGAAGTCTTGCACCTTATTTAAAAAAAAAGGGAATAATGCTATATAACTTCACATATTGAATGCTATTCCTCAGATCAATTATAAGTATTATATAGATGAGAATTAGTGATTTATAAAACATACATAAAACAAAACTAATATATTTCATCTTACAATAATTTTAGATTTAAAAAAAAAACATGAAAATTATCATATGAGATAAGTGCTACTACTTATAGATTTCATAACGAGTGAGAATTGGAAATCACTTGATATAAACTCATGTTCCCCTAATCAATATAATAATAAACATCATCCATCAGTAAGTTTGTTATTACAATTTAAATTAAATAAAAACAAAATAAAAAATGTATAATAAATAAAATAAAAAACTTACCAGATATAGGTGTATATGTTGTTGTTGGAACACTCACTGAAATAGAATTTAACAAAATTAGTTGCTTCTTTAAACACCTTCAAAGACAAAAATCTCATTTTGGAGATTTTTAAGCTTGAAAACTTTTTGATGACAGTTTCTTAAAAGTGAACCTAATTGTAAAAACTTAATGTTGATTGACCAATGAATTTTTTAAATGATGTCAGATTAACCCTATCTGACATACACGTATAACTTGCAATGATTCCATAAAACCAAATTCATTTGCCCTTTTACTCATAACTGCTTCAAATCACATAATAAAAACACTAGTTTTTTAAGCAGTCCTTGAACCATAAAAATGAGATCAAGGACAACAGACAAATTCCAGTATGAGAACATCGTAATATTAGGCATCTGAATGTAAGATATAGAATTATCAAATTCTTTTACCTACTGTATTATATATAGAGTTTTACGTTATTGTGAACGGAATTAGCCATCATTGTCTCACATTCTGTTTCACTATACAAAAGTGAGACACGAATCAAACATCATGGTCAATTAGAAAATTCCTGCAAGCGAAACATAGTAGCAATGTAATTGTGAACAGTGATTTTTTAAAACTTTTATATGCATCTCAAGCACTATCAGAGTAACAAGCCTGTGCAGTGACTTACATGAGGAATTCAACAGCTAAATAGCTTCATTGTAAAGCTCAAATCTGATATATCATTTAGTTTGACCATGTATCATAATGCTTAACATTTAAAGCAGCTTTGCTATGATCTTTATGAATGCAGTAGAGAAGCTGCAAATATCATTTTGGTATGGAATGATCTAAAGAGTTGGTATGATAAAAGAAGTGTACAAAATAAATGATTGACAACTCAAAATGAAGAGGAAGTCCAATTTGTTTCATTTTTCATTATTATGTCTTTATTTTAAACTGATTCTTAATATGGTAAATGAGTGAAGGTAAATTACAAATGTGTGTATTGTGTACAGATCATGAAATAAAGATCAGTATATATGTATGATACATTATAATGGCAGTAAAATGATTGGTGGTGAATTACATAGGTAGGTATTGTGCACAGAGTATGAAATAAAGAATATTATACACTATAATGGTAGAAAAATGATTGATGGTGAATTTCAAAGGTGTGTATTGTGCACAGAGTATGAAATAAAGATCAGTATACATTATAATGGCAGAAAAATGATTGATGGTGAATAACATAGGTAGGTATTGTGCACAGAGTATGAAATAAAGATCAGTATACATTATAATGGCAGAAAAATGATTTGGTGGTGAATAACATAGGTAGGTATTGTGCACAGAGTATGAAATAAAGATCAGTATATATGTATGATACATTATAATGGCAGAAAAATAATTGGTGGTGAATTACATAAGTAGGTATTGTGCACAGAGCATGAAATAAAGATCAGTATATATGTATGATACATTATAATGGCAGAAAAATAATTGGTGGTGAATAACATAGGTAGGTATTGTGCACAGAGTATGAAATAAAGATCAGTATACATTATAATGGCAGAAAAATGATTTGGTGGTGAATAACATAAGTAGGTATTGTGCACACAATATACGAGCAGAATGTAATAATGTAATATATATAACAGTAGGTACATTTACATATAAACAACATTGCAAAAAAAAGTTATTTACAAAATCCTTTTCCCTGAGTATAGCATATTATATCGTAAAATATCATAATTCCTATATGATATGTTTGAGCTTTTGATTTTGCCATTTTGTTTTGAATTTTCCTCTGCGTGCAGTATTTTTATGATTTTCTTTTTATAGCTTTTAACAGTATTAAACATTTTTATTTTAACCAAGTCTTTGGTTGCTGTAAATCTGTTCAATACTTATATATTAAAAGTTATTGGATATTGGAATTAAGAATGGTCAAGTAGGATTGCAATAATTCTAGTCACTTTTGAGTCATTCAATTGATATTATAATTAAATGAGAAATTGAGATATAACACAAAGTTTTGTTTACAAAAGTATTGAACTTTTCTATTAATCAACTTTCAAGAAAAAGGGTACATGCATAGCAAATTATTCATACTGTATAAACACTCTTTCATAAATATTTTACTTCAATACTATTTTTCAATGACATTTAACCATAATATTTCTTAATCTAAATGTATTTGTAAAAAAAAAGAAAAAAAAATATTTCTTAAATGCAACAAAAAATATGTATTTATGGTTTTCATTTATATTTTGTATTAAATATACAAAAAACTCTCAAGAATGTCTGTAAATGAAGAGTTATAACAGATGTTTTCTAAAATAATAACTATAGATTGAAATAGACAGACAAGTACAACATATTAAAAGTCTTCCAGCATTTGAGAATTCTAAATTTTTATATTCATAAATGATAAAATTGAACAAGTTCTTTGATTTTATCACAGTATGAAAGAACCATAACATGGATATTATTAGGACTCTCATAATTTTGTTGACAATTCAAGAAGAAACTCCAAAAGATAGATGTAAATATTAAACAAAGATAGAAAGAAATTCAGAACAAAAATGGTACCAAGAAAATCCATATTATTAAGTGCAAAGGCAGTAATACAAAGATACAGAATACATTGCTAATGAGACGATGTTGGGGGTGCATAGGGATTTTACCTGTAGTTTGGACTGCAGTAGTGGCTATAAGCAACAAAAATCATATCATAAATATCAAAGACAACTTATTTTAGCTAATTACAAAACAATATATATAATTACAAATATTAAAAATGATTTTGAAATGTATGTATATACAAATGAATAAAAATGCCAAATATCAAAATAGTTTCACAAATACTTATGGATCACAATGAGAACCTACATTGAAACTTAAATGATTGTGTATGTTCTAACTATTTCAATTAACAGAATTATTTTCCAGAAGGATTTCTTTTCCTAAATAAGTTATCCAGTATATGACAGTTGTATCAAAAAGAATAATCCACATCTGACTACTAAAACAAAATGCCAACTTTAGGCAGTTCGTTGTAGAACATAATTAATAAAGATTAAAATGAATCCGACCAAAAGGAAATAAAACAATATTCATAAATACTTTATCATCAAATTTATCATTTTAATTTTTTTTTTTCATTCTATTGAAATTTTCATATGAAAAGAAATTAAAATGATTTTTTTTTAATTTTTGTTTTGAAAGAAAAATAATGCAGGTTCTTTTTAAAAACTTGAACTTCAGTTCTTGGATACCTTCAGTAGTTGTGGCATCTTTGGTTGTTGCTCCCTGTGTTGTTATTTCTTGTGTTGTTGCTTTTTGAGTTGTTTCACTTTTTGTTGTTACAACCTTTGTTGTTGCTTCTGGAGTTGTTGTCTTAACTGTTGTCACATCTTGTGTTGTGGTAGCTTCTTGTGTTGTAGCTTCTTGCGTTGTAGTTTCTAGAGTTGTAGCTTCTTGTGTAGTGATTCCTTCAGTTGTTGTTTCTAGAGCTTAAGTAGCAAAATAGAATTTTGATAAATTCAAGCATAACATAAAGTAAATGTTCTTTTTATTAAGCGTAACAAACCTGTTTGAACCCAGAACAACATTGGATTTGTGAAGCTTTTCCACTTCTTACACCTGATCATTGGATCTTCTGTTGTGTATCACATCAACCCTTTACTAAAATCGTTATCCATATATGCTGTAGCAATATTGGCAAAGTATTCAAAATGATCCAAAGTGTATAAAAATAATTTACCCATGTTCTGTTTTAACAGTATCAACAAGAATAATAAAATTCAAAATATTATATAAGTTTAACCAACATAATGTTTTTAATATATAAATTACAAGCAAAAAATGAATTTTTACGCCATGAGTAATATAAGAAAGCTAATAGTGCAGATTTTTCTTCCTTTTTTTATCTGAAGTATAATTAATGTTCTTTTAAGGAAGTTTGCTACTCAGTTTAAAATTACAAGCTTTTCATAACACTATGAACACCCAAAAGAGCAAAAATAAATATAGGTCAAATGTAAAATTGAGAATGGAAATGGGGAATGTGTCATAAAGACAACAATCCAACCATAGAGCAGACATCAGCTGAATATAAATTTAGAATTCTCAAACATGTCAAATTCGTGGAAGACTTTTGAAATGTTGTACTTGTCTGTCTTTATCAATCTTTAGTTATTATTTTAGAAAAAATCTTTCATAGCTCTACTTTTTCAAACATTCTTGTGTTTTTGTTGTATATTTGATCCAACAAGATTGTTTTGGAGATATAAGCCATTGAAATTTTGGCAGTAAAATATTCTCTGTTGATTTTTCATAGCTTTATCATTGACAAGTTTAAGTCCTTAAAAACTATTAAAAAATAACAAAGATTTTATAAGACTTTTACAGATGGCGTATAATGATACATGTAAAAGATTTATAAAAAGAAAAATGTGGGTCCATGGGCAAATTTTTTTAAGGCATTCAAATGGATAAAACCAGAGGATTCCAAAATCTGACAAAAATTCAAAAACATGACAAGCGAACTTCCTTAATGGCAATATGTGTTCATTTAAATGTACTACTTGATTTATTTGCAGGACTCTTCATCTAAACTTGAATAATTATTCTGCTGAATCTTACAGTAAAACATACAGATAAAAAAAAGGTGTAATTAAAACATTAATTTCTTGTCTTTATAAAAGAGTAGATACCCAAGATACTGAAAATCATATAACATCTGACCGACTATAACAAACAATATTTTATGAACACAATAAAATTCAAGCAATCAAAACACAAATTTGATTTCAGAAGGAGGGGAGAACACATAATTATAAGTTTGTACAGTAATAGTACTGTATACACACACACACACACACACCAGGTTAAACCATTCCAGGTTAATGAAGAAAGGTGAAAGATGAAAGGAAATGTTGAAATGATGGTTTTAGTATGAAATAAAAGTTCAACAGGCACCATCTTCACATAACCTTCTTTCCAAAGAGAAAAGAAACAATAAAATACATAGAAAGAAAATGCATATCCTGGTCAAAGGCCATTGCTATAATTGTTGGTCTCTCAAAAAGTTACATTTTTGTTGGAAACAACAAGTTTATCTTTAGAAGATCATCCATGAAAACATGACAAGAAGCAAAGATATCTTGTTCCTTAATTTACCATTATTATTTAATAACGCTTTTCTTATTTTTTTTTTGTGTATGAAGCTTTAGTTATGATTCAATCAACTACACCTGTATTTATTGATGTTTTATATATCAGTATGTATGGTCGGAGTATGTTTCTGTGTGTAAGAGAGAGTTGTTTCCCTTTTGCCTGTAATTTGTATTAATGTTTGTGATGTTATCTTTTCTGATTAAAATGTAGAAATGGAAGCTGAAGTGTTTTTATGTGTCTGTATGCAATCACCTCCATCCATGCCACCAGAGCTATTCCCCTAGTCTGTAATAGATGATTGTTTATGAAAATATGGAAAATAAAGGAAAAAAGAAGAAGAAATAGATTCAGTCACACCTGGCAAGATTGTTCACACAATGATTAATAAGATAAGATGTTGTGCAAACTCAGGTATTGGGTAGGTTGATTTCTTTTACCTGTAGATTGAACTGTTGATGATGTTGCTACAATTGACATGTATACACAAATTAGGACAAAGCTTTTCTCAACATAAGGTACATTATAAATATATCTAATACAAACTATTTAGTTCTAAAATAATTAAAGGTACTAAAAACATAAAATGCAAAATTAACTTTAAGTGATATGGAACTGATCTTAATCAACATAATTATCATAAATTGTGACATAAAAAAGTTTAAACCCTATTTAATTCAGTATAAATTAAGAACAAAACATGAAAAAGAAACCAAAATCATAACAGAATCTCCCGTAAAATGAAATCTATAACAAATTTTGAATGAAATTAGTAACAGCTGGTAGTGACTGTTGAGGAAAAAAAAACTTTCTTCCCTTAAAGTAACAGTTGAAAAATTGTGGAAAAGTATTATTTTAAAGAAGTCATTGAACTCTTGAGACGAATTTAAACATAAAAACTTCGAAAAAGAAGAAGTACCATTAAAACCAAAATTGAAAACACCTCTAAAGTAGAATTTAGAGAGAAATTAACATAAGAAATTTGAAATCAGCAAATCACCAATAATCAATAAAAAGAGGAGAGCATGGATAAAATGCTCAAGTACCTTCACTACTGGAGAAATCAACTGTGGATATTTCTTGTGTTGTCACTTCAGAATCCTCAGCTGTCTGTGTACCAGACGGCATAGATGTTGTGGTTTGAGTGTCTTGTGTGGCCACACTACTTTCTGAACTGGTTCCGGTACCTTGAGGTACAGTCTTTATAGAACTTGTGGCACTGTCTGTCGTGGCCGCAGTATTAGTAATGACTGTACCACTGTCTGAAGTGGCTTCAGATCTCTGAGTTGCAGTGACACTGTCTGATGTGATATCTATACTATGTGTAGATAAACCATTGTTTGTTGAGATTTCAGTGGTTTGTATGGTTGTGACACCTTGTATTGCAGGGTTTTTCATGGTAGTAGTAATGACTGTTGAAGTTTCACTTTGACTAGTGGCTAGAGTATTTTCTGTGGTGGTTCCAGAGGTTTCAGTTGAAGTGCCTTCTATGGTGGCTCTAGAGGTTTGAGCTGCAGTGCCTTCTGTGGTGGTTCCAGAGGTTTCAGTTGTAGTGCCTTCTGTGGAAGCACTTTCTGCTGTGGTTCCGGAATAATTGTTGGTAGAAAAAATGTCAGTTGAAGCTTCAGTAGTTTGTGCTGTCATACTTTGTGAAGAGGTTTCAGTTGTCTGTTTTGTAAATCTTTCTGTGGTAGATCCAGTACCCTTTTCAGCTGTTGTTGACCCCATATGTCCTGTTGTTTCTGAAGTTTCAGACGTTGTCTCAACTGTTGTGACAGCTTCATTTATAATAGTAATGAAAGGTTGTTAAATATCAATATAATTATATGTAAAAAAATAAATATTTACATCTACTACATATGAAGATTGGTTTCAGTATATTTCAGTTATATGTGTAAATCTCAATATTCTCGACTTTTTTACAATTATTTAATTCAAATGCAAAAATGCTAACTTTTTCTAAAAATAGTTAGAATACATTAGTTACATTAATTGTAGTAAGTTTACTGTTTGTAAAAATCTTACTTATTGTAGCTGACTAAAGATTAATTAGCAATATGTCTATAAATAATCTTTTACTATCTTCTAACGTATTATTTCATTGAAAGTGTTCAATTTACAAATCAAACTAAAGAAATATGATGTAAAATATATGTCATTTCTGAATAGAAAAATGATTGTACAAAGACCTGCATTTTACACACTAAACCAGTCCCCAACATTATTGAGGAAATGAAAATCAAATCATATTTTGATATAAATCTTTTCAGCACAATAATGACTGCTGTTCTTTTATTATTTGAATTTTTTATTATCAAAATATCCTATAAATTAACGATAATTTATTAGACAAACTTTTATTTCCTGATGTACATATTCTCTTTTTTTTTTTTTTTTTTCAATCATCCAAATCGTCTCATTTTCACCAACAACAAATAATTATCTTATTTTTGCTGCTTTAGATTTCGATTTCCTCTCAAAATGCTATGAAAGAAGTATTAACCACAAAACCACACAATTAGGCAAATTTTTGAAATTGACACACTTCAACAAAAAATTTCAAATGGTAGGAAAAGATACCTTTTTTCTGTCGCTGTTGACTCAATAGTTTCTGTTGTTTGTGTAGTATCAGGCTCAACTGTAGTAACAGCTTCAGTTATAATAGTTAAATATGTTCTAATTTATCAATATAATAACCGGTAAACATAAATAACTATACTAACTATGTATTAAAAAACTTGACTGAGTATACATGTATAATACAATTTTATGCTTAATCTAAATATTATCAACTGTTACAATTTGTGTGTTTACAACTATTTCATTCAATGATAATGTAATTTTTCTAATAAAATGTTTAAAATACCTCACTTACAACAATAGTATAAGAGTAACAAAAATTATGTTTATTATAGATGACATAAAAACACAAATAATGAACAACACTTGACTAATTTGAAATATGACTACACATATAGTCTTACTATTTATAACTTCCTTTAAAACTGAAATTTACAAAAGCAAATTATAGAAATATGATGTGAAATATATATGAAATTCATGTATTTTTTGGGGCGAAGCAAAACTAACTGTGCACTCTGCTGCAATCTACATTATAAACTAATCAAATGCTTTAAAGAAGTGAAAATTAAAACAAAGTCTAGAAAAGATTTAAGGAAACTAGGCATATCTTAAGATCGACAAGCTTGACAAGAAAATTATAATGGTAGCAAACGAATAAAAGATCATAAAATAAACTAACCTGTGCAATTTACATCTCCTTGACCAGTATACCCTGAGTCACAAACGCAATCAAAACTGCCGTCCGTGTCAAAACAGGTCGCGTTCTCTGTGCAGTTGTTCAAACTAATACTTCCACATTCGTTAATGTCTACAAGAAAAAAATAGAATAAAGCCATGATCTATTAGCCAGTCATAATTGTTTTACATTGTCATATTGGGGCCTTTTATAGCTGACTATGCAAAATGGGCTTTGCTCATAGTTGAAGGCTGTACAGTGACCTATAGTTGTTAATGTCTGTGTCATTTTGGTCTCTTGTGGACAGTTGTCTCATTGGCAATCATACAACATCTTCTTTTTTATATATAATGTGTAAAAAAGTTAATATAAAAAAAAAGCTGACACATTCTGTATTTTTTCATCATTGCCTGTGAAAATAATTATTTTTTATAACTATCTTTTTATTCTTATAATTATTTACATAGTTTATTCTGTATAACATCTTGCTTCAACTAGTACTCCTCTTTATTTGAGGTTCTATATTCTGTCCATTGAGGTATTGTTAAAGTACTTTAATTCTTAAGTATCAATTTTCGTGGTTTGAGCAATATTTACATGTTCGTGGGTTTTTAAATTCGTTGATTTTAGTTTTCTAAAAAAAAAAAGGGAAATTAAAGCCTTTAGAAACGAAGGTTACAAATAGTCTGAATTGAAGGAAATTGCAAAGTAAACATTGATCCGTGTAAATCGTAGTGACAACACTAATTAACCCATGATAAAGTGATCAACAGATTAAGGACCATCAAAGGTGTTAATTAGGCCATAAACATGTTACCTAAAGAAATCAGTGACTGAACAAATGCTGTAAACGTATCTATAATTGTCAAATAATTCTTATCAAAATCAAGCCCAGCATGAAATTATTATTTCCAATATGTACGAGAATTATGAGGATATAAAATGAACACTTTATCATACTTGCATATCAATACCGGAAATCTGACTTTTATCGAAAAAACCTTTTTTTATGAGAATTAAAAGATGAAAAGTTGTACAGTTTAGGTTATTAAAGATAAAATTGGTATAATCCTGCATGCAGTTGTAGTTCTGTGACTTCTATTAAAGTATTCTCAGATTCGAGATTATTCAATATATTCTCTAGATCATATCAGTAGTCAAACCTTCATGGAGATCTTTCCATGTCTTGATTTGGACAATGGTTGTTTTATTTCGTTGGACACTTAAATTCGTGGATTAAGTCATCCACGAAAACCACGAAAAGTGGTACCCCACGAATAAAAGTACTTTCACAGTAGCACAAAGAGGCTAAAGATTTTGCATTCATAATATTCCAAATAGATGATTAAGATGAAACTTTCTACAATCACATATTTAGTACAACATAGCATAATATCCCATACACATATTGATAGCATTTGTACAAATTTTATTCATTTGACAAATGAGATTACTAATTACTGTTAAGATTTGATAGTTTTATTATAAGTAGAAAAAAAAATTGAAAATAAAAAACAATAGCGGAATTGTACATAGTTTCATCAATGCCATGCAATAAAACAACACAAAAATATTAAAAAGTACAAACTGGAGACAAGGTCTGCATAACTAATTTGAAAAATTGAACCACTTGGACAATTTTATTTAATATTTTCTATTAATCTTAGTGAAAAAATAAATAAAAACTGATGTACAGTAAAACTGTGTACAAAATAAATCTAAAAACTACTCTGATGTACAGCATACTCACAAGAAATGTTATAAGATGTCATTTGCTGTGCAGAAGTATTAACAAATGTATTACATATGATAATTTTGTTTTATTAATAAACAGATTTGGAATGAAAAAAGCACAACTATACATAACTTATTTTCAAAATTTTCAGAGTATCTGCAATAATGAGATATTGAAAATGAAATCCATATACAACTCTTCATTAATATCATATATAGGTGACTGAGATGTTGAGATTTAAATATGAAATTCATATTACATTTCTTTACTTTTTCAGATAAAGGTGGCACGAACTCAACTTAAATCAGTTTACATGAATTTGTTAAGCAAAACTTACTATCACAGAGATTAGAGGCATTTTTCTGATACCCTGCATTACAGACACAATCGTAAGAACCAACTGAATTTTGACAAGTTGAATCAGGAATGCTGTCACAAGTTGTTGCATCATCGCATTCATTTACATCCATGTCACAGATGGTTCCCTTCCATTCAGTTTTACAAGTACAACCACCATTAACATTGTTACAATCCATTGTATTGGCAGCAATACAAGTACAGGCCTGAGAACAGCTATCTCCAAAGTTTGCACTGCCACATTCTGAAAAAAAAATATTATAACATGTATAATGAAAGTGGTAAAGTGGAGTTATGTGAACAGACAAACAGGACAGGAAATAAAATTACCAGTTCACTATGATCTAAAATTATATAATAGCTTACATGCTGCTTTTAATCCAATTTGCATGAAACAAAGTGAATTTTTAGCTAAAGCACAAAGTTATGTGAAACGAAAAAATTTCAATCATCTTGGACAAAAATAACCCTTCATTACAATTACACATTTTATCAACCAAAATTTTGTACAGTTCAACTAAAAAATATTGAAAAGCTTTCAATTGTGATATTTTATTTCTATAACTATACATATGGTTTTTCTCAGTAGTTCAAATACAGGGCCATCAATAATAGCTACTTGAAAATATCAGCCTACCTTGGCAACTTCCATCAGCTATTTTCTGGTATCCAGTAACACAATTGCATTCATGGGTACCATTTAAATTGTTACATTCAGAATTAGATGTAGTGTTACATATATAGGAAGTAACTGTACACTCATCAACATCCACAGAACAGGTGATTCCTTTCCAACCAGTTTTACATATACAACTACCATCAACATTATTACAGGAATCTGTATTGGTAACAACACAGCTACAGGTCTGTGCACAGTCTTTACCAAATGTGTTAGAACCACATACTGGAAATGAAATGATTTAGGTTGGGAATAAACAAGAATGTGTCCCCAGTACATGGATGCCCCATCCGCACTATCATTTTCCTCGACCGTAAAAATCGGGTAAAATATCTAATTTGACATTCAAATTTAGAAAGATCATATCATAAAATACATGTGTACTAAGTTTCAAGTTGATTGGACTTCAACTTCATCAAAAACTACCTCGACCAAAAACTTTAACTTGTAGCGGGACAGACGAACGAACAAACGAACGGACGAACGAAGGGATGACAGACCAGAATACATTATGCCCATTAATGGGGCATAAAAGTTAATATGTTATTATCCTCTAATCGGATGTTATAGATTGGGAGGTTTTCATTTCAGTATTTATTTTTAAAATTTATAGGCCATTTTTCTATATTCTTTGTTTTTTACCATGACTCTCTATTATATAAACCTAATCCAGATCCTCTTATCTCAAAGATTATATACTGTCTTCCTGTCAATTTCAGAAATAAATAAATATATATAACCAAACATTTGAAGTTAATTGTAAAGATGAAAAGTACAAAACAGTTATAGATGAGCCTCCTCATGGGGCTTTTGATTATGTGATTACTTGTTTGTTTTAATAGTGATTATTTGATTACCAGACAAAATATTTTATGAATATTTGATTATTTGATAAACTAGAACTGCATTTTTGATTTTTTGATTATCTTGTTTAGATAACCAATTAATGACTATGTGATTATATTGGCAAAACATTTGTGATTAAGTGATTACTTGGATACCCCCATAGGGCCTCATAGATAAAAAGACAACTTCTGAAAACTAACCTTGACAAACATCTTTAGAGTTAAAATAACCCTCATCACAGACACAAACATAGGATCCATTGGTGTTTTCACACATTGAATTAGCCTGACATATTGTTGAGTTACATTCATTGATATCTGTTTCACAGTTGTCTCCCATCCAGCCAGTTTTACAATTACAACTTCCATCTGTTTTGTTACAAGAATTGATGTTTTCTGTCACACATGTACAGTTTTCAACACAGTTCTGTCCCCATTCTCCTTCAGCACAAGCTTTTGAAATAAAATATTGAATTTAGTTTAGTATAGATCAACACCATAGAATTTGCTGTATTTTAATTTCACACAGACATATACACATATATATATATAAAAATCAATATTTTGTTAATGAATATTCAACTACATGTATTACTTTAATGTAAAGAAAAAAATAATTAATGTATACTTAATACACAATTAATGTTTAAATACTTTTATTTGTCCATTTCTTAACATGCTTCCTACATTGTGATTATTAATTTAGAATTGTTTAAACCAGAAAAAACGAAACATTTCCCTCCACACAATAATATACCACCAACCTGTACAACTTTGTTTATCGCTGTCCAGTTTTGTACCACTTTTGGTACAGGAGCATTCGTACCCTGGTGTTTCATCAGTACACATATCAGCACATGGTTTGCTTGTCTTACACTCATCAATGTCTGAAATATTTAATAAATATACCTGTCTTTAATTTTAAAAGTGATCTATAAAGATAACGTTTTAGAAATTACTGGTGAAATACACTTTTTCGGATTTTGATAAATTATTATTATTTTTTCTTTGATCTTTGTCTATAGTCATAACAATTATATATACTGATGAAGAGATTTATTGTGATTTATGCATTTCTGGATTTTATTGAAATCAAGACTCTTTCACATTCATTATTAGAGTTCCTTCATGTCTTGCAAAATTCATGACTTATCCCTGTTAACATTTTTTGAGAATTGTGCAGCATTTTTAGAATGAATGTATAGAAATTTTAATAAGGTGTTTGGCCTGTTGAAGACTGTGTGTTGCCCTCTAGATATCTGCTTGTTATTTTTGTCATGGAGTTGCTGTCTTCTTAAAATATATCCCATTTCTTCTTTTATTCATAATGATTATTCTTATTTATTATTATAATTGTAATTATTTATTATTTATAAACAAAATGATGGATCAAGTCTTAACAATAATGTAAAATTATCAGAAATATCCATAAAGCACATTTTATAAAACTTAACTGTTTCAAATCACTAATCATGGAATATATAAAACAAGAATATGTCCATAGTACACGGATGCCCAACTCGCACTATCATTTTCTATGTTCAGTGGACTGTGAAATTAGGGTAAACACTCTAATTTGGTATTTAAATTAAAAGATTATATTCATAGGGAACATTTTAACTGAATTTCAAGTTGATTGGACTTCAACTTCACTACTTTGACCAAAAAAAAATTTAACCTGAAGAGGGACAGACGGACGAATGAACGAACGGATGCACAGACCAGAAATTATAATGCACCCTCTACTATGGTAGGTGGAGCATAAAAACCTACTTTGACAGATTTCAGTTATATCATCCGCCATCATTGTTAGAGTGTATCCTGTTGGACATGTACAGTATTGTTGTCCATCAGATTTGACAGCACACGTTCCTGGCGCGGTACAATTGAAATTGGTACATTCGGTCTGAACTGTGAATTAAATAATAAATACATATAATATTACAATGCATACACACATTTATTGTAATCTTTTACTAGATTTATTCATACATGATTGGTGCATTAAAATTTAAAAGCCCTTTTTGATTTTTTGATAAATGCAATTATTACAAATCTTATAATATTTTACTGGTATCAAGAATAAAGGTAAAATTTATTCAAAACAGTAAAATTTATTCAAAACACAAATCTGATAATTAAATCAAATTTCTATCTTTTAACAACCAACATGAAATACTTTTAATAAAACAAAAGATAATATGAAATGGGAGTTTCTTCTAATTTCGAACTAGGATTATATGAAATGGGAGTTTATTCTAATTTCCAACTAAGATTATATGAAATGGGAGTTTATTCTAATTTTCAACTAGGACTATATGAAATGGGAGTTTATTCTTATTTCCAACTAGGATTATATGAAATGGGATTTTAATTTAATTTGCAACTATGTAGTTAACTAAGTGGAGCAGGAATTCAGGATTTTTGGCAAAACAACTTACTGTTGCATGTCCTCTGGTCTGTTGGGCTGAGTATGTATCCATCATTACAAGAACATTTATAACTTCCTGGAGTATTAAGACAGTTCTGGTCACACTTGTTCAAAGTTGTGTCACATTCATTGATATCTACAAAATAAGATTTCTCATTATTCATCTAAACAAAGTTCATTAAAACATGACTGAATTTAAGTTTTTTCTATATATTTTGGCAGCCATTTCACAGTTGCAACTCATTATATTTCTTTCTTTAACTCAATTACTCTTTTGTGTTGATCGTTTTAAGCATCCAATATAAACAATTTCAAAATTTTATCTATTTCAATTTTTTTAACTTTATCTGCTAGTATATCACGTTGTCATTTGATTCAAAAAGAGGTGACAGCAACTAAAATATATATACAACTTTTTAATTTACAATTTCAGAATCAAAAAGACTATGTTCCCCCCTAAGGAAAATAATGTCAAGTCATTGGTTGATTTTTTCTTTTGGTTCAAAGCATTGATAGCAAATCACACAACTTTGCTGAATATCTCCCAGTAGAATAGACATATTTACACTTGTATGCAAATGTGTCCGTCATTACGTAAAATTACACAGGTCTCTGTAAACTTTGACTTCATAATTAAAAACTGGTTGTTGCTTGACATTGAAAGTTTATTCAGTGCAGATCTACTAAGGTCATTCGGTGACAAAATACAGCTTAATACCAAAATTGTAAATACATTTATTATTACACAGAATGCATATATTAAAGATTATGATAGCAGGTACTGATGTGGAATTTTCCAACAAAATACTAAATAATGAATATTACCTTGACATTTGTCATAAGCATCTTTTGTAAAGCCAGTTCTACAACTACATGTATAGCTTCCATCTGTATTAGTACATAACTGATCACATGGATTGTTAGCACACTCATTTATATCTGGAAAAAAAATAATCAGGTTTTACTTAAAACCCCTCCAGCCATTAAAAAGAAAAGAAATTATTCTGGAATTTCAAACAAGATTCCATTTCTTCTACTTTTGCATGTTTAAAAAATCCAAGTCTCTGTGCCAAAAAAAAATAAATGAACATGATGACATGTCACAAATAAATTAACCTTTTATTTAATGTATTTTAGAATAACTTAATTTTGGATGTAACATGTCTTCTGATTGGCTGACGTTATTTTGTTATCAGCCCATGACGTCATCAACGTTTTTTCATGGTTTTCTACGGTTTGAAATGGAATTGAGAATTGAATTATAAGAAATGACTGTAATATTGTTTTCTGTCTATTCAAAATAACATAAAAAATGTGGAGCACACTGTTAAATAAGCCGCTACACGCGTTATTCAGTGTGCACCAATTTTTTTTATGTTATTTCGTCATAGACAGAAAAAATATTACAGTCATTCCTTAAATGTAGTAAAAACTTGATTGACAAAGTATTACTTGATGTTTTATGGTTTGATATTATTTGGTTCTATTTAAGTATAGTTAACTTTATTGTTATTGTAAAAGACCTTTTTGTGGGGTTCAAATCTAACAGTATAGGAAAAAGCAATTTAATAATAGTACTGAAATAAAAATTATGGGTTTTTGTTCATTTACCAGTACAAGTTCCTGTGACATTCTGATAACCAGTCACACACTGGCAGACAAATGAGCCAGGTGTGTTGACACATCTTTGGTTGGAGGAGGTATCACATGGGTTGACTCCACCATTACACTCATTAATATCAGCATCACACAGTGTCCCCCGCCATCCTGATTTACACACACACCCAGTAATTCTGTCACACCTCTCTGCTCCAACGCCACAGTTACATGTATTATTACAGTTGTCACCCCAGTGAAACTGATCACAATCTGAAATGTACATAAACATTATGTCACCGATAAGTAAAAATATATATTCTTTAATTCAATTTGTCCATTTTTAGTTCAACTTTGATGACTTAATTCAATGTTCTGCCAATTGATCAATTGTATTAATACTGTACAAGCAGCAGTTATTCATATCTTATTCAAATAAAAAAAAATGAAAAAATAAAAAAATAAAAATTACGATTTAACTTTACTAAATATTTTGTACTTACTTGAACAAGTTCTTTGGTCATTCTCCAAAAACTGACCAATTGGACAACTACATTTGAAACTTCCTACTATATTGGAGCAAGTTGACTTATCTGTACACAGATTTTTACTGTCATCAGCACATTCATTTATATCTACAAACAAAATGCAAAATAAACACTTAAAGTTAAGATGTGGTAAAATTTTAAAAATAGAACATTCAATTCAATTTTTGTTCCATTTTATATAATGGGATATTATCATATTTCCATAAATTTAGGAACATCTAGCCTTTGATTATAGTCTTAAATCTTTTTATTCAATTTTGTTTCATTTTTATTTGTTTGAAGTTCATTGTGGCGTCCATTTTTGCTGAACCAGTTTACATTTTTGTTTAAGAGCCAGCTGAAGTTAGCTTCTGGGTGCATGTTTTTCTTAGTGGGTTGAAGACCTATTGGTGGCCTTAGGCTGTCTTGCTCTTTGGTTGGATTTTAGTTCACATTATTATATATGTTATATGAACACATAGTTTAATATCTGTGACCATCAAATGACACTGATCATATACAGTAAAACCAATTAACAGTGATTTACCTGTACAAGTCTGGTTATCAGCCAGTAGTACATATCCAGATTGACAATAACAAAATGCACTGTTGTCTTTAAGTCTGCATGCATAACTACAGGTCAGGTTACTCAGGGTACCACATGGATCAGACACTAAAAATAGAAATCATATACCTTATGTTCAAATTTGTAATCTGTCAAAATTCATTAAGAGTATATAGTTTTAATAAGAGAAATGTAACTAAAAAATCAAAGGTTAAAAGTTATTATCAGTAAAAAAGCATCAGAGATATTGCGATAGAAGAGTTCTTAAAATCTATAGTATTTCTTTTTAGATGTTCACTATAATTCAATATAACGAAACTTATTTAATATACAGAAACTTATTTCATATACAGAAACTTAATTTAATATAAAGAAACTTATTCAATATACAGAAACATATTCAATTAAAGAAACATGTTCAATGTAAAAAACTTATTTCATATACAGAAACTAACCAACCTACCTTGTTTACAAGTTTTTCTGTCAGTGTTGAGTTCATAACCAAAGAAACATCGACAGTTATAACTTCCCACATTATTGACACAGTCTTGTTCACAATCATCAGACTCTGTTGTGCACTCGTTTACATCTGAAGTATATCAAAGTTTTTTTTTAAATTAAGATCTATTACTACCAACTAGGTTAAAAAGCAATAGCATTTCCAGTGGTTGTCATATTTTTGTCATTCAGAAAATTAAGTGAAATGGAAAATCTCTCATTGTTTCTGCATTTTTATAAATTTTGGATGATTTGAGTCTGAAATACTGTATAATATAAACACTTGTCTATTGTTGAAAACTATGCTTCTCTCTAGAAGTCTTTTGGATTATTTTTGTCATTGGGTTGGTTTCTTATTGGTGTATCATGTTTAACAGGCAGAGCAATGAAAAAGTAGGTTTTTTTCAATGCCACAAGAATATTTTCGTGGTAGGCACTAGGTGTGCAACTAACAAATAAGCCCCTGTTGATTTGAACCGTAAACTCAAATGTGTGCATGATGTTACATTTAATAAAGGAATCTTTCAAAAACTTAGAACTGTAGGAATCTCCAAAACTAACTATATAGATATAATAGATTTATTCTCTAAATATTTTATGTTTTACATATATGATTATACCTTCACATTCATATGGATTTATTGTTTGGTAGCCAGTGTTACATCTACAGGTATATCCACCATCCGTATTTTGACACGTTGAAACTGTTGCTGAACAATTGTTCGCTGTTGCACTACTACATTCATTTAAATCTAAAATTAAGCATAAAGATATAAATTTGAAACATTGGGGTGGCAAACTTTATTTATATGAAATAGAACAACAATAAAATTATTGAACCTCAAATTTCATTAATCATAAAGTTTGTCATCTTTTCTTTTCCTTAACTTAATCTAGAAATTGCTTAAAAAATCCGTTATTTCCTAGTCTGACAAGAAAATTAATTTTAAACAATGTAAATAAAAACAGGACTCATTCTACAATATGTGTTTATGAAATACATTTTAAAAACATTGTACATAATTCTACCGAAAATTTACCTGCACAAGAATCACTGTTGTCTGCAGACACTTTTTCATAACCAGATCCACAATTACATTGATAGCCGCCATCTTCGTTAACACAAGTCTTGTCGACATTTATACATATGCCTGGATTATCTACACATTCATTGACATCAACGTCACAATTATCTCCAGTCCAGGCGCTGTTACACACACATCCACGACTAGGATCACACCTGTCAGCCCCTGGTCCACAGCTACATTGACTTGCACAGTTGTCACCATAAAATGGATTCACACAGGCTGTCATAAGATATAGTATGCTTGTTAATACACATAAAACACCATAAAATGGATTCACACAGGCTATTAAGAGATAGAGTATGCTTGTTTATACACATAATAAAAAAAAAATACATTTTGAGAGACTGCCAAAATTTTCAGTTTTTTTTTTTTTTTTTTTTCATTTTAATTCAAATTGCTAATAAATTGTTAACTTTCAGAACCAAATTCCCCAAAAATCAAACTCTAGTATGAAATATCAATCATTACCCATCTTTTTGTACAAGAAAAAACACAAGAAATGATCATAAACAAGTCTATATCTCTATACAATTATTGTTTTTTTTAACAGTTTAAGTTAAAAAAAAAAAAGTGTTTCTTTTAAACTAATTAATTTATTTAATTATGTGATTGGCAATGATATGTAGAATAAAAATTGTTGACAGATCTTGAAAGTGATCTATATTGATTTTTTTCTTAACTTTTCTTGTCTTTGAAGTTCTTTGAAGGCATTTTGAAGGATAGTATATCATCATCAAAATGATATCTATTCAAAAAGAAAGAGATATAGTCATAAAATATGTGCATCATGACAATTAAATTACATGCATTCAACTCTTTAATAATTTTTACCTGAACAAGATGTTTTATCAGCATTTAATTTGAATCCTGTATAACAGGAACAGATATAACTACCAACAGTATCCTGACAGTTCTGTGTACATACATTAGCATCACATTCATTTATATCTGAAATGTAAAAAAAATTATTGTTGCAGAAAGATTACCACATGTATTTATTCACATAAGCTGCATATTACTGTGTGAAAATTTCATTTTAGAGTATTGTCTTATGACAGGAATTTTAATATCATGTACAAGTATATTACACTAGGAGCAATAATATTTAACAATATATATACATATATATATATATGCCAGCGTATGTGTTCTTTCCGAATAAGGTATGTTAAACATATCAATATCCAATCTGATATATACATATTGTTGTTTTACAATAAAAAAGAAGAAATTTCATCCTGCTATTCTAATTGTAGCTTTTGCAAATCATTTTTTTTTAGTAAACTTAAACAAGTCAGGAATCTGTAATTTAGTGGTTGTTATTAGTTGATAATCTGTGATAATTTTTGTTCATTATTTTTGCATAAATAAGGCACTTGATTTTCTACCTTTGTCGTGCTGTTTATTTTGTCATTAATTTAGTTTTACTAAACATTATGAATCTTGTTAATTGCAGAAGACTGTATAGTGACCTCTAGTTGCTCATATCTAAGTCATTAGGTCTCTGGTGGATAGTTTTCTCATTGGTAATAGTATTACATCTTAAATTTTATATAATTGACACTTACTAGAACAATTGCCACTGGCTCTATCAAGTAGATACCCTTCTTGACATATGCACTCCCATGTTCCTGGATTTGTAGTATTATCACAACCATATTCACAGGTTAAATTCTGCAGTGTACAGACATCAAATATTGCTGAAATGTAGATAAAAAATTAAACAATCAGAAATTTCAAAATTAGACATGGAAGAGCATGTTAACGATTCACTGAATCATACTGACATCATTAATAAAAAAAAAAATTGGATGCAATAAGTTTATCCTATTATCTTACAATGTATATACTTAGACTTTCTGAAAAAATCACCTGCTGAATTAAGTTACTTACAATTTTGATTCATTAACTATAGTTTATTATAAAATGAGAAACTAAAATAACACAATTACCTACATTCAATACACCTTCCTACTGTTTGTAGTTGAAGTTGTGACTTAGGTTCTAAATTACACTTACTTTGATTACATCTAAATTACACTTACTTTGATTACATTTACCATCAGCTATCAGCTCAAATCCATATACACAACTACATGTAAAGCTTCCATCGCTATTAGCACAATTTTGATCACAGCCACTTGTCCTTTCTGTGCATTCGTCAATGTCTGAAAATATAATTAAAATGATCTGAATTTATTACAGGTTAAAACTGGATTGTGCAAGTTGATTTTTTAAATTTTATAATTACTGTTCTCCATATGCATTCTTTATTGCTAAACATTCAAATGAGATATCATGTTTCATTGAAATTCTATCATTTATAATTATGTCAAGACAAATGGTGTCAATGTGTTACCAACTTTTTTATATAGTTTATTGAAATAGGACTATATAAAGTTTGATATTTTTTATTGTCCATTTTTTAAGAAGAAAATTGCCAAAGTCAAGTTTCTGAAGATAGGAGCTTAATGCACAATTTTGCATGAACTACAGACTGAAACGTTTACTTGGAAAGTCACAGAGGTTATTTTTAATCTTTTACATAAAAATGTTTTAATAGACATAGGAAGATGTGCCAATGAGACAACTTTCCATCCAAATAACAATTCATAAAAGTAAACCATTACAGGTCAAGGTACTGCCTTCAACACGGAGCCTTGGCTAACACAAAACAGTAAGCTATAAAGGGCCAAAAACATCATTTAGTTTGATTGAGCCTAAAATAAACTAATGTTATGTTAGTACAAACCTTGACATTCAGAACCCACTTTTCGGAACCCTGCAAGACAGTTGCATGTAAAGCTTCCATCTGTGTTTGTACAATTACTGTTTGCTGGACAGTTATCAGTTCCATCTAAACATTCATTTATATCTGAAAATAAAACAGTCTTTTTTAATGGCAATTATCCAACTCCATCACTTTCAAAGTTGACATTTTTTTTTCTTCAATTGACACAAAATATTATAAGAGTTATGAGACAAAAGTAGGAAAATACCTAAGAGTAATGAAAATCATTACAGGAAGAAAACAACATTGTGGATAGATGATGTAATATAAAAAAAAAAGAATGATCGATTTATCATTTTTGGAAAATTCATTTGAAACATCAATGAACCAAATTCCTTCAATAAGAGTTTGTGTGTGTGTGTGTGTCAAGGGTTAATAACTACATTAGATGTATGTTTCATTATAATAGGTTATTCTGATTGGCTAACTGCAATCTCACGTTATTCCTTAATCAACTTCATTTCAAAACGAATTGTAACATTCATGTTGACACATGCTTCTACAATAAAGTGCACAAGTAAATAAAAGAATCATAGCGAAAAAATATAATTATGTATAAGTATTGAATGCTTCTTTTAGTAATTTCATAGGGTTGTAAAAAGCGTTGACCGTGTGCACATTTTAAGAATGTACTTTGGTCAACGCTTTTACATGCCAATGAATTTACAAAAAGAAGCATTCAATTCTTAAATATTAAAATATTCAGTCTTAACCTTTACTGTTTAAAATTATAATGAAAAGGGTTCTTTATTTATGCCCTCATTGCAATTAGAATAATTCTTAATTCTTTAATTGATCTCTTTATTTACCTTCACATTTTTCATCGGCTGTAATATTATAGCCTGGTGGACAATTAGAACAGTTGTAACCACGTCCAAGTGCTACTTCATCAGCTGGTAATAAATCTATACAGGTACGTCCTAAAGCACATGGATTATCAGCACAAGCATCTGTATCAATTTCACAGTCATCACCTAAAAAAGAGAAGTAAAGAAATAAGGTTTGTATTTATTTATTGTATATGTCCTCCATCTACATATGACTTGTCAATCTTACTGGTATTTCATACAAAGCTAAAAGATACAAATGTTTTTTTCTCTCAACCTCAAGTTCACACTTACACAGTGGTCAGTCACTCAGCTGCTTTCATGCTGGTTTTTCCAACAGTTTTATATGTGAAAAATTTTCAGGAAAAAAATGATGCAATATTGGACAAATAAAACAAGAAAATATTTTTTTGAGGAAGAAAGGTTCCCAAACTGGTGTCCTTTCTATGTGATTTAAGGCTGATAATTTAACAAGTGTTAAATTTAACAGTTTTAAACATCGCACATTTGACTGAGTTGATACAACACCTGATGTAACTGCAAGATTATAGGAAAAAAACAATATAAAATTTTTGAAAAATGTTTTTTCTGGAACCTGTTTTGATTTAGATTCCAATACTTTTAAATTCTATATAACAGAACATTCATTGTATACTTCCCATAGCTGAATTCCAGATTTGGTTATCTGGCAGATGCAATCTTAAATCAAATCACAACTTTATTTTTTATAAAAAAATATGTCCTTACCAGACCAACCAGTTGTACAGTTACATGAGGCAATGACGTAGTTTGGATTGGATTCATTTCTCAGATTTTCATAGTCACATGTTCCGTGGTCACCCGTACATCCACTACACGCCATAATGATCACCTCTATAGCGTCTGCTGTTACACCATCACTGTCGACAGTAGTTACCCTGTGGAGTTTATGTAAGATAATTACACATTTATATACACAATTTAATCAAAGTCTGAAAGAAAATTAATATTCCTCAATTTACATAATATCATTACAAAATAAAATAGAAAATATATAATGAATACCAAATAACTACATGCTATATCTTGAGGTCTTAGCGTGATGCGGGATTGCTGATTTTTTGTAAGCGTGACATGTGAAAGTCAAATTATTGTGTCGTGAAAACTAGAAAATGAGGTCTTGCGGGACCCGGGAAATGACAAAAAAATGAGAATTGCTTACGTACATAGTGTAAGTAGGATACGGGAATCTGACAAAACAGTAAGCGGGATTCGGGATCGGAACCCCCAAATGAGACCCCCTATATCAAACGCAGAACATTCTCATTGTTTCACTCCTCAACCCTAGAACTTTTTAAAAACAAAATACCTATGCAAAAGTTACCTGATTTTTTCTGTATCTAGATTTGCAGGTGTCCATGTTAATGTCAAATTTCCTGTAGAATTATCAGATGCAAAAGTGCCTCCACTTGGCTGATCTATTATACTGTATCTGAAACCTGGTTTATCATCCTGACCTTGGAAGTTGAAACTTATAGGTTGATTTACTACAACTTTGATAGAGGGTTCTCCCTCTATTTCTGGAGCCTCATTTTCTGGAAGATAATGAATTTATTGAATTATATAATAACAGTTTCATCAAAAGATAAAAGATCACTTAAATCAAGACAAACAGTCTATACATAACTATACAGAAAACAAAGATTGAGGAATACTAACCCCAATGTTTTTAAAGGAGCTTGTTATTGAATTACGTTGAGACACTACCCTTGTGAGTAGTCTAGGTTGTTAAATCAAAACTCATCATAGTTTCTAAAACTCATAATATATGATATGACACTGGACATTAAGCAACCAATAATCAATCAATCTTAAAAGGACAGTTCTGAGATACAGTACTAGTTAGCTGAATCTGTTATGTAAATTTCATCACCATGTGACCAAATTGTAGACATGCATCATCAACAGGAACTCAAAAAGTTGAGTATTTGATATTCAAGGATGTTTAGGAACAGTTACAGAAAAAAACAGCAAGAAAAGGTTTAATGTAATTTGAAAGACTCAAATTGATCAAAACTCTGAAAATATCTTTCCACTTAAGGATATCATATTCTAATATTAGAAGACTTAAACTGTGCTAATTTGATTTATTTAAAAGTATCTGAATATCCAGATTCGGTCACTGTCAATAATTGTAGAAAGAGGGGATTTAACGTTTTTGAATATTAAACAAAATCACTTAATTCAATTCTCATGAATAGGGCTCTTATTGCTGTCCTTCAACTCCAAAAAAAATTAAGACATTCAACAATTTTACATTGAAAGCTTACACCTCCAAAATTTGTAATACTGTCTTTAAAGTGTAGAAATAAAAACAAAACTTACGTAATTGTGCAGTTTCAGACTCAGCTTCCAAATTTGTTGATTGAGTATCATCAGCAAATGACTGATCACCAGTTGCTAAGTAATCAAAGATACAAGCTTTATATTGGTCAGTACTGCCACCACAGACGCTATAAGCTGACTGGAGGGTACTATTATCAAACTCATCAATAAACAATGGAACAAAATCTTGGTGACTGTAATCAACCCAGGATTTCCCATCAGTATATTCAAATATTGTATTGGATGCAGTTGTCTCCCCTATAATACAAAAAATTGTAATATTATAATTAAAACAGATCCCTAGTATTTGTTAAAGGGTGCTAAAAATTATGTAGTTGAGCCATTGAATTGTAGAGTATAATGCACTTAAAACTCTTATCATGTTAAAAGTAAAGAAATTTCAAAAAAAAAAGATTTTAAAAAAGTCTTAAAAGAAAAGATTTTAAAAAAGTCTCAAAAGATAAAAAAAAAATTACTTACATTTTAAATTTAAGATTTTTTTTTCTGTCATAATTTTTTTTTAAACAAACATCACTAAACCTGAGATTTTATTACTTACACAGCTGCCCAAAATTGTTATAGATTTTTCTTTCAGAATCAACATCACCAGATGGAAGTACATTTCCATTTGGTAATATAAATTCATTGGTTTTGTCGCCATCAAAATTTCCCATTAGACCTTGAACTTGGCCTTTAAAATTCTCAGGAACTGATGCTGACAAAGTCAACTGCCGAGTTTTTACCTGAAAGTTTAACTGAATCCCTGCAAATATAAAGGATTATATATATAAAAATAAAGAAATATAAATCAATATTTAATGTTTTTTCCACCATTTTATATATGTTAAAATAATTGTCAAAAATGGTATTGACCGTTTGGTAGATTCCACCTAGGTTTATCAAACATGTGTCAAAGATATTTACTTCTTTATTTCATTAAATTACTCTTTCCAAGAGATATATGTAAAATTACAGATATCCGAAGTAAACATATGTAACACTGTCTTACATTATCATGCATGCATTGTACAAGTACTCTTCCTTAACAAGGATGATAATTATTAGACAATAATCTGAGCTGTAAAAACCAAATATCTTGGGTGAACTAAAAACAGTAAAGTCAACTTAATCTAAGAGGCCTTTTTTCCAAATGCAATATTGGTATGATACCTGAAAACGTCCATTGCTATGAAATTTAGATTAACAAGCTATGTATTCATTTTTTTACATAAAAAAGGCCGTTAGTTTTCTCGTTTGAATTGTTTTACATTGCCTTTTTGGGGCCTTTTATAGCTCACTGTGCGGTATGGGCTTTGCTCATTGTTGAAGGCCATACGGTGACCTATAGTTGTTAATGTCTGTGTTATTTTGGTCTTTTGTGGACAGTTGTCTCATTGGCAATCATACCACATCTTCTTTTTTATATATATATAGATTAAAAATGTTGTTATAATCACCTGACTCGGAGAAGGCAACAGCAAGTGAATGATTTTGACGTCTCAACACAATCCCAGTTAGAAAAACAGCAAAGTTGTCTTCAGTATTAAACCGTGTTGTGTAGTCATTTCCGTTACCATAAACTACCATTGCTGAAATAAAGAACGCTTTCAAATATTATAAAAGATAGGCCATAACAACATAAATCTGAATTATAGAACGTTATAATATTTCATATACAATTACATTTCTTAGAAGTCTCATATTATTCCTTATTATTGATTAGCTAAGGCATTGAATTATCTTTTATTTCCATATAGAATGCAACATAAATTTTACATAATTACTTCAAAATGATAAAAAAATCTTTTACTTTTGACACATGTTAAACTGTGCTTCTTTCAAAATTTCAATAATACTTCTAAGAGAAATTATGGTAACAATTTTTAAATAGTTCAGGTTACTAAAACAAAACAAAAATTTCATTTTGTTGTTTTTAAACATAATCAGGGTTTATAACTTACTTTCCAAATCACTGGCTAGTTCTACTTGCATAGTTGCATTTACATTTTCTTTTGCAGCAAAACCACTAAATATAGTTGCATTTATTTTCTTTAGGTCAGTTCCATTCTTTGAAGTAGCTAAGTCTGTTCTAGCTTGAACTTCAAAGGTTACATTTTCATTTGTAATTTTCATCATTGTGTATTCACCCCAGCCGTTGAATGTGTATTGAAATCCATCCAAAGTGTCAACATGAGGATCCCCAAAGGTAAAGACTGAAAATATATACAAAATTTACCAACTGAAGTCATAAGAAACGAGTTATCTTTAATTATAACGTGAAGGAAATTATAGAACACATACATGCATGCATATATTCAAAACTAAGTTCTCTATGCAAATTATTTTACATTATTTTAGGCTCCATAATGTATAATAAGCATATTTTATTTCATACAGTGATTGCAGATCGACAACTTCAGCTACTTATTCTCAGGACAAAGTGTTTGATCATTGAGCTTGATAAACCATTGCTCATAATTTTTTCAAGTTTTAAATAGTGGTACTTATAAAATTGTATATGACAAATCAATATGAAAAAGCAAACATTTAAAGAAGCAATTCTTCACAGCAAAACAGAGTAAACATTTATAACTGTAAACCAACATATTTTTGCGGATAGTTTAGTTTGCGTTTTGTTCTTTCTAAGCTGTAAAAAGAAAAACAAAAGATATGGGATATCCATCCGGAAATGGGACATCCATCTACATATGGGATATCCATCCGGAAATGGAATATCCATCCGGATATGGGATATCCATTTGGATATGGGATATCTATCTGGATATGAGATATCCATCAGTACATGTACAGCAATAAACACACACAAGCAAAAGAACAGTGCTTTTATTGCTGTTCTTCATCTCAAAGACACAAAGAGACAATCAAAATGGCGCAAGAAAATCTCCCCAAAATGCAAGCTCACTTTGTGGTGATTAAAATTGTTGATTTCAAATTTTCTTGATTTAGTTGAATAGACAGATCTAGATCAACGTTAACATATACATGACAATTTATATTTGCATTGTTTTTCTTTTAAGGAAGGTCAGGAAAATAAGTTGGTTTATAATATGGTACACTCATCTAGACCTATAAATCAGCAGAATACATGTACTTACATATACCAAATGGTGACCTCCTGTAACAAAATCCCACTGGTCTTACTCTGTAGTACAGATAACAATTATTTGATTTTTCACAACAATTTTCTTTAGGGATGACATTATCTTGTTGGTATGTAACAATATCAGTAAAAGGATTCCCTGTAACCATAGTACCAGCATCTGGACTATTCCTAAGCAGGAACCCATAGAACTGGTGATAGCAACAAATCTAAAAAGTTAAACAAAGTTTGTTATTTATATATTATCACTTTTGTTTGGTATGTCTGAGTGCTTATAAATGTTATACAAATATTTTTTTCTTATACCAAATATGACAAGGCCTAGCTCTCATGTGGATTTTTGCTGTTTTATGTTTATACATTTAAATCGTCAATTTATACTGTGAGGGTAATTTTATTCGTGGATATCAATTTAATGGATTTTCAAAATAAATGCATATATCAAAAGGTACACAAAGAAGAAAGGTAACAAGTAAAAAAAGTCATAAAAAATATGTTAAACCATTCTGTTAATATATACTTTTGCAAATGTTATCAATCCTGAATTTATTTATCTAAATTTAAAGGAATTTTTTAATCATGATTTCTGGGAGGTGTAACACATGTCAGGGTTTTCTATAAACATGCAATTTTGTTCTTTTTAATTTGTAATCTAAATCTTCATAAATTCATATATTAGTCAAATCACTTCCAAGGTCCATTTTTAGTCAAAGAAATGTTGTGAGGGTCTATAAAGGCTATAACATGTTCATGTGTTTAGCATGGATAAAAGATGATAGGGAATGAAAAAGAGACATTTACTGCATTTAAACATCAGGTTTATGCTCTCCTATTCCAAACATCACAGGCAAACATGATGTCTTCATCTACATGGATTCACTGATGCACATTAAAGCAGATATATATGTGTACTTACACGACTGATACCAAATCTGTAGTTGGCAAAGCACACCGCATTATTTTGATATGAAAAGAAATAATATCTTCCATCAAAAACCATCATTCTCTGATTGCAAGGACAAATATTAGCTAACCACCATCTCCTACTTCTCAAGCTCCATTGAACTGAATTAACATTCTTACGATACCATCTCACACACTGAGAAGCTGGATTCTGTGGTACTGGACCGTTTAAGTTAAGTGACATAAAATATACACCATTTGCACCTACAATAGAATTTTAAATACATGATTCAAGTAAACAATCAATGAATCATTTTACACTTGAAAAACAATTAATTGTCCGATACATTGTAGCTAATTAATGTACGCAACACAATTTAAAAAAAAATTACTCTTTGGAACAGATGAATTTGTTCAGATAATCCAGAATTATCTTTAATAGAGGTATGCATAATTATTCAATATAAATTATTTTTGTGTTTTTAAATACAAGTGTTGAATGTGACAGTTTTCCTGTTGCAATGGCATCAAATTAATATTTAAATATGTCACTATATACCCACCATCAAATGTGTTCCCTCTAAATTCACTAACGTCAAAGGCACTTCTTGTGAAGGAGTATATGCTTGATTTGTGTCCACCTAATCCAGAATATCCTATAGCACATTGTCTGCCACCAGGTGGAGACAGGATAGTGACATCCTTAAACAAGGAGTAAGCATAGGTCTTTTCACCATTTGTTGCCAAAATGAATTGAAATGTTACAGTTTTCTGAAAAAGAGAAAAAGAGAATAAATTAATGTATGTGAAGCTTCGCTTAAACAAATATTTCCCCTGACTGACAATAGTTGTTAGAATCATTCTAAGGGTGTCCATTCACAAAAGTATCAGTTATCACTTTAACTTGGTATAAGACAATTTTTATAATTTTCAACAGGACCTAGTACTTAATGTAATAATATGACTAAAAAATCTCTTTTCTTCTTAAATGGTTCAAAGCATATTGCTTTATGAAACATTATATTGACACCATGAGAAAAATCATGAGAGGGTAATCATGGTAATATAAGATTTGGAAGGGGGTTTCATTGGGGGTCTTGATCCCGGATCCCGCTTACTGTTTTGTCAGATTCCCATATCCCGCTTACCAGGGTTTCCCCTGGGTCAATTATTTTTTTCGCCACCTATTTCGCCAAAACAATATATTTTTCGCCACTTTCTTATTTTTTTTCGCCAAGTAACATAACTATATTTTTTGTTTAAAATTTACCTTTTTTTCTACCCACCCCGCCCCTCCCTTAAATAAGATGATTTTGCCTCATTGTGTCTATGACTATTCTCTCAAACTTACTTTAGAGTCTATTTTAAATGAATTTGGATAGATTTCTTCATAACGACAGTTTTCCTTTCTTGACTATCGTAAATGAAAAAGTTGAGACGTAAAACTATGCTTGAAACACGCGTGTCACTCAAACAACTTTAAAGTAGTCTCCCTAATCAATTACCTATATTAAAGCCAAATGATAAATAAAGTTTTAAATCGGAGATTTTTCTTGCTTTTGAACATTTATCGTCACAACAACAGCTTTCTTTTTCTATCTTTAAAAAGAGAGGAGACGTCAAAAGTTTGCTTCACACACGTGCGTCGCAAAGTGCTTAATAAATACTGTGTGTGAAATTTAGCAGAAGCCATTTAACCATATAATTTTGTCAAACAATTCAATCAACACCTTTATTAATTAGTCCTTTGTTGTCGATAGCTTTTAAATGCAATCAGCTGATTATTGATTTTCTATCAAAATCTTAATGAGGTCAAGGTGAATTCCGAGTATTGTCTGATCGGGTAAAGTCCGAGAAACTCGAGAAAAAAGTAAATAAACAAGATGGATGAAATTAAATCGCTATATATATTTCTTTCGCCAAATTCTAACGCAAATGACGAATTTTTATCGCCACAATTATTATTTTTTCGCAAATTGCGAAAATGGCGACTACCAGCGAAAACCCTGCCGCTTACACTATGTACGTAAGCAATTCTCATTTTTTTGTTATTTCCCCCTGTCCCGCTAGACTTCATTTCCCTTTTTCACAGCAAAATAATTTAACTTTCACGTGTCATGCTTACCAAAAAATCGGCAATCCCGCATCACACTAAGACCCCAATGCTAGCCCCTTGGAAAAGCTAAGCCTAAGACCAAATAAAAATATAGGTGTGCATGTTTTAGTAACCCAACCGACCCTAGTTTAAACCCCGACCCTAGAACTTTTTTTTCATTTCTGAAAAATAAATTTCAACCAATTTAATTTTGAGGATTGTCAATTAAAATAATATAAAATTCATAGATTTCTGTCATTTGAATTTCCATAAGAAGTATCTAGCTGTTATTGGTAAAATGCAAGAATTCATAACAATTAGTTGTCAAAATGCAACAAAATTAATGAAAATGTAAATGACTGTCTTTATTTTGCAATCAAACACTTTTAAAATGGCCGACTTCCTGTATTGACGTGTGTAATACTGGAAACAATTTTGGTAAACACATGATTTTTTTCCGGATTTTGACAATCCTTAAATAAAATTTAGAAAAAAATACATAAAATTTGCCGACCTACATTTATGTACCAACCCTACTATTCAAAAGTATGCAACTGGAACCACACATATATTTTTATTTGGCCTAACATGAAACTAAATAGTTGTTTCAGGCAAAGTCTATCATGTATATAAGGTAGGTTTATGACTTTATGCAAATTGACCTTTTTCTATTTCTTTTTTTTTGTGCTAATTTTTTAGGGAATTTTAATGAACTTACTGGTATCAAAATTAGGAACTGCAAAAGCAGATAAAGATTGCATTGGATTTTGAAAAGCAAGGAGCAATTAAATATCTTGAATACATACTAGAAAATTGAAGATGGGTAAACAAAATATAATACTTTTGATATCAGCATTATCAATACATGTATATCAACCAAAAAGATGTATATGATATTCATCCTTGGTTAATGGCCTCAATGAATATCATGTCTTTGTGGTTCATAAATCATTTTATCAATCTCCTTAAAAGTCAATTCTATATAATTTAATTTTGAATGTAACGCATCTTCTGACGTTATATTGTTATGAGCCCATAGACATAATTTAGTCATGTGACCGTGACGCCATCAACGTTTTTTCATGGTTTTCTACGGTTTAAAATAGAATTTAGAACTAAATTATAAGAAATGACTGTATTATTTTTTCTGTCTATTCGAAATAACATAAAAACATGTGGTGCACACTGTTTAAAAATAACCCGCTACACGCGTTATTCAGTGTGCACCAAATGTTTGATGTTATTTCTTCATAGACAGAAAAAATATTACAGTCATTCCTTAAATAAAAGGCAAAAAAAAAATATGTGTGTAAATTTCCTATTACCATGATTACATCTTTGTAAAAAATAGAGTAGGTAGGTAGGGATTTATTTTTTTATTTTACCTTTTGTTTTAAAATTGAGTCTATGGCAGGGACATCTGACTTTAACAGTGCTAAATAAAAAATGAAACTTTAGGGTAGGTTATTTTTCAGCTTGAAAAAAAGGGTTATAGGAAACATACATCATTTTTCATTTGGCTAAATCTTACTGCATGAACTTACAAAATCACCATATAGCCTTGCATTTTCCCATGTAGCAATATACACACAAGATGCTGAAAAGTCACTTGTTCGAGCGTAATAATTGACATTAGAAGAAACTTTATTCAACACTGAATCAATCAGTGTTCTATCTCCATCTTCATCATCATCACTATAGAGATGATAAAACATCTTCTCCGTTGATCTAGATACAACCAAATCTGTCCATAATGCAGCTATTATATCTCTATCTGTAAACAAGCTCAATTCTCTTGGAACATACGAAGTATATCTGCAACCCATGCATACTAGACCATTTGAAGAAAACTGTGAATGAAAAGTAAAAGTTAAAATGAATATGCAGATTGTGTTATGACATGAGAGCAAAATATGTAGGTATTCAGCATTCACAATAAACTTTTGAGTCTACAAGCCTGAAGGTCATTTTTTGGAAAATTTTAGTTCGATTATGTTGGCTTGTTAATAGAGAAAAATTTAACAAACCAGGGCCGTAGGACTTGTTGTTAAGCATGAAGACTGGGTATTATTAACTATGTCATAGCTAAACTAATTCATTTCTGATTTCCCCATAGTATTTTAAAGATTTGGCTATACTTTTTGGACCTTTTGGATTATAGCTCTTCATCTTTTATATAAGCTTTGGATTTCAAATATTTTGGCACGAGCATCACTGAAGAGACATGTTTTGTCGAAATGCGCGTCTGGTGCAAGAAAATTGGTACCGTTAATTTTATTAAAAAGATGTAAACATAAGCAAATTCATGATTTATATATAATATTAAAGCAACATGTACCGAGGATCCGACAGACTGCCACAGTATTTTTGTATCCTCTCAATATCCTGTACTGTATTTATTAAATTAACTTAGTGACATGCATTTATGGATGACTTAATATACACAAAATTTAGATGGAACTGTTTTTGGAACTGTTTGACAACTACACAACTACAATTAGCAGCCCATGCCATGTACGTATGTGGCAGACTACCCTACATACTGTGGATTCATTATAATTTGTTGGATACCAAATTTGGTGGATTTTGTGGGTACAATGATAACCACCCAAAATGTTCAACCAATTGCAAATTTGTTGTATGATTTAATGCAGACTATGAAGGCCGTACCTTGACCTACATGTATAATGGTTTACTTTTATAAATTGTTACTTGTATGGAGAGTTGTCTCATTGGCACTCATACCACACTATCCTATATATCTATTTTGGAAAACCATGAAATCGAATGTCCATGAATATGCAAGTTTGCATCATTCTCACAGCAAAATGTAAACATAAATGCTTGATCATCATTTAAAATAATAAAGTTATATGGTTTTAACTTGTAGTGCTAAGTCTAAGATACCTGGAACTATCTATAACGTCAGGGTACCCACATTGCACCTATTTTGACAGTTTTTTAACCTACGTTTATTTATACTTCAGGCAAAAGTTTTCATTATATGTTTATTTTGTAGATGTATCATTATTCATTATATGGTTTCATCAATTTAATTTTGAATCCATATGGAATCATAGAAAAATTGGTCTAAACTGACCTCCAAACCATCAATTATTCTGAAATGAGTACCCAAATTGCATCCATGCTTAAATTCGCATCGCCAAAAGTATAATATAAACAGAGCTTTTATTTAATTTTTTCAAATATTTTGAACAATTGGATATTAGTCCATGCTTACTCTTTGTTTTTTAAGAAAAGGATACTTGTAACATATTGTATTTGCTCATTTTAAAAAGATGACGTTTTGATGACGTCGCATAGTGACGTTTCAGTAGATTTTGCTTTTTCAGTTAACACTTCATTTGTTGATAAATACTATGAACAATTGGTGCATATCTAAATATGTTTACCTATGTTGAAAGATGTGCATAGTATCAAATTATGAAAATACAAATTTGTTTAGTCTCTAGGAAATCTTGTAAGATTTCCGCTGCTATTTTCGCTAAAAAGGTGCAATTTGGGTACCCTTGCAATTTGGGTACCGTTACGTTAGAGATTGTATTTTGTTTTTTTCAAATGTACATTGTTAAGAAGATATGATCTGAACATCAATCCTAGTACAAGCTTATGGTAATAGATCATCTACATAAGATAGTACTTAGATAGTGAGTGACAGACTGTCAAAACTGAATTCTCAAGCGAACGATAGGGGCATTTTGTAGTCTGGGGAGAGAAATCAATACATAATTGTTATATTCTAATCCGTCCCAAGGTTACTCGTCCCATACTAATTATTACTGTTTTTCCTTATAAACTTATTCAAAATAATTATTGAAACAGTAAAATTTTGACTTAATGCAAAGACAGTCTGTAGAAGGGAACGAATAAAATTTTCCTTTGTACTTGTGCCTTTTAACGATTTTTATTTATTAGGCATTGACAAAAAATATATAGGACAACATTCATTCGTATATGTTAATAGCAGAGACATAACACAAGTCTCTGGTAATAGCAGGGACTTTCTATCAAACGAAAGTATAGGAAAGTATTTGATAATAGTGTTCTTAAAATTGAAAAAGGTCGACATATAATACAGTAAATCTCCTTTAGAAGAAAGAATTTGCCCCTCAGTATAGTATCTTTAATTTAGAAGTAGAATATGAATTGCATTTCACCTTAAACTGCACAAAATTAAATAAAAATAGAGAGCAATGATTTTCTAAAATTAATGAAAGAGTTCCCTCTTTTTTTAAATATGACTATTGAATACGACAAGATTTATATATATATTTTATACGTATGGTGAGACTGATATAATTAGAATTACTGTTAAATTCGTAAGTGACGATGAGACTGATATAATTAGAATTACTGTTAAATTCGTAAGTGACGATGAGACTGATATAATTAGAATTACTGTTAAATTCGTAAGTGACGATGAGACTGATATAATTAGAATTATTGTTAAATTCGTAAGTGACGTGTACAATTCTAGAATGAATGCTTTACTTATCATGTTTATTGAGTAATAAATAACTTTGTGTTTAGTACATATGAACCACCTCCTCAGCAGCGATTGGTTTATATTATTGTTACATTATTTTCTTTTTAAGGTAGTTCTGTACTCAGTAACAAACTTTTCATAAAATTATTATATATTGATAGGGAATTAATAAATGAACCAACAGACTGAGAGCGAAAAAAAATATATAGGTCCGTTTGTTTGTTTTCGAGATATTAGCCATTAAAGTTTTGGCGGGAAAATGTTCTCTCTTGATTTTTCATAGCTTTAATATCATTGACAAGTTTAAGTTCTCAAAAACTATTAAAAATAACATAGATTTTATAAGACTTTTACAGGTGGCATATAATTATATATGTAAAATATTTATGAAAAGAAAAATGAGGATTAATGAGCAAAATTTCTTAAGTCATTTTTTTGGATAAAACCAGAGGATTCCGAAAATCTGAAAGAAATTCCAAAACATGACAAGCGAACATCCTTAAATTGTACAATGTTTATAAATGTCAAGGATAATTTGTAAAATATAGTGACAGTCTATGTAAAAGTCTACATGATTCCAATCCTTCTTTCTATGTAAAATCCTTGTAAATATGAACAGATAATTATATTATCTTTGTATTTTTTAGCGCTTCATACAAAATGTACTTTGGTCAACGCTTTTACACCCCAATGAAGTTACATAAAGAAGCGTTCACTTCATAATAACAGTTGGCTCGTGGCAAATACATTTTGTAACTGCTCGAATACATTTTTGTTTTTTGTAATTTTAATATGTATCAAATGCAACTAATTTTATTATTTATTTGGCATTATGGAAACTGATCAAAACTACAATAGATGAGGTGTGGAAGGACCTTTTTCGTGACGTAGGAATTAGGTCTTTAATTTTGCGGGTATTTAGGATTTACACTTATATTGTGTTGTGCTTAGAATTTAGGACTTTGTGATTAATTTTTCGAAAGATGGCTTTGTTTTTCAGGAATTCTAAATTCAGCGTTTAATTTTCTAGGAATTTCAGATGACATCCTTCTATTCTCTCCCAGGTTGAATAATCAACTGAACAGTTCCGCATAGCTAAGGTAAGAAATCCTTAAAACAACTAGGGAATAAAAAGGAACAAACACGGTTTAAAAATACATGAACGAAAAACAAATTTGAGTTTGCTGAACTGCAAATGACATGAAATGTGTAGAAGAGTATAAACTTACAGTCAAGTAGCTGTAACTGTCACCCAAGAAAGGAATTGATGTGAAACATCCTAAGTTATATGTTGACACATCATCTCCGTAAAGTCGTGAATCACCAGTTGTTTCTCCGAATGCCATAAATTCTGGAATATTGTAATACATGTGTTATTAACATCACAGAACTATGGATGACCATATAAGAGTTTGGATGCCTGTCCGGCCGATAAGTATTAATTAACCTCGTTGAAGCCTTTTTGTTTTGCCTACTTGTTGTTGTGTTGCGGTCTATACTTGTTGTTTCTCATGTAAATTATTTGAGTCGCATATAACCATAATGATAGATGCAAAAAGATTGCAAATTATGACTTTTAAGATTTATTGATTGATGACTTTGGCAAAAATAACCGGGACATGAATATTAGTATTCAAGATGGTGACGAGTTACATGTTAATGAAATATGTACATACCATATACGGTGCTTTATACTAGAAAAAAAACCATTGAGGTATTAGCAAGCAAGTAAATAGTTAACAGGAGGACATATCAAATAACACGGAAGCAATAGTTTCACTTCGATTCATATTACTTTCCACTGCCGCATGATTAAAAAGTCTTTGGTTTGTAATGACCAATTGAACCCACATAGTCCTGCATTTGGGGACAATAAGACATGCCAGGTTAAAACTTATACTGGTTTTCTGTTCATTGTTTTCTGTCGAATTATTTGAAAATTAAGGTTTTATCTGATTGCAGATATTTATTGGCTCAGTCAGATTCGGGATAACTTTTTGTCTACGCTCTTCAACTTCGTATCTGATTTGATCTTGAAATTATTTGAATTTAGCGCCACTGAAGCGGTTTATGTAGAAAAAAACTATGAACCGGGTGTTTGCAACCACACAGTCTATGCCACTATTGGCACATGTTTCCTCTGCGAGACACCAGTCATGTGTTTAAATGAAATATCATTGATACGACCATTTTAAAATTTACTTGCTGTTTAAAAAGCAGTAGGCAAAACGCGCTTATATATATACGTCTGACATAGCAGTAAAAAGTATAACAAAATCATACCTCATTGTAAAGTCTAAAAGAGAAAGTCCATTAAAACGGACAAACTCAAACTCTGCTTCGAGTTGGAAAAAAGTTGCATGGTGTCACGTGGTGAAATTATAAGCCTTATATATGGTCTTACACTAAATATGAAAATTAGCCAAAAATCCATTGTGTATGTCACTGATAACCAATCACAATGGTTTGAACTTTTTAGTTAAGTACAATGCATGCATATTTGTTTCTGAAAATTTGAATTAAAATCTTACAACATAATCGAGTTTCGTATGTCGATAAATCCAAAGAAAGGCAAACCTGTCACGGTTTATCTACCTATTTCCTAACAAATTGGCATATGTTTCTATATTTAAGGTAACACATTACAAAGATTTGTTTACTTCCAATCTCCAACCTTTAAAATGCTGTTACTTTCTTCAGACTGCATATAAATTAATGAAAGAGGTAAATATAGATAGATAAAAGATTAATCTTTTAAATGAATGCAATATTTTTGTTATGCAATCATTGTGTAATCAATTATTATGCAATTAATGGCAAAATCTTGGTTAGTTCACTTGAATGAAGTTAGCTCTTTCATCTCTATAATTATACAGGAAAATACAACGAAATCTTAATCAACACAGCAGGAGCTACAAAAGGGTGTCTCAAATTATCCCTATCGTGTTCCATTCTCTCATAAATCTCTAATTAGTGTAAACATCATTACCACATAAAAGTAGATACTATTTGATTCGGTGTAAAATTTGATCTATACATTCTATCCAAAATCTGAGACACACTTTTGTAGATAATGGCTCCAGAAACAACATATGATAAAATCAACCCTCTCGGGATATCAATGAAGAAGCTAATTTCAACTGAATGTGGAAATGTCTTGTAAAATTGTGTAGACACAGTTAAAATTATAATTGATTACATAATTGTTGTATAATACTAACATTGCATTATATTAATTTGAAACAGTAATCTGTTAGCTATCCATACATACCACATTTATAACTTTTCCAGCATTATAAAGAAAGTTACAGCATTTTGAAATTGGGGAATTGGAGGTATATAATCTTTGTATTGTACTACCTTAAGAAAAAAAATATCCTACCTGAAGCACTTGCTGCAGCTGATGTTGTCTGTACTGTGGTTGTTGTTTGTGTAGAAGATGTTGTTGACATTGTTGTTGTTGTTACTGGCTGGGTTGTGATATCTGGTGATTTTGTGGTTTCTAAAGTCGTTGCAGCTGTTGTATATTCATATGTTGTTATCTGTGTTGTAGTCGCCTCAGTTGTAGTTTCTAACGTTGAAGCCTCAGTTGTAGTTTCTAATGTAGTTCTCTCAGTTGTTGTTTCTAAGATAGTTCCTTCTGTGGTTGTTTCTAAGGTAGTTCCCTCAGTTGTAGTTTCTAAGGTAGTTCCCTCAGTTGTAGTTTCTAAGGTGGTTCCTTCAGTTGTAGTTTCTAAGGTAGTTCCTTCAGTTGTAGTTTCTAAGGTAGTTCCTTCTGTTGTAGTTTCTAAGGTAGTTCTTTCAGTTGTAGTTTCTAAAGTACTTCCCTCAGTTGTAGTTTCTAAAGAAGCTCCCTCAGTTGTTGTTTCTAAGGTAGTTTCTGCAGTTGTAGTTTCTAATGAAGTTCCTGCAGTTGTTGTTTCTAAGTTAGGTCCTGCAGTTGTAGTTTCTAATGTAGTTGCCTCAGTTGTAGTTTCTAAGGTAGTTCCCTCAGTTGTTGTTTCTAATGTAGTTCCTGCAGTTGTAGTTCCTGCAGTTGTGGTTTCTAAGGTAGTTCCTGCAGTTGTAGTATCTAAGGTAGTTCCCTCAGTTGTAGTTTCTAAAGTAGTTCCCTCAGTTGTAGTTTCTATTGTAGTTCCTTCAGTTGTAGTTTCTAGAGAAGTCCCTACAGTTGCAGTTTCTAAGGTAGTTCCTGCAGTGGTAGGTTCTAAGGTAGTTCCCTCAGTTGTAGTTTCTAAGGTTGTACCTTCAGTTGTAGTTTCTAAGGTAGTTCCTTCAGTTGTAGTTTCTAAGGTAGTTCCTTCAGATGTTGTTTCTAATGTTGTTCCCTCAGTTGTAGTTTCTAAGGTAGTTCCTTCAGTTGTAGTTTCTAAGGTAGTTCCCTCAGTTGTAGTCGCTAAGGTTGTTCCTTCAGTTGTAGTTTCTAAGGTAGTTCCCTCAGTTGTAGTTTCCAAGGTAGTTCCTTCAGTTGTTGTTTCTAATATAGTTGCCTCAGTTGTAGTTTCTAAGGTAGTTCCTTCAGTTGTAGTTTCTAAGGTAGTTCCTTCAGTTGTAGTTTCTAAGGTTGTTCCTTCAGTTGTAGTTTCTAAGGTAGTTCCCTCAGTTGTAGTTTCTAAGGTAGTTCCTTCAGTTGTAGTTTCTAAGGTAGTTCCTTCAGTTGTTGTTTCTAATGTAGTTCCCTCAGTTGTAGTTTCTAAGGTAGTTCCTTCAGTTGTAGTTTCTAAGGTAGTTCCCTCAGTTGTAGTTTCCAAGGTAGTTCCTTCAGTTGTAGTTTCCAAGGTAGTTCCTTCAGTTGTTGTTTCTAAGGTAGTTCCCTCAGTTGTTGTTTCTAAGGTAGTTCCTTCAGTTGTAGTTTCTAAGGTAGTTCCTTCTGTTGTAGTTTCTAAGGTAGTTCTTTCAGTTGTAGTTTCTAAGGTACTTCCCTCAGTTGTAGTTTCTAAAGAAGCTCCCTCAGTTGTTGTTTCTAAGGTAGTTCCTGCAGTTGTAGTTTCTAATGTAGTTCCTGCAGTTGTTGTTTTTAAGGTAGTTCCTGCAGTTGTAGTTTCTAAGGTAGTTCCCTCAGTTGTAGTTTCTGAGGTAGTTCCTTCAGTTGTAGTTTCTAAGGTAGTTCCTTCAGTTGTTGTTTCTAATGTAGTTCCCTCAGTTGTAGTTTCTAAGGTAGTTCCTTCAGTTGTAGTTTCTAAGGTAGTTCCCTCAGTTGTTGTTTCCAAGGTAGGTCCTTCAGTTGTAGTTTCCAAGGTAGTTCCCTCAGTTGTTGTTTCTAAGGTAGTTTCCTCAGTTGTAGTTTCTAAGGTAGTTCCTTCAGTTGTAGTTTCTAAGGTAGTTCCTTCTGTTGTAGTTTCTAAGGTAGTTCTTTCAGTTGTAGTTTCTAAGGTACTTCCCTCAGTTGTAGTTTCTAAAGAAGCTCCCTCAGTTGTTGTTTCTAAGGTAGTTCCTGCAGTAGTAGTTTCTAATGTAGTTTCTGCAGTTGTTGTTTCTAAGGTAGTTCCTGCAGTTCTAGTTTCTAATGTAGTTGCCTCAGTTTTAGTTTCTAAGGTAGTACCCTCAGTTGTTGTTTCTAATGTAGTTCCTGCAGTTGTAGTTCCTGCAGTTGTGGTTTCTAAGGTAGTTCCTGCAGTTGTAGTATCTAAGGTAGTTCCCTCAGTTGTAGTTTCTAAAGTAGTTCCCTCAGTTGTAGTTTCTATTGTAGTTCCTTCAGTTGTAGTTTCTAGGGAAGTCCCTGCAGTTGCAGTTTCTAAGGTAGTTCCTGCAGTGGTAGGTTCTAAGGTAGTTCCCTCAGTTGTAGTTTCTAAGGTTGTCCCTTCAGTTGTAGTTTCTAAGGTAGTTCCCTCAGTTGTAGTTTCTAAGGTAGTTCCTTCAGATGTTGTTTCTAATGTTGTTCCCTCAGTTGTAGTTTCTAAGGTAGTTCCCTCAGTTGTAGTTTCTAAGGTAGTTCCCTCAGTTGTAGTCGCTAAGGTTTTTCCTTCAGTTGTAGTTTCTAAGGTAGTTCCCTCAGTTGTAGTTTCCAAGGTAGTTCCTTCAGTTGTTGTTTCTAATGTAGTTGCCATAGTTGTAGTTTCTAAGGTACTTCCTTCAGTTGTAGTTTCTAAGGTAGTTCCTTCAGTTGTAGTTTCTAAGGTTGTTCCTTCAGTTGTAGTTTCTAAGGTAGTTCCCTCAGTTGTAGTTTCTAAGGTAGTTCCTTCAGTTGTAGTTTCCAAGGTAGTTCCTTCAGTTGTTGTTTCTAATGTAGTTGCCATAGTTGTAGTTTCTAAGGTACTTCCTTCAGTTGTAGTTTCTAAGGTAGTTCCTTCAGTTGTAGTTTCTAAGGTTGTTCCTTCAGTTGTAGTTTCTAAGGTAGTTCCCTCAGTTGTAGTTTCTAAGGTAGTTCCTTCAGTTGTAGTTTCTAAGGTAGTTCCTTCAGTTGTTGTTTCTAAGGTAGTTCCCTCAGTTGTAGTTTCTAAGGTAGTTCCTTCAGTTGTAGTTTCTAAGGTAGTTCCTTCTGTGGTTGTTTCTAAGGTAGTTCCTTCAGTTGTAGTTTCTAATGTAGTTCCTTCAGTTGTAGTTTCTAATGTAGTTCCCTCAGTTGTAGTCGCTAAGGTAGTTCCCTCAGTTGTAGTTTCTAAGGTAGTTCCCTCAGTTGTAGTTTCTAAGGTAGTTCCCTCTGTGGTTGTTTCCAAGGTAGTTCCTTCAGTTGTAGTTTCTAATGTAGTTGCCTGAGTTGTAGTTTCTAAGGTAGTTCCCTCAGTTGTAGTTTCTATTGTAGTTCCTTCAGTTGTAGTTTCTAAGGTAGTTCCCTCTGTAGTTGTTTCCAAGGTAGTTCCCTCAGTTGTAGTTTCTAAGGTAGTTCCCTCAGTTGTAGTTTCTGAGGTAGTGTCCTCAGTTGTAGTTTCTAATGTAGCTCCTTCAGTTGTAGTTTCTAAGGTAGTTCCTTCAGTTGTAGTTTCTAAGGCAGTGCCTTCAGTTGTAGTTTCCAAGGTAGTTCCCTCAGAGGTAGTTTCTAATGTAGTTGCCTCTGTGGTTGTTCCTGAGGTAGTTCCCTCAGTTGTAGTTTCTAAGGTAGTTCCCTCAGTTGTAGTTTTTAAGGTAGTTCCCTCAGTTGTAGCTTCTAAGGTAGTTCCTTCAGTTGTAGTTTCTAAGGTAGTTCCTTCAGTTGTTGTTTCTAATGTAGTTCCCTCAGTTGTAGTTTCTAAAGTAGTCCCCTCAGTTGTAGTCGCTAAGGTTGTTCCCTCAGTTGTAGTCGCTAAGGTTGTTCCTTCAGTTGTAGTTTTCAAGGTAGTTCCTTCAGTTGTAGTTTCCAAGGTTGTTCCCTCAGTTGTAATTTCTAATGTAGTTCCTTCAGTTGTAGTTTCTATGGTAGTTCCCTCAGTTGTTGTTTCTAAGGTAGTTCCCTCAGTTGTAGTTTCTAAGGTAGTTCCCTCAGTTGTAGTTTCTAAGGTAGTTCCTTCAGTTGTAGTTTCTAAGGTAGTTCCTTCTGTGGTTGTTTCAAAGGTAATTCCTTCAGTTGTAGTTTCTAATGTAGTTGCTTCAGTTGTAGTTTCTAATGTAGTTCCCTCAGTTGTAGTCGCTAAGGTAGTTCCCTCAGTTGTAGTTTCTAAGGTAGTTCCCTCAGTTGTAGTTTCTAAGGTAGTTCCTTCAGTTGTAGTTTCTAAGGTAGTTCCTTCTGTGGTTGTTTCAAAGGTAGTTCCTTCAGTTGTAGTTTCTAATGTAGTTCCTTCAGTTGTAGTTTCTAATGTAGTTCCCTCAGTTGTAGTCGCTAAGGTAGTTCCCTCAGTTGTAGTTCTTAAGGTACTTCCCTCAGTTGTAGTTTCTAAGGTAGTTCCTTCTGTGGTTGTTTTCAATGTAGTTCCTTCAGTTGTAGTTTCTAATGTAGTTGCCTCAGTTGTTGTTTCTAAGGTAGTTCCTTCAGTTGTAGTTTCTAAGGTAGTTCCTTCAGTTGTAGTTTCCAAGGTAGTTCCCTGAGTGGTAGTTTCCAATGTAGTTGCCTCTGTGGTTGTTCCTGAGGTAGTTCCTTCAGTTGTAGTTTCTAAGGTAGTTCCATCAGTTGTAGTTTCTAAGGTAGTTCCCTTAGTTGTAGTTTCTAAGGTAGTTCTGTCAGTTGTAGTTTCTAAGGTAGTTCCCTCAGTTGTAGTTTCTAAGGTAGTTCCTTCAGTTGTAGTTTCTAATGTAGTTCCTTCAGTTGAAGTTTTTAAGGTAGTTCTTTCAGTTGTTGTTTCTAATGTAGTTCCCTCAGTTGTAGTTTCTAAGGTAGTTCCTTCAGTTGTAGTTTCTAAGGTGGTTCCTTCAGTTGTTGTTTCTAAGGTAGTTCCCTCAGTTGTAGTTTCTAAGGTAGTTTCCTCAGTTGTAGTTGCTAAGGTAGATCCTTCAGTTGTAGTTTCTAAGGTAGTTCCTTCAGTTGTTGTTTCTAATGTAGTTCCCTCAGTTGTAGTTTCTAAGGTAGTTCCTTCAGTTGTAGTTTCTATGGTAGTTCCCTCAGTTGTAGTCGCTAAGGTTGTTCCTTCAGTTGTAGTTTCTAAGGTAGTTCCCTCAGTTGTAGTTTCCAAGGTAGTTCCTTCAGTTGTAGTTTCCAAGGTAGTTCCTTCAGTTGTTGTTTCTAAGGTAGTTCCTGCAGTTGTAGTTTCTAAGGTAGTTCCCTCAGTTGTAGTTTCTAAAGTAGTTCCTTCAGTTGTAGTTTCTAAGGAAGTTCCTTCAGTTGTTGTTTCTAATGTAGTTCCCTCAGTTGTAGTTTCTAAGGTAGTTCCTTCAGTTGTAGTTTCTAAGGTAGTTCCCTCAGTTGTTGTTTCTAAGGTAGTTCCCTCAGTTCTAGTTTCTAAGGTAGTTCCCTCAGTTGTAGTTTCTAAAGTAGTTCCCTCAGTTGTAGTTTCTAAGGTAGTTCCTTCAGTTGTAGCTTCTAAGGTAGTTCCTTCTGTTGTTGTTTCTAAGGTAGTTCCTTCAGTTGTAGTTTCTAATGTAGTTCCTTCAGTTGTAGTTTCTAATGTAGTTCCTTCAGTTGTAGTTTTTAAGGTAGTTCTTTCAGTTGTTGTTTCTAATGTAGTTCCCTCAGTTGTAGTTTCTAAGGTAGTTCCTTCAGTTGTAGTTTCTAAGGTAGTTCCTTCAGTTGTTGTTTCTAAGGTAGTTCCCTCAGTTGTAGTTTCTGAGGTAGTTTCCTCATTTGTAGTTGCTAAGGTATTTCCTTCAGTTGTAGTTCCTAAGGTAGTTCCTTCAGTTGTTGTTTCTAATGTAGTTCCCTCAGTTGTAGTTTCTAAGGTAGTTCCTTCAGTTGTAGTTTCTATGGTAGTTCCCTCAGTTGTAGTCGCTAAGGTTGTTCCTTCAGTTGTAGTTTCTAAGGTAGTTCCCTCAGTTGTAGTTTCCAAGGTAGTTCCTTCAGTTGTAGTTTCCAAGGTAGTTCCTTCATTTGTTGTTTCTAAGGTAGTTCCTTCAGTTGTAGTTTCTAAGGTAGTTCCCTCAGTTGTAGTTTCTAAAGTAGTTCCTTCAGTTGTAGTTTCTAAGGAAGTTCCTTTAGTTGTTGTTTCTAATGTAGTTCCCTCAGTTGTAGTTTCTAAGGTAGTTCCTTCAGTTGTAGTTTCTAAGGTAGTTCCTTCAGTTGTTGTTTCTAAGGTAGTTCCCTCAGTTGTAGTTTCTAAGGTAGTTCCCTCAGTTGTAGTTTCTAAAGTAGTTCCCTCAGTTGTAGCTTCTAAGGTAGTTCCTTCAGTTGTAGTTTCTAAGGTAGTTCCTTCTGTTGTTGTTTCTAAGGTAGTTCCTTCAGTTGTAGTTTCTAATGTAGTTCCTTCAGTTGTAGTTTCTAATGTAGTTCCCTCAGTTGTAGTCGCTAAGGTAGTTCCCTCAGTTGTAGTTTCTAAGGTAGTTCCCTCTGTTGTTGTTTCCAAGGTAGTTCCTTCAGTTGTTGTTTCTAATGTAGTTGCCTCAGTTGTAGTTTCTAAGGTAGTTCCCTCTGTAGTTGTTTCCAAGGTAGTTCCCTCAGTTGTAGTTTCTAATGTAGTTGCATCAGTTGTAGTTTCTAAGGAAGTTCCTTCAGTTGTAGTTTCTAATGTAGTTCCTTCAGTTGTAGTTTCTAAGGTAGTTCCCTCTGTTGTAGTTTCTAAGGTAGTTCCCTCAGTTGTAGTTTCTAAGGTAGTTCCCTCAGTTGTTCTTTCTATTGTAGTTCCTTCAGTTGTAGTTTCTAATGTTGTTCCTTCAGTTGTAGTTTCTAAGGTTGTTCCCTCAGTTGTTGTTTCTATTGTAGTTCCTTCAATTGTAGTTTCTAAGGTAGTTCCCTCTGTAGTTGTTTCCAAGATAGTTCCCTCGGTTGTAGTGTCTAATGTAGTTCCTTCAGTTGTAGTTTCTAATGTAGTTCCTTCAGTTGTAGTTTCTAAGGTAGTTCCCTCAGTTGTTGTTTCTATAGTAGTTCCTTCAGTTGTAGTTTCTAAGGTAGTTCCTTCAGTTGTAGTTTCTAAGGTAGTTCCCTTAGTTGTTGTTTCTATTGTAGTTCCTTCAGTTGTAGTTTCTAATGTTGTTCCTTCAGTTGTAGTTTCTAAGGTAGTTCCCTCAGTTGTTGTTTCTATTGTAGTTCCTTCAGTTGAAGTTTCTAAGGTAGTTCCTTCAGTTGTAGTTTCTAAGGTAGTTCCCTCAGTTGTTGTTTCTATTGTAGTTCCTTCAGTTGTAGTTTCTAATGTTGTTCCTTCAGTTGTAGTTTCCAAGGTAGTTCCCTCAGTTGTAGTTTCTAATGTAGTTTCATCAGTTGTAGTTTCTAAGGAAGTTCCTTCAGTTGTAGTTTCTAATGTAGTTCCTTTAGTTGTAGTTTCTAAGGTAGTTCCCTCAGCTGTAGTTTCTAAGGTAGTTCCCTCAGTTGTTGTTTCTATTGTAGTTCCTTCAGTTGTAGTTTCTAATGTTGTTCCTTCAGTTGTAGTTGCTAAGGTAGTTCCCTCAGTTGTTGTTTCTATTGTAGTTCCTTCAATTGTAGTTTCTAAGGTAGTTCCCTCTGTAGTTGTTTCCAAGGTAGTTCCCTCAGTTGTAGTGTCTAATGTAGTTGCATCAGTTGTAGTTTCTAAGGTAGTTCCTTCAGTTGTAGTTTCTAATGTAGTTCCTTCAGTTGTAGTTTCTAAGGTAGTTCCCTCAGTTGTTGTTTCTATTGTAGTTCCTTCAGTTGTAGTTTCTAAGGTAGTTCCTTCAGTTGTAGTTTCTAAGGTAGTTCCCTCAGTTGTTGTTTCTATTGTAGTTCCTTCTGTTGTAGTTTCTAATGTTGTTCCTTCAGTTGTAGTTTCTAAGGTAGTTCCCTCAGTTGTTGTTTCTATTGTAGTTCCTTCAGTTGTAGTTTCTAAGGTAGTTTCCTCAGTTGGTGTTTCTATTGTAGTTCCTTCAGTTGTAGTTTCTAAGGTAGTTCCCTCAGTTGTTGTTTCTATTGTAGTTCCTTCAGTTGTAGTTTCTAAAGTAGTTCCTTCTGTGGTTGTTCCTAAGGTAGTTCCTTCAGTTGTTGTTTTTAAGGTAGTTCCTTCAGTTGTAGTTTCTAAGGTTGTTCCTTCCGTTGGTGTCGTTGCTGTTGATAAAGCAATAGATCCTAAGAAAAGTAGCGCTATTAAAATTCTTACTGCCATCGAAGTTTTTATCCGTCGTCCTATTTTTAACATTGTGGCACTGAAAAAAATAAGAAGAAAATATTAAATACGATGGGTTTTAATCAGTTGTGTTTACCTAAGTGGTAATGATTGTGTTCGCCATTTTTATTGGTCATATATTTGGTTTCTGTTCCCATCTAAAAGTATGTTTGTTTTTTATCACAAAGGAGGAAAATGCCCTTGTTAAATTAAAACAGCATTTACTTTTGTCAGGTTTTAAAGGTTTGAGATATAAAAACTTGGTCAGCAGAGCAATTACAAAATATAAATATGTATATTGCTCATTGTTAAAGGCTGTAGTATGACCTGAAGGTGTTCACATTATTGTCCTGTGGTGGATAGTTGTCTCATTGATAATCACATCCATTATTTTTTTTTTATATATCTTGTCCAAATGCTGGTTAGAGGCGGATTTAGGGGGCAGGGTGCCCAGGCCCCCTATTTTCTGGTTCATTATATAGGGAATCTCTGATGCATGAACGGAGCAGGCACTTCGTAGGCTGCCAGTGGCCCCTCCTTATGATAATTCTGGATCCCCAACTGCAGGTAGCAGTGTATTGGTTTCTTAGTTAGAACACGAAGCTTTTTGATTCCATCGTTATAGTTTGGAGAAGACGTTACTAAGTTGTAAAACTTGTGTCTAATCCATTTGTTATTTTGAACAATAAAATATATTTAAACTATCGTTATAGTTGATTAACAAGACCATACGTTGTATTTTTTTTAAATTTTCAATTATCAAATAAACGTGTTTTATTTTAAATCATACAATAAAAATAGCGAAGAAACCTTCAAAAGACACGACAACCAACAACACTTCAAATGTTCATATTGTTAACTATGTGTTATCAATCCATGTGATAGTAGTTGCATCTACTGATTTATTTTCCCATTATAGTTTATATGACAAAAGTCTATAAAACAAGTATGGGTTATTAATATTATTATATTATTAATATGATATATAACAACAAACCAGAGTATACAGATTTGTATCACTACAATATAATAGATATGACAGCAGTGATGTTGAATTCTCTGTCATTTATTCATCATCCACGCATGAACTTGTCTCAGAAAAAAATATATCTCTGTACATAATCATCACTTTCAGGTAAAGAAATGTGATTTTTTTTTCTGAGACAAGTGCTTGTGACCATCAACAAGAACTTGCGGTAATCCGATGTTCAGTAGTTCAGAACTTTAGAAGAGTTTGAGAAAACTTTGATCCATGTGATTATGCATGTACATATAGCAGTTACTTAAAAATACACATCTGGGCAAATAAATATAATCATATTATTCAAAATTGAAATTCGACCTGCTGGTAATCTGTTTGGTAGGTATTGGATATGTAAGAGTTTTCCATACGTTGCCAAATTCTATTATAAAAAGTATAGATCGCCAAAACTTTTTTGAAGCTTGAGTTTGAGAAAAAAAAATCAGATGAAAGAATAGCTCGTAAAATATGTGTCCGAAAGCAAAAATAAAACAATACAGAATCACCCGTTCTCATTTTCATAATAAAGTAAGAAGATGCGGCCGTATTATTGACAACGAGGCAAACTTAAAGACCAGTTAATAATTTCTATAGGTCACTGTATGGCAATCAACAATAAGTTAAACATTTACCTTTTATTCAGCTATAAAAGGCCCGAAATGACAAATGTAAGACAATTCAAACGAGAAAACTAACGGCCTGAATTATGTACAAAATGTGTAAATGCCACTGTTTTATAATTACTTGCTTGGTAAAACAACCCTGATTTAAAAATTGTAATCAAAGATAATATTTTATTTTTAAAAATATGATTTAGACCCCGACCAACTTAATTTAAAACATAGAAAGTTTACAACGGCAGCATAAGGGCACTTTTTCAAACTAGATGCACATTTTTCGTTAGGGGTTTTTCAAAATATGTTATTTTTAAGTTTTCCCATAAAATCGTAATTGATGTTAAGATTGTGGACTTATTCGATAAAATTAATAATATGAGTTATAATGTAAGTAAAAGCCACTGTTTAAGAAAAAGAAATAAAACAAAATTCTTATAATTAAAGTGTTGATAAAGTAAGATTACGAAAAAAAAACTTATCTTTCGACCTATACTACATCTTTCACATCATATCAAGAAGCATTTGCATATAAACGTAAATTGAGGGAGAGAAATTACCAAATTAAAACAAACATATAAATATAAACGTGTAATTGGGACAAAGAGACAGAAACAATAAACTAAATATTAACAAATTTACTAGCCAAGACTGGAGACGTCTTCTGGCAGAGAGAACATTGCTAAAATTTTAAAAATAGAAGAAACTGGTAATACACAAATAGTGGAAAAAAAGAAAATAAGACATCGAAGGTTATAAGCAAAGACTGCCATGATATGTTAGAAGCACGTTCGTCCTAAGATTAAAGAGGTAGACTCAGATTTTTCCTGCATTTGTTCCAATCATATAATCAAACTAATTTTAAAGTTTCGAAACATTTCACATGAGTAGAATATAAGGTTAGGTACGTTTGAAACTTTCCGTGGTACAACGTCAAAATCGACGTTTTATTGGGAACGTTGTGTAACGCTGAGTGACACCAATACCGTGCGTAACGTCTACAGTACAGCCTGTGACTTTCTCTTAGTAATGTCCACCCTCTTGTATGGTCACCTTTAAATGGTCACCTTTTATTGGGGTATTCAATCTTGAGATGTTGGCCATTTATTGGGGTCATAAAACATAGGCTGATGTTTTATCTAATTATGCTACCTGTTGAAATCAATCAGGGTTGAAGTTTTCTGCTTGTGTGTGTCATTAAAATTTACCTGTGCATACATATGTGTAACTAATGACTCTATTGAAATTGACATTTTAACCTTTTCTTGAAATTATATAATAAAAAATTTTGTTTTAATTTTCGTTCATTTAAATTACTTGTTTATTTGTTTTGTATGTTTTGATTCTGCTTTTTTTTCTTTTGTTTGAATTTTTCTTTGTTTCATTCACTTTTGTATCTGTTTCTTTTAATTTGTTTTTTTCAAAGTTTTTATTTTGTTTCTTTTCTTTATTTAAGTATTTTTTATTTGTTTTTATTTTTTTAATTCAGGTTTGTATGTTTTGATTTTGTTTCTTTTTCTATTTAAGTATTTTTTATTTGTTTTTATTTTTTTAATTCAGGTTTGTATGTTTTGATTTTGTTTCTTTTTTTCTATTTAAGTATTTTTTATTTGTTTTTATTTATTACATTCAGGTTTGTATGTTTGATTTTGCTTTTTTCTATTCAAGTATTTTTTATTTGTTTTTATTCACTTTTGTATCTGTCACTTTTTAATTTTTTTTTTCAATGTTTTGATTTTGTTTCTTTTTGTTCTTTTTTATTTTATTTTATTCAGGTTCAAGTATGTTTTTTCTTTTTAAAACTTCTTTCTTGTAAGAATTTCGTATGTTGTTGCAGTGTTGGAGAAAGCTGAGTACACATATTTTGAAATAAATAATATTCTTTTTAAACCTTTTTTTTTGTCTCTTTCAGGATTGGATTATCCAGTCATGATAAAATTATTGATGTGTCATCAGATAATAAAGTTCTTATCACATTTATTACACTTGCCATCAAAGTTTTTCTAAACATAGCATGAATAATAAATGTAATATTTAAAATTATTTTCTGAAGCAACAGCAATTTGTGAATCAGTTTCATAAGAAAAGAAAATGATATGTGTTATAATTTAATAATACTAGTAGATAATATTCATTAAACTACAAAAGTACAATGTATATAATTTTAATCTGATGGTAAATTAGATATTAATTATAACAGTTAAAACATTAATTCACTAATCATTGTCATAATTAACAATACAATTTTCTTTCAACATCAAGTGTTAGCACAAATATACAATTGTCAAATCAAGTCTATAACACACTTTTCTTTTGCTGTTTGACTGGACGTCTCAGGGCTTGGTTGATTTTAGTCACTACCATAAGTTTCCAAGCTTGTGGCTGCTTTACCTCAGGGTAGAAGTGGCAAACATACTGCATGAGGAACTGTATGCGAACCTGGTCTAATGGATTTTTGTTGTTTTTGAAGTCACCATGGTAGGAATAGTGGCGTCTCAGACAATCTTGCGTATACAGTTCTGGGAAAATAAATTCCAACAAATGTTTAGCAAAGTTACCAGGTCCTGAAGATGAATTAAATTCACGAACTAGATCACACGCTGCAATTTGGTACTGTGGTGGTATGTGCTGAAACTTACTGTCTATGACATTAAACATGTTACTGGATGGAACTAATCTAGTAGTGGAAGGTGGCATTCTTATGGTAGGTGATGGTACTGGAGTTACAGGTGTGTTGGTAGGTGAAGGCGAGAAAAGTGAAGTTGGCATAAGTTGTCTTGGCTCTCGTGTTGGGGTTGCTGTAGTGTTGCCCCATGGTCTGTGTGGAGTGAAGTTCTGAGCTGCTGCAGCTGGCTTATCAACTAAACTCTGAACAAGGTGAATAAGCCTTTCATTCTGTTGCTGGAGCTTGGCCATGGCCACATCTTGAGCTAGGGACCGCTCATTCAGGACTTGCACCTGGGACTTCAAGTCTGATATGGCTAACAGTACGCTATTGCCGGGTAGCTGTTTGTCTCCAGATGCTGCAATTGGTGACTGGGGAGTTGATGGTGTTGGTGAAGGTGGCGTAGGGGGTTGAAGTTCAATGGGTAGAACTGGTGATGGTGTTACTGATCTAAACTGATAAGGGTCTTCTACAGGGGCAGTATCTCTTATTCCCTCACACCAACGGATTACTTTGGCATCTGGCTTCAATTTTGGCAGTGTAACCCTTTGTCTTTTAGGAGGGGGTGGTGGTACATCTGGTGATGAGTCATCAGTAGATTTGGCTATTGGAGATGGTGACGACTCTGGGGAAGCATCTGTTGGCAAAGCATCTTTGTACAACTTCAGTTGCTTCCTCATTTCTAGCCACTCACCAGTGGCAATCATTTCTGCTTCATCTGCTTCTGCTGATGAGTCACCCCAAATTGTGTTGTATGTTTCTCCAATTTTAATTCTGCCCTCTGCAAGGATCTTGGATCTTGGAACTACTAGTAGTTCAGTCTGGTCTTGGCTACCCCATTTGACTAAGTAATGGCTATATTCCTTGGTGATCGTTCTGGCAGTCATTTTTTGTAATAGTACTTAATTATGATATAAAAGTGAATTACACTGATTTATATTAGGGTGTCGGCTTGGCAAGGTTGGCTTGTAGTTTTGCTGGATAGTTTTGATTGGGTCAAAATGGATACTTCTAAAATTTATTTAAGAAATTAGCTAAGTCCTTCAAAATATGAACCCGTCTGAAGATTAATTGGTCCATTTAATGTTTGAGACAATTGGCTTCATAATGTGTGCATGCCCACCAAGCTTGACAATTGATCCGTGAAATAACATACTGGTTAAAACAACATCCTTGAGAAAATTCAACTTTATTTATAATGGCAATAAATTTATTTGAGAAAGTGTTTGAATACAATCATTAATTATAAATAAAGAATATTAAAGAAAATTCCTTTAAAGAAAGTTATTAAAATTAAGTTACTTCTTAATATATTAAATATTTTAGGTTATTTCCAATTGTTCTTTTTTCCTGATACATGTTAAAGGAGATTCCGATTTTGTATGCATTTAAACCAGTGCAGAAACGATCTTGATAAAACGATCTATAATTTATTAAAATAAATCAACAAGATGCAGAAATAAATCCACCTTATGAAACCTCAATAATTCAATATAAAAAATGAGGGTCTGGATGGTTTTTTCAGATTATAGACGAATGGGCCAATACTTAGTGCAAAATTAAATAATTGAAGAATAGAAATAGAAAAAAAAAGTTTTCTTTATCATTGCAATTATTTTTTTGTCTTTACATTGTTTCATATATTTAGAGTATACCTTCCGAAAAACAACATTTTAACTTAAATATAAACTCATTAATCGTTTTTGCCAGTCAGACCTGAAAAGTAAAAAAAAGAAAAGAATTATAGTTTTAAACGGACGTCCTGAAATAGAATTTTATTATTTAATATGATAACAGCTCATGCAAAATTCTATCAAAACACACTAACTGTGACACCTTGAACATACATTTAATTAAGATTTACCTGTGATGGCTCACCTATTATTACAACATGTATTTAAATAATCACCTACCTGGTACAATTGGCACGCTTCAGTACGCTTGACTGGGGACATTTAATCCGATAATTACCTAGTGTATTAATCAAACAGAAGGTGAACATATAAGTCGACCATGGCCATCATAAATTTTATGGTCGACATCCTTAAGACAAAGTCACGGGTAGTACTGTATATAATCAACCAAATTTCCCCCCGAAAATAGGGGGCCCGGGCCCCCTGCCCCCTAACTCCGCCTCTGACCTGCATTTGGACAAGATTTATAAAATAAAAAAAGAAAGGATGTGATTACCAATGAGACAACTATCCACCAAAGGATAATGATGTGAACACCTTCAGGTCATACTACAGCCTTTAACAATGAGCAAAATACATATTTAAATCTTGTAATTGCTCTGCTGACCAAGTTTTTATATCTCAAACCTTTAAAACCTGACAAAAGTAAATGCTGTTTTAATTTAACATGGGCATTTCGCTCCTTTATGATAAAAAAACAAACATACTTTTAGGTGGGAACAGAAACCGAATATATGACCAATAAAAATGGCGAACACGATACATTACCACTTAAATAAACACAACTGATTAAAACCCATCGTATTTAATATTTAAAGTATGTGTAATAAATTATCAGGTATTTGAAAATGATCTAATAGCTAAAGTTTTTCTTGTAAATCAATTTAATATTTTTCAACGTGTCCATTCTATTTAAAACCTACGTTTATTTACAATATTTATCATGTCCTTACGTCTTTCTTATTGAAAAATTGACAATTAAAATTTTGAATACTTTTTTCTATATTAAATCAAGGCAATCAAGTACATACCAATAGTGCGGTGACTGAAGGCAGATTTTTTGGAATTTAATATCCCCACCGAACACACACCTACATAATATATCATTGGAAAGAGGAAATCATGTGCTATAAGAATGTTCCTGTCGTCAGGACTTGATATGTTCACATTTTTTTTTAATTGAGGTCAAAAGTCATATGTAAAAATTTGTGAAAATTTGGGTGGGTTTCAATTTTGACATTTTTTTCTATTTCTAAACTCTACCTAAATACAAATGATACTATTCTGGCTTTAGTAATGTTTGTTTTTATACATAAACCTTAATCATAGAGATTTTTTTATCAAAAAAAGTCCTAAAACGACGTTATATAAACAAAACTTCAAAAATCAAGTTTTCAACCTATAAAATGTTAAGAGCACCTAAACCTTAGAAAAATATCAATTTCAGGTAAAAATCAAGTGTCATGCAGGACAATACTTTAAAATTATTTTTTAAACTATCATATTTGGTGAGGTATCAAACCAAAGCCATAGAACACTACAGTCAAATATGACCTCAAATTGAATTTGCGGATACTTCAGGTTTTTTTATAGACTACTCGTTGCTTTTTGTTTTTTTCTTCACAATTATTACTGCTACCATAGTATTATCTTTTGATGTGTAAATAACTCTGGTTACTATCTATTACATTATAGGTTTTATAACTATATCCCCCCTTTTTTCCCTTGCAACGTACCACAGACTTCAAAAGTATTCCATATAAAAAAAATATGTGATATGATTGCAAATGAGACAACTCTCCAAATGAGACCAAATTAGACATAAAACAATTATAGAACCCGTACGGGTTTCAACAATGAGTAAAAGTCATACTGCAAAGTCTTCAATTCCCGAAACGAATAATGTAAAACAAACAAAAAATCTAACGGCCTGATTAATGTACAAAATAAATAATAAAGAAACCAATATAGTATATAGAAACAAACGACAAACACTGCATTACCGTCTCGTATCTTAAAACTGACACATACAGATAGTGGCGGGGTTTAACTTTTTAAGGCCAACGATCCCCTAACCTCGCGACTGGATTCGTGTGTACCAGTGCAACAAGCTTTTATACCAAATCAACCCTTATCTCCATCATGTTCATTTTCATCAACTGTCACAATAACAATAACGGTACCATTTTTTCTGCACCAGATGCGCATTCCGACAATACATATCTCTTCAGTGATGCTCGTGGCCAAAATATGTGACATCCAAAGCTTATATTAAAGATGAAGAGCTATAATCCAAAAGTTCCGAAAAGTATAGCCAAATCAGGGAAATGAATCAGAGCTTTGCATTAGGGAGATACATTCCTTAATTTATAATAATTTCTAACATTTTGACATGTTTTAATATTTCTACAAATTTCACTCATGGCCACAGGTCTGCACATGAAAGGTTCTGCTCAAAGCAAACACGTTATTTTGAGTTTTTCTTTACAAGTACAGACAAGGTATTGTAGGAAGTCCGAAGACAATTGTTCCTAAAAATTACCAGCTTCAAACCATCCCTATCAATTCATCCAAGATTTAACAGAGATCTATAAGGGGGTTTAGGAAGGTGTGATGACATCAATATGCTTGTCTGCAAAGATGCTGGGGAAACATCATACGAGAAGTACACACTATCTTGAATTCGCTCAATTTCATGGTTGGCAACACATTAGATAGCGTCGCACTTTATTTTAAGAAGCATAAAATCCATTGGCATTCAATGTTTCAACAAGGTGTTTTGAACCAAACTCACGGTACATTTGTAAAGCCAATCCTAAATGAAAAGGGGTGAAATAAAAAAGATTGCCTCAACAATTGCTTAGACTTTCCACAATTTCTCTGGTGCCATTTCATGAGAATAGTCTTGGCTGTATGCATTTTCATTGAGTAACCATAGAGTGAATTGCAATAAATACGAATGCATTGACTGAATTAAGAAGGAAGAAACAATTCATCCAAAGTTGGGTAGTCTTCTTTGGAGTTTCGATGTCTTTTCTAAGTAAACTTGCAGCGGAATTAAATATCTGTCCGTTATTTGTGTCTATTACAGTTTGACATTGAGATTTTTAGGTCAGTTTTCAATTGACTATAAGCTTATATGGCATCTAAAATAGTTAATTTGCTACTAAATAATATGTTATATGTTATATGTTGTTGAAGTTGTTTGACAACTGAATTTCTATAGAAATAAATGAGTTTTGACTGCATTTTTCATGTAGAATATTTTAAATTAGAATGAGCCTGAAGAAATGATCTATATTTATCAAGTAACGGTTCCATGAGGAATGACCATTAAATCGTTGTCAATAGCCAAAATAGAATTAGTAAAAGCAGTATCGTGTTCTGAAATATCTGCTTCCACGGGTTTGGATTTATTATTTTTCGTTTTAAGCAAATATTTTGTAATGCAACCAAAATGACAGAGTGCTTGAAGTTAAAAAGATGGACGGGAAACTATTTCAACTTTAACATTATCTGACACGGATAAAACATTAATGCGCTCATCTGATTCAAACTTGAGTATTTTTTATCTTTCTAAAATGTTTTGTTGCAACAAAATATACAAGCGCCCCAGATGAACGACTGCATTCTAGAACGTGTACACTGAATACCCGAAACTGAGGGACAACAGTCAGATAATGTTATGTCGTCAAGCTTCCTGCACGGAGTTCTTCAAATTAACAGCTATCGCATGAAATATCTTGATGTTCCCCTCATCCAATCTTTTATGCAATGCAGATACAAAAGTCGACTTCCCTAAACTGGTAAACTGACTTAAAATTGCAATCGAGGTTTTTTAGCATATTTTTTATTTACTGCATAAAATTTAACGACTTTTGTCTGTTCTTTGGACTTAAATCGAGCAAGTTGCAAAGGACTTGACATATCACGCAATATTTACTGAAACTATCCGTCATTATTTTGATTTTACAATAAGACTTTTCTGACAAAGTATATTTGATGTTTTATAACAAAAAAAACATAGAATATAAACATATACAAACAAAGTATATGGCATATAACAGTGCACTTTAATTGAAAATATGTGTATATAATCGCGAAAAAGGTAGTAATTTCATATATATCATTTGAAAGCAAATTATTGACTAATACACAAAACGTGACGGAAGGCAAGTGATTGAGTTCCGTGTTGAAATGAAGATTTTTACTCCATTCTTTTTCCATTGATTTCTTAAGTTTTTTTTCATATTTTGGTTCCGAAATTTTTATCACTTATTAGTTTTATTAAATACTATATGCTTAAAATATTATGGGAAATTTTTTATTACTACTATGAAGAAGAAACTAAAGTTTGAGTCTGAATTTGCAATTAAAATTACCTCAATTTTAAATAGTCTGAACTTCACAAATTTTATAGATTAGAAGAAAATAAAATACTGAATAGCATATTTTGACATGTAAAAATAGCTTCAGGAAAAAACTATTTCAATTAAATGTAAGCAAACATCCCCATTTTTATTCATTTTGAAAAAGGGGGGTTGAAACTCTCCAATATACTACCAGTCATTAAAACGACTTTTTAGAAAAAAGTGACCGTACGAAATTCTGACGACAGGGCAAAAACTAAAGAAGACATTTTTGTCTTTAAGTTTAGACCAATTTTAGCCGTGTGTTATTTGGGGAGATTAAACTCGCGATCTAGACGACTTTTTACACTTCTGTCACCGCACTACAACGCATGTAATTAAGCTAATATTGAGAACTTGCCTTTCAAGTGACTATTGATAATTGTTCATTCATGATTTAAATGTCTAGGTCATTCCATTCTTACAATTTCTACATAGATGTTTTCATTTAGTATAAACTTACCGTTTTTTGGAATAAGATATTTAACAAAGATATTGAAATCCTTCGACACAAATTTTTGTATTGAGGAAATATAGTAATTTTGTTTGATTAGTTATCATTCCTCCCATTCATCTGGAGAAATTTAATTAAATCATTATCTGTTATTTTCAATAACATCACCGGATTCAGAATTATATAAAGATAGTCTAATAAAGCAAGGCAAATTGTATTAAAATTATAGGCAAATAAATTTGTTATCATAAATAGATATAAGAAGATGTGGTCTGGGTGACTGCAATGAGACAACTTTCCATCCAAGTCACAAATTTTAAAAGTGAACCATTGTAGGTCAATGGTTGTTTTAATATAGTTTTAATTGTCAAAGACAAAATTTTGATAAATCGCTTAAATTATGTATAATGCTTTCCATCTTTAGAGAACAGTCTTTTTTTGAAACAGTATTCATCAAATTATTCCGAAACTTAAGTTCTATCTCCCTCTGGCAATACAAAGGGATATTTGGGTATATGGTTTTGTTCCTATTGGTTATGCAGCCAGCTCCCAAGTATTTATGCATCCTAGACTTTCAAAATTGTGGCTATGAAATGCATGGAGATATTAAATCCAGATAGCGCTTCGATTATGCAAAAGTCAAAAAGTTATTTTTATTGACTTTTCGACTAATAATAAAAATAGCCCCCAACCTAAATCTGTCTCATTCTTTCATCCAATTGTATGCATACTCACTGTGTCTTGACATTATAAATTATAGAATTTTATATGAAAATTGTATGGTTTTCTAAAAGTATTTAAAACAATTTTTTGTTTACTCGTTTATTTTTTCATTAATTCCATTCGTATTCTTAAGTTTCAACTTCTTTGGAATATATACATGCATTTAGCTATGCATTGATAAATTCCTTGCACTACAGTTTAAGAGGATAAAGATTATATCAAAGTTTACTGGTTAAAATCGAGGATTTCGTCTTTTTTTTTCTTTCCTCAAAGTCATTGCCGAATCCTTTGTTTCAATAGCGTCCATAAATATCTCAATAGAAACCATAAAAACAAAGAGATTGAACGCTTATAGAATAAGAAAACACATAGAAACAGCTTTCCGTAGGTTGGCTTGTTTAAAGTGGACTTTACGGTCGCTTAGTTTTGTTGTATATCTTTGTCGATTTAAGTACATTAATGCAATTGAAAGTGTTGGTTCAAGCTCTTTACATCTGTGTTTGAATGTGATTTAATCCATTTAAATATGTGACTTCCGATTTTATGAGGAATACTTTTTTTTTAAACCAAAAAAAACGGTGCTTATTTATGACTTGGTTTTGCATAAGATTATCAAGTCTTTACAAATATGTGATTTGTTTCCGTATAATCAACAAAAAAGATTTTATTTCATATTTTATCTCAAAATCATTTGAGTATTTCAATGTTATATCATTAATTCTACATGTTACTAAACATGCATGTCATCATAATTACGGTATTTGTTTACCTTAACTATTGTGTCTGTATTTGTATTGTATGTTTCTCTGTAAACTTGTATCTAGTTTTTAGAGAATAAAGTATCTATCTATCTATCTATTATCTCTTTTGACATTTTTTAGTATCCAATTGCAGATTAGATAATAATGAAATAACTAATTATGATCGTGACGTTTCTCCGCAAAATTTTGTGAGTAATATGATCCCTTCGCGGCATACTGTGTTATTACGTATATATAGAGATAGAGAAGATTTTAAAATAAAACATCATTTTGCGACATATTCTTAATGTTGAGAAGATTTTTAAAAGATTCGAAAGATTTATGAACACTATATAAGGGATTTTGGTACAGTGGAAATTTGATAATTTAACATGGTATGATGAATTCAATGCTCCATTTGGGAGAATGTCGTGTTCTATGTACGTCAAAGAACCCTGGCAAAAACTATACAAGGCTGAAAACTATCTTTAAAACAATTTTATTTACTTTTGTAAACTTATTGATTTTGGAAATGACCTTGCTTAAGTGTCCTTGGTATGCTGCATTAAACAATATAACTTGGTGCTTTTGTACTGATAATTATATACAGTCAGTACTACTAATATCGTAATCATGACGTTTACAAATATTTATTCGTCATGGTCGATCTTTGCTCAAGAGGAAATGATACATATGAAGTATCTTTTGTATTTCCTTATAAATTTTCATCCGATATTATGTCATATTGTTTCGTATTTATATATATATCTTTTATCAGTACGGTTGCATAAATCTTTAGGTTTGTAAAGTTTTCCTTTCTGTATAATATCGCCCTTTACAGACGACCTGATACCTATTAGGTTTGAAAGAGGGTTGCTTTCTTAAGAATGTTTTATCTATTTTACAGTTGTATTATTGGGAGGGGGACATTTATTTTCATAAATTACTGAATTATTAATCGATATTATTTATTATTTCATCTTGTCTGTATATTATTACTTTTCATCATCAGTATATTTACTTAATTAGAAAACAACCAACCAGCAAAATGTAAAATACTAATTGTTCAAAAACAAAAATCAGTCTTAATCATTATGCACGGGTTTTTTTATGTATATAGGGCACACACCATTTTATTTATCATCCCATGTTAAATTTGAAAGAGTCTAAAAGCTACGAATATAGAAAACAAATTCCATAGGAAAGTATCTGTGTATATGATGCCGTTTCTTGTTACGGATAATGCAGATAACATAGGACATTCAGAATATTAACATATATATATATATATATCACTAGGGCACCGAAAGCTGAATTATAAGTTTAGTCTAGGTACCCGTGTGGTATAGAGCGCTGGACAAAGTGCAAGCGTTGTTGTCACGATATCCCAATAGTACGAGTACAAATCCCGGTATGGGAAGAACAAACTTTTGCGGTAATTTGCAGTTTTAAAATTGTTGTGTTGATATTTATATTGATTATGTATATATTTAGCAATGAACATGGTATGAACCAAATAATCCAAAAACGAAACAATAGCAGCATTTGAATACAAATGTAGATACGGAACAATCCAACAGAGAGACAACAGTCATCCAAACGAGTCCCATGTTAAGAAACTAGAGCTGGAGAACAACAACTTTTCTTTTAATGACAAAAACTATTTACAGGTAGACGTCACTAGTATGGGCACTAAAGCGGCACCGTCATATGGCAAATACTTAGACTAACTTGAAAACCTTGGCTAGTGATGAATACCAGCCTTATCATGGTCAATTTACTGATGATAATGATTTTGAATAGACTCATTTCCTAAACCACCTGAATGAATTTCTTGAACACTATAGCTCGTCCGACATTCATAAAATCTACACACGAAACATCAGTGGACAAAAGTAACTTCCTTGAGGCTTCGAGTAACATCCGAAACAGAACCATAATAACAGATCCCATACGAAGAAGACATACAACAATTGCTCTCTTTAGACCGCCTCTCAGTGTGGTGTCGTTGTAGCGTGTTTGTCTCGGGTGCGGGGGTCATGGGTTCAAACCCCGGCCGGGTAATTAAAAGACTTTGTTGCTCGAAGATACAATGACAATATAGTATAGAAACAATTATATAAAAAAGCAAACAGAATTAACCACAAAGAACTGCTGGAGTAGAGTGGTAAACATCAAGAAGCGATCAGAGTATTTATGAGGTCACTAACCATCCTGCTTTCAAAAACGTGTCATTCATTGTGCGAAATCATTAGAAAATTGTAGAAATTAATACAATTCTCAGATAGTCATCTCTATTTTAAAATCTAGTTTTTATATCATACAAGCGCCTTTTCAAATTAAAAATTAAAAAATAAATAACAATGCGTTTGTAATAATTCGCTATTTAGTTTCCAAATATCGGCTTTAACAAGTGCATTAATTTTCATTTCAAATATTTATCATATATTTATGTAATTTATTAAATTTTAATTCAAAGATTTTAATTTTGAGGATATCAGACTGGCTTTTCATAATTTTTTTGACAGATACATAAAGCGTCCATGTGTAATTAAAACTTGAAAATTAACTTACCTAAATAGAATGAATTATAAATTAATCCGTTTCGAAAATGTCTGTATCGTGACAGTTCCGATACATAATTGAGAATCACACGTGACAAGCTCGAGTGACAAGGTAAATAAACAACATGAGGTCTGATATCGAATGATAGGTTTATTGATATTGTTAGTTTAAGAAATTCAGACTTATATTTGGTTCTGTTGATAAAATAAAAGCAGTCTTTACTTGTTAGAAAAATAATTTTATGCCATGAATGTTTGAAGCCATGTCTGCATAGAGAGTCTGTTTTTAATACTATAACATCCTTAAGTACATGCACTTGTTATGATTGTTTGATTACTGATGTGCCTTAATATCAGATAACTGTTGTAGAATAATGAATTTCATATGGAATAAAATTGAAAGGTTATTTTTTTTATTCTAATATTATATTCCTTTTATAACTGACTATGCAGTATAGGCTTTGCTCATAGTTGAAGGCCGTACGGTGACCTATAGTTGTTAATGTCTGTTTCATTTTGGTCTCTTGTGGACAGTTATCTCATTGGCATTGATACCACATCTTCTTTTTTATATTAGAGGTTCTATATATTTTTTCATTGATAATATATTCTTTATTGTAGGATTATCACAGAAAGAAATCATGCATTGGATTTGGAAGAAGGTTGAAGTCTACTGGACAAAGTGAAATAATTATTATTTTAGAATTTCATGGTCATATTGTTATGCTTATCTCAGTATATGGAGAAATAAATATTTATGTATTTTGATATACATGTTTATTTTTATATGCCGATGATTTCTATGACTTGATAGCCGAAATTTACAAACATGCTCAGTCTGAATGACAGTTCAATTAAAAAACACAAAAGTAACCACACATCTTGATATATTAAAGGGATAGCCACTTTAAGCAATACTAATACTATTAAAAGAGGAGATGTTGATATATTTCAGTAGAGAAAACGAAAGGTATACATTAACAAAGCAATTTACAAAAAATCAGATATGACAGACATGATCCACACCCAACCACTGAAATACAGTAGTTGTCCAGACTTGAGATATAGGTGTGACAACACAATCAGAACTAATTTTAAACAAGTTGTAAAATATTCATTTCGGGATCATCAGATTGACTGTACATGAAATATTCATCATTGACAACAGTTGTGAATCAAATTTAAATTGATAGAAAGGGTGACATCATCATATGCTATCATATTCAATATTCTTGTTTAGATCTGACCTTGCTACATCTTTATACATTCTGCAATGTTTTTGCTTCTCAGAATTTTCTCATGGAAAACTGTCGGCAGATTGATCCTTGTTTGGGTTTACGGGTCCATATTTCTCGTGTTGAAAAAATATCGTTGTTTACACACATGTAAACATAGATATAATTTGTTAGATATTTTGATTATTTAGTCATGCAACTTGGAAGTTTTCTTCATATAGAACATCTTGTGTCATTAAACATGGAACTGCACTATACATTTAATGGTATATAACTAGATTTGGTACACCAAGAAATACACTTCACCAAAAATACTTCTTCAGTTGAGGCGTGGTAATACTTGGAAATTGTCAACGAAAACAATATTACAAATTAAATTGAGTTTTAGATACTATATACAACTTCAATCACTAGGGTACAAAAAAAATTAATGTACGTCATAAGATCTCATAAAGATTTTGTAAAAACGCAATGAACCCCATATTCGAGAAATATTTGCCACTGACGCTCTCATTTAGCTTAGAAATTGAAATTTGACAATTCTTCACCATACTTTTCATTGATCAAATTGAAGAAAGAATTTTCATTTTTGGAAAGATTAGAACTTGTTCTAAATCTTTACTTAGGCACTGGCCTCCCAAACAGCATGACAGGTTAGCTAATATTACTAAATGTATCCACACTGAAATATAGTTCCCTATAGTTATCATGTATGTGCTCATAATACACATATACACTGACAAAATGGGTATATTTTTAGACCAGTTCATTCAAGAATGTATGTATTAGATGTTTGAGTTTGATATATATATAAGGATGATAGATTTATTTATTGCTTATTTCTTTTGATCTACATTACATAAAGTGATTCTGTAAATTATGTCTAAAAGATAAATGATTAATGGATTAACACGATCTTTAAAAAAAATGAAAAAATATAAAAGGTATAGTATTCAATTAAGGCCTATAATATACTTAATAAATTTCCAATAATAAATTTAGATTAGTTCACTTATTTTTTAATCAGGATTTTTCTTGAAACAGTTTTAAAATTTTAAAACTTTTAATTATAACAAACCATTGTTTATTAGTTTATTCCCCATCAATCATAGTGTCTATTTTAATCATTTGAATTTTTTTTAGAAGTGAATATATATTTTTGCAATCAAGAACGAATCCACATTTCAATAAAATAAGTTTTTTTAATTTGTTTACGTTGAAAAAGTACATTTTCAATGCCCTGTGTTGAAAATTGATCAAACAGGCACTGTACAACTTTTAATCTTCAATGTCATATAACCTATGTTTCAACTTACAAAATGCCCCAAAACAACATTTTTAGATTATTTTTGTTGACACTGTAAGTTCATGCAGGAACTTCTTAGGAAGAAAGATAAGAAGTTAGCAATATCCTTTAACTCTACTTTCCGCTATATAGATGACGTTCTTTCACTAAACAATTCGAAATTTGGTGACTATGTGGAACGCATCTATCCCATCGAATTGGAGATAAAGGATACTACAGATACAGTTAAGTCGGCTTCACATCTTGACTTACATCTAGAAATTGACAATGAGGGTCGGTTGAAAACAAAACTTTACGACAAAAGAGATGATTTCAGCTTTCCAATTGTGAACTTTCCATTTTTAAGTAGCAATATTCCAGCAGCCAGCACCTGCATACGGGGTATATATCTCCCAATTGATACGATATTCCCGTGCTTGCATTTCCTATCATGATTTTCTTGATAGAGGGTTACTGCTCACAAGGAAGCTATTAAACCAAGAGTTCCAAATGGTGAAGTTGAAATCTTCCCTTCGTAAATTTTACGGACGCCATCACGAGTTGGTTGACCGTTATGGAATAATCGTTTCACAAATGATATCGGATATGTTCCTTACGTCGTAACTACAATCCCGTTCCCTTTCATGAATGTGACCTACCGAATTAGACTTTTTACCGGATTTGTAATCACATAAGCAACACGACGGGTGCCACATGTGGAGCAGGATCTGCTTACTCTTCCGGAGCACCTGAGATCACCCCTAGTTTTTGGTGGGGTTCGTGTTGTTTATTCTTTAGTTTTCTATGTTGTGTCATGTGTACTATTGTTTTTCTGTTTGTCTTTTTCATTTTTAGCCATGGCGTTGTCAGTTTGTTTTAGATTTATGAGTTTGACTGTCCCTTTGGTATCTTTCGTCCCTCTTTTCTTAGCGGTTGGTCTAGATTTTAAGTCTTACAAGGATAGTTGGTAACATTAACTTAGTAGAAGAATTTTTTATTTGCAATTTTTTGTTTTTTTGCAACATGTTCAGAACAGGCAACATCATAAACTGCAGTTTAAATAAAATTGTGCAAATTAAGAGACCCATATTATTTAATTTGAGCTCGTTTTATCCTCAAAATGGAAAAGCACTTTTCCTTCTAAAGACCTTCTTTTAATGCAATTTTCAGCAAAAGTGCTTTATATATGTTCATTTTCCCACACCATACCTTAATATGAAAGTATTCAAACTACTCTTCTAATCTTTCCATGAGTGATTTCCATCACTTTGATTAATTTAAAATTGTTGTTTTTGTTCTAGACAATTCCTGTTTATATAAATTATTTAGTTGTAAATGTTGCCATTAAACACTAGATTTGGAAACAACAATATACTATCTTCATCTTATTTATATAGCTCACTATGGTATGGGTTTTGGTCATTGTTCTAGGCAGTTTGATTTCGGAATTCCTTAAGTTATCTTCTGTGTTGTTTGGTCTCTGAGGAGAGACTTATTACCTACCTTTTATCTTGATTAGACATTTTCCTGAATGGCCAAGGAAACCAGTGACGAAAGAATATGTATTTTCACACTCGGGGCACTGATATATAGCTTGACGTTTCGATTGACAAGCACTAGTGGTTGCTGCTTCTTTTGTAGTTTTTTTGCAGTCTTTGCAGCAGAGACGTATTCATCGTCAGATTCAATATCTGATGCAGTATAATCACCCAGTTAAAGATCAAGAATTGAGATCACTATCATCCCAAGATAAAAAAAATCATTGTGAATTTAAAAATGACAGCGATTTGGGGGAACATTTATTCATAATTTCAATTTGTATGGCTTATGTGTCAACTGGCTGATTGATAATTCGATATGATTGAAGATTGAAACAACAGCAGGGGTCCAGTTTAGCTTATGTGAAGTTATAACCTCTTTTCTGATCTATTACCTAAGGAAATAATTCGATCATTTGCCTTTTATAATGAAATTTTGTGTCTCTACTGTAATTGCCGCTAATTACATTGTTTGCAAAATCTTGATCTTAATTGATTGAAAAAGGAAATCTTTTAATTATCATTTATTACTGACTATGAAAAGTATCCTTATTAGCTGAATCGTTAGAAAGCAATGACTATGTGATCAGGAATAAACCGCACACCTTATTATTAAACTGGAAATAAAAACTAAAAAAGACAAAAGAGAAAGGGGGTTGAAACCGAAAACAAATTGAGTTCAAAAATAAAATTTACGCTGGATAATCTGAATGAGGTTCTAGGTGGGGTTTCTTTATTTACTATAATAAAAAATAAAAATTTGATTATTTCTGTGTTATTATTCTCTATTCTTTAGATTTTAACACCAAATTACTATCTATTCTCTATTCTTTATTTGTCGGTCCATTTTTCTCCATTCTCTACATTGTTTTGCCCTTGTAAAACCGCATTTATATACCCTCCTGAATCATACTTCAAGTGCAACGACGGTAATTGACAATGTTTACTGCAACAAACATGTAACTTGGGTACTCAGCTGTAAAAATACCTTACAAGTATACAAGTTTATTGCAATAAACGGAGCCTCGTGTATCTTGTGGGCACCCAGCTGTGAAACAAATTCATCTCCCATGCTATTGAGACTACCTGTCTTTACAGGTAAAATATTTGTATATTAGATACAATTAACGGACTCGTAGCAAAACAATGTACCTACCTGTAAGATGGATAAGATTAATCACATTTGCATTTTCAAGAGTTGCCGCATAAATACAATTTATTTACGAACTATAAACAGATTAAAAATAAAATCTAGATATAAATAGTGATAACAAAGATATAAATAATTTATTTTCCTTTTTCCACTTATTCAATTTTGTTTTTGATTTATATTTAATTATATCCGATACTGTTATAGGGAAAACGGTACTATTACATTTTCCCAGCATTAGGTTGGCCTTTTGGTACCCAAGACAGGTGAAGGAAGTCGACCTAGGAGCGCTGTGATTGGATGTAAGGGTACAATATATTTTTTTCATTTATCTATGAATAACTGCAGTGTGTATATTTACTATATGAATTTTGAAACCTATTGAAATATTTTCTAGAGAATTATTCGAAAAGACCTCTAAATTTTCATAATTTTTTGGAAAAATGACGGTGGGCATGGATCACATAAACAAGTTCCGTTGGAAGTTGGTCATGATACTATTTGGCTTCAATTTTTAAAACAGAATAATAAAGTACTAACACCACACATAACTGTTCTATCTAAGTTTTTATTATAAAAAGTGGTATTTTTAGAAAATTTTAGTATTGTCGCCTATGGAAGAATAAATAGTACCGTTTTCCCTATACTGAGGATAGCAAGGGAAATCAAAATCAATCTGACTTCAGTTTTATTATAGTGTTTTTAAGCTTTTGATTAGTACATTTTATTTTTATCACAAACAATAGCATTTGTTTTTATGTATATAGAGTGGTCTGTATAATTATGTAAGACTGAGGTTGATAGGCAATGTGGTCAATTTGATTGGTAGTTTAGGAGGTGGGGCATTGTAATTAAAGGTCCACCTTGTCTCTGATTGTTTAGTGATAATGACAGTTGTCAATCATACTAGTTGAATTAATACCCAGTAACCTAATCAAAATATTTCTTTAAAAGCTTGCATATCAACACACCTTAATGACATACATTCTTGAATGAACCGCTCCAATAATATACCCAGTTTTTTCAGTTTATATGTGTATTATGTGCACATACATGAGAACCATAGGGAACTATATTTCAGTGTGAATACATTTAGTAACAGTAGCTAACCTGTCCTGTTGTTAGGGAGGCCGGTGCCTAAGTAAAGATTTAGAACAAGTTCTAATCTTTCCAAAAACGAAGTCAATTTATAAGAAAAATACGGATAAACAGGATTTTTTTTAACAAATTTACTTCTGTATACTATCTTATGATCATTAACAAGCCTCTGTCCAAGTTTGGTAGAAATCCAGGAAGGTTTAAGAAAGTTATTAAAATCAAAACTTTAACCACAGAGTGAATGTAATGTAAACTGGCAGGAAAAACTAAATCTATTTATAATCAAATACGAATAAACAGGATTTTCTTTTTACAAAATTTATTTCTTGATACTATCTTATGATCATAAACAAGCTTCTGTCCAAATTCGGTAGAAATACAGGATAGTTTAAGAAAGTTATTAAAATTTTAAAACTTTAACCACAGAGTAAATATTTGTGGACATCGCTGATGATGATGGAATGTAGGAACACTTTGTCTCGCTTTTTTAACAAAAGTCAAAGTCTCGACTAAAACTATGAGATAAGTCACATTCATGTATATCATTATTTAGCAGGAGGACAGAGTTTTGGCTCTGGCAATTTGACCATATCCTTGCTCATCTGTGATACATATGACTTCTTGTCATTAAAATTGTTTTCTTTTGCATATTCTTTCAATATTTATTTGGAATAAGTAATTTTAATAAAAAAAAAAATTGTTTTCTGGTCGCTAAATAGTTTCTTGTCGCTTATATTATTCTTCTTGTCGATAATTAGTGAGACCGAAAAAGAACAATCATGATCACATGTACATGATTTAATCTCCCTTTGATCTTCAATATCTAAATTTCCCTATAAAATTAAAAATCAATTTACCTTCTACACCTTAAAGAATAGTCAACAATACAACTACAATACTGGTATATGGGTCATTTTCAAAAAATGTTGAATTTTCAGTACACCCATGCTAAATTTTTTATTTCTAATGGAAATTTCAGTTGTCATGGTTGTAATGGTTTAAATGAAAGCTTGTCGATTCAGAACATTAATAATAAACACACCTTACATCTATTTTGATAAGATTAAACTGTATTTAAGTCCGATTTTAGGGGTATTTGTGTGCGTACAGTGTCAGAAAAACACATTTCAAATGATTTTTTTCCGGTTTTCTGATCGCCTTGATATCCGCAAAAGGGACTTTTTAAGAACGTTTATTATTACTCTAACGAAAAATCGTAGCTTCTTTATCATTGTATGTAACATATTATCTACAAACTAAATTCAATCAGCGTACGGGAGGTTCATGTCTATCCTGTTACCGCTACTTAAATCAGCCGTTAAATTATTCTCCCTATGAATATTGAATCAGTCAGTGTTGATTTCAAAAGTACAAAGTAATCTTTACATTTAAAACGACTCGTTTCTTCTACGATAGAGTATACTTTTTTCATGTCTATGCTGTTACCAACAGTTTTGATTAATTACACCAACAGTATGCTTGTAAAAAGTGCAATAACGTGTTGGAAACCAAATTCACAATAGAAAACCATAAGCACTTCACCAAAGGGAGAAGATATTTCACAACAGCAATCAAAAACGAAGAAGTTTGTCTATCCTGTTATGTCTATCCTGTTACTTTGGTTGATATGGTTACAGTAACAGGATAGACAATTGTTGACAAAAACGTCATTAAATTTTTTATCTTAACATATAGGTGCAAAACGAATGAAATATTTTGTTGTTTGAACTCATTTTAAGGTTATAACGTCTTAATCTTCCAAATTAAGCATTTGCAGGTGCAAACCTGATATCGGTAACAGGATAGACAAAAAGGTAACAGGATAGACTTTTATATAGTGATATATCAGAAACGTACGTTCCTGTTACCAATGAAATAATGAGAAAAGTAAACTAACTTATGAGGGATTTACTTGATGTTGGGTTTGTTTGAAAGGGTGAAAAAATGCCGAACAATATAAATTGCTATCTTAGACTTGCATTACTGGAGGTAATCTTTACAACCTTTGAAAAACAATTTTTAGGGGCATTTTTTAGTACAACCTGGAAAATTGGCAAATAATCTATTATTTTACAGAATGAATATAAAAACCTTCTAATTGGCTACGTAAAACAAGCTTAACATTTCATATAACCCTTTTCTTAAAAACCCAAAATTTCTTTTGAAAAAGGTAACAGGATACACAAAATATTGTACCACCGATCAAAAAATGTTTCAAGATATTCATGTATGACATCATTTAGATTGCATCTTTTAATATGTTGTTCTTAAAGTACTGTTTGTTTTGATTTGCTTATCTAGCATTGTCTAGAGGGTTGTTTTGAATAAGTAACTTTTAATAAATTTTTCAAAATTCGACATTTTTTTAAAATGACCCATATCAGTAATGTACCAGTATTGCTGTTTTTTTTTTTTAAAGTTACAAATTTTATACCAGTACAAAATTGTATACCAGTTTTGTCCATCAGCCGTTTTAGCCAACCCTGGATCACAAAAGAGATAAAAGCACTATCACGGCGTAAGAAAAGATGTTTTAACAGGGTCAAATCATCAAACAGATCAAGGGACAAGAAAAAGTACCAACATCTAAAATAAGCAACAAAAACAGCATGCAAGAAGGCCTACAATGATTATCTAACCAACATAATCTCACCAGATTGCACTTCAAATCCAAAACGCTTCTGAAGTTTTATCAACAGTAAAAACAGGGACAGCAGTGGAGTGGTACCCCTTAAAGCAGCAGATGGCCTTACATACTCAGAACCAACGGCAAACGCGAACATCTCGAACAACCAATTTTCATCTGTATTTAACTCCAACGAACCAGAAGACAACATCAAACCAATGGGTAAACAGACGTTCCCGAACATGTTTAACATTAACATCACAGAACCAGGTGTATTAAAACTACTTCAAGGCCTTAAAATCCACAAAGCTACTGTACCAGATGGATTGTCAGCTAGACTGTTGAAGTTCATAGGCTCTGAAATAGCACCAGTCTTCACAGTCTTTTTCCAGGCATCCATTAACCAAGGATTGATCCAAAAGGAATAGAAGAAGGCAGACGTAGTTTCTATATTTAAGAAAGGTTCTAAGAAACGCCCTGAAAACTACAGACCTGTCTCGCGCACATCCATCACCTGTAAAATGCTGGAGCATATAATCACGAGCAGCATAATGAAACACCTAGAGAAACACACCATACTAACAGACGCACAGCATGGCTTCCGTAAACACAAATCCAGTAAATCTCAACTCATAATCACTATCCAGGATCTTGCCAAAACAGTCGATAACACCGGACAAACAGATGTCATCCTCCTGGACTTCTCCAGGGCTTTTGACAAGGTTCCATATAAGCGACTTATGCATAAACTACATCACTACGGAATACGGGTCAGTCTCCATAGCTGGATTGAAGACTTTCTAAACGAAAGAACACAACATCATGAACATGTCGTTCTCGAAAACGGTAAATCCAATACTGCACCTGTCTAATCAGGAGTTCATCAGGGCAGTGTCCCCGGGCCCATTCTTTTTCTACTTTATATTAACGACCTTCCAGATTACACAGTCAACAAATCATCAGTTAGACTCTTTGCCGATGACTGCGTCTTGTACAGGGAAAAAAACACCAAAGATGCAGAACTACTACAACAAGATCTGGAAACCCTAAAAGAATGGGAGAATGATTGGCTCATGGAATTTCATCCCAAAAAGTGCCAAGTCATTCACATTACCAACAAGAGGAAACCAATTAGACAGCCATATATCAGCCATGGTCATGTCTTAGAGGAAGTAGATTGTGCAAAATTTCTGGGGGCCAACATCCACCACAAACTAAACTGGACAACTCACATAGACCAAGTAGTAAGAAAAGCCAACAACACCAGGGCTTTTCTACAGAGAAATATATCCCAATGCCCACGAAAAACCAAGGAACTCTGCTACAAGACCCTTGTGAGACCACAGATGGAGTATGCAAGCATCATTTGGGATCCACACACAGCAAACAATATCCACAACCTGGAAATGGTACAACGTAGGGCAGCACGATTTGTTACTGGTGACTACCACCGAACAACTAGTGTAACAAACCTATTACACTAGCTGCAATGGCCAACCCTACAAGAGCGTAGAGCTACGAATAAAGTCATAATGATATACCGCATAGTTAACCACCTGGTTGCAATACCAACATCTTGCTTAATCCCAACAGCAGCAACATTAAGAGGACAAAACCAACGATTCCTTGTTCCATTCGCAAGAACGGAGTTATACCAGTACTCGTTCTTCCCAGACGCCATCAGATTATGGAACAGTCTGCCACCAACTACTGTAGCCTGCAACTCAATTGACATATTCAAGTGTGAGTTGCAGAAGACCAGATGTATTAAGGACTGTGCGCTATTTTTTAACTGTACATACTATTTTTTAAATGCACTGAAAATATTGGTTTGTCTGCACCATGCATCAGTTCGATAATACACCAGATGGTGGTATGAACTGTATATGGAAGAAGAAGAAGAAGAACAATACTGGAAATTATACGAGTATTGCGATCACCAACTACAGAAGAGCCCAACAATAAATTATCCGAATTTTCCTATGATTACCTGAACTCTCCTTTTCAAGGCGTTCTCTGACAACTCTTTATACCAAAAGCTTTTCAGGTTGGTAAGAAGTAACTCATAAGAGTTTTGAGTAAACTTGCATTTGATCAAGTAGACATCACCATCGATATTTAACGGTTGCCATGGAATAGATGTAAGATCAGGCTTCCAACGTCTTCTCCATTCGATTTCTGTCATAATTGGTACAAAAATTGAGTATTTTTAAAACTAAAAGAGGTAAGAAATTTTTATTTGTATTTAGCAGAAAGGAACTAAAGGGAGACGATCAAGAAAAGCTAAACGTTTTATCAATTAAATTGCTGAACCGAATCATTTAAGATTTTACAAAATAAAAATTTCAAAAATGCAATCACCAAAGATGAACAGATTGGAACACACACACACACACAACTGAAACCAAAGGTAAACAAAAACTAATTAGATTAAACACCAATAATTTGAACGGAGAACTGTAATATGCATATTTGAATTTACATGTATTGAAACTTTTTCAAAGATTATTTGCAGACTTGGATCACGATGCACATGGTACATTTTTTCAGATTTTACAAGCTTGCAAAGTAAGTTTTTTGTTCAAACATTAATGAAAGTTAAATAGGGGAATAATAATTCACTTTTAGCAACCAGTATGGTCAAACTTTGTCAAACTGAGCTAAGTAATATTTATGATGGATTATTCACTTTCTGCGAAGTGAATAATTCGACCTCATTGAATACGTAATCATGTGAACTTTAATTTAACCCTTAGCGAGATGGATAACGAATGAATTGTTTGCGTGTTTGATTATTGAAAGGAAAAGAATGTCAACATTGAAAGTGAAACAAATGTAAATCATTTGATTGACTGATTTTATCTTTAAAAAATATCACTCTTTTATAGGTGAAAATGATGATTAACATAATTATTTATCTATAAATGAAATTAAATTGACCTAGAAATGAAATTGAATTGACCTAGAAGAATCCAATTCAACGAGTTCCGCTATCTATTTGTATTTATATTTATGTTTATATCGTTTATAAGGGCATCGGTGGCATTCTAGAGGTCAACTCGACAGTTAATTATATGGCGTCTAGACTAAAATACACACTTAACGAAGCTTTGACCATGCCATGTACAATGTTTGTTTTAGACTTTTTATAATGTGGATACAAGTTTTACATTGTTATAAAACAAATATGTGAATTTGAGTCAAACAGGTGAATTTGAATTTGTGTTGCGGCAGTTTAAAACAGACCAAGACAGTTGAAGTTGACACTTTTAGTTGAACTTTCCACTTACTGAAAAAGAGCAAACAAAACTACGATCATACTATTCTAATTTCAAATTATTTAATTTCTTTTATTTTGAATTTGACGTACTTTCTTCATAACAATGAACAAATTTGGCATTGTAAATTTTACATTTTATAGGAATAAAAGATTGTTTGATCACAACCCTCATGCTCACTCTGATTGTGTCAACGTAACAAAGATTATTTTTTTTAACTTGCACCACAGAGTACATAGGAATCTTGCGAGGCAAAACAACTGTGAAAATTTAAAGATTAACATATGAAGATATTTTGAAAAATAAAATCTGCTTACTTTTTGTCATGTCTACTAGTATTGATATATGTTGGTCCTTGATCAATCTTGAGTGGAAATGGTGTTTATAATCTATAAATCGCCAAAGTAGACACGCTTTATTGACATAAATAAAAATATTTCCCAATGCTTATAACATAATCTAAAATTAAACGTATGAACTGTATTCTAGAAAAAACAACACAGAAAACGTGTTTCTACGATATCTTCCTCTGATTACTTTTTTGTGTAAATAGGTATGATCCATGAAAATAATGTTTTCGCTTAACCAATTATGCATACGATCTTTACATACTTAGCTATAACAGTTGTTTATCGATGTTCAAACTAAAATATCAATTAAGAAGACAATCAAAGTAACAAACAAACACTGAAGGAATCGAATGAACTCCTAAAGAGCCAATGTGAACTTAAGGATAATCATCCCGATATGCATGCATCACCAGCCAGGCAGTGAAAATGTCGCAGTCGGAAAAATGACAAATATTGGTAAAATAACTCATCTGTTATCTGAAGATCTAAGAGTAATAAAACATGTCGCTAGTGCGTGTACATAAAGATATATTGTATTTGTCAAACAAATTTGGGATTTTGACTGTAACTTATGTAGTGACGAAATCAGCGGTGTTTTATCATAACTCTGTCTGAGAATTTTTGTGTGAAGACCATACCCCTGCAAGTAGTAATGAAATAGCTTGATAAAAGCACGTTAGCTAACATGATATTTTCATTTTCCCAGTTGTGAACTTTCCTTTTTACGCGCATGCATGGTCACACGATATGGACTTTATCAACAAGGTGTAACGGAAAAACTGTGCTAACAGAGGTATTGAGAAGAACAACTGAAATCGACGCTACATTATACCTGGTATATATGGGGAGTTTATTTATGTACCTAAGTTGTAGATTTGTTGTTTTTTTTTTTTTTTGGGGGGGGGGTATTTTTTTATAAAGTTTAGCATTATATATGGTTGCAGTGGCGAGTGAGCAAAAAAGTCTCGACAAAAATTGTAGTTAACTGTGAAGGTTGATAAGTAATACGCGACGATTAAATTGAATTAAAGAACCAGCGTTTCATTTAAAAAAAGATAGAGAAAATTAGCATTCATCTTATCTTATTAATTACAAAAACAACTTGGATGCCGGCTATCATTTTTATTAATTAGCTTTTTAATATTGAGAATATGAATATCATTAACTCGCCTCCAGTTGAGCCGTTTGTATGAAGATCGACTGAAACACACATTGAGCTGAATAAATTTTTTGGCAGTACGGCATTGGCTGTTGGTGGTATCGATATAACTTATAAAGTTCTTTGCATTTATTCATTTTGTTGTGATAAATCGGCATATATATCAGGGCCTGGCAAACAAAGTGTTGCTGGTCTGCTGGTAGCCATCAAAAAGTGTTCAAGTTTTTAACAGCCAAACCCACAAATAATACATAAGTAAGTTGGCAGGTTGATATATTTCAGGTTTTGTGTTTGATTGCTTACGTCTAAATATAAGGATGTGTGAACCCACACTATAAGGAAGAATTTTGTAACTGTTAGAAATTACTTAGAAGTACAAATGTATGCTTTTGTTTCGACTCGCACTTTTCCGTCAGCCCGTTTGATTACTGATATTTCATTTTATTTACCAATCACTTTTTGTAAAGCTTATACAAAAGCATCACAATTCATAGTTTTTTTAAAAATACAGGACAATAGCACCAGTCCTCATTGACCCCGATTCAAGAAATTATTTTTTGATTTTCCTAAACAATCATGCCTTTTGGAATTTGTTTTGTAACCAAGTGTTGCCCTAGTTCTTTCATCTGTTTTGGTTGGTGTACTTAAAGCAATCAATACATATCATCATATGATGTCCTGTTTTATGAGAAGATGTCGTCGTCAATTGAGCATGTCGAATCAAAAGTTTATTAAACCCAATTACAATATTTCTTAAGACCCATCTTTACTAAAAAAAGTCGTAGTTAAAACTTAAGAAGTTGCAATTCTGTAAATTTAGAATTCAATTTTCCAAAGGTACTCCTTTCACAGTTAAAACTGTGCCATTTTCACTATGAAGTTAAAAAAAATGTTATGTAATGGAAAGATCATATGCACAATCATTTTGTTCGAATGTCAAATCATAGGTATGTGCGGTATAGTTTCAAAATTTATATGTTTCAAACTTCTACGAGTTTAAATATAAACTTCGTTTTTGTACTATCATTCCTTCACTATTATATGGGCCTTCCTCGAATTCATTTGGAAATAAATAAAAGAGAAAGTAACAAGCCTATTTGTAGGATTGTAAACAAAAATCAAATACTCGCATAGCTTTTAATGTTCGTATCGCAAAGCAGCCACCAATGTGGTGGAGGTATGACGTGTGTTCTACACGGAAGTCATTAATAATGTTATTATACATTCATCAGCATTCAATGCTGTACGCTCCACAGAGAGTCATGTAGTCATGATAATCATGTCACTACCACTTTTCAGCTCAATTCAGCATCCTCTGAAAATGTGTAGGTCTCCACTATTGATTGGTTATTTAAACTACACAAAAACCCATAAAATATCGTTTCATCTCGACCTATATCAAAGAACTAATCATTATTGTTTGTAATAAATAAAGGCAACAGTAGTATATACCGCCGTTCAATATAGTCATAATTCGATTAAGCAAAACAAAATACAGGTAACAAACTAACTATGAGGAAAACAATGAAACAACAGAAGTACTGAACTGCAACAAAAAGCAAACGCCAAAATACATAGAAAGAGGCTGTGGATAACAATAGCCATATTCCTTGCTTGATACAGGACATTTTCAGATCGAAATGATGTGTTAGACTTGTTTAAAATCATATGAAAACAGTGGAAATAACCATTGTTGGAGTGTAAAACAAGGATTGTTATTTTAGAGAAATACGTGCTTTTGATGGTCCTCTTGGTTCGGTTGACAGTTTTGACTTTTCCACTCTTTGAACTACACTTCCACATAATCCTATCAAACAAACGTTTTCCTATTCAAGGTTCATGACCCCTTCTGTAGCCATTTTTGTACGAACTTTTCAAACTTAAATTTAACAAAACTACACATATGTTGAATAATAGAGACAGGCCATTTTGTACATATACCAAGGTGAAACTTGATGCAAAGCATTATTATTTACTGTTCAATTGCATTTAGTAGAAAAAGAGTACTTTGTGGCAAATAAACCAAGATTTTTATAGAAAATCCACAGCCTTTAATACAGATATTTTTGTTATAAAATTTGAAACATAGATTACTCACATGCTTTTCTATGATGTACAAAAAGTTCTAACCAACCTGTAAATTCCAAAATAGCTCCTGCTGAGTAACTAAAGTCGAGCGCACCATAAAAGGTGTACTTGATTTGGTCCATATTTTTATTTGTTTTAACCAATAACTATATTAATAAACTTGCTTTAGGGAAATCAATGCTAGCACTGCAGGCAGTAATCCTATATCTATCAGTCATCAAATTGCCAAATATGACAGTACAAGGATCAGAGGCGGATTTAGGGGGAGCAGGAGGGCCCGCCCCCTCCCATCTTTGGAAAAAAAATTGGTTGCTTATATAGGAAATCACTGAAGCGTGACTGGAGAGGGCCCCTCTTAGGCAGTCAGTGCGCCCCCACTTAATTTCTAGATCCGCCAGTGAGTATAAAGGCTGTGGATTTTCTATAAAAGTTCCATATGTTTTGCATTGAATCATTACAAGGGAACATAATCCTTAAATCATCGTATGATAAATATGATTGCAAATTTATATTTGCTGCAACTTATATTACACCTTTTTCTCAAATGAGAAATGTAAATATTCTAGATATACTTACAGGAGTTGTTATGAGATAATTGAAGCGGTACATTTTCTCCTTTGCAACATGTACGTTCGTTTAGGCAATATAAAGGTTGTCTACACCCGAGATCATCCTCAGTTTTTTGTGGGGTTCAAGTTACTTAGTCTTTAGTTTTTAATGTTGTGTCTTGTGTATAATTGTTCTTCTGTTTGTCTTTTTCTTTTTTAGCCATTGCTTTGTTAGTTTATTTTCAATGTGTCAGTTTGAATGTCCCTCTGATATCTTTCACCCCTTCTTTGTAGGTATTCAAATAGGCACCAATTGTGCTCCATTAATCCCAGACTTGTTTATTTACTGTTATAAATCACATTTCAGTGGCGGATCCAGCCATTTTAAAAAAGGGGGGGTTCCCAACCCAGAGTAAAAGGGGGGGTTCCAACTATATGCTCCCATTCAAATGCATTGATCGTCCAAAGAAAGGGGGTTCCAACCCCGGAACCCCCCTGGATCCGCCATTGCATTAAATGGCCAACCATAATAAAGAACCGTCTTAATTCCATTTACTTAATTGATACTTATAAACACTTACCGTTATCTTGGTGACATTTTTCGTTAGATAATCAAGAATTCTCTAAATATACTGCTGAAATTTAACCAGAGGAAGTTACTTTATTTAAATTATTTATCAACATCAAACCTTTCTTAAATTTAGAAATTTCAGTGTTACACCAGGTACTCTTCACAAACACGTCAACAGGATGATTTTTCTTTCCCTATTGTTAATTTTCCTGTTATGGACGGCAATGTTCCAATGGCATCATTTTAATGTGTTTTTACATATCCCTACTCTATTGTTATGCCCGTTTCTGTAATGACGTTTCGAATTTCAATGGGCGTGATCAATGTATAACCAGTAACTAATTATGTCAGGAATTTTATTTCCACAAATTACTTAAAAAAATTTATTTCCACAAATTACTTAAAATTTCTTCAGGGATACAAAGCTGTTTAGTTTTTAAGTTTGGCTGTTCTTATAGAAAACTAATCTCAAACGGAATAGCATATCCTAGATTTCACAGTGATGTGTTAACAGAGCTCAGAAATTTAGATACGATCCAGGTAAACTTATCAATCATTTAAATGAACTTATTCTGAAAGGTAACCAATTCCACCCTTATTGGTATGAATATTAAGTGTGTTATAAGTAAATTAAAACCATAATAAATATCATTCTCATACACATGTTTTTTTCATGGTAATACAATCTCACGATACTTATATTTTGAGGTCATGTTTTATTCCGACTGTTAATGGCATCTTTTAATCACTAAATAATTGTTTGTTGGATGCGTACTGATTAATATTTTAATCTTAGACACCTGATTTTTTTATTAGTTGTTATTGATTTTGAACTAGCTGTAAGTAACTGTGAGTACTCTTTGATCTGTACTTAGTGTCTATTTAGTTTTTCCCCTTTATCAACTGATTAATATAGTTTGTTCTAATGTTTACTATTGCAATATAGTTTGTTCTCATGTTGTGCTATTGCAATATATAGTTTGTTCTTATGTTGTGATGTTGCAATATAGTTTGTTCTTATGTTGTGCTATTGCAATATAGTTTGTTCTTTTGTTGTGGTGTTGCAATATAGTTTGTTCTTATGTTGTGGTGTTGCAATATAATTTTTTTTTATGTTGTGTTGTTGCACCCCTGTCCCATTCTTAAAATGTGTTGAAATCGCAGCCCCTGAATCAGATATCTTTCTTGTTTATCATGTGTCAAGTCTTGAGGTTTTATTATGTATGTTGGTGATGAGAATCATTGCATTTGTGGAAAGTTTTGCCCAATTTTTTATAAAGAAGAATTGAATGATATATAGAGTTTGTTCCTAGGGATAAAACCGGTCTGCAGTTTTGAGAATGTTAATATCTTTAAAAAGAGTTCAGACATCCCACCAAAAGCTGGTTATTTTCCCCATTTTAAGCTCTGATCAAGCATATAATCATTTATGTAAGAAAATTTTAACCATAGATACCAATCATAGTTTGTTAGGAAAGTGTTTTAACCATTTAACATTTTCTTGAAAGTACCAGTTTACAAGTTTGTTAGATATCAGCCTTCATCATTTGGACAAGATATTATTTGTTTTTATTATGATTCCTAAATGGTCACATATTTCTTGTTTTTTTCTATGTGAAGCATTTTAAAGACAGAGTCAACATTTTCATTAAAAAGTCATAAACAAGAATATTACATTAACTGAGTAGGCAAGTTAGTATGTAGACAATGAAACACTCCACTATAAAAATATTTTTATTTTTATATTTGAATATATATGTATAAATAAATTTTGATTTTTTTTCTTAAAATATAAATGCTTAATATAACAATATTTAAAAGACAAAACAAGTAATTATGGAACATAACTTACTTCATATATATATATATACATGTATGTTAAAATTCCAAATCTATAAACAACTATAGCTTGATAAGCTGATTACATTTAATTCAAAATTGTCAGCTACTTATTATTCTACCATATTTGAAAAAAATATGATATAAAATCATGTTTTATTAAAAAATTACAATTTCATTTTACGTAAATAATAATCACATCTTAAAACGCTGAGTACCACCTTTTCCTATAATCAAATGTATTGTCCTAATCATATAACTTGTTTTAAATAATAAAATAAACCTCAATAAAATCAAAGAACACTTAAAACATACACTTAACAATGTTTCTGATTTTGAGATTTGAAAGAAAAATAATATATTCATCACACAGTAGTGTTACAGTATTTGAGGATGAACATGTAAAATAATATGTATTTGATAGAAGTCATAACATAAGGGGACTATATTTTTGTCATGAAGATATCATTGGACCCAATTTTAAAAAGTTTTAGGTCAGTTATTAGGTATCCCTTAAAGTGTATTGTGCTTTTGATACTTCTTCCTTGTATGATAAAACTTATAATACAAATGATAAAAAGCAGTTTACAGTGTTGCTATAAAGGATGAATAAACTTTGCAAGCTTAATTTCCATGTAGGAAATGTATCTAAAACAACAATTCCAAATATGACTTATAAAAATATTGCACTTACAATATGAACTCCGATTGATTTAATGATACAAAGTAAAGCTTATGTAGAATTTATAAAAGGCGAAAGTCATCTTCCTCAACGCTGTTTTCATCAGAATCTATTTTGTTTTATATTTTTCACATATTTATTTGTTTTCAAACTTAGTTGTTTTTAAAAACTAGAGCAAATCAAGGTTTCAATTTTGACAAGTTATTGTTACTGGGTACATGTAGATGAATTTACCAAACCAAGCTTTGATAGTACTTTTGATGGATACTACCAAATTTTTAAACAAATCTAAATCCCTGAGATGTAAACCTAAATGCTTTTATATATCATTACAAAAAGCAAAATAAAATTCATATGTTTATACAATTTGATTGAATAAAGAAAATGGTACATAATAAGACGATTGCACTTATTTTAAAAAGTCACATTCATTCATGTAAAATAACAACTCACATTTACCCTTAAAACAAGTTGGCTCTTATTAAAAGTTAAATAGAAAATGATTGTAACGCATGATTTATAAAACAATAATAACTATTAGTTAAAATCTTTAAATGGAAGAACATGCATTATGGAATGAGTATTCCTATAGATTTTGTAATTGACAAAATTTGAAACACTATTGAACAGCAAATATAGAGAATTATTTTTTAAACACTGGTATCAGGGAAGAAATTTGATGGATTAGATATCTAGATAGCACCAGTCAAATTCATAAATTTATAAAAAAAAAAAAAAAAATCTTAAAAATATAAAATATATTTTGGAAATTGCAATATTGAAGAAAAAACATTATATCAATAATAATTAAGATTCCGCAATGACAATATTACAACTCATAATGTAAATCTGGATTTATAATCCCAAACTGGCCTTTCCCAAAAATCAAATTTGAGATAATTTCAAATGCAATTTTCAATAAATAAGCATAAGAACATCTATTTCTGTACATAAACAATCTTGGGACATAAGTGCAATAGAAGTATTGCTTATTTCCAATAAAGGAAAGAGTTGTCTTTTAAAGTGTTCACACTAAATGTTCAATGGAAAATAATAATGGATTTAACAAAATGAGAAAAATTTAGAAACAAAAATCTGCTAAAAATGATGATCAATATGTAATGTTGTATTAAATAAAATGATAAAACACATCTATTCCTTTATACATAAATTGCCATTAAAATGAATCCGTCTGATATAATTATTCTATATATCATATCTACAGTTTTACATTATGAAACCCTGTATAAATATCCACAAATAAATTTACACCAAAATCCCTGCGTTTTTCTGTTCATCAGAAAACACCTGTATTGTGTTGTGTTGTGCTGTTCTCTTCTTTTAAGTGTTTTCAGTTTGGAAAACATTTTAAGTTCTTTTCTATTTTTTACAATAAATATAATTTATTATATTATAATATTTTACCTGTAAACTAATTACATTCAGCATCAGTCAAGTATAAAGATCATAATTTTAAAATGTATGAAATTTTTACTTACAGCTGACCTTACAAATCAGCTGTATATACATTCTATATGCCTCACTTTTAAAACACATAATTTTGACATTGGGATATATACAATATGATGATTACACAAAGCACATATTCAATGTCAATGTTTTCATGTCTCTATTTCATTAGATGAAGAATATCTCTAATATTGGCACATGGGTATATGGAAGCCCTCTTAGAGGAACACTTGTTAAAATTTATTGAACTATCCTAAGTCATCTATGCATTAGTTGATGGACCTCCACCTTTCTTCTGAAATAAAAATATATACAAAGTAAAGCAAAAAAAAACTTTAAAGCAACATTAAATTATTTTATTGTATAACATTATTGTCAAATTATTATACATAAGAACAAAGAATAACACATCTTCTCTGAAAATTTATTCATTTAGTAAATCAAACTTGTTAAAGCATCTCACCAAAAAATGTATTAACAATGAGAACCTTTTTTCTTGACATTACAAAATTATTCTCATTAGTTCCATAAATCATTCAGTTTTTATTCTTCTATGTATGGAATAACACTAGTAAACATTTCTGGATTTTGATTATTGTTTTTTTAGTTTTCAAATTGTCAAATTAACTTTCCATCTGTAAGCAGTAACATACTATATGCCTCATTTTGTGTTTTTATATCTTAATTGATACACTACATTTATGCATGATCACTATACAGATTTTTTTAAAAGGGGTGTGCTCCTTACACAAAATATATGTGTATTAATGTTCATAGTTTTACAAAATTAGAATAACTTGTCATTAAAAATGATTGGATTACCAATGACTTAAGTCTATATGAATAATAAACTTACCGAATAAACTGGGTTAGCTTTTTGATTTGTTTCTGGCCTCTTTATATGATACTGTAACAATAAAGGTTTATTCATGACAAATGCAATATGAAAAGTCTCACTTTTAATTTTGAGACTAAGCATTCAAACTAAGTGCGATTCCATATCACAATAGCACATATAACCTTATGAGATCACAAGTACCAGAACAAATATTTATATTTTAACGAACACTTTGACATTTGAAATGCTAAAAAATTACAATATGTTTAAACTGTGTGTAATTCAGTAATTCTCAGACATTTTGCCTTCAATATATTGATTAAGCACTTGTGTCTCCTTTCACATGTACTACTTATAATGTAATAATGTAACTTTGCAAGATTATAATGTTAACATTACTAAAATTGAAGACATAAGCACCAACTGACAATAAAAAAACAAAATTTGAAATAAGATTTCAAGTGACAATTGTTCAGATGTACTACTAATAATGTAAGTGACAACTGTTCCTGATGAAGCAGGTAACCCTGCCGGAGTATATTATCTGTCCTCCCTTTCTTTGATGGTGTATTTTGCTCAATCTTAATGTATCTAAACCTGTTTTAGGAGTATTGTATGCCTGCCATTTTTTTTTTGTAAATGTACTGACTGCTGATAAAGATTCTAAAAACTCCTTTTTACGATTGTGTAATGACTTGTCGTGATGGCCAAATATTTGCAAATAGACTTGTAGCTAATGCACCTTCTGTCTATTGAAATGAAAATTATCTTTCCAACATTCAAATTACAACATTATAGCACTGTCTAATATTTTGCTTTACAGACCTTACAGTGCTCAATTCACTACCCAGTATTCAAAACCTAATAAGGACTTCATTAATTCTTAAAGAAATGAATCCTCCATGAAACTTTTCAAAAACATTTTTGTTAACGATTCAATCCAATAACCATCACATTTCCTGATATGCTTACCTGACTATTACCAGGTAAACTTTGGAAAATAAAATCCCATGAAAATGAAGCAGGTTTTCCTCCTTTATTGTTATCATACACTATTAAAAGAAAAAGTAAATATATCAAACAATTTAAATTTCTCAAGCTTTTCAATTACATTTGTTTACAGAGCATAAAGTTCATATGTGCCTCACCTTGATAGTTATTATTTTCCTTCATTCAAGAAGTTCATCTTTATCGGAAAATGTATTTGTACATGTTACTAATAAGTGCTGGATAAATTCATTAGATATACTTTCTATGTTTGTTCTAAAAATAATAGTTATCTTTTCTGCTTAGCAGGAACAAAGAGGACTGTGCTACAAGTTGGTTTTAATGCTGTTCAATGGTTTTTACATGTTGTTTTAAAAGAGCTTTCATAACGTCAAGTATATATGGGATATGACCTTGTCTTAAAATCAGATTTCTTCATGAAATCATTGCATCTTGACACTGTGTTTAAGATGTACATGCAATAGAATCATATTCAAAACAGTGTAGCTGTGGCCATTGATTGACGATCTAAATTATCCCATTGACTGGGAAAAATTAGGTATAGGTTTGTCTGTAACGATCACTGCTCACTGTGTACTTTTTAAAGACACTGAAACTGTGGGGTCACCAAAGGTTCTCAAAACCTAAATAAAGTAATTCGAAAAATTATTCAGGAAGGAATAACACGATGTTTTGATTTATATCAATAATATAAATCAAAACCTAAAGGTTATTCCTGATTAATTTTACGATTTTTTTAATTATTAAAGGCGTTAAAATCCTTTGGTGACCCCACAGTTTAAATTCTATAATAAGTAAGAAGTGAGCAGTGATCGTTACAGACAAACGTTCACTTAATCTGTCCCAGTCAATGGGATAATTTAGGTTGTCAATCAATGGCCACAGCCACACTGTTTTGAATATGATTCTAAAAGGGCTGTTCTGTTACTTTTTGTATGCATGTTTCTTTTTTTCTTTTATTGTTGGACATGAACTGATTTTGTTTCATGGATGAATACTCCATATCCCTTGTTTTTCTATTATATATTATCTTGTATTTATTCTGTGACTTCTCAAATTGTGCATCTGATGAAGGTTTATAAAAAATATGTGTTGTATGCACAGAACACCTGGTTTTATCATACAGGTTTACAACTATCATGGTCACTCTTTAAGAATACAATCCCATTAGTACTTCTATATTGGCATGCTTTAAATAATATATTTTGTCAGTAAATGTTTAACAGTTTAGTTCATGAACTTTTGCAATTCTTCTTAAACTAAGATTGCAACTCTGTCACACAGGCTTAATGTTGAACATAACTTTTGCTTTTATGTTAATCATTTTTTTATTTGATCCACTCCTGTAACTTGGGTTTAAACTTGTGTTTCGTGTGTAAATGTACACAGTAACATTTTAAAGTATCTGTGCACATACTTTAATTTAGAATGACTTTCATTAAATGGACTAAAATCAAGAATGTGATCAGAAATCCGTTATAAATATAAATTGTTGGCTACTGGTGGCTTTTTATGTATGATACAGGGTTACTATTGTTTTGCTGATATTATACTTATAAAAAAACTCATTTAACTTTTAACATAATGCATTTTTCACAATTGCTGAATGCTGAAATATGATACATTCTTTAAACTTTTCAAAATCCTATTTTCTTATTACACTTGTAAACAATTATTTAAAAAAAAAATTTATATCATTATTTGCTTTAATTGAAACAACCTCTAATGTTCAAATCTTGCATTGTCTTATTTACCATAGGGATCTTTTCCACGAAACATCTCATTATCATACGCTCCTCCTCTTTCTGAATCGACAGACTCATCATCCCAACGACCATGGAATGCACTATCACCAGGGCGATTCCAGCTATTGAATCGACCAGGTAAAGCACCAGTGAAAAATCCTTCATGAGCAGGCATTGTTCTGTAAGGAAAAAAAATGAAATATAAATGCCATTTTTTTAGTTATATGTTCAAAAGACTATATATATTGGAGACAAGCTAATAAATATTGGAGGAATAAACTGTACAACTAAATCAAACAGTTGAAGGTTTACAATAAAATTGTGTTTTTATCTTGAGATATCTTTGTTTAATTCAACAAAATACTGGATTTTTTTTTTTAGAAAAAAACCTATGCAATAAGATATTTTAGAGAAGTTATTTGAATGAAGCACAATTTGCAAGTACCTGATTTAGTGTTTTTATTAATATGTGATATAAATTTTTCAAATTAGCAGAATTTCCAACTCATTTCTTATACCAACAGAATATAAAAATTGCTACTACAAATATACTTAAAATGGTTCAGACTGATAACCAACAAGAGGCTGTCACAACGACAGCAAACCGGATTTATTAATATTTATTTGTGTCCTGGCAATATCACAAGAACCATTACTGATGAATGGTGAAAGTGAAAATCGTCAATATCAAATTTGACCTCCATTTTGTCATCAGTATCAACATCTTAAAATTTGAAAAGCTTAGATTGAATGGTTCATGAGTAAATGCAACAACATGAATGGAAACGCCATTTCACAATCTTTCAAGAACCATAACTCCTGAACAGTAAAAGTCAAAATCGTCATAATTGAACTTGACTTTTAATTTGCCATCAGTAACAACATATAAAAATTTCAAAAGCTTTGGTTGAATGGTTCATGAGAAAATGCATGGACACGACTGGAAACACCATTTTTCTATCTTTCAAGAACCATAACTCCTGAACGGTAAAAGTCAAAATCGTCATTATTGAACTTGACCTCCATTTTGTCATCAGTAACAACATATTAAAATTTGGGAAGCTTAGGTAGAACAGTTCATGCGTAAATGCACGGACACGACTGGAAACTCCATTTTTCAATCTTTCAAGAACCATAACTCCTGAACAGTAAAAGTCAAAATCGCCATTATTGAATTTGACCTCCATTTTGTCATCAGTAACAACATATTAAAATTTGGGAAGCTTAGGTAGAACAGTTCATGCGTAAATGCATGGACACGACTGTAAACTCCATTTTTCAATCTTTCAAGAACCATAACTCCTGAACGGTAAAAGTCAAAATCGCCATTATTGAACTTGACCTTCATTTAGTTGTCAGTAACAACATATTAAAATTTTAAAAGCTTTGGTTGAACGGTTCATGAGTTAATGCACGGACAACATTTGATTCCCGCCCGCCCGCCCGACCGCCCGCCCGCCCGCCGTACATCCCCAAATCAATAACCGACATTTTTGTCACAAAAATCCGGTTAATAAAAGGGGTTATCTTTGATTGATTTAACTGATTTTTCCTATGTATTCTTGGCTGTATGTGATTAAAATTGTAACCTTTTCACCCAATACAAGGATTTGTCAAAAGAGTAAATGGTTTTCTGTTTGAGTAATTACAATCTATAACTACTGCATATACAGTAATTAAACGTGATAGTTCTATTATATTCTTACCTGTCTAAATCATCATCGTCTAACGAGTTACTTTTTTGACGTTTACTGTTATATACACATAGGACTATGATCAATGCTAGGACGATGAAAAACAAAGGAATTCCAACACCAAGGCCTACTATCAATGGGAAATTATCTAAAATTAAATAATAAGATAAAACATCAATGTATAGCTAGGATATGGTAGTTAAACAAATTTAAGTAGTAAAATGAAATGATAAGGCATTATTTCTCAGTAAAAAAAAACAATGTATGAACAACTAATTTGCAGCAGACAATTTCAACTTTTATCTGCTGTTCATCAGCTGTCAAGCAAACAACAAATACTATAAAGTAAGCAATGACATCAAATGTGGTCATGAAAAAACAGATATGAGAAAAATTAAAAAAATCAGTTTTTCATGATTGATTCGAAATTACATTTTGAAATAGTTATCAAAGATTATTTGAATTACAAAAATTCATTGCCTGAGAAGTTTTTTAAAATGTATTTTACTGTCAAGACCCAGACTATAAGATGAATTGTTGATATAACTTGTTTCTCTTTCTTTATATGTCTGTTTGGTATCAATATCACTAAAGATTTTTGAATGCCACCTTGATAATCTTCTTCCTCTTATTTTACACATGCATAAGCTTGCTGCGAGTGATACAATTTTTTTTTGTGATTCTACTTTTAAGTATCAAAAGAAAATTTTCCAGTTTTTAGCAATTTCTGTACTTCTATCATTTGTTTATTGGCAGTTACTTTATATCCTATTATTAAGGTATATTTTTTAGCATGATTCATCATTATCAAAACTTACCTGTACTCTTAAGTGGCCTAAAAACAAAAATAAGGATGTGTTTGTATATTTGTAAAACTCAAAAACTACATTATAACTGTTACTGATCCAACATGCAATAAAAAAATTTGAACCTCAGAATACATTTATTTCAAGAATTCTTCATGAAACAGAAAGAAGAAATAACAAATTGATAAAATAAGTCATTTTAGTAGGGTTGTGTAAAGCATAGGTTTAGGAAATATTTATCATTATAAAGAGTAGAATGATTTCCTCATAACTAGTGTATCTGTTAAATATCTACAATGGAACTCTCTACTGTCATTTGGAATATTTCTTCTATTAGTCGGATCACCAGTGAGGCCTTATTCAAAATTTTGAATTTCAAAGATGTTAAAAAACATAATTAACTTTAGATTTTTTTCCTCATGCATATTTAGTAAATACTTTTTATTTAAGAACCATAAAGAATAAAGATTATAAATAAATTATAAGTTTACTTACGCACAATAGGGTACGCCATTACCAGCGATAGAACATTCCTGACCTGTTGGACATGTGTTCAATGTATTGAATGTGCCACAAATAGTTGTAGATGTTGTAACTGTAGCTGTAAGATCAATTCCAAAATATTAATATATATTCATCAAAGCAAATAAAACAATCATACTAAAACATAAGAATTAGTTAAATCTGGAATAATTTTAAATTCAGGAAAATGACAAGAAATGTATGATGATAACTAACCCAACTTCACAGGGTTAGGCATGCTCACACACACAGGGCTATAGGGATTATTTAGCTTATACTGAAATATCAGAGAAAGTCAAATTTGCCTTGGCCATGCTCACATGGCTATAACCCCGTTTGGATGGCTTAGTTTTCATCATACGTTTTTTTTTGTATCAATTTTCCTGAATTCAAATTTATTACAGATTCAAATAATTCTTTGATCTGAGGTCTTTCACTTTTAGTTCATATTGATATAAAGTTTGTTATCAGGTAGATCAAAATTAGTTTTTATCATAACTATGAATGTAGCAAATATTATATTCAAACATATAAAATACATTCAAATAGCAGTACAAAATGTAATAAAAAATCTTGCAATAAAGTTTATAAGTGATTAAACATTTTTAGGCATTGAAAATTATCTAACCTCTAACCTACATTTTAGTAGAACTCAGTATTTAGAACAAATTATTTTTTCTAATACTTAAGTAAAAAAAAATAGAATTTCAAATCATATTGTGCCAATTTGCTTTCTTGCCTTAATTTCTATAATTAAGTTGATATTAGGAAATAAATAAAGGCAACAGTAGTATACTGCTGTTGGAATTTATATTATATCATCGTATCCAAAGAAATTACTTAGCCTAGGAATAGAAAAGGAAATTAGTATGAGTATAATAAATGAAGTACCATTATTTCCTCCTGGTGCATAAATGGCAGCAGTAGAGGCACCAGCAGTAACTGGAGTGGTTTGACCTGCACCAAATGTCACTGTAGCACCCCCATTTACAATATTATTAGTGGCAGCAGCAACTTGATTTGGGCCAGTCGTAGATGTTGAATTCAGTATGACTGCATGATTCACAACTAAACTTCCTCGGCTGAGAAAAAATAAAAAATATTGCTCAAAGCTAAAATTTCAACAACTTCAATACTTTCTACAGAAAAGCTTACATAGTGATTAATGAGACATAAAGAGGTTATATATGATTAATTTCATGTATTGTATGAACTTTAAAAATTCTTTTTTACAATCTAGGACCTACAACTACTATTGCATTAATCTAAATTAATTTTGAATTTCTATCCTATTGACATTTCTTGAAATAACAACTAATTTAAAACAAAAAAACTTTTGAAATATTTTTTAAACTTTTCATATTCAGTCAAACATGGAATATAACATTTAGGTCATGAAATTAAACCTGAACAGAACTTGTTGTCAATCTTCTTTAACTACAGGGTTCCCACACTTTGAGAAGCAAAACTTTCCGAGTGTATCCTTGATTCTACCATAAAATATATTTTTATAAGGGTGGTATCAGAAAATATAAGTCATTAAACCATAAATTACTCTTAAATCTGCGAGACATTAATGTTTGGAACAGCTGTAAACAAAACTCCTTTGTGATTGATAAGGACATTTGTATTGGTACCATTCTCATTAGACAAGGAAATATAAAGTATATGTGTAGCTTCTCCTACCTTATTGTATAAACAACTACTTTAATGAAATTGGCTTTTGTTGCAGCTGAAGAAGAGTAGTAAGTTGTCAACTAAAAAAATAAAAAAATAAAATATTTTCAAACACTTAAAAAGGTTTAATTATCATATCATAATTTAAATTCATCAACATTGTTGTATATATCCTTAGAAATTTGTATTTACTCTTTACAAATGTTTTGGTATCATATGTGTTTATTCAGTTAATTCCACCTCATGTATTAATGCTGTCTTTTGATTGGATGAAAGACATGGTATTTTTCACCAATTTTCTATTTATTGGGATTTTTTTCTCTGCCGGGGAATTTGTCCTTACGGAATTCCATGTGCCGGGGTATTTGCTAGCGGCGCCACAACGGAGAACTCTATACTCGTAGCAGTTCCTTAGTGGTTCGTCAGAGCTTGAATAGGTTTCTCAGAAATCCACTCGTTAGCAAATCTTTTGATATCATTGCAGATGCATTCAAAGCCATGTGTAAAAAAATTGAGACAAGAAGGAAAGGGAAAGATTCAACATAAACCAAGTATTCAGAAAGGTGATATAGTCAAACTTTACAATCATCCTCGTGTATTTAATCCTAACATACCTACTGGACTTCTTAACAAGGTGTTCTTTGAACTCATTTTGTATTTTTTGTCGTAGGGGACAAGAAAACTTGAGAGACCTGAAAGTGTCCGATTTTGACATTTTAACCGATGATTCTGGTAAGCGTTTTGTTAGTAAAGTTACATCAGAGTTAACTAAAAATCATCAGGGTGACCAAACTGAGGAATTTGAACCCGAAGGTGGTAGGATGTATGAAACAAAAACTGCAATGTGCCCACTGGCATCCTTTGTTAAATATTTAGAGAAAAGAAACCCAAATTGTTCTGCGCTATTGCAAAGACCTAAGGATGGATTTGATGAGGATGGTAATAGTTGGTTTCAAAACAAGCCATTGGGTAAAAACACACTTGGTGATATCATGACTTCTATTTCTAAAGCTGCCAGTTTGTCCAAAGTCTATAGTAACCATTGCATTCGTGCAACTTGCATTACGCTTTTGAATGAAGCAGGATTTGAAGGACGTCACATTATCACTATATCTGGCCCCCGTAGTGAGGAAAGTATCGAATCTTATTGCCGTGACACAACAAATAAACAGAAACGAGAAATATCTAAATTTGTGTCTGAATTTACCACCGTTACTCAAACTCAAAGTGAAAATCTGATTGTAGAATTCGACAACCGTGTGACGGAGGATGAATTGGTTCTTTCCGCTTCACAAACTGATGAAATAATTGATGAAATTGTGCAGGGAGAAGTGGAGCTTCAACCGTTATCCGATATCACAAATATTCCAAACACAAATCAACAGGTGAAAACACCTAATTCAACAGGATCTGGTTTCATGTTTCACGACTGCAATGTTACCATTAATATGGTTCAGCCATAAACATTTAGATGCGTCTGTTGACTTATTGACCTAAAGCGCTATTAATTTGAAAGTTTATTGCTGGAATTTTAAATCTTACATTAATTTTTCAAGTTACTGACTCGTTACATGTATTTTAATTTGTTGAAAATATTTTGAAATATTTAATATCAATTATCAAACATATATTATGATTTGTGTTATATTGTGCCTTAGTGTATAGATATGAATTCGAAATCAGAAAGTCCAAGTTTCGTCTTTTGCAACTCGAATTTACTCATTAAACATATACAAAGAAAGTCATGAATGTATCTTTTATTGCTGTTCTTCATCCAGATGTCACTGTTAGTTTGGAGTACCTATATCCAACAGAAATTTTAAGATAGTATCCCCCGCATCTGCATTGAAAATATTGTTCATTTTTAAAGGTTTTTTTTTGCTATTCTTCATCTTGAATCACATTTTGTGTTGTTAGGATTTTGTGTCATCTGAGCCTGTCACACAGTAGTTAGTAAGTTTAATTTGTCTAAGTCACGATTGTTGTCCGGCTTTATCATAAGTTGTGTCATTTAGTTTGCCCCACTAAAAATCCATTATGTAATACAATTAAAACTTGCTACCAGGCTATTAACAATTTAGTTTAGAAACAAGAGTATTGTACAGTGAGGAACACGGAACAGCTGATTACTATATAAACATATACAAGTAGCAAATATTAAACAGTCAAGCAGTACCTGATTACACAAAAAAATCTGCAGTCAAGACTGATACTCATACAAAAAAACATTTGGTGTAGCAAATATCAAACAGTCAAGCAGGACCTGATTACAAAAAAAAATCTGAAGTCAAGACTGATACTGATACAAAAAAGCATTTGGTGTAGCAAATATTAAACAGTCAAGCAGGACCTGATTTCAAACAAAAACTGAAGTCAAGCCTGATACTGATACAAAAAAAGCATTTGGTGGAATTAAACAATTAAATCATGCTTACGAGGGGTATTTTTAAGAAATACCGGTTTCGAGGTCAAGATAGAAACAAAGGACATTCGGTGGAATTAAACAAATATATCATGCTTACAAGGGGTATTAGCCAAAAATACCCCTTGTAAGCATGATATATTTGTATAAAATTGAAGGTCTTCAAAATGTCATCTGATTAATGTGACCCAATGATAGTTTCAAACTGAAATTGCTTATAAGTTTGATTCTGAATGATGTTAAGATTTTAATTGTTTTCCATTATTTATAGATCTACTAGAATATCTATGTAAAACATGTATATTTTTTTATTGTGAAATATAGACACTGCATATGTCATTGAAACATAAAAATGTAACTGACTGGGATAGAAGATTTAAGTTGGTGCTATTAGTTGGAAGACCACAGGTTTTTGAAAGTTGGATTCTTGTTGTTCAATGTAAAGACAGAGAGATGGTTTGTTGTCTTTTGTTTGTTCCATTATAATTCTAATTCTTGGTTAGGGTGTAGTCTTCTTTGAGTTCTGATTTTTCTGCTTTCCCCATACCATTTGTATTGTTCTTTATTGATACAAAGGTGTAAATCACCACATTTTCTCATGAAAACAAAAATGCCTTTTCCAAGTCAGTTCTTAAATCTATACTATAGTATATCATAATATGCAATCTTTCATATAATTATAATAACATTCAACAAGGTTCTGTTGGACCAAATAAGACCTTCATGGGCGTTGTATATGAACTTACAACTGTCAAAGTCTCAGCTTTTAATTGTTGATAGTACACAGTATTTTCATTGGATAAATCTCCAGTTGGCGTTACATCTATGGTCAGGATTACTTCTACTTTTAATTCACCTATAAAAAAAAGTTAATAAATATCAAAATATTACAATCTGGGTAGTTCAGATTCATAATTCAGACATAATATGATACTAAAGAAATACTTAAAATGCAACAGACTGTCAGAGACAAATATGAATTGATAAGAAGGAATCAAAAAATCATTAGAAGTCTTGCATCTTATTTTTTACAAAAGGGAATACTTAAAAATGCTATATGTTAACATCACATATTGCATGCTATTCCTCAGATCAATTATAAGCTTTATTTAGATGAGAACAAAAAAATTATTACATCAAACAAAAAAAAAATTAAACTGAAAATAATTTAAATGGTGATAGAGTACCACTACTTATAAGTTACATAATGAGAGCGAGAATTGGATATTGTTTGATATCCAACTTGTGTTCTCCAAGTTCAATATAATAATAAATGATCCATCAGCATTTTAATTAAATGAAAATTCTTTTTTTTAAATGTGTTATAAATAAAATTAAAACAAGAATGTGTCCATAGTATAAGGATGCCCCACTCCCACTATCATTTTCCATGTTCAGTGGACCGTGAAATGGGGGTCAAAATTTTAATTTGGCATTTAAATTAGAAAGATCATATCATAGGGAACATGTGAACTTAGTTTCAAGTTGATTGGACTTCAACTTTATCAAAATCTTCCTTGACCAAAAACTTTAACCTGAACTTCGCACTTCAGTGGACCTTAAAATTGTGGTCAAAACTTTAATTTGGCATTAAAATTAGAAAGATCATAGCATTGGGAACATGTGTGCTAAGTTTAAAGTTGATTGGACTTCAACTTTATCACAATCTTCCTTGACCAAAACTTTAACCTGAATCCTGGCGAACTGACGCACAGACGAACATACAGACGGACGGACTGACAGATGGACAAACGGACGTACATACCAGAAAACATAATAACCCTCTACTATTGTAGGTCGGGCAGAAAAAACTTACCAGATACAGGTGTATATGTTGTTGTTGGAACACTCACTGAAATAGAATTTAACAAAATTAGTTACTCCTTAATCATCTTCTAAGACAAAATCTCATTTTGGAGATTTGTAATCATATAAACTTTAACATGAGTTCACACACTGGAATGTCTGCATAATTGTCTATGAATGAATTTTAAATTCTTAATATACAGGCATCTATATAGTAAAACAAAAATTCAACATTAAAATGATCCATGAAACTGAGGTCCATGTTGATTAAGCAATGAAATATAGACATATAGACTTTACTGTCATTATATACACCAAATACAGTTTAGCTGTTATGAAATGTATACAGAACTAATCACCAAAACTAATGGTTGACCAATGTTTAGTGGAAAAATGAAGTTGAGGTCAAAATAATATTGCAGGATGAACATGAACACCATGTAATCATTCCATACATCAATAATCAAGTATAACTGACCTTTTGCTGACAGTTTCTCAAAGTAAACCCAATTGTAAAAACTTTATGTCGATTGACAAATGAATTTTGAAAATGATTTCAGTTTGACCCTATCTGACATACATGCATACATAATTTGCAATGATTCCATATACTAAATTCACCCGTCATTTTACTCATAACTACTTCAAATCACATAATAAAAACACTAGTTTATTAAGCAGTCCTTGAACCATAAAAATGAGATCAAGGACAACAGACAAATGCCAGTATGAGAACATGTTAATATAAGGCATCTGAATGCAAGATATAATTATCAAATTCTTTTACCTACTGTATTATATATAGAGTTTTTCGTTATGGTGAAAGAAATTAGACATCATTGTCTCATATTCTGTTTCATTATTCAAAAGTGAGACAAGATTCATATATCATGGTCAATTGTAAAATTCCTGCAAGCGAAACATAGTAGCAATGCAATTGTGAACAGTGATTTTTTTTAACTTTTATATGCATCTCAAGCACTATCTGAGTAAAGGCTGTGCAGTGATTTACATGAGGAATTCAACAGGTAAATAGCTTCATATAGTGAAGCTCAAAACTGATATATCATTTAGTTTGACCATGTATCATAATGCTTAACATTTAAAGCAGCTTTGCTATGATCTTTATGAATGCAGTAGAGAAGCTGCAAATATCATTTTGGTATGGAATGATCTAAAGAGTCGGTATGATAAAAGAAGTGTACAAAATAAATGATTGACAACTTAAAATGAATAGAAGTCCAATTTGTTTCATTTTTCATTATTATTTCTCACTATTTTTCTTATTTTAAACTGATTCTTAATATGGTAAATGAGTGAAGGTAAATTACAAATGTGTGTATTGTGCACAGAGTATGAAATAAAAATCAATGTATATTATAATAGTTGTAAAATGATTGATGGTGTCAATTACAAGCACGTGTATTGTGCACAGAGTATGAAATAAAGATCAGTATATATGTATGATACATTATAATGGCAGAAAAATGATTTGGTGGTGAATAACATAAGTAGGTATTGTGCACAGAGTATGAAATAAAGATCAGTATACATTATAATGGTAGAAAAATGATTTAATGGTGAATTACAAATGTGTGTTTTGTGCACTGAGTATGAAATAAAGATCAGTATACATTATAAAGATCAGTATACATTATAATGGTAGAAAAATGATTTAATGGTGAATTACAAATGTGTGTTTTGTGCACTGAGTATGAAATAAAGATCAGTATACATTATAATGGTAGAAAAATAATTGGTGGTGAATTACAAATGTGTGTATTGTGCACTGAGTATGAAATAAAGATCAGTATAGATTATAATGGTATAAAATAATTGGTGGTGAATAACATAAGTAGGTATTGTGCACAGAGTATGAAATAAAGATCAGTATACATTATAATGGTAGAAAAATGATTGGGTGGTGAATAACATAAGTAGGTATTGTGCACAGAGTATGAAATAAAGATCAGTATACATTATAATGGCAGAAAATTTTTGGGTGGTGAATAACATAAGTAGGTATTGTGCACAGAGTATGAAATAAAGATCAGTATACATTATAATTGTAGAAAAATGATTGGTGGTGAATAACATAGGTAGGTATTGTGCACAGAGTATGAAATAAAGATCAGTATAGATTATAATGGTAGTAAAATGATTTGGTGGTGAATAACATACTAGGTAGGTATTGTGCACAGAGTATGAAATAAAGATCAGTATACATTATAATGGTAGAAAAATGATTGGTGGTGATTAACATAAGTAGGTATTGTGCACAGAGTATGAAATAAAGATCAGTATACATTATAATGGCAGAAAAATAATTGGTGGTGAATAACATAAGTAGGTATTGTGCACAGAGTATGAAATAAAGATCAGTATACATTATAATGGCAGAAAAATGATTGGTGGTGAATAACATAGGTAGGTATTGTGCACAGAGTATGAAATAAAGATCAGTATACATTATAATGGCAGAAAAATGATTTGGTGGTGAATAACATAAGTAGGTATTGTGCACACAATATAAGAGCAGACTGTAATATATATAACATTAGCTACATTTACATATAAACAACATTGCAAAAAAAGTTATTTACAAAATCCCTTTCCCTGAGTATAGCATATTATATCATAAAATATTATAATTCCTATATGATATGTTTGACCTTTTGATTTTGCCATTCTGTTTTGAATTTTCCTCTGAGTTCAGTATTTTTATGATTTTCTTTTTATAGCTTTTAACAATATTAAACATTATTATTTTAACCAAGTCTTTGGTTGCTGTAAATCTGTTCAATACTTATAAAAGCTATATTAAAAGTTATTGGATATTGGAAGTAAGAATGGTCAAGTAGAATTGCAATAATTCTAGTCACTTTGAGTCATTCAATTGATATTATAATTAAATGAGAAATTGAGATATAACACAAAGTTTTGTTTACAAAAGTATTGAACTTTTCTATTAATCAACTTTCAAGAAAAAGGGTACATGCATAGCATAAATATTTTACTTCAATACTATTTTTCAATCACATTTAACCATAATATTTCTTAATCTAAATGTATTTGTAAAAAAAGAAAAAAAAATTTCTTAAATGCAACAAAAAATATGTATTTATGGTTTTCATTTATATTTTGTATCATATATACAAAAAACTCTGAAGAATGTCTGTAAATGAAGAGCTATAACAGATGTTTTCTAAAATAATAACTATAGATTGAAATAGACAGACAAGTACAACATATTAAAAGTCTTCCAGCATTTGAGAATTCTAAATTTTTATATTCATAAATGATAAAATTGAACAAGTTGTTTGATTTTATCACAGTATGAAAGAACCATAACATGGATATTACTAGGACTATCATAATTGTTTTGACAATTCAAGAACAAACTCCAAAAGATAGATGTAAATATTAAACAAAGATAGAAAGAAATTCAGAACAAAAATGTGTACCAAGTAAATCCATATAATCAAGTGCAAATGCAGTTATACAAAGATACAGAATACATTGCTAATAAGAGGATGTGGGGAGTGCATTATAGGGACTTTACCTGTAGTTTGGACTGCAGTAGTGGCTATAAGCAACAAAAATCATATCATAAATATCAAAGACAACTTATTTTAGCTAATTACAAAACAAAATATATAATTACAAATATTAAAAATGATTATGAAATGTATGTACATACAAATGAATAAAAATGCCAAATATAAAAATGGTTTCACAATTACTAATGGACCACAACGAGAAGCGTACATTGAAACTTAAATGATTGTGTATTTTCTAACTATTTCCATTATCAGAATTATTTTCCAGAAGGATTTCTTTTCCTAAATTAGTTCTCAAGTATATATGACAGTTGTATCAAAAAGAATAATCCACATCTGTACTCATTTAAAAAAAATCTAAACTGCCAACTTTAGGCAGTTATAGAACATAATGAATAAAGATTAAAATGAATTCGACCAAAAGAAAATAAAACAATATTCATAAATACTTTCTCATCAAATTTATCTTTTTAAAAATTTTATTTTCATTCTATTGCAATTTTTATATGAAAAGAAATTAAAATGATTTTTTTAAATTTTTGTTTTGAAAGAAAAATAATGCAGCTTCTTTTTAAAATCTTGAACTTCAGTTCCTGGATACCTTCAGTAGTTGTTGCTCCCTGTGTTGTTATTTCTTGTGTTGTTTCAGTTGTTTCACTTTTTGTTGTTACAACCTTTGTTGTTGCTTCTGGAGTTGTTGTCTTAACTGTTGTCACCTCCTGTGTTGTGGTAGCTTCTTGTGTTGTAGCTTCTTGCGTTGTAGTTTCTTCAGTTGTAGCTTCTTGTGTAGTAATTCCTTCAGTTGTTGTTTCTAGAGCTTAAGTAGCAAAATAGAATTTTGATAAATTCAAGCATAATATAATGTAAATGTTCTTTTCATTAAGCGTAACAAACCTGTTTGAACCCAGAACAACATTGGATTTGTGAAGCTTTTCCACTTCTTACACCTGATCATTGGATCTTCTGTTGTGTATCACATCAACCCTTCACCAAAATCGTTATCCATAAATACTGCAGCAATATTGCCAAAGTATTCAAAATGATCCAAAGTGTATAAAAATAATTTACCCATGTTCTGTTTTAACAGTATCAACAAGAATAATAAAATTCAAAATATTATATAAGTTTAACCAACATAATGTTTTTAATATATAAATTTCAAGCAAAAAATGAGTAATATAAGAAAGCTAATACTGCAGATTTTTCTTCCTTTTTTTATCTGAACAATAATTAATGTTCTTTTAAGGAAGTTCGCTACTCAGTTTCAAAATTACAAGCTTTTCATAACACTATGAACACCCAAAAGAGCAAAAATAAATATAGGTCAAATGTAAAATTGAGAATGGAAATGGGGAATGTGTCATAAAGACAACAACCCAACCATAGAGCAGACATCAGCTGAATATAAATTTAGAATTTTCAAACATGTCAAATTCGTGGAAGACTTTTTAAATGTTGTACTTGTCTGTCTTTATCAATCTTTAGTTATTATTTTCGAAAAAATCTTTCATAACTCTTCTTTTTCAAACATTCTTGTGTTTTTGTTGTATATTTGATCCAACAAGATTGTTTTGGAGATATAAGCCATTGAAATTTTGGCAGTAAAATGTTCTCTGTTGATTTTTCATAGCTTTATCATTGACAAGTTTAAGTCCTTAAAAACTATTCAAAAATAACAAAGATTTTATAAGACTTTTACAGATGGCGTATAATGATACATGTAAAAGATTTATAAAAAGAAAAATGTGGGTCCATGGGCAAATTTTTTTAAGGCATTCAAATGGATAAAACCAGAGGATTCCCAAAATCTGACAAAAATTCAAAAACATGACAAGCGAACTTCCTTAATGGCAATATGTGTTCATTTAAATGTACTACTTGATTTATTTGCAGGACTCTTCATCTAAACTTGGATAATTATTCTGCTGAATCTTACAGTAAAACATACAGATAAAAAAAAACCAAGTGTAATTAAAACATTAATTTCTTCTCTTTATAAAAGAGTACGGGTAGATACCCAAGACACTGAAAATCATATAACATCTGACTGACTATAACAAACAATAGTTTATGAATACAATAAAATATAAGCAATCAAAACACAAATTTGATTTCAGAAGGAGGGGAAAACACATAATTATAAGTTTGGAAATTGTACAGTAATAGTACTGTACACACACACATACACACCAGGTTAAACCATTCCAAGTTAATGAAGAAAGGTGAAAGATGAAAGGAAACGTTAACATGATGTTTAAGTATGAAATAAAAGTTCAACAGGCACCATCTTCACATTAACTTCTTTCCAAAGAGAAAAGAAACAATAAAATACATTGAGAGGGAATGCATATTCTGGTCAAAGGCCGTGGCTATAATTGTTAGTCTCTCAAAAAGTTATATTTCTGTTGGAAACAACAAGTTTATCTTTAGAAGATCATCCATGAAAACATGACAAGAAGCAAAGATATCTTGTTCCTTAATTTACCATTATTATTTAATAACGCTTTTCTTATTTTTTTTGTGTATGAAGGTTTAGTTATGATTCAATCAACTACACCTGTATTTATTGATGTTTTATATATCAGTATGTATGGTCGAAGTATGTTTCTGTGTGTAAGAGAGAGTTGTTTCCCTTTTACCTGTAATTTGTATTTATGTTTGTGACGTCATCTCTGTCTGATTAAAAAGTGTCTGTATGTAATCGCCTCCATCCATGCTACCAGAGCTATTTCCCTAGTCTGTAATATGGTGGGGACCCTAAACGATCGTGAATAATTTTTATACATGTTCTGGATTTTGTTTTTCAATGGATTTTGGATATTTTAACTTGTGAAGTTGACTGACTGTTCCTGATGGCTCCTGATAGATGCCGCCTGATGCTGAACACTTTAATTGTATTTGAAAATTTATATCTGAACGTTTATTATAATAACAACATTTAAATTGATTTTTGAAAAGAAGAAGAACAGACCATGTCTCGTCTCGTATACGTACTGTCTTTGTGAATTATTAATGAATGTCTACATGTATTCCGTTTGCAACCAGAAAGCACGTGAGATTTATCGTGTTGCATCATACAGTATTTAATTTTTATAACATTTGGATCATTTTTATATATCTGCTATTCTACAAATGACTAATTAATTTGACATTATTTAATTTGTATCGGTGATAACTGTATCGCCATGCATACTCAAGTTCTGATTTCACTATTTAAAGGAAAATTTTTCTTGTTTACTCAATGTTGACCCAGATTTATCCGTTGAACTACTACACGTGTAATGTGTATTGCGTTATGTTGACTATTGCTGTTGTGTTTCATTCCGTCGTAACCTATATTGACTATGTTATTTAAATTAAAGAGATTTAGGAATATCACTATGGTATTAAAGATTTCCAAGAAGACCTATTTAAAAGAAAAGATGATAAATTTATTCTGTACGAGAACATTTAATTTTTAACTATGTTGATTTTATGAATCCAGAGATCTACGTTATTTGTTTATTTTGAAATTAAGCTAATGTGAATGTGTTTATCATTTAGCGGTGTGATATTTTATCATAAATAAAACCTTATTAAATTTAAGAGTTTAAGGTCTCTGATGATACTATCAAATTTGTATTCAGCTTTTTATAATGATATCTGTTTTTTTAGTAGGAAATGCCATTAATATGTGTGTATCACTGTAAGTGTTTGTGTGAAAGTAATGTGTGTATAAGGTCATCCGAGGGAGGAGTCCGAGATGCCAGACTTTCGGTTTTGCAGCGTTGATATGGTTGTTTTAAAATGGTTACTAGAGTGTAGAGAGTGAGATTAACTTTATTTTTGTAAACTTTCAATTTTGGAAATGATTATAAATTGTATTTTTTTTAACACATTAACATATTGATCATTGTAAAATTTTAGTAAATTTTTGTTTTGGGGGCGGAATGTTATATATCAGTATGTATGGTCGGAGTATGTTTCTGTGTGTAAGAAGAGTTGTTTCCCTTTTGCCTGTAATTTGTATTTATGTTTGTGACGTCATCTTTGTCTGATTCTGTATGTAATCGCCTACATCCATGCTACCAGAGCTATTCCCCTAGTCTGTAATAGATGATTGATTATGAAAAATAAAGGAAAAAAGAAGTAGACATAGATTCAGTCACACCAGGGAAGATTGTTCACACAAAAATTAATAAGATAAGATGTTGTGCAAACTCAGGTATTGGGTAGGTTGATTTCTTTTACCTGTAGATTGAACTGTTGATGATGTTGCTACAATTGACATATATACACAAATTAGGACAAAGCTTTTCTCAACATAAGGTACATTATAAATATATCTAATACAAACTATTTAGTTTAAAAATAATTAAAGGTAATAAAAACATAAAATGCAAAATTAACTTTAAGTGATATGGAACTGATCTTAATCAACATAATTATCATAAATTGTGACATAAAAAAGTTTAAACCCTATTTAATTCAGTATCAATTAAGAACAAAACATGAAAAAGAAACCAAAATCATAACAGAATCTCCTGTAAAATGAAATCTATAACGAATTTTAAATGAAATTAGTAACAGCTGGTAGTGACTGTTGAGAAAAAAAAACTTTCTTCCCTTAAAGTAACAGTTGAAATATTGTGGACAAGTATTATTTTAAAAAAGTCAATGAAAGAAATTTAAATAGTATTTTGATATGTGATAGCCATAGAGCTCTTGAGACCAATTTAAACATAAAAACTTTGAAAAAGAAGAAGTACCATTAAAACCCAAATTCAAATCGCCTCTAAAGTAGAATTTAGAGAGAAATTAACATTGGAAATTTGAAATCAGCAAATCACCAATAATCAGTAAAAAGAGGAGAGCATGGATAGAATGCTCAAGTACCTTCACTACTGGAGAAATCAACTGTGGATATTTCTTGTGTTGTCACTTCATAATCCTCAGTTGTCTGTGTACCAGACGGCATAGATGTTGTGGTTTGAGTGTCTTGTGTGGTCACACTACTTTCTGAACTGGTTCCGGTACCTTGTGGTACAGTGTTTATAGTACGTGTGGTACTTTCTATGGTGGCTTCAGTACTATCAATGACTGTGACACTATCTGTAGTGGCTTCAGATCTCTGAGTTGCATTGACACTGTCTGATGTGATCTCTATACTATGTGTAGATAAACCATTGTTTGTTGAAACTTCAGTGGTTTGTATGGTTGTGACACCTTGTGTTGCAGGGTTTTGTATGTCAGTACCAATGACTGTTGAAGTTTCTCTTTCACTAGTGACTAGAGTACTTTCTGTGGTGGTTCCAGAGGTTTCAGTTGCAGGGCCTTCTGTGGTGGTTCCAGAGGTTTCAGTTGCAGTGCCTTCTATGGTGGTTCCAGAGGTTGGAGCTGCAGTGCCTTCTGTGGTGGTTCCAGAGGTTTCAGTTGCAGTGCCTTCTATGGTGGTTCCAGAGGTTTCAGTTGCAGTGCCTTCTATGGTGGTTCCAGAGGTTTGAGCTGCAGTGCCTTCTGTGGTGGTTCCAGAGGTTTCAGTTGCAGTGCCTTCTGTGGATGCACTTCCTGCTGTGGTTCCGGAATAATTGTTGGTAGAAAAAATGTCAGTTGAAGCTTCAGTAGTTTGTGCTGTCATACTTTGTGAAGAGGTTTCAGTTGTCTGTTTTGTAAATCTCTCTGTGGTAGATCCAGTACCCTTTTCAGCTGTTGTTGACTCCAAAGTTTCTGTTGTTGTCTCAACTGTTGTGACAGCTTCATTTATAATAGTAATGAAAGGTTGTTAAATATCAATATAATTACATGTAAAAAAATAAATAATAACATCTACTACTTATGAAGATCAGTTTCAGTATGTTACAGTTATATGTGTAAATCTCAATATTTTCGACATTTTTACAATTATTTAATTCAAATGCAAATCCTAACTTCTTATAAAAATAGTTAGAAGACATTAGTTACATTAATTGTAGTAAGTTTACTGTTTGTAAAAATCCTACTTATTGTAGCTGACTAAAGATTAATTAACAATATGTCTATAAATAATCTTTTACTATTTTCTAATGTATTTCATTGAAAGTGTTCAATTTACAAATCAAACTAAAGAAATATGATGTAAAATATATGTCATTTCTGAATAGAAAAATTATCGTGCAAAGACCTGCATTTTACACACTAAACCAGTCCCCAACATTATTGTGGAAATCAAATCATATTTTGATACAAATCTTTTCAGCACAATAATGACTGCTGTGCTTTTATTATTTGTATTTTTTGTTATCCAAATATCCTATAAATTAATGATAATTTATTAGGCAAACTTTATTTCCTGATGTACATATTCCTTTTTTTTTTTTTTTTTTTTCAATCATCCAAATTGTCTCATTTTCACCAACAACAAATAATTATCATATTTTTGCTGATTTAGATTTCGATTTCCTCTCAAAATGTTATGAAAGAAGTATTAACCACAAACCACACAATTAGGCAATTTTTTGAAATTGACACACTTCAACAAAAAATTTCAAATGGTAGGAAAAGATACCTTTTTCTGTTGCTGTTGACTCAAAAGTTTCTGTTGTTTGTGTAGTATCAGGCTCAACTGTTGTAACAGCTTCAGTTATAATAGTTAAATATGTTCTAATGTATTAATATAATAACTGGTTAACATAAATAACTATACTAACTATGTTTAAAAAAAACTTGACTGAGTATACATGTATAATACAATTTTATGCTTAATCTAAATATTGTCAACTGTTACAATTTGTGTGTTTACAACCATTTCATTCAATGATAAAGTAATTTTTCTAATAAAATATTTAAAATACCTCACTTACAACAATGTTATAAAAGCAGTAAAAATTATGTTTATTATAGATCACATAAAAACACAAACAATGAACAACACTGACTAATTTGAAATATGACTATACATATAGTCTCACTATTTACAACTTCCTTTTAAACTGAAATTTACAAAAGCAAATTATAGAAATATGATGTGAAATATATATGAAATTCATGTATTTTTTGGGGCAAAGCAAAACAAACTGTGCACTCTGCTGCAGTCTACATAGTAAACTAATCAAATGCTTTAAGGAAATGAAAATCAAAACGAATTTTAGAAACGATTAAAGGAAACTAGGCATATATTAAGATCGACAAGCTTGACAGGAAAATTATAATGGTAGCAAATGAAATAAATATCATAAAATAAACTAACCTGTGCAATTTACATCTCCTTCACCAGTATACCCTGAGTCACAGACACAATCAAAACTGCCATCCGTATCAAAACAGGAAGCATTTTCTGTACAGTTGTTCAAACTACTATTACCACATTCATTAATGTCTACAAGAAAAAGTTAAATAATGCCATGAACTGTTAGCAAGTCATAATGTGTAAAAGAATAAGTTTAAAAAAAAAAAGCTGACACATTCTGTATGTTTTCTTCATTGCCTGTGAAAATAATTAATCTTATAACTATCTTTTTATTTTAATAATTATCTTTTTACTCTTATAATTATCTTTTTATTCTTTTATTCTGATAATTATCTTTTTATTCTTATAATTATCCTTTTATTCTTATTCGTATAATTATCTTTTTATTCTTATTATAATTATTTACATAGTTTATTCTATATAACAACTTGCTTCAATTAGTTCACCTGTTTATTTGAGGTCCTACATTCTGTCCATTGGACTTCAACTTCATCAAAAACTACATTGACCAAATATTTTAACCTGAAGCTGGACAGACGGACAAACGAATGAACTGACGCACAGACCAGAAAACATAATACTTTCGTATATGGGGCAGAAACACCTACTTTCACAGATTCCAGTAATATTATCAGCCATCATTGTTAGATTGTATCCTGTTGGACAAGTACAGTATTCTGCTCCATCAGATTTGACTGCACAACTTCCTGGCACGGTACAATTGAAATCTGAACATGCAGTCTTAACTGTAAATTAAATAATAAATACATATATAAATAATGCAATGCATACACAAATTTATTGTAATCTTTTACTAGATTTCTTCTTTACTATATTTCTTCATACATGATTGGTGCTTGATAAAATTTAAAAGTTCTTCTTGATCTTCTGATAAATTGCATTATAACAAATCTTATAATCCTTTACTGGTATCCAGAAAAAGGGTAAAAAATTTCAAAACAGTAAAATGTATCCAAACACATAAGTCTGATAAATAAATCAATGTTTTACCTTTTAACAACCGACATGAATTTTTTTTATCATACTTATTGTAGCTGACATTGTAACTCAAAGATTAACTAGCAATATGTCTATAAATAATAATTTACTATCTTCTACTGTATTTTATTTAAAGTGTTAAATTTACAAAATTAAACTAAAGAAATATGATGTAAAATATATGAACGTAATGTCATTTCTGAATGGAAAATTGTTGTGCAAAGACCTGCATTTTACACACTTAAACAGTCCCAACATTTTATTAATATAATAACTGGTAAACATAAATAACTATACTAACTACGTATCAAAAAACTTGACTGAGTATAATACAATTTTGTTCTGAATCTTAATATTGTCAACTGTTACAATTTGTGTGTTTACAACCATTTCATTTAATGATAATGTAATTTTTCTAATAAAATGTTATAAAAGCAGTAAAAATTATGTTTATTATAGATGATATAAAAACACAAACAATGAACAACACTGACTAACTTGAAATATGAATATAGATATAGTCTCACTATTTACAACTTCCTTTTAAAATGAAATTTACAAAAGCAAATTATAGAAATATGATGTGAAATATATATGAAATTCATGTATTTTTTGGGGCAAAGTAAAACTAACTGTGCACTCTGCTGCAGTCTACATAGTAAACTAATCAAATGCTTTAAGGATGTGAAAATCAAAACGAATTTTAGAAACGATTAAAGGAAACTAGGCATATCTTAAGATCGACAAGCTTGACAGGAAAATTATAATGGTAGCAAATGAAATAAAATCATAAAATAAACTAACCTGTGCAATTTACATCTCCTTGACCAGTATACCCTGAGTCACAGACACAATCAAAACTGCCATCCGTATCAAAACAGGAAGCATTTTCTGTACAGTTGTTCAAACTACTACTACCACATTCATTAATGTCTACAATAAAAAGTTAAATGATGCCATGAACTGTTAGCAAGTCATAATGTGTAAAAGAATTAGTTTTAAAAAAAAAGCTGACACATTCTGTATGTTTTCCTCATTGCCTGTGAAAATAATTATTCTTATAATTATCTTTTTATTCTTATAATTATCTTTTTATTCTTATAATTATCTTTTTATTCTTTTATTCTGATAATTATCTTTTTATTCTTATTCGTATAATTATATTTTTATTCTTATTTGTATAATTATTTTTTTATTCTTATTCGTATAAATATATTTTTATTCTTATTTATATAATTATCTTTTTATTCTTATAATTATGTACATAGTTTATTCTGTATAACAACGTCCTTCAACAAGTACTCCTGTTTTTTTTTAGGTCCTGCATTCTGTCCATTGATGAAGTACAAAGAGGCTAGAGTTTTTGCATTCATAATATTCCAAATAGATGATTAAGATGAACCTTTCTACAATCACATATTTAGGACAACATAGCATGATATCCCTTACACATATGGATAGCATTTGCATGTCATCTATAAATTAAAGATACTATAATAGAAATTTCTGGTGAAATACACTTTTTCAGATTTTAATGAATCATTATTAGTTTTTCTTTTTCTTTTGATCTTTGTCTGTAGTCATTAAAATTCAATTGGTGAAGGGATTTATTTAGAATTACAAGAACCATTTATTGTTATTCATGCATTTCTGTGTTTTATTGAAATCAAAGACTCATTGACATTAATATTATCAGAGTTCCTGCATGTCTTGCAAACTTCATGACTGTAGCATTTAAAAAAAATGAAAATATAGAAATGTTATAAGGTGCATCTATTGTTGAAGACTGTGTAATGCCCTTTAGATATATATATTGGTTATTTTTGTTGATGTCTTATTAAGATATATCCCATTTCTTTTATTCATAAGGATTATTCTCATTTACCATAACAATTGTAATTCTAATTTATAAACATAATGATGGATTAAGTTTTAACAATAATGTAAATATTATCAGTAATATCCATAGAGCACATTTTGAAAATCTTAACTGTCTCAAATCACTAATCATGGGAAATATAAAACAGGAATGTGTCCATAGTACATGGATGCCCCACTGGTACTTTCATTTTCTATGTTCATTGGACTGTGAATTGGGGTCAAACTCTAATTTGACATTAAAATTAGAAAGATCATATCATAAACATGTGTACTAAGTTTCAAGTCGATTGGACTTCAACTTCATCAAAAACTACATTGACCAAATATTTTAACCTGAAGCTGGACAGACGGACAAACGAATGAACTGACGCACAGACCAGAAAACATAATACTTTCGTATATGGGGCATAAACACCTACTTTCACAGATTCCAGTAATATTATCAGCCATCATTGTTAGATTGTATCCTGTTGGACAAGTACAGTATTCTGCTCCATCAGATTTGACTGCACAACTTCCTGGCACGGTACAATTGAAATCTGAACATGCAGTCTTAACTGTAAATTAAATAATAAATACATATATAAATATTGCATTGCATACACAAATTTATTGTAGTCTTTTACTAGATTTCTTCTTTGATATATTTCTTCATACATTTTTGGTGCTTGATAAAATTTAAAAGCCCTTCTTGATCTTCTGATAAATTGCATTATAACAAATCTTATAATCCTTTACTGGTATCCAGAAAAAGGGTAACAAATTTCAAAACAGTAAAATTTATCCAAACACATAAGTCTGATAATTAAATCAATGTTTTACCTTTAAACAACCGACATGAATTTTTTTTATCATACTTATTGTAGCTGACATTGTAACTCAAAGATTAACTAGCAATATGTCTATAAATAATAATTTACTATCTTCTACTGTATTTTATTTAAAGTGTTAAATTTACAAAATTAAACTAAAGAAATATGATGTAAAATATATGAACTTAATGTCATTTCTGAATGGAAAATTGTTGTGCAAAGACCTGTATTTTACACACTTAACCAGTCCCAACATTTTATTAATATAATAACTGGTAAACATAAATAACTATGCTAACTACGTATCATGAAACTTGACTGAGTATAATACAATTTTGTGCTGAATCTTAATATTGTCAACTGTTACAATTTGTGTGTTTACAACCATTTCATTCAATGATAATGTAATTTTTCTAATAAAATGTTTAAAATACCTCACTTGCAACAATATTATAAAAGCAGTAAACATAATGTTTATTATAGATGACATAAAAACACAAACAATGAACAACACGGACTAATTTGAAATATGACTATACATATAGTCTCACTATTTACAAATTCCTTTGAAACTAAAATTTACAAAAGCAAATTATAGAAATATGATGTGAAATATATATGAAATTCATGTATTTTTTGGGGCAAAGTAAAACTAACTGTGCACTCTGCTGCAATCTACATAGTAAACTAATCAAATGCTTTAAGGAAATGAAAATCAAAACGAATTTTAGAAAAGATTAAAGGAAACTAGGCATATCTTAAGATCGACAAGCTTTACAAGAAAATTAAAATGGTAGCAAATGAAATAAATATCATAAAATAAACTAACCTGTGCAATTTACATCTCCTTGACCAGTATACCCTGAGTCACAGACACAATCAAAACTGCCATCCTTATCAAAACAGGAAGCATTTTCTGTACAGTTGTTCAAACTACTACTACCACATTCATTAATGTCTACAAGAAAAAGTTAAATGATGCCATGAACTGTTAGCAAGTCATAATGTGTAAAAGAATAAGTTTTAAAAAAAAAAAGCTGACACATTCTGTGTTTTCTTCATTGCCTGTGAAAATAATTATTCTTATAGTTATCTTTTTATTCTTATAATTATCATTTTATTCTTTTATTCTTTTAATTATCTTTTTATTCTTATAATTATCATTTTATTCTTTTATTCTTTTAATTATCTTTTTATTCTTATTATAATTATTTACATAGTTTATTCTATATAACAACTTGCGTGAGGGTTTAAAAAGAATATTAAACTTACAAAAGAGAGTTGCTAGATTAATACTAGAAACAGACCCATTCGCTCCTTCTGCGCCCTTATTCAAACACTTAAACTGGATGACAGTTGGACAGAGAATAAAATATCATATGTTAGTGATGCCCCATCATATCTTACTAACAAGTTTCATTATGTTTCAGACAGAAATCCATACCCCTTGAGAAATGCTGTTCAAGGAAACCTCATACTCCCTAAACCAAAAACAGAATTGTTCAAAAAATCTTTTATGTATTCTGGACCATTCTTGTGGAATAATTTGCCAATACCGTTAAGAAAATTTACAATTGTTTATTCTTTCAAATACAAAATAACAGATCATTTATTGAAATCAACCTAGCTGTATCAATAATATTAAAAACTGATCATGTCATCATGTTTATTTTTTTCATCACATTTTATCAAGTTGTATTGAACATTATTATCATACTTGACTATTTATACTAATGTATACAATGTATATGTTTGCATTTTGTTTGATTTTCAATAGTTTCTGTTGTTTGTGTAGTATCAGGCTCAACTGTTGTAACAGCTTCAGTTATAACATTTAAATATGTTGTAATTTATTAATATAATAACTGGTAAACATAAATAACTATACTAACTACATCTAAAAAAACTTGACTGAGTATAATACAATTTTGTGCTTAATCTTAATATTGGCAACTGTTGCAATTTGTGTGTTTGCAACCATTTCATTCAATGATAATGTAATATTTCTATTAAAATGTTTAAAATACCTCACTTAAGGAAACTAGGCATATGTTAAGATTGATAAGCTTGACCAGAAAATTGAAATGATAGCAAAAAATAAAAGATCATAAAATAAACTAACCTGTGCAATTTACATCTCCTTGACCAGTATAGCCTGAGTCACAAACACAATCAAAACTGCCATCTGTGTCAAAACAGGAAGCGTTCTCTGTACAGTTGTTCAAACTACTACTTCCACATTCATTAATGTCTATAAGAAAACAATTAAATAATGCCATTAACTGTTAACAAGTCATAATGTGTAAAAGAATAAGTTTTAAAAAAAGGCTGGCACATTCTCTATGTTTCTTCATTGCCTGTGAAAATAATTTAGTTTATAATTATCTTTTCATTCTTATAATTATTTACATAGTTTATTCTTTATAACAACGTGCTTCAACAAGTACTCCTGTTTATTTGAGGTCCTGCATTCTGTCCATTGATGAAGCACAAAGAGGCTAGAGCTTTTGCATTCATAATATTCCAAATAGATGATTAAGATGAAACTTTTTACAATCACATATTTAGGACAACATAGCATGATATCCCATACACACATTGATAGCATTGATTTGTACAAATATTGTTCATTTCACAAATGAGATTACTAATTACTGTTAAGGTTTAATAGTTAAATTAAAAGCAGAATAAAAAAAATGAAAAAAAAAACAATAGCATAATTGCACATGGTTGCATCAATGCCATGCAATAAAACAACACAAAAATATTAAAGAGTACAAACTGGAGACAAGGCCTGCATAACCAATTTAAAAAATTGAACCACTTGGACAATTTCGTTCAATATTTTCTATTAATCTTAGTGAAGAAAAAAAACTGATGTACAATAAAACTGTACAAAATAAATCTAAAAACTACTCTGTTGTACAGACATACTCACAAGAAATGTTATAAGATGTCATTTGCTGTGCAGAAGTTTAAACAAATGTATTATACATGATAATTTTGCTTTAAATAGAATTTGAATTAACAAGAATGTGTCCCCAGTACACGGATGCCCCATCCGCACTATCATTTTCTATGTGCAGTGGACCGTGAAAATGGGGGAAAATCTCTAATTTGGCATTTAAATTAGAAAGATCGTATCATAGGAAACATGTGTACTAAGTTTCAAGTTGCACTGACTTCAACTTCATCAAAAACTACCTCGACCAAAAACTTTAACCTGAAGCGGGACAGACAGACGGACGAACGGACGGACAAATGAACAGACAAACGAACTAACTGACGAATGCACAGACTAGAAAACATTATGTCCCTAAATGGGGCATAAAAATGCAAAACTATCCATAACTTATTTTTTAAATTTTCAGAATATCTGCATTAATGAGATGATAAAAATGAAATCCACATTTATATCATATATATAGATGACTGAGATGTTGAGATTTAAATATGAAATCCATATTACATTTCATTTTCTTTTAGATAAAGGTGGCAAGAACTCAACTTAAATCAGTTTACATCAATTTGATAAGCAAGACTTACTATCACAGAGATTAGAAGCATTTTTCTGATATCCAGCATTACATACACAATCGTAAGAACCATCTGAATTTCGACAAGTTGACTCAGGAATGCTATCACAAATTGTTGCATCATCGCATTCATTTATGTCCAGGTCACATATGGTTCCATTCCATTCAGTTTTACAAGTACAACTACCATTAACATTGTTACAATCCATTGTATTGGCCATAATACAAGTACAGGCCTGAGAACAGCTATCTCCATAGTTTGCACTATCACATTCTGAAAAAAAATCACCATTATAATGAAGGTCGTAAAGTTGGGGGTATATGAACAGAAAAACAGGACAGGAAATAAAATGGCCAGTTCACTATGATTGAAAAATTAAATAATAGCTGACATGCTGCTTTTAAACCAATTTGTATAAAACACAGTAAATATTGAGCTGAAGCACAAAAACGTGAAATAAAAATTGTAATCATCTTGGCTGAAAATAACCGTTTTAAGGAACATAGATTATCTTTATCTATAATAAAGTCGAAGTACAGTTCAACTGAAAAATATTGTAAAACTTCCAATTGCGTTATTATATTTTTAAAACTATAAATTAGTTTTTCTCATAAGTTCAATCACAGGTTCATCAATAATAGATACTGTAAGTTCAGAAATTATTGCGAAAAATGCTACAGGGTTATAATCGCAATAATTTGAACTCGCATTTTGAATTTTTTTAATATGAATAAAACATGATTTTTTTCAATATTGCAAAATTTAAAATTGCATTTTAGTTCAGAATGACAAAATTTCAATAAAAATGCACGCAATAATTCTTGAATTTACAGTACTTAAAAATATCAGCCTACCTTGGCAACTTCCATCAGCTATTTTCTGGTATCCAGTAACACAATTGCATTCATGGGTACCATTTAAATTGTTACATTCAGAATTAGATGTAGTGTTACATATATAGGAAGTAACTGTACACTCATTAACATCCACAGAACAGGTGGTTCCTTCCCAACCAGTTTTACATGTACAACTACCATCAACATTATTACAGGAATCTGTATTGGTAACAACACAGCTACAGGTCTGAGCACAGTCTTTACCAAATTTGTTAGAACCACATACTGGAAAGGAAATGATTTAACATCAGGAATAAAAAAAAATACTATGATATTACCCTCTTATCTGATGGCATGGTTTGAGAGGTTTTCATTTCAGTATTTTTTCAATTTTAGGCCAATTTTCTCTATTCCCTTTTTTTACCATTACTCTCTATTCTATAAATATAATATCTGGCAGCTTATTTACTGTCTTCCAATCAATATCAGAAATAAATAAATATAACCAAACAATTGAAGTCAAGTTGAGAAATACAAAACAGTTATAGATGAGCCTCCTCATGGGGTTTTTATAGTGATTATTTGATAACCAGACCAAATATTTCATGATTATTTGATTATTTGAAAATCTAGAACTGCATTTTTGATTATTTGATTATCTAGTTTAAAAAACAATTAATAACAAGAAGTAATTGTAACAGGATGCTGTTACGAAGTCTCCCAAACAAAGCTCCCATAACTCGCCATTTATATGGTCCCATGTTCATTTGATTTGATTTTTTTGTCCAATACAAGAATATATATGGCTTACGGGTGGGGATCTCCACCATTTACAAGTATTCAAACAGGTGGGGGTGGTGGTAACCCCCAGAGACTTTACCTACATTTCATTTGATTTGTTTTATTGTCCCATACAAGAATATATGTGGTTTAGGGGTGGGGATGTTGACCGTTTACAAGTTTTCAAACAAGAGGGGGTGGGGTGACCCCCTCGGGACTTCCCTTTTATTTCATTTCATTTGTTTTATTGTCCCCTACAAGAATAAATATGGTTTAGGGGTAGGGATCTGGACCATTTACAAGATAATAGCACATTCTCAAATTGAACGGGGTGGGGGCAACCCCCAGGAACTTCCCTTTAATTTCATTTGATTAGCTTTATTGTCCCATACAAGTATATATATGGTTTAGGGGTGGGGATGTTGACCGTTTACAAAGTTTTCAAACAAGAGGGGGTGGGGTGACTCCCTCGGGACTTCCCTTTTATTTCATTTCATTTGTTTTATTGTCCCCTACAAGAATATATATGGTTTAGGGGTGGGGATCTGGACCGTTTACAAGATAATAGTACATTCTCAAATTGAACGGGGTGGGGGTGACCCCCAGGAACTTCCATTTAATTTCATTTGATTAGTTTTATTGTCCCATACAAGAATATATATGGTTTAGGGGTGGGGATGTTGACCGTTTACAAGTTTTCAAACAAGAGGGGGTGGGGTGAGCCCCTAGGGACATCACTTTTATTTCATTTCATTTGTTTTATTGTCCCCTACAAGAATATATATGGTTTAGGGGTGGGGATCTGGACTGTTTACAAGATAATAGCACATTCTCAAATTGAACAGGGTGGGGATGACCCCCGGGGACTTCCCTTTAATTTCATTTGATTTGTTTTATCGTCCCATTCAAGAATATATATGGTTTAGGGGTGGGGATCTGGACCGTTTACAAGATAAAAGCATATTCTCAAATTGAAGGGGGTGGGGATGACCCCCCAGGGACTCCCCCTATATTTCATGTGATATGTTTTATTGTCCTATAATCATTTCTGAAGACTGCATGTATCTATCACTTACAGTATTTAAGTTATATTCATTTGAAAATTTTAGAAAATAAAATCCCATAGGGTTCTATAGTAAACCTCTCCCTCCTTTCTACCCCCAAAAATACCCCTTAATAGACCCCAATGCACAAACGAAACATTGATGGCTCACCTAGACATATTAGTCTAACATATTGTAAAATCCTAAGTAAATCTGACAAGCCGTTTAGGAGAACCGCTGCGGACAAGTTCATTTTTAAAGTGGCGGAAGAAGAAGAAGAGGAAGAGGAAGAGGAAGAGGAAGAATAATAAAAATAATAAGAACTGACCAAAAACAATAAGTCTCCAAACTTTGTTTGGGAGACTTAATTATGTGATTGCTTGGACACCCCATGAGGGGACTCATAGATAAAAAGACAATTTCTGAAAACTAACCTTGACAAACATCTGCAGAGTTATAATAACCCTCATTACAGATACAAACATAGGATCCATTGGTGTTTTCACACAATGAGTTAGCCTGGCATATTGTTGCGTTGTCACATTCATTGATATCTGTATCACAGTTATCTCCCTTCCAGCCAGATTTACAATTACAACTTCCATCTGTTTTGTTACAAGAATTGGTGTTTTCTGTCATACATGTACAGTTTTCAACACAGTTCTGTCCCCATTCTCCTTCAGCACAAGCTTTTGAAATAAAAAAAAAATTGAATTCAGTTTAGTGTGTATATCAACACCATGAAATTTTTTGTATGCCTTTAGTTCACACAGACCTACACATTTATCATGTTTATGAATATTTAATTTTTTTCAAACTACATGTATTACTATAATGTAAAGAAAAAATATTTTAATGTATACTTAATACTATATTAATGTTTAACTACTTTTTATTTGTCCATTTCTTAACATTTTTCCTACATGGAGTGTATTAATTTAGAATTGTTTAAAAAAAAAAACGAAACATTAATTTTCTCTCCACACAATAAAATACCAACCTGTACAACTTTGTTCATCGCTGTCAAGTTTTGTACCATTTTTGGTACAGGAGCATTCGTACCCTGGTGTTTTATCAGTACACATATCAGCACATGGATTGCTTGGCTCACACTCGTCTATGTCTGAAATATTTAATAAAGATACCCTTCTTTATTTATGTCAGATATATAAAGATAGAATTATATATATATATTGGTTATTTTTGTTGATGTCTTATTAAGATATATCCCATTTCTTTTATTCATAAGGATTATTCTTATTTACCATAACAATTGTAATTCTAATTTATAAACATAATGATGGATCAAGTTTTAACAATAATGTAATATCAGTAATATCCATAGAGTACATTTTGCAAATTTTAACTGTCTCAAATCACTAATCATGGGAAATATAAAACAAGAATGTGTCCATAGTACATGGATGCCCCACTGGTACTTTCATTTTCTATGTTCATTGGACCATGAATTGGGGTCAAACTCTTATTTTGAATTAAAATTAGAAAGATCATATTATAGTAAACATGTGTACTAAGTTTCAAGTCGATTGGACTTCTACTTCATCAAAAACTACATTGACCAAATATTTTAACCTGAAGCGGGACAGACGGACAAACGAACAAATGGACGCACAGACCAGAAAACATAATACTTTCGTATATGTGGCATAAAAACCTACTTTCACAGATTCCAGTAATATTATCAGTCATGGTTAGATTGTATCCTGTAGGACATGTACAGTATTCTGCTCCATCAGATTTGACTGCACAACTTCCTGGCACGGTACAATTGAAATCTGAACATGCAGTCTTAACTGTGAATTAAATAATAAATACATATATAGATATTGCAATGCATACACAAATTTATTGTAATCTTTAACTAGATTTCTTCATACATGATTGGTGCATTAAAATTTAAAAGCCCTTTTTGATTTTTTTGATAAATTGCATTATTACAAATCTTATAATATTTTACTGGTATCACGAATAAAGGTAAAATTTATTCAAAACAGTAAAATTTGTCCAAAACACAAATCTGATTATTTTATCAATGTTCTACCTTTTAACAACCAATATGATTTTTTTTTAATAATAAAAGGATTATATGAAATGCAAGTTTATTCTAATTTCCAACTAAGTGGAGCAGGACGCATGATTTCTGGCAAAAAAAACTTACTGTCGCATGTCCTCTGGTCTGTTGGGCTGAGTATGTATCCATCATTACAAGAACATTTATAACTTCCTGGAGTATTAAGACAGTTCTGGTCACACTTGTTCAAAGTTGTGTCACATTCATTGATATCTACAAAATAAGATTTCTCATTATTCATGTAAACAAAATTCATTAAAACATGACTGAAGTTTTTTTTATATATTTTGGCAGCCATTTCAAAGTTGATACTAATTGTAAATAATATTTCTTTCTTTAACTCAATTACTCTTTTGTGTTTATCTGTTTTATAAGCAGTCAATAAAAAGAATGTGTCCCAAGTACACAGATGCCCTATCCCCACTATCATTTTCTATGTTCCGTGGATCGGGAAGATTGGGTAAAACCTCTAATTTGGCATTAAAATTAGAAAGATCATGTCATAGAGAACATGTGTAAGTTTCAAGTTGATTGGACTTCAACTTCATCAAAAACTACCTTGACCAAAAACTTTAACCTTACCTGGACCACAAACTTTAACCTGAAGGGGGACAGACAGACAAACGGACAGGCGGATGAACGAACGGACGGACGCACAGACCATAAAAACCTTTTTAAAATATTCTCTATTTGAATTTTTAACTTTTTCTATATCAAGTTGTCTTTTCATTTAAATAACATGTTTAACCCCACCACATTCTTTATGTACGTGCCTATCCCAAGTCAGGAGCCTGTAATTCTGTGGTTGTCTGTCGTTGCTGTGTTATATATTTGTTTTTCATTCATTTTTTTCTTTACATTTATTTGGCTGTTAGTTTTCTAATTTGAGTTGTTTTAAATTTGTTAATTTGGGGCCTTTAACAGCAGACTATGGTGTATGGGCTTTGCTCATTGTTGGAGGTCATAATGGACCTATAGATGTTAATTTCTGTGTCATTAGGACTCTTGTAGAGGCTCATTAGAAATCATACCACATCTTCTTTTTTAATATTAGCAAATCATACAACATTTTGCTGAATATAATTGTAGAATTATTACACAGAATGCATAAGATTGTGATACCCCTTGGAACTGATGTAGAAGTTTCCAACAAAATACTAAATAATCAATATTACCTTGACATTTGTCATTAGCATCTTTTGTAAAGCCAGTTCTACAACTACATGTATAGCTTCCAGCTGTATTGGCACATAGTTGTTCACATGGATTGTTATTACACTCGTTTATATCTGAAAAAAGTAATCAGGTTTTACTTAAAACCCTCAAACACTTTACACAAAAAATAAAATCTCGAATTTTAAACTAGATTCAATTTCTTCTACTTTTGTATGTTTAAAAAATCCAAGTCTCTGTGCCAAAAAGAATTAAATGAACATGATGAACTGTCACAAATAAATTTTTAAAGTAACCTTTCATTTAATGCATTTTATAATGTAGTAGAGACTTGATTGACAAAGATTGTATTACTTGATGTTTTATGGTTTGATAGTATTTGGTTCTATTCAAGAATAATTTTAAAACTTCATTATCGTTGTAGAAGACATTTTTGTGGGGTTCAAATCTAATAGTTCAGAAAAATCAAAGAGCAGAATGCTCTGAGGGATATGATTGCCATAGTTTTCATTATAAGCAAATGCGTGAGATTTGGCCAAAATTTAAAAGAACAAAGAGGAAAAAAATAGATCCAAGGATACTGCCGCAAAAAAGCATGAACATGTTTGAGTCTCACGCATTTTTGGCAGCCCTGGTACAGCTGGATAGTATTATTTATTTTTCAAAACTAATTCAACTGCACATGCAAAATGTAATAATCAGAGTAGTCACTCAACTTTAAAAATTGCCTATCCCGGATACAATACTATACAAGTGTATGAGCAAACGTACTTATTGTATTTTATTTTTGTACTATCAATTCCAAGTTTACTTTCCACAGCAGTCACTGAGAATGAGAGAAGGTATTACACTTCGTATCTTATCATCGTTAATTTTAGGAGGAACCCCATTTCTAACTCTTTAAATATTAATTTCCTTCGGGTCAGTGGGCATGACTCCTTTCCGTACACACTCCTCTGTTTAAATTGAGATCGTTCTTATGGTGACTTGAGTAACACCGGTATCACTTAAATTACAATTCTACCTTGCCAGGTAAGTTTGTATTTAGCTTATAAAATACTAATTTAACCTTGAGAATTGAAAGGTCAGTTTATCCCATTCATACAATAGAAGTTGATACATTTGGCTTCATGCCATTTACCTTGTCCAAAATTAAGGTCACTTTATTGTTATTGTGATATTGTTAAAGTACAACAGAACCCTATATTCTGACCAATACTTAAACATTCGATTGTTCAAAATCTGTTAATGTTGAATTTTTGGGGTTATTTTCGGCCTTTTATTGCATATTTCTGTACATGGTAGTTTTTTTTTCAGATATAAAAAAAAATATCTGCTTGACTTAATAGAAATAGACTATGCTTGCAGGTTATCTATTACACTGTCTTGTTTTTTGTTTGCACCAAATTTGACAGATTATTATGTAGTTGCAAAATATTTTAAATGAGAGCTGAATTTTTTTTCTATTTTTAATGTGCATTGTAAGTTAAAATAATCATAATGTGAATAAGAATGAAGAAAACATCTTGGTCCCAAAAAAAAACATCATCAACCAGGATATATAATTCAAAATATTAATTTATTATACTAATATCAGTTCATATAGAATAAACTTTTAAAGATTATATTGATTCTTATAAACTTGAAATCTGAAGCCACTGTTTTGCATGTTTACAATGTAGGTGATGTCCCAACAGAAAATCAATAAATATGACCGTACAATGTACTCTTAGCACAAACACATAAGGTCACTGTGAAATAGACATCTAGGGCAAGAAACAGTCAGTTATACCAAACCAGTTTGACTAGATGTCTAGTTTAAACCCAGTTTGACAAGATGTCTAGTATAGTCTTGGAATAATAATAGTGTGTCCTATATTTTGACAATGTAAATGACATGAGGACCTGGATTGGTTTTTTTTTTAATATCTGTATTCTTTAAATTTTTAGGCCATTTTTCTTTTAATAGCCTTAAAAATAACTCTCATTCTGTAAAATTCTCATGAAAATGATTTTACTATTTTTAGTCTTTCTGTTACGAGATTATTTATCAATTCTGTACATTGACCGTTACATTATCAGTATTGCATTACAGTTACCTTTTCAGTTATTTTGCACAGTTATTCTTTATACTTTTGCACCGCATTATTCTCTTTTCTTTATTTTGTTTTTCATTTTCTCTATTATCTATTTTTTGTTGCTATTACATGTATTCTCTATTCTGTAAACCCCATTCAGACCCTCATAGGTAAACTTCTATTGTATGAATGGGATAAACTGACCTTTCAATTCTCAAGGCTAAATAAGTATTTTATAGGCTAAATACAAACTTACTTGTCAAGGTAGAATTGTAATCTGAGTGATACCGGTGTTACTCAAGTCACCATAATATAATACGACGTTTATTACGAGTCGTACTGTATTTCAATTTTGACGGAAAATACTTCTGGAAGGGAGACAACTCGAAACGATAATATGGAAGACTCCATTTCGGCTGAAGGGGTGTTATAGGTAAACCCGTTACGATGTGGACATTTATTTTTATAATTTAAATGAGGCATACGATTTAAAATTATGCAACAACAATAACCCTCAATAGCAGACAGACATAGAAATAATCCCATGAGTTTCAAATCAATCAATGAAGCGGGGAATCCAGAGCAACCACTCAATCTGATACCCCTTGAAATCAAGAAAACTATACGCATGTGCATTAATACATAAACAAACCCGCGACTTGCGATTTGGAACAAAAACGTTTATTAAATGATATGATGAATGGTTCTCCATTTCTTTATGAGAGTACAGTATCAAATATCAGTTTCATAACAGTAAAATATAGAAAAACTCCACTTCAGTTCTTATATGACAGAAATAGAATTATAGGAATTCAGAGAACTCTCGCATTTATCAAAACTGGGGATTCCCTCTGACGTGTTTCTAAATTTATAAAATAAAAAACTAAATATAAATACTGCTTAATTCTGATTTTCCGTGTTGTTAAAAACACGCATTTTAGTCAAGGGAAATATCAAACATGAAGATTATGAGAAGAACATTACAGGAAAGTTGTTTATGTTCAATCCTTTTGCTTGTTTTTACCTTTTAAAGCAAGACAATCATAAGAATCTGAGATGTTGCTGAATGTTTAGAATAAAACGGTTGACGCGAGGGAATGCAGCCCTGAGTCAGCGGTAAAAGTCTACAGATTGCTTGAAAGCAATCGTATCCCAAAAACAATTTTAATAATAATCTTGAAATCAAAATCATGGTTTTTTATTTCATTTACCAGTACAAGTTCCTGTGACATTTTGATAACCAGTCACACACTGGCAGACAAATGAGCCAGGTGTGTTGACACATCTTTGTTTGGAAGAGGTATCACATGGGTTGACTCCACCACTACACTCATTGATATCAGCATCACACAGTGTCCCCTGCCATCCTGATTTACACACACACCCAGTAATTCTGTCACACCTCTCTGCTCCAGCCCCACAGTTACATGTATTATTACAGTTGTCACCCCAGTGAAACTGATCACAATCTGAAATGTACATAAAGCATGATGTCACCATGCAATGTCATGAAATGTATTCTCAAATTCAATTTGTCCATTCTTAGTTCAGTTTTGATGACTTATTTTATTTTTCTGCCAATGGATCAATTGTAATTATATTATAACAATAGCAGTTTGTCATGTCTCATTTTAATAAAGAAAAATTAAAAAAAATGTAAAAAAAATTATAAATAAAAATTGTAAAAACATAAAAGAAAAAAACATTTTTCCTTTCTAAATATTTGGTACTTACTTGAACAAGTTCTTTGGTCATTCTCCAGAAACTGACCAATTGGACAACTACATTTGAAACTTCCTGCTATATTGGAGCAAGTTGACTTATCTGTACACAGATTTTTACTGTCATCATCACATTCATTTATATCTACAAACAAAACATGCAAAATAAACTTCAAAGTTTAGATGTGGTAAAATTTAAAAAATAGAACATTTAATTCAGTTTTTTGTTACATATCATTATGAAATATTATCATAATTTCATACATTTAGGAACCTCTAGCCTTTGTTTATAGTCTTAATTTTTTTATCAAATTTTGGTTCATTTGTATTTTTTGGATGAAAGTTTTATTGCATTCATTTCCCTGAACTATAGCTAGTATACATAATTGTTTTTTAATGCCAGCTGCAATCAAACTCTGGTTGCAGGATTTTCTCACTGCGTTGAAGACCAATTGGTGGCCTTAGGCTTTTGGCATTTTGGTTGGTTGTTGTCTCTTTGGCACATTTCATGTTTCAATTCTTCATTTCATTAACACAATTTTGTTTAGCTCACAACAAAGTCCTTTATTATATGCACCCTTAGTTTCTATCGATAATTTTTCATATCATACTTCTTTGCTTAGAAAGTAAATTAGCAGTCTGACAGTAAGATCCAAGGAAAATTTTGAAAAATAGCTATAAAACCGGTTAACAGTGATTTACCTGTACAAGTCTGGTCATCAGCCAGTAATTTATATCCTGACTGACAATAACAAAATGCACTGTTGTCTTTTAGTCTGCATGCGTAACTACAGGTCAGATTACTCAGGGTACCACATGGATCAGACACTAAAAATAGAAATCATATATCTCATGTTCAAATTTGTAATCTGTCAAAATTCATTAAGAGTATATAGTTTAAATAAAAGAAACGTAACAAAAAAAAGTTTAAAAGTTATTATCAGCAAAAAATCATCAGAGATATTGGGATAGAAGAGTTCTTAAAATCTTTAATATTTCTTTTTAAATGTTCACTATAATTCAATATAAAGAAACTTCTTTATTATACAGAAACTTATTTCATATACAGAAACTTAATTCAATATAAAGAAACTTATTCAATATACAGAAACATATTCAATTTAAGAAACATTTTCAATATACAGAAACTTATTTAATATACAGAAACTAATCAACCTACCTTCTTTACAAGTTTTTCTGTCAGTGTTGAGTTCATAACCAAAGAAACATCGACAGTTATAACTTCCCACATTATTGACACAGTCTTGTTCACAATCATCAGACTCTGTTGTGCACTCGTTTACATCTGAAGTATATCAAAGTTTTTTTTTATTAAGATCTTTTACTACCAACTAGGTTAAAAAGCAATAGCATTTCCAGTGGTTGTCATATTTTTGTCATTCAGAAAATTAAGTGAAATGGAACATCTCTCATTGTTTCTGCATTTTTATAAATTTTGGATGATTTGAGTCTGAAATACTGTATAATATAAACACTTGTCTATTGTTGAAAACTATGCTTCTCTCTAGAAGTCTTTTGGATTATTTTTGTCATTGGGTTGGTTTCTTATTGGTGTATCATGTTTAACAGGCAGAGCAATGAAAAAGTAGGTTTTTTTCAATGCCACAAGAATAGGTAGGCACTAGGTGTGCAACTAACAAATAAGCCCCTGTTGATTTGAACCATAAACTCAAATGTGTACATGATGTTACATTTAATCATGGAATCTTTCAAAAACTTAGAACTGTAGGAATCTCCAAAATTAACTATATAGATATAATAGATTTATTCTCTAAATATTTTATGTTTAACATATATGATCATACCTTCACATTCATATGGATTTATTGTTTGGTAGCCAGTGTTACATCTACAGGTATATCCACCATCAGTATTTTGACACGTTGAAACTGTTGCTGAACAATTGTTTGTTGTTGCACTACTACATTCATTTATATCTAAAATTAAGCATAAAGATATAAACTTGAAACATTGTGGTGGCAAACTTTATTTATATGAAATAGAACAACAATAAAATTATTGAACCTCAAATTTCATTAATCATAAAGTTTGTCATCTTTTCTTTTCCTTAACTTAATCTAGAAATTGCTTTAAAAATCAGTTATTTCCTAGTCTGACAAGAAAATTAATTTTAAACAAAGTAAATAAAAACAGGACTCATTCTACAATATGTGTTTATGAAATACATTTTAAAAACATTGTACATAATTCTACCGAAAATTTACCTGCACAAGAATCACTGTTGTCTGCAGACACTTTTTCATAACCAGATCCACAATTGCATTGATAGCCGCCATCTTCGTTAACACAAGTCTTGTCGACATTTATACATATGCCTGGATTATCTACACATTCATTGACATCAACGTCACAATTATCTCCAGTCCAGGCGCTGTTACAAACACATCCACGACTAGGATCACACCTGTCAGCCCCTGGTCCACAGCTACATTGACTTGCACAGTTGTCACCATAAAATGGATTCACACAGGCTGTCATAAGATAGAGTATGCTTGTTAATACACATAAAACACCATAAAATTGATTTACACAGGCTGTCACAAGATAGAGTATGCTTGTTAATACACATAAAACACCATATAATGGATTTACACAGGCTGTCACAAGATAGAGTATGCTTGTTAATACACATAAAACACCATAAAATGGATTCACACAGGCTGTCACAAGATAGCGTATGCTTGTTAATACACATAAAACACCATAAAATGGATTTACACAGGCTGTCACAAGATAGAGTATGCTTGTTAATACACATAAAACACCATAAAATGGATTTACACAGGCTGTTAAGAGATAGAGTATGCTTGTTTATACACATAATAAAAAAAAATACATTTTGAGAGACTGCCAAAAGTATCAGTTTGTTTTTTTGTTTTTTTTCATTTTAATTTAAATTGCTAATAAATTGTTAATTTTCAGAACTTAACCAAATTCCCCAAAAATCAAACTCTAGTATGAAATATCAATCATTACCTATCTTTTTGTACAAGAAAAAACACAAAAATGATCATAAACAAGTCTATATCTCTATACAATTATTGTTTTTTTTAACAGTTTAAGTTAAAAAAAAAAAAAAAAAAAGTGTTTCTTTTAAACTAACTAATTTATTTAATTATGTGATTGGCAATGATATGTAGAATAAAAATTGTTGACAGATCTTGAAAGTGATCTATATTGATTTTTTTCTTCACTTTTCTTGTCTTTGAAGTTCTTTGAAGGCATTATGAAGGATAGTATATCATCATCAAAATGATATCTATTCAAAAGAGAGATATAGTCATAAAATATGTGCATCATGACAATTAAATTACATGCATTCAACTCTTTAATAATTTTTACCTGAACAAGATGTTTTATCAGCATTTAATTTGAATCCTGTATAACAGGAACAGATATAACTACCAACAGTATCCTCACAGTTCTGTGTACATACGTTAGCATCACATTCATTTATATCTGAAATGTAAAAAAACATATTGTTGCAGATAGATTGCCACATGTATTTATTCACATAAGCTGCATATTACTGTGTGAAAATTTCATTTTAGAGTATTGTCTTATGACAGGAATTTTAATATCATGTAAAAGTATATTACACTAGGAGCAATGATATTTAACAATATATATACATATATATATATGCCAGTGTATGTGTTCTTTCCGAATAAGGTATGTAAAAACATATCAATATCCAATCTTATATATGTTCCGGACCGTATGAGTATTTGGAGCATACGCGTACGGTCTGGACCGTATGCGTACTTTTTCAAAATACTCATATGGTCGGACCGTACGCGTACGGTCTGATTAATATCATTAAGAAGTTGCTTAAGTTTATAAGTTTATACAAATGCATGTAAAGTTCATGTACAGATCAACATAACTTAACTCTCAAATTAATATGGAAAAGTTCAATTGTAATTGGAATAAAAGCTTTATTTGTTAACTAATAAAAAAAAAATCACGCTTATTAAATCTATTAATATCTTGTATTTAGTATGTCGATCAGTAATACATTAATTGAATTATGATCATAGAAATTTACGATATCGGAAGTTAACAGAATGTGGGACCACAATTTTAGAATATTTGAAACTTTACAAAAAAATGCAAATGCAAAGGAACATGAATGAACTGCAAACATGTAAATGTAAAAAATATATCATTAATTGTGGTAGTAAGTGTCACCTTGGGCGAGAGTACCAAAATAGTATTCAGATATACAATTAAACAAATATTTAATGTCAATCGTTCAATTGTTCATTTTATCCATCTAAAAGTAATTGTAATGATAACAATTTATAAAACTAAAAATAAAGATTGTGATAAATGGTTATCTCGTACTGGACCATACGCGTATACTCATACGGTCCGACCGTACGCGTATGGTCGGACCGTACGAGTATACGTATACGGTCCGGACCGTACGCGTACGGTCCAAATACTCATATGGTCTGGAACATATATACATATTGTTGTTTTACAATCAAAATGCAGAAATTTTATCCTGCTATTCTAATTGTAGCTTTTGCAAATCAATTTTTTTTAGTATACTTAAACAAGTCAGGAATCTGTAATTTAGTGGTTGTTATTAGTTGATAATCTGTGATAATTGTTTTTTGTTCATTATTTTTGCATAAATAAGGCACTTGATTTTCTCCCTTTGTCGTGCTGTTTATTTTGTTATTAATTTAGTTTTACTAAACATTATGAATCTTGTTAATTGCAGAAGACTGTATAGTGACCTCTAGTGGCTCATATCTAAGTCATTAGGTCTCTGGTGGATAGTTTTCTCATTGGTAATAGTACCATATCCTAAATTTTATATAATTGACACTTACTAGAACAATTGCCACTAGCAATATCAAGTTGATATCCTTCACGACATATGCAACCCCACGTCCCTGGATTTGTAGTATTATCACAACCATAACCACAGGTTAAATTCTGCAGTGTACAGACATCAAATATTGCTGAAATGTAGATAGAAAATTAAACAATCAAAAATTTCAAAATAAGACACGGAAAAGCAGGATAATGATTCACTGAATCATACTGACATCATTAATAAAAAAAAATATTGGATGCAATAAGTTTATCCTATTATCTTACAATGTATATACTTTAGACTTTCTGAAAAATCACCTGCTGAATTAAGTTACATACAATTTTTATTCATTAACTACAGTTTATTATAAAATGAGAAACTGAAATAACACAATTACCTAGTACATTCAATACACCTTCCTACTATATATGGTTAAAGTTGTGACTTAGGTTCTAAATTACACTTACTTTGATTACATTTACCATCAGCTATCAGCTCAAATCCATACACACAACTACATGTAAAGCTTCCATCGCTATTAACACAATTTTGATCACAACCACTTGTCCTTTCAGTACATTCGTCAATATCTGTGAAAATATAATTAAAGTGATCTGAATTTATTACAGGTTAAAACTTGATTGTGCAAGTTGATTTTTAAAATTTTATTATAACTGTTCTCCATTCTATATTGCTCAACATTCAAATAAGATATCATGTTTCATTGAAATTCTATCATTTATAATTATGTCTAGACAAATGGTGTCAATGTGCTACCATAATACTTTTTTTCATAGTTGATTAAAATAGGACTATATAAAGTTTGTTTATATTTTTTACTATCCATTTTTAAAGAAGAAAAATTGCCAAAATCAAGTTTCCATAGAAAGGAGCTTAAGGTGGTACCCAACACTTTCACTAAAATTAATTTGGCTCGTTTAATTTTCATAAAATTTTGTCAAAGTATTCACTTTAACCCTTTTACAAAAATTTTGAACCAACTGTTTTGTCTGAAAAATTACACTGGTTATATAGCAGTTTGACAAAGACCAATTTTGATCATCAGAAGCTTAATATTCTTTTTACAACACAACGTAATTAAAACGTTAAGCTGACTTTACAGAGTTACCTCCCTGTAGTGTTAGGTACCACCTTAATGCACCAATTTTGCATGAACTACAGACTGAAACATCTGCTTGGAAAGTCACAGAGGTTATTTTTAATCTTTTACATAAAAATGATTTAATAGATATAGGAAGATGTGCCAATGAGACAACTCTCCATCCAAATAACAATTTATAAAAGTAAACCATTATAGGTCAAGGTACGGCCTTCAACACGGAGCCATGGCTCACACCAAACAGCAAGCTATTAAGGGCCCAAAACATCATTTACTTTGATTGAGCCTAAAATAAACTAATGCTATGTTAGTACAAACCTTGACATAGAGAACCCACTTTTCGGAACCCTGCAAGACAGTTGCATGTAAAGCTTCCATCTGTGTTTGTACAATTACTGTTTGCTGGACAGTTATCAGTTCCATCTAAACATTCATTTATATCTGAAAATAAAACAGTCATTTTAATGGCAATTATCAAACTCCATCAATTTCAAAGTTGGCATTTTTTTTTCAATTGACGCAAAATATTATAAGAGTTATGAGAAAAAAGTAAGAAAATACCTAGAGTAATGAAAATCATTACAGGAAGAAACAACATTGTGGATCGGTGATGTAATATACGAAAAAGATATCATGTATTCATTAATTAAAAAGAATGATTGGAAAATTCATTTGAAACATCAATGAACCAAATTCATTCAATAAGAGTTTGTGTGTGTGTGTGTCAAGGGTTAATAACTACATTTATGATACCTAATTCTGATTGGCTAACTGCAATCTCACTTTATTCCTTAATCAACTTCATTTCAAAATGAATTGTAACATTCATGTTGACACATGCTTCTACAATAAAGTGCGCAGGTAAATAAAAAAAAACAACTTGATAGTAATTGTGTTTTCATGATCATAGCGAAAAAAATGCAATTATAAGTATTGAATGCTTCTTTTAGTAATTTCATAGGGTTATAAATGCGCTGAACGTGCACACATTTAAGAATGAAGCGTTTCATGCTTCATACAAAATATACTTTTTATACCCCAATGAATTTACAAAAAGAAGCATTCAATTCTTGAATATTAAAATATTCAGGCTTAACCTTTACTGTTTAAAATCACACTATAAAAAGGGTTTCTTATTCATGCCCTCAATTGGAATAATTCTTAATCAATCGATCTCTTTGTTTACCTTCACATTTTTCATCATCTGTAATAACATAGCCTAGTGGACAATTAGAACAGTTGTAACCACGACCAAGTGATACTTCATCAGCTGGTAATAAATCTAAACAGTTACGTCCTAAAGCACATGGATTATCAGCACAAGCATCTGTATCAATTTCACAGTCATCACCTAAAAAAGAGTAAATAATGAATTGAGGTTTGTATTTATGTATTGTATATGTCCTCCATCTACATATGACTTGACTTACTGGTATTTCATACAAAGCAATAGATACAAATGTTTTTTTCTCTCAACCTCAGGTTCACACTTACACAGTGGTCAGTCACTCAGCTGCTTTTCATGCTGGTTTTCTAACAGTTTTATATTTGAAAAATTTTCAGGAAAAAAATGATGCAATATTGGACAAATAAAACTAAAAAATATTTTTTTCATGAAGAAAGGTTCCCAAACTGGTGTCCTTTTTATGTGATTTTAGGCTGATAATTTCACAAGTGTTAAATTTAACAGTTTTAAACATCGCACATTTGACTGAGTTGATACAACACCTGATGTAACTGCAAGATTATAGGAAAATAAAAATATAATTGCAAAATGTTTTTTTCTGGAACCTGTTTTGATTTAGATTCCAATACTTTTAAATTCTATATAACAGAACATTCATTGTATACTTCCCATAGCTGAATTTCAGATTTGGTTATCTGGCAGATGCAATCTTAAATTAAATCACAACTATATTTTTTATAAAAAAATATGTCCTTACCAGACCAACCAGTTGTACAGTTACATGAGGCAATGACGTAGTTTGGATTGGATTCATTTCTCAGATTTTCATAGTCACATGTTCCGTGGTCACCCGTACATCCACTACACGCCATAATGATCACCTCTATAGCGTCTGCTGTTACACCATCACTGTCCACAGTAGTTACCCTGTAGAGTTTATGTAAGATAATTACACATTTATATACACAATTCAATCAAAGTCTGAAAGAAAATTAATATTCCTCAATTTACATAATATCATTACAAAATAAAATAGAAAATATATAACGAATACCAAATAACTTCATGCTATATCAAATGCAGCACATTCACATTGTTTCATTCCTCAACCCTAGAACTTTTTAAAAACAAAATACCTATGCAAAAGTTACCTGATTTTTTCTGTATCTAGATTTACAGGTGTCCATGTTAATGTCAAATTTCCTGTAGAATCATTAGATGCAAAAGTGCCTCCACTTGGCTTATCTATTATACTGTATATGAAACCTGGTTTATCATCCTGACCTTGGAAGTTGAAACTTATAGATTGATTTACTACAACTTTGATAGAGGGTTCTCCCTCTATTTCTGGTGCCTCATTTTCTGGAAGATAATGAATTTATGGAATTATATAACAGTTTCATCAAAAGAAAAAAGATCACTTAAATCAAGACAAACAGTCTATACATAACTATACAGAAAACAAAGATTGAGGAATATTAACCCCAATGTTTTCAAAGGAGCTTGTTATTGAATTACAGACGGGACAAGACCTTTGTGAGTAGTCTAGGTTGTTAAATCAAATCTCATCATCATTTCTAAAACTCTTAGTATATGATATGACACTGGACATTAAGCAACCAAAATCAATCATAAAACGACAGTTCCGAGATACAGTACTAGTTAGCTGAATCTGTTATGTAAATTTCATCACCATGTGACCAAATTGTAGATATGCATCATCAACAGGAACTCAAAAAGTTGTGTATTTGATATTCAAGGATGTTTAGGAACAGTTACAGCAAAAAACAGCAAGAAAAGATTAAATGTAACATGAAAGACTCAAATTGATCAAAACTCTGAAAATATCTTTCAACTTAAGGATATCATATTCTAATATTAGAAGACTTAAACTGTGCTAATTTGATTTATTCAAAAGTATCTGAATAACCAGATTCGGTCACTGTCAATAATTGTAGAAAGAGGGGATTTAATGTCTTTGAATATTAAACAAAATCACTAAACTCAATTCTCATGAATAGGGTTCTAATTGCTGTCCTTCAACTTCAAAAAAAATTAAGACATTCAACAATTTTACATTGAAAGCTTACACCTCCAAAATATGTAATATAGTCTTTAAAGTGTAGAAATAAAAAAAAAAACTTACGTAATTGTGCAGTTTCAGACTCGGCTTCCACATTTGTTGATTGAGTATCATCAGCAAATGACTGATCACCAGTTGCTAAGTAATCAAAGATACAAGCTTTATATTGGTCAGTACTGCCACCACAGACGCTATAAGCTGACTGGAGGGTACTATTATCAAATTCATCAATAAACAATGGAACAAAATCTTGGTGACTGTAATCAGCCCAGGATTTCCCATCAGTATAATCAAATATTGTATTGGTTGCAGTTGTCTCCCCTATAATACAAAAATTGTAATATTATAATTAAAACAGAAACCTAATATTTGATAAAGGTTGCTAAAAATTATGTAGTTGAGCCATTGAATTGTAAATACAATGCTCTTAAAACTCTGACCATGTTAAAAGTAAAGAAATTTTAAAAGAAAAGATTTTAAAAAAGTCATAAAAGATTTGTGTCATTTTGTTTTTAAAACTTACATCACTAAACATGAGATTTTTATTACTTACACAGCTGACCAAAATTGTTATAGATTTTTCTTTCAGAATCCACTTCACTAGATGTAAGTATATTTCCATTTGGTAATATAAATTCATTGGTTTTGTCGCCATCAAAGTTTCCCATTAGACCTTGAACTTGGCCTTTAAAATCCTCAGGAACTGATGCTGACAAAGTCAACTGCCGAGTTTTTACCTGAAAGTTTAACTGAATCCCTGCAAATATAAAGGATTATATATATATTTAATAAAGAAATATAAATCAATATTTAATGTTTTCCCCCATTTTATATACGTTTAAATAATTGTCAAAAATGGGTATTGACCGTAGACAATTTGGTAGATTCAACCTAGGTTTATCAACCATGTGTCAAAGATATTTACTTCTTTATTTCATTAAATTTTTCTTTCCAAGAGATATGTGTAAAATTACAGATATCCAAAGTAGTCTTACATTATCATTCAAACATTGTACAAATACTCTTCCTTAAAAAGGATGATAATTATTCGACAATGATCTGAGCTGTAAAAACCAAATACAAAATGTATCTTGGGTAAACTAAAAACAGTAAAGTCAACTTAATCTAATGGGCCTTTTTTCCAAATGCAATATTGGTATGATACCTGAAAACGTCCATTGCTATGAAATTTAGATTAACAAGCTATGTATTCATTTTTTTACATAAATAAGGCCGTTAGTTCTCCTGTTTGAATTGTTTTACATTGTCTTTTTGGGGCCTTTTATAGCTCACTATGCGGTATGGGCTTTGCTCATTGTTGAAGGCCATACGGTGACCTATAATTGTTAATGTCTGTGTTATTTTGGTCTTTTGTGGATAGTTGTCTCATTGGCAATCATACCACATCTTCTTTTTTATATATATATAGATTAAAAATGTTGTTATAATCACCTGACTCGGAGAAGGCAACAGCAAGTGAATGATTTTGACGTCTCAACACAATCCCAGTTAGAAAAACAGCAAAGTTATCTTCAGTATTAAACCGTGTTGTGTAGTCATTTCCGTTACCATAAACTACCATTGCTGAAATAAAGAAAGTTTTCAAATATTATAAAAGACAGGCCATAACAACATAAATCTGAATTATAGAACATTATAATATTTCATATACAATTAAATTTCTTAGAAGTCTCATATTATTCCTTAATATTGATTAGCTAGGGCATTCTGGAATTATCTTTTATTTCCATATAGAATGCAACATCCATTTTACATAATTACTTCAAAATGATAAAAAAATCTTTTACTTTTGACACATGTTAAACTGTGCTTCTTTCAAAATTTTAAAAATACTTTTAAGAGAAATTATGGTAACAATTTTTAAATAGTTCAGGTTACTAAAACAAAACAAAAATTTCATTTTGTTGTTTTTAAACATAATCAGGGTTTATAACTTACTTTCCAAATCACTGGCTAGTTCTACTTGCATAGTTGCATTTACATTTTCCGTGTTTTCTTTTGCAGCAAAACCACTAAATATAGTTGCATTTATTTTTTTTAGGTCAGTTCCATTCTTTGAAGTAGCTAAGTCTGTTCTAGCTTGAACTTCAAAGGTTACATTTTCATTTGTAATTTTCATCATTGTGTATTCACCCCAGCCGTTGAATGTGTATTGAAATCCATCCAAAGTGTCAACATGAGGATCCCCAAAGGTAAAGACTGAAAATATATACAAAATTTACCAATTGAAGTCATATGAAACGAGTTATCTTTAATTATAACGTGAAGGAAATTATAGAAAACATACATGCATGCATATATTCAAAACTAAGTTCTCTATGCAAATTATTTTACATTATTTTAGACTCCATAATGTATAATAAGCATATCTTATTTCATACAGTGATTGCTGATAGACAACTTCAGCAACTTATTCTCAGGACAAAGTGTTTGATCATTGAGCTTGATAAACCATTGCTCATAATTTTTTCAACTTTTTAAATAGTGGTACTTATAAAATTGTATATGAGAAATCGATATGAAAAAGCAAACATTTAAAGAAGCAATTCTTCACAGCAAAACAGAGTAAACATTTGTAACTGTAAACCAACATATTTTTGCGGATAGTTTAATTTAAGTTTTGTTCTTTCTAAGCTGTAAAAAGAAAAACAAAGGATATGGGATATCCATCCAGATATGGGATATCCATCCGGAAATGGGATATCCATCTGGATATGGTATATCCATCTGGATATGGTATATCCATCCGGAAATGGGATATCCATCTGGAAATGGGATATCCATCCACATATGGGATATCCATTCGGATATGGGATATCTATCCGGATATGGGATATTCATCAGTACATGTACAGCAATAAGCACACACAAAGAAAAAGAACAGTGCTTTTATTGCTGTTCTTCATCTCAAAGTCACAAAGAGGCAATCAAAATGGTGCAAATAAATCTCCCCTAGATGCAAGTCCACTTTGTGGTGATTAAAGTTGTTGATTTCAAATTTTCTTGATTTAGTTGAATAGACAGATCAACGTTAACATATACATGACGATTTATATTGGCATTGTTTTTCTTTTAAGGAAGGTCAAGAAAATAAGTTGGTTTATTATATATATATGGTACACTCATCTAGACCTATAAATCAGCAGAATATATGTACTTACATATACCAAATGGTGACCGCCTGTAACAAAATCCCACTGGTCTTACTCTGTAGTACAGATAACAATTATTTGATTTTTCACAACAATTTTCTTTAGGGATGACATTATCTTGTTGGTATGTAACAATATCAGTAAAAGGATTCCCTGTAACCATAGTACCAGCATCTGGACTATTCCTAAGCAGGAACCCATAGAACTGGTGATAGCAACAAATCTAAAAAGTTAAACAAAGTTTGTTATTTATATATTATCACTTTTGTTTGGTATGTCTGAGTGCTTATAAATGTTATACAAATGTTTTTTTCTTATACGAAATATGAACAAGACCTAGCTAACATGTAGTTTTTTGGTTTTTTATGTTTATAACATTTGAAATCATCAATTTATACTGTGAGGGTTATTTTATTTGTGGGTATCAATTTAATGGATTTTCAAAATAAATGTATGTATCAAAAGGTACACAAAGAAGAAAGGTAACAAGTAAAAAAAGTCATAAAAAATATGTTACACCATTCTGTTCATATATATTTTTGCAAATGTTATCAATCCTGAATTTATTTATCTAAATTTAAAGGAATTGTTTAATCATGATTTCTGGGAGGTGTAACACATGTCAGGGTTTTCTTTAAACATGCAATTTTATTCTTTAATTTGTAGTCTAAATCTTCATAAATTCATATATATTAGTCAAATCACTTCCAAGGTCCCTTTGTAGTCAAAGAAAAATTGTGAGGGTCTATAAAGGCTATAACATGTTTAAAATGTGTTTAGCATGGATAAAAGATGATAGGGAATGAAAAAGAGACATTTACTGCATTTAAACATCAGGTGTATGCTCTCCTATTCCAAACATCACAGGCAAACATGATGTCTTCATCTACATGGATTCACTTATGCACATTAATTAAAGCAGATATATATGTGTACTTACACGACTGATACCAAATCTGTAATTGGCAAAGCACACCGCATTATTTTGATATGAAAAGAAATAATATCTTCCATCAAAAACCATCATTCTCTGATTGCAAGGACAAATATTAGCTAACCACCATCTTCTACTTAACAAGTTCCATCGAACTGTATTAACATTCTTACGATACCATCTCACACACTGAGAAGCTGGATTCGGTGGTACTGGACCGTTTAAGTTAAGTGACATAAAATATACACCATTTGCACCTACAATAGAATTTTAAATACATGATTCAAGTAAACAATCAATGAATCATTTTACAGTTGAAAAAAAGTTAATTGCCTAATATATATTGTAGCTAACTAATGTACGCAACACAATTTAAAATTATCTTTAATAAAGGTATGCATAATTATTCAATATAAATTATGTGTGTGTTTTTAAATACAATTGTTGAATGTGACAGTTTTCCTGTTGTAATGGCATTAAATTAATATTTACAAATGTCACTATATACCCACCATCAAATGTGTTCCCTCTAAATTCACTAACGTCAAAGGCACTTCTTGTGAAGGAGTATATACTTGATTTGGATCCACCTAATCCAGAATATCCTATAGCACATTGTCTGCCACCAGGTGGAGACAGGATAGTGACATCCTTAAACAAGGAGTAAGCATAGGTCTTTTCACCATTTGTTGCCAAAATAAATTGAAATGTTACAGTTTTCTGAAAAGAGAAAAAGAGAATAAATTAATGTATATGAAATTTCACTTAAACAAGTATTTCCCCTGACTGACAATAGTTGTTAGAAGCATTCTGAGGGTGTCCATGCACAAAAGAATCAGTTATAACTTTAACTTGGTATAAGACAATTTCCATAATTTTCAACAGGACCTAGTACTTAATGTAATAATATGACTAAAAAATCTCTTTTCTTCTTATGGTTTAAAGCATATTGCTTTATGAAACATTATATTGGCACCATGAGAAAAATCATGTGAGGGTACTCATGGTAATATTAGATTTGGAACAGCTAAGCCTAACATGAACCTAAATAGTTGTTTCAGGCAAAGTCTGTCATTTCTATAAGGTAGGTTTGTGACTTCATGCAAATTCACCTTTTTCTATTTCTTTTTTTTTTCAGTTCTCTCTTTTTTAGGGAATTTTAATGAACTTACTGCTATATCAGGCTATCAAAATTAGGAACTGCAAAAGCAGATAAAGATTGCATTGGATTTTGAAAAGCAAGGTGCAATTAAATATCTTGAATACATACTAGAAAATTGAAGATGGGTAAACAAAATATAATACTTTTAATATCAGCATTATCAATTCATAATGTATATAGAGATTAATACATGGCCTTTTCCATATCAGCCTGGGTATCATCCCAAGACCCCCATATTAGCCCAAGACGGAGTCGAGGTGCTGATATGGGAAAGGCCATGTATTAATCGCTTTATCATATACTTCCGACAATAGTTTTATGTAAGGCAAATAAACAAATGCAATAACTAAAACAGTCAAAAACTTTATAAAGAAGTTAAATTATGAAACAAATATACTATAATTGTCCAACAACAGCATCACTACCTCCATATATATATATATGGTAACATTTCCTATAGAGGCATTTCAAGTTGAAACATTGAAAATTTGGAAGAGTTTTATGATCATTATTACTCCATGTTTGTTGTACTATAAAATGATTCATAATTGTCAATGGCATTTGTTAGCAAGTGCTAAACTTTCCCAACAAAAGTTCCCGTAAATTTTGACGTCGTCATAAAAAATATCTGACGTTACAATGGAAAAGTAAACAAACGATACCGGAAACACCGGAAGTAACTTGCACGAGAGGCACTATTATGGGTTTTGTGCCCGAGATGCACCTGATATGGGTTATCAGCCCGGGGGGGGGGGGGGGGGGGGGGAATTATGGCTTGTGTACTTCCGCTCATTACACATATGCAAAAGCTATCATATCAATGCTAAGTATATGATAAAATGATATATCAACCAAAGAGATGTATATGATATTCATCCTTGGTTATTGGCCTCAATGAATATCATGTCTTTGTGGTTCATAAATCATTTTATCAATCTCCTTAAAAGTCAATTCTATATAAAAGGCCAAAAAAAATATGTGTGAAAATTTCCTATTACCATGATTACATCTTTGAAAAAAATAGGGTAGGTAGGTAGGGATTTATTTTTCTTATTTTACATTTTTTTTTAACATTGAGTCTATGAGAGGGACATTCAGACTTTAACAGTGCTTATTAAAAAATGAAACTTTAGAGTAGGCTATTTTTAAGCTTGAAAAAAAGGGTAATAGGAAACATACATCATTTTTCATTTGGCTAAATCTTACTGCATGTACTTACAAAATCACCATATAGCCTTGCATTTTCCCATGTAGCAATATACACACAAGATGCTGAAAAGTCACTTGTTCGAGCATAATAATTGACATTAGAAGAAACTTTATTCAACACTGAATCAATCAGTGTTCTATCTCCATTTTCATCATCATCACTATAGAGATGATAAAACATCTTCTCCGTTGAACTAGATACAACCAAATCCGTCCATAATGCAGCTATTATATCTCTATCTGTAAACAAGCTCAATTCTCTTGGAACATACGAAGTATATCTGCATCCCATGCATGCTAGACCATTTGAAGAAAACTGTGAATGAAAAGTAAAAGTTAAAATGAATATACAGATTGTGTTACGACTTAAGAGTAATACATGTAGGTATTCACAGTGATTCAGCATTCACAATGATTCAGCATTCACAATAAATTTTTTGAGTCCACAAGCCTGAAGCTAATTTTTTGGAAAATTTTAGTTAGATTCTGTTGGCTGATAGAAAGAGTAGGACTTGTTGTTAAGCATGAAGACAATCGTTGTATTAACTATATCATAGCTAAACTATTCATTTCTTATATTTCCCCATAGTATTTTAAAAAAGTTATACACATCTTATAAGCAAATTCATGATATATATGATACATGTAATATCAAAGCCACCTGTACAGACTGCCACAGTATTTTTCTATCCTCTGAATACCCTGTACTGTATTTGTTAACTTAGTGACATTTATGGATGACAACTACACAACTACAAACAGCACTGTCAACAGCCCATGCCATGTACGTATGTGGCAGACTACCCTATATTATGTATATACTGTGGATTCATTATACAGTCAGGGGACTTACTTAAATAAGTGATTTTCTAAATCACTGATTCAAGTAACATTATTTCCATAAAGGTTGGAAGTTAGAGTTGTCTTTCTTTAATAATCACCTATTTAAGTAGTACAAATTAATCACTAGAAGAAGTGATTTAATTTTATTTTAGCTTTAAATATAGAATACTAATGACCCAGGGACTAATTATGTTTCTAAACTTATCAGAACCAACATCTGTGTTGTCTAGGATGACCAGGTCATTTCAGGTGATGACCTTGTACTGAATCTAGGATAATGACATAAAAATCACTTGTTTAAGTATCAGACCTCAATTTCCTTCCCAAAAATCACTTCTTTAAGTATCATTCTTTTAATAACCCCCACTAATTTCAACACCCCCGAACAGTGAAATTTTTATCGCGAACAGTAGAATTTTATTACATAATCTGAAAGATGAAACCTTGAACTTCACAGGAAAAATACCCCTACTGCTGGGAAAAATCTTTTAAAAAAGTATCAGTTCATTAAGTAAAGCCATTATTATAGCATTTTTTCAACTAAAATAGAATTTTCAGCTAAATGATAGCATCAAAGTCATAAACCTTGCTACTTAAAAGAAGCAAAAAGTAATTTTTTTTAAATTTTACTAATTAAAAGATATGATTTAAACCTATGTGTTTAAAATTTTGAAAAAATTACAAAATTCCAATTTGTGACAAAACCTCGAATTTGCTACTCAAATAAGTGATTTAAAAATCACTTATTTCAGTAAGTCCCCTGACTGTTATAATTTGTTGGATACCAATTTTCGTGGATTTTGTGGGTACAATGTTAACCACCAATTAAAATGTTCAACGAATTGCAAATTTGTTGTACGATTAAATGCAGACTATGAAGGCTGTCTCATTGGCGATCATACCACATCTTCTGTTTATAGAGTTTGTACTTTGGTTTTTTTTTCAAATGTACATTGTAAAGAAGATATGATCTGAACATCAATCCTAGTACAAGCTTATGCTAAAAGATCATCTACGTCAGTGGCGGATCCAGGGGGGGGGGGGGGGGGTTGGGGTTCCGGGGGTGCGCACCCCCCCTTTATTTTTCCGATCAATGCATTTGTATCGGGACATATGTTTTGCACCCCCCCCCCCTTGCACCCCCCCCCCCCTTTGCCCTGGGTTAGCACCCCCCCTTCCGAAAATTCCTGCATCCGCCCCTGATCTACATTAGCACTAAGATAGTACTAAGATAGTGACAGACTGTCAAAACAATGAACCCTAATAACGAACGACAGGCGCATTTTGTTGTCTGGGGAGAGAAATCAACACATAATTGTGATATTTAAATTCGTCCCAAGGTTACTCGTCCCATACTGATTATTACCGTTTTTTCCTTATAAACTTGAAAAATTATTATTGGAACAGTACAATTTTGACTTATGCACATAAAAAGAATGCAAAGACAGTTTGTAGATTGTTTTGTAAAGGGAAACGAATAAAAATTTCCTTTGTTCTTGTGCTGGCCTCTTAACTTAAGCATTGACAAAAATATATTTAGGACAAAATTCGTATGTGTTAATAGCTGAGACTTGATACAGGTCTCTGGTAATAGCAGGGAATTTTTATCTAACGAAAGTATAGGAAAGTATTTGATAATAGTGTTCTTAAAATTGAAAAAGGTCGACATACAGTGTTATAAGAAAGAATTTGCCCCATTAGTGTATTTAATTAAGAAGTAGAAGATGAATTACATTTCACTTTAAACTGCACAAAGTTAAATACAAATAAAGAGCCAGTATTTTCTAAAATTAATGAAAGAGTTCCCTTTTTTTTTAAATATGACTATTGAAACAAGATTTAGATATTTTATACGTGTGGTGTGACTCAGGGACTTTCTATACTAACGTTAGCACAGAAAGTCCCTGCGTGACTGATATAATTTAGAATTACTGTTAAATTCGTAAGTGACGGTGAGACTGATATAATTAAAATAACTGTTAAATTCGTAATTGACGTGTACAATTCTAGAATGAATGCTTTACTTATCATGGTTATTCAGTAATAAATAACTTTGTGTTTAAAAGTACAGATGAACCACCTCCTCAGAAGAGATTGGTTTATATTATTGTTACATTATTTTCTTTTTCAGGAAGTTCGCTACTCAGTTACAAACTTTTCATAAAATTATCATCTATTGATAGGGGATAATAAAGGAACCAACAGACTGAGAGCGAAAACAAATATATAGGTCCCAGTGGCGGACCAAGAAATTTTTATAAATGGGGGCCCACTGGCTGCCTAAGAGGGGCCCGATTTCGTCACGCTTCAGTGATTCCCTATATAAGCAACCAATTTTTTTTTTCTCAAAAGGCCCCCCCCCCCTAAATCCGCCTCTGGGTCCGTGTGTTTGTTTTCGAGATATTAGCCATTAAATTTTGGCGGGAAAATGTTCTCTCTTGATTTTTCATAGCTTTATCATTGACAAGTTTAAGTCTTCAAAATCTATTAAAAAATAACAATGATTTTATATGACTTTAACAGGTGGCTTATAATTATATATGTAAAGAAAAATGGGAATTAATGAGCAAAATTTTTTAAGGCATTTTTTTTTTGATAAAAGCAGAGGATTCCGAAAATCTAAAAGAAATTCCAAAACATGACAAGCGAACATTCTTAAATTGTACAATGCAGTTTATAAATATCAAGGATAATTTGTATAATATAGTGACAGTCTACACTGGGGTAAAGCTGGTGACCGTATCTGCATTCACGGTCATCTCAAGATGTCGGATGAACAATTAGGTCAGTGTCTGTATTGTCTGTTTAAGTGTTTCTATATTATTTTCTTAATAAAACATACATTGATACGATGTAAATTTATAAAACCTTCACACGGAAATCACTAATTACTACCGAAAAATGTGCATGAAACAGGAATTTCGATTTGAAAAAAATCGCTCAGATGACCGTAAATCACAATCGAGATGACCGTAACAGAATCAGCGATTCATAAAAGGGTGACCGTAATTGGTTTTAAGATGACCGTAATTTGTAAATGATGAACGTTACTTTTAAAGGATGACCGTCAATTCTAACAAATAATAATCCGTATTTATATAACAACTTTTTTTGTATCAAACGATTAATCGTGTTGGTATAAACGTATTTATATGAAAATATTATCCTATAGGTATAGAAGAAAATAAGACGTGCTTCAAATACATAGTTCACCATATGTATCTTTTTTTACAGTAGAGGGCTTAATCTTTAAATGAATTTGCAACAAGACATGCACATGTTAGGGGGAGGGTTGGGATCCCGCTAACATGTTTAACCCCGCCACATTATTTATGTATGTGCCTGTGCCAAGTCAGGAGCCTGTAATTCAGTGGTTGTCGTTTGTTTATGTGTTACATATTTGATTTTCGTTCATTTGTTTTTACATATAAGGCCGTTAGTTTTCTCGTTTGAATTGTTTTACATTGTCTTATCGGGGCCTTTTATAGCTGACTATGCGGTATGGGCTTTGCTCATTGTTGAAGGCCATACGGTGACCTATAGTTGTTAATGTCTGTGTCATTTTGGTCTTTTGTGGATAGTTGTCGCATTGGAAATCATACCACATCTTCTTTTTTTTTTACATGAGCAATTGGGAAAAACATGCAACAAAAAGGCAATAAAATGACACCTTATAAGTAAAATTTAAAAAATGCGGTGTACAGCCTCAAACTACAAGTCAAAAGATTTTTTTTTTATTTCTGGGATTTCTTTTAATGACATATAATAAATGCACTTTTTTACGCCCCACCTTCGATAGTACAGGGGCATTATGTTTTCTGTTCTGTGCGTCCGTCCTTCCGTGCGTCCGCCGTCTGTCCCGCTTCAGGTTAAAGTTTTTGGTCGGGGAAGTTTTTGATAACGTGGAAGTCCAATCAACTTGAAACTAAGTACACATTTTCCCTATGATATATGACAGTTTTATCCCATTTTCACGGTCTATTGAGCATAGACAATGATAGTGTCGATGAGACATCCGTGTACTAGGGACACATCCTTGTTTCTTCAACATTTCGTCGTATCGCTGTCAATTTTTATCAAAATTTCTACGTCGTTTTAATAAATATATCATTGTTTACGAGACATATGCAATTTACTATCATTGTCATGAACCCAAAATACGGCAAATAGTTAAAAAGAAATCTATGAAACATATCTATATCCGCTAACCAAGCCCCTATTGAGACAAACTCAACAAAAACTGTGAATACAAATACGGATATTTCTTAGAATTGACGGTCATCCTTTAAAAGTTACAGTCATTCTTTACAAATAACAATCATCCTTTACAAGTTACGGTCATCTGTTTACCAATCACGGTCATCCTTGTTATATGTTACGGTCATCTTGAAAATATTTTGATTATAATTTACTGTCATCTTAGCGATTTTTTCAAATCGAATTTCCCGTTCATGCACATTTCTCGGTAATAATTAGTGATTTCCGTGTGAATCTTTTATAAATTTACATCGTATCAATGTATGCTTTATAAAGAAAATGATATAGAAACACTTTCACAGACAATACAGAAACTGACCTTATTTTTTATCCGACATCTTGGGATGACCGTGAATGCAGTTACGGTCATCAGCTTTACCCAGTGAGTCTATATAAAAGTCCACAAGATTCCAATCCTTCTTACTATATAAAATCCTTGTAAATATGGACAGATAATTATGTTATGTTTGTATTTTTTAGCGCTTCATACAAAATGTACTTCGGTCAACGCTTTTACACCCCAATGAAGTTACATAAAGAAGCGTACACTTCATAATTACAGTTGGCTTGTGGCAAATACATTTTGTAACTGCTCGAATACATGATTGTTTTTTTGTAGTTTTAATATGTATCAAATGCAACTAATTTTTTTATTTTTTTGCCATTATGGAAACTGATCAAAACTACAATAGATGAGGTGTCGAAGGACCTTTTTCGTGACGTAGGGATTAGGTCTTTAATTTCGCGGGTATTTCAGGATTTACACTTATATTGTGTTGTGCTTAGACTTTATGAATTTGTGATTAATTTTTCGAAAGATGGCTTTGTTTTTTCAGGAATTCTAAATTCAGCGTTTAATTTTCTGTGAATTTCAGATGACATCCTTCTATCCTCTCCTAGGTTGAATAATCAACAGTATCGCATAGCTAAGGTAAGCAAACCTTGAAACAACTAGTGAATAAAAAGGAACAAACACGGTTTTAAAGATACATGAACGAAAAACAAATTTGAGTTTGCTGAACTGTAAATGACATGAAATGTGTAGAAGAGTATAAACTTACTGTCAAGTAGCTATAACTGTCACCCAAGAAAGGAATTGATGTGAAACATCCTAAGTTATATGTTGACACATCATCTCCGTAAAGTCGTGAATCACCAGTTGTTTCTCCGAATGCCATAAATTCTGGAATATTGTAATACATGTGTTATTAACATCACAGAACTAAATGACCATATAAGAGTTCGGATGCCTGTCCGGCCGATAAGTACTAATTAACCTCGTTGAAGCCTTTTTGTTTTGCCTACTTGTTGTTGTGTTGCAGTCTATAATTGTTGTTTCTCATGTAAATTATTTGAGTCGCATATAACCATAATGATAGATGCAAAAAGATTGCAAATTATGACTTTTAAGATTTATTGATTGATGACTTTAGCAAAAATAACCGGGACATGAATACTAGTATTCAAGATGGTGACGAGTTACATGTTAATGAAATATGTACATATCATATACGGTGCTTTATACTAGAAAAAAAAACCATTGAGGTATTAGCAAGCAAGTAAATAGTTAACAGGAGGACATATCAAATAACACGGACGCAATAGTTTCACTTCGATTCATATTACTTTCCACTGCCGCATGATTAAAAAGTCTTTGGTTTGTAATGACCAATTGAACCGACATAGTCCTGCATTTGGGGACAATAAGACATGCCAGGTTAAAACTTATACTGGTTTTCTGTTCATTGTTTTATGTCGAATTATTCGAAAATTAAGGTTTTATCTGATTGCAGATATTTATTGGCTCAGTCAGATTCGGGATAACTTTTTGGAGTTTTTGTCTACGCTCTTCAACTTCGTATCTGATTTGATCTTGAAATTATTTGAATTTAGCGCCACTGAAGCGGTTTATGTAGAAAAAAACGCCCGTCCGCGACTGCATTTAACACACTAAACTATGAACCGGGTGTTTGCAACCACACAGTCTATGCCACTATTGGTACATGTTTCCTCTGCGAGACACCAGTCATGTGTTTGAATGAAATATCATTGATACGACCATTTTGAAATTTACTTGCTGTTTAAAAAGCAGTGGGCAAAACGCTTATATATATATACATCTGACATAGCAGTAAAAAGTATAACAAAATCATACCTCATTGTAAAGTCTTAAAGAGAAAGTCCATTAAAACGGACAAACTCAAACTCTGCTTCGAGTTGGAAAAAAGTTGCATGGTGTCACGTGGTGAAATTATAAGCCTTATATATCTTTAATTATTTTTTGGTCGTACACTAAATATGAAAATTAGCCGTATGTTACTGATGACAAATCACAATGTTTTGAATTCGGTTTTTTTAGTTAAGTACAATGCATGCATATTTGTTTCTGAAACTTTGAAATAAAAGTTACCCCCCCCCCCCCCCCCTCAATACTGAAGACAATGCGTAGTTAAGATGTATGTATGTTGAATTATTTTTTTTAAATCTTACAACATATTTGTTTATTTATAATCGAGTTTCGTATGTCGATAAAACCAAAGAAATGCAAAACTGTCACGGTTCATGTACCTTTTTCCTAACAAATTGGCAAGGTAACACATTACAAAGATTTTTTTACTTCCAATCTCCAACCTTTAAAATGCTGTTACTTTCTTCAGACTGCATATAAATTAATAAAAGAGGTATATATAGATAGATAAAAGATTAATCTTTTAAATGAATGCAATATTTTTGTTATGCAATCATTATGTGCAATTAATGGCAAAATCTTGGTCAGTTCACTTGAATGAATTTAGCTCTTTCATCTCTATAACTATACAGGAAATTTCAACGAAATCTTAATCAACACAGCAGGAGCTACAAAAGGGTGTCTCAAATTATCCCTATCGTGTTCCATTCTCTCATAAATCTCTAATTAGTGTAAACATCATTACCACATAAAAGTAGATAATATTTGATTCGGTGTAAAATTTGATCTATACATTCTATCCAAAATCTGAGACACTCTTTTGTAGATAATGGCTCCAGGAACAACATATGATAAAATCAACCCTCTCGGGATATCAATGAAGAAGCTAATTTCAACTGAAAGTGGAAATTTCTTGTAAAATTTGGTAGACACAGTTAGCATTATAATTGATTACATAATTGTAATACTAAAATTGCAATAATTTTGAAAGAGTAATCTGTTAGCTATCCATAAATACCACATTTATAACTTTTCCAGCATTATAAAGAAAGTTACAGCATTTTGAAACTGGGGAATTGGAGGTATAAAATTTTTGTATTGTGCTAACTTAAGAAAAGAAAATATCATACCTGAAGCACGTGCTGCAGCTGATGTTGTCTGTACTGTGGTTGTTGTTTGTGGAGAAGTTGTTGTTGACATTGTTGTTGTTGTTACTGGCTGGGTTGTGATATCTGGTGATTTTGTGGTTTCTAAAGTCGTTGCAGCTGTTGTATATTCATATGTTGTTGTCTGTGTTGTAGTCGCCTCAGTTGTAGTTGCTAAGGTAGTTCCCTCAGTTGTAGTTTCTAAGGTAGTTCCTTCAGTTGTAGTTTCTAAGGTAGTTCCTTCAGTTGTAGTTTCTAAGGTAGTTCCTTCAGTTGTTGTTTCTAATGTAGTTCCTTCAGTTGTAGTTTCTAAGGTAGTTCCTTCAGTTGTAGTTTCTAAGGTAGTACCCTCAGTTGTTGTTTCTAAGGTAGTTCCCGCAGTTGTAGTTTCTAATGTAGTTCCCTCAGTTGTAGTTTCCAATGTAGTTCCCTCAGTTGTAGTTTCTAATGTAGTTCCCTCAGTTGTAGTTTCTAAGGTAGTTCCTTCAGTTGTAGTTTCTAAAGTAGTTCCCTCAGTTGTTGTTTCTAAAGTAGTTCCCTCAGTTGTTGTTTCCAATGTAGTTCCTTCAGTTGTAGTTTCTAAGGTAGTTCCCTCAGTTGTAGTTTCTAAGGTAGTTCCTTCAGTTGTAGTTTCTAATGTAGTCCCTTCAGTTGCAGTTTCTAAGGTAGTTCCTTCAGTTGTAGTTTCTAAGGTAGTTCCATCAGTTGTAGTTTCTAAGGTAGTTCCTGCAGTTGTAGTTTCTAAGGTAGATCCTTCAGTTGTAGTTTCTAATGTAGTTCCCTCAGTTGTAGTTTCTAAGGTAGTTCCTGCAGTTGTAGTTTCTAAGGTAGTTCCTTCAGTTGTGGTTTCTAAGGTAGTTACCTCAGTTGTAGTTTCTAAGGTAGTTCCCTCAGTTGTTGTTTCTAAGGTAGTTCCTTCAGTTGTAGTTTCTAATGTAGTTCCCTCAGTTGTAGTATCTAATGTAGTTCCTTCAGTTGTAGTTTCTAAGGTAGTTCCCTCAGTTGTAGTATCTAATGTAGTTCCTTCAGTTGTAGTTTCTAAGGTAGTCCCTGCAGTTGTAGTTTCTAAGGTAGTTCCTGCAGTTGTAGTTTCTAAGGTAGTTCCTTCAGTAGTTGTTTCTAATGTAGTTCCTTCAGTAGTAGTTTCTAAGGTAGTTCCTTCAGTTGTTGTTTCTAATGTAGTTCCTTCAGTTGTTGTTTCTAATGTAGTTCCCTGAGTTGTTGTTTCTAATGAAGTTCCCTCAGTCGTAGTTTCTAAGGAAGTTCCCTCAGTTGTAGTTTCTAAGGTAGTTCCTTCAGTTAATGTTTCTAAGGTAGTTCCTTCAGTTGTTGTTTCTAAGGTAGTTCCTTCAGTTGTGGTTTCTAAGGTAGTTGCCTCTGTGGTGGTTTCCAAGGTAGTTCCCGCAGTTGTAGTTTCTAAGGTAGTTGCTGCAGTTGTAGGTTCTAAGGTAGTTGCCTCTGTGGTTGTTCCTAAGGTAGTTCCTTCAGTTGTAGTTTCTAAGGTAGTCCCTTCAGTTGTAGTTTCTAAAGTAGTTCCTTCAGTTGTAGTTTCTAATGTAGTTCCCTCAGTTGTAGTCGCTAAGGTAGTTCCCTCAGTTGTAGTTTCTAGGGTAGTTCCTTCAGTTGTAGTTTCTAAGGTAGTTCCTTCAGTTGTAGTTTCTAAGGTAGTTCCTTCAGTTGTTGTTTCTAAAGTAGTTCCCGCAGTTGTAGTTTCTAAGGTAGTTCCCTCAGTTGTAGTCGCTAGGGTAGTTCCCTCAGTTGTTGTTTCTAATGTAGTTCCGTCAGTTGTAGTATCTAAGGTAGTCCCTTCAGTTGTAGTTTCTAAGGTAGTTCCCACAGTTGTAGTTTCTAATGTAGTTCCCTCGGTTGTAGTTTCTAAGGTCGTTCCTTCAGTTGTAGTTTCTAAGGTCGTTCCCTCAGTTGTAGTTTCTAAGGTCGTTGCTTCGGTTGTAGTTTCTAAGGTGGTTCCTTCAGTTGTAGTTTCTAAGGTAGTTCCTTCAGTTGTAGTTTCTAAGGTAGTTCCCTCAGTTGTTGTGTCCAAGGTAGTTCCCTCAGTTGTTGTGTCCAATGTAGTTCCTTCAGTAGTTGTTTCTAACGTAGTTCCGTCAGTTGTAGTTTCTAAGGTAGTTCCCTCAGTTGTTGTTTCTAATGTAGTTGCCTCAGTTGTAGTTTCTAAGGTAGTTCCTTCAGTTGTAGTTTCTAAAGTAGTTCCTTCAGTTGTAGTTTCTAATGTAGTTCCCTCAGTTGTAGTCGCTAAGGTAGTTCCCTCAGTTGTAGTTTCTAAGGTAGTTCCTTCAGTTGTAGTTTCTAAGGTAGTTCCTTCAGTTGTAGTTTCTAAGGTAGTTCCTTCAGTTGTAGTTACTAAGGTAGTTCCTTCAGTTGTAGTTTCTAAGGTAGTTCCTTCAGTTGTTGTTTCTAAGGTAGTTCCCTCAGTTGTAGTTTCTAAGGTAGTTCCTTCAGTTGTAGTTTCTAAGGTAGTTCCCTCAGTTGTAGTTTCTAAGGTAGTTGCCTCAGTTGTAGTTTCTAATGTAGTTCCTTCGGTTGTAGTTTCTATGGTAGTTCCTTCAGTTGTAGTTTCGAAGGTAGTTCCTTCAGTTGTAGTTTCTAATGTAGTTCCCTCAGTTGTAGTTTCTAAGGTAGTTCCTTCAGTTGTAGTTTCTAATGTTGTTCCTTCAGTTGTAGTTTCTAAGGTAGTTTCCTCTGTGGTGGTTTCTAAGGTAGTTCCTTCAGTTGTAGATTCTAAGGTTGTTGCTTCAGTTGTAGTTTCTATGGTAGTTCCCTCAGTTGTAGTTTCTAAGGTAGTTCCCTCAGTTGTAGTTTCTAAGGTAGTTCCTTCAGTTGTTGTTTCTAAGGTAGTTCCTTCAGTTGTAGTTTCTAAGGTAGTTCCCTCAGTTGTAGTTGCTAGGGTAGTTCCCTCAGTTGTTGTTTCTAATGTAGTTCCGTCAGTTGTAGTTTCTAAGGTTGTTCCTTCAGTTGTAGTTTCTAAGGTAGTTCCCTCAGTTGTTGTTTCAAAGGTAGTTCCTTCAGTTGTACTTTCTAAGGTAGTTCCCTCAGTTGTAGTTTCTAAGGTAGTTCCTTCAGTTGTAGTTTCTAAGGTAGTTCCCTCAGTTGTAGTTCCCTCAGTTGTTGTTTCAAAGGTAGTTCCTTCAGTTGTACTTTCTAAGGTAGTTCCCTCAGTTGTAGTTTCTAAGGTAGTTCCTTCAGTTGTAGTTTCTAAGGTAGTTCCCTCAGTTGTAGTCGCTAGGGTAGTTCCCTCAGTTGTTGTTTCTAATGTAGTTCCGTCAGTTGTAGTTTCTAAGGTAGTTCCTTCAGTTGTAGTTTCTATGGTAGTTCCTTCAGTTGTAGTTTCTAAGGTAGTTCCCTCAGTTGTAGTTTCTAAGGTAGTTCCTTCAGTTGTAGTTTCTAAGGTAGTTCCTTCAGTTGTAGTTTCTAAGGTAGTTGCCTCAGTTGTAGTTTCTAAGGTAGTTGCCTCAGTTGTAGTTTCTAAGGTAGTTCCTTCAGTTGTAGTTTCTAACGTAGTTCCTTCAGTTGTAGTTTCTAATGTAGTTCCTTCAGTTGTAGTTTCTAGGGTAGTTCCTTCAGTTGTTGTTTCTAGGGTAGTCCTTTCAGTTGTTGTTTCTGGGGTAGTTCCCTCAGTTGTAGTTTCTAAGGTAGTTGCTTCAGTTGTAGTTTCTAATGTAGTTCCTTCGGTTGTAGTTTCTATGGTAGTTCCTTCAGTTGTAGTTTCTAAGGTAGTTCCTTCAGTTGTAGTTTCTAAGGTAGTTGCCTCAGTTGTAGTTTCTAAGGTAGTTCCTTCAGTTGTAGTTTCTAATGTTGTTCCTTCAGTTGTAGTTTCTAAGGTAGTTCCCTCTGTGGTGGTTTCTAAGGTAGTTCCTTCAGTTGTAGTTTCTAAGGTAGTTGCTTCAGTTGTAGTTTCTATGGTAGTTCCCTCAGTTGTAGTTTCTAAGGTAGTTCCCTCAGTTGTAGTTTCTAAGGTAGTTCCCACAGTTGTAGTTTCTAAGGTAGTTCCTTCAGTTGTAGTTTCTAATGTTGTTCCTTCAGTTGTAGTTTCTAGGGTAGTTCCTTCAGTTGTTGTTTCTTGGGTAATTCCCTCAGTTGAAGTTTCTAAGGTAGTTGCCTCAGTTGTAGTTTCTAATGTAGTTCCTTCGGTTGTAGATTCTAAGGTAGTTCCTTCAGTTGTAGTTTCTAAGGTTGTTCCTTCGGTTGTAGTTTCTATGGTAGTTCCTTCAGTTGTTGTTTCTAGTGAAGTCCCTTCAGTTGTTGTTTCTTGGGTAGTTCCTTCAGTTGTTGTATCTGCAGTATTTGTAGCTGTTTCTGTTGTAGCATCAGTTGTAGAATCTGCAGTTATTGTAGTTGTTTCTGTTGTAACATCAATTGTTGTATCTGCAGTATTTGTAGCTGTTTCTGTTGTAACACCAGTTGTAGAATCTGCAGTTATTGTAGCTGTTTCTGTTGTAACACCAGTTGTAGAATCAGCAGTATTTGTAACTGTTTCTGTTGTAACATCAGTTGTAGAATCTGCAGTATTTGTGGCTGTTTCTGTTGTAACCACAGTTGTAGAATCTGCAGTTATTGTAGCCGTTTCTGTTGTAACATCAGTTGTTGTATCAGCAGTATTTGCAGTTGTTTCTGTTGTAACATCAGTTGTAGAATCTGCAGTACTTGTAGCTGTTTCTGTTGTAACATCATTTGTTGTATCTGCAGTATTTGTAGCTGTTTCTGTTGTAACATCAGTTGTAGAATCTGCAGTAGATGTAGCTGTTTCTGTTGCAACATCAGTTGTAGAATCTGCAGTATTTGTAGCTGTTTCTGTTGTAACATCAGTTGTTGTGTCGGCAGTATTTGTAGCTGTTTCTGTTGTAGCATCAGTTGTTGTGTCAACAGTATTTGTAGCTGTATCTGTTGTAACATCAGTTGTTGTATCTGCAGTATTTGTAGCTGTTTCTGTTGTACCGTCAGTTGTCGTATCTGCAGTATTTACAGTTGTTTCGCTCGTTGCATTAGTTGACGTTTCTGTTGTGACAGCTTTTTCTGTCGTCACTTCCGTTGTAGTTTCTGCTATATTTAAAGTCGTTGTAGCAGTAGAATCTGTCGTTGTAGCAGTAGAATCTGTCGTTGTAGCAGTAGAATCTGTTGATGTCGTTGCTGTTGATAAAGCAATAGATCCCAAGAAAAGCAGCGCTATTAAAATTCTAACTGCCATCGAAGTTTTTATCCGTCGTCCTATTTTTAACATTTTGGCACTGAAAAAAATAAGAAGAAAATATTAAATACGATGGGTTTTAATCAGTTGTGTTTATTTAAGTGGTAATGTATCGTGTTCGCCATTTTTATTGGTCATATATTCGGTTTCTGTTCCCATCTAAAAGTATGTTTGTTTTTTATCACAAAGGAGAAAAAAGCCCTTGTTAAATTAAAACAGCATTTACTTTTGTCAGGTTTTAAAGGTTTGAGATATAAAAACTTGGTCAGCAGAGTCATTACAAGATTTAAATATGTATTTTGCTCATTGTTAAAGGCTGTAGTATGACATGAAGGTGTTCATATCATTGTCCTTTGGTGGATAGTTGTCTCATTGGTAATCACATGCATTATTTTTTTATTTTATAAATCTTGTCCAAATGAAGGTCAGAGGCGGATTTAGGGGGCAGGGGGCACGGGCCCCTTATTTTCGGGGGGAAATTTGGTTGATTATATAGACGTTACGCACCCTATTGGTGTCACTCAGCGTTACACAACGTTCCCAATAAAACGACGATTTTGACGTTGTACCACGGAAAGTTTCAAACGTACCTAACCTTATATTCTACTCATGTGAAATTGTTTGAAACTTAAAAATTAGTTTGATTATATGAATGAAACAAATGCAGGAAAAATCTGAGTCTACCTCTTTAATCTTAGGACGAACGTGCTTCTAACATATCATGGCAGTCTTTGCTTATAACCTTCGATGTCTTATTTTCTTTTTTTTCACTATTTGTGTATTACCAGTTTCTTCTATTTCTTAAATTTTAGCAATGTTCTCTCTGTCAGAAGACGTCTCCAGTCTTGGCTAATAAAATTGTTAATATTTGGTTTATTGTTTCTGTCTCTTTTTCCCAATTACACGTTTATATTTATATGTATGTTTTAATTTGGTAATTTCTCTCCCTCAATTTACGTTTATATGCAAATGCTTCTTGATATGATAAAGTGAAAGATGTAGGTAGTATAGGTCGCCAGATATTTTTCTTTTCGTAATCTTATTTTATCAACACTTTAATCATAAGAATCTTGTTTTTTTTTTTTTTTTCTTAAACAGTGGCTTTTACTTACATTATAACTCATATTATTAATTTTATCGAATAAGTCCACAATCTTAACATCAATTACGATTTTATGGAAAAACTTTAAAATAACATATTTTCAAAAACCCCTAACGAAGAATGTGCATCAAGTTTGAAAAAGAATACGTGCTCTTATGCTGCCGTTGTCAACTTTCTATGTTTTAAATTAAGTTGGTCGGGGTCTAAATCATATTTTTAAAAAGAAAATATTATCTCTGATTACAATTTTTAAATCAGGGTTGTTTTACCAAGCAAGTGATTATAAAACAGTGGCATTTACACATTTTGTACATAAATCAGGCCGTTAGTTTTCTCGTTTGGATTGTCTTACATTTGTCATTTCGGGGCCTTTTATAGCTGACTAAAAGGTAAATGTTTAACTTATTGTTGATTGCCATACAGTGACCTATAGAAATTATTAACTGGTCTTTAAGTTTGCCTCGTTGGCAATAATACGGCCGCATCTTCTTACTTTATTATGAAAACGAGAACTGGTGATTATGTATTGTTTTATTTTTGCTTTCGGACACATGTTTTACGAGCTATTCTTTCATCTGAATTTTTTTTCTCAAACTCAAGCTTCAAAAAAGTGTCGGCGATCTATACTTTTTATAATGTTTAAAAATAGAATTTGGCAACGTATGGAAAACTCTTACATATCCTATACCTACCAAACAGATTACAAAAAGGTCGAATTTCAATTTTGAATAATATGATTACATGTATATTTATTTGCCCAGATGTGTATTTTTAAGTAACTGCTATATGTACATGCATAATCACATGGAAAGTTTTCTCAAGAGAACAAGTATGGACCAGGAATGCATTTCTTGTATACTATACATTATTTCAGTTCAGCGCTTCCATTTTCAACATATACGGTTTACACTAATATTTTTTGACATTTTTTTTAAAACCGTTTCCAAACAGATAATTTATATGTTTTCGGTTTCAATCTTTTTGGTTTCGTTTTTAAATTGTTTTACAAGTATTATAATCAAAGTTCTGAAGTACTGAACATCGGATTACCGCAAGTTCTTGTTGATGGTCACAAGCACTTGTCTCAGAAAAAAAAATCACATTTCTATACCTGAAAGTGATGATTATCTACAGAGATATATTTTTTTCTGAGACAAGTTTGTGCGTGGATGATGAATAAATGACAGAGAATTCAACATCACTGCTGTCATATCTATTATATTGTAGTGATACCAATCTGTATACTCTGGTTTGTTGTTATATATCATATTAATAATTGTATATGTATGTATATTTGTCAACCATTTGTATGTCATTCTATTTTACTTTTCGAACACAGTGCAAGTGCATGGTGGACACTCTTCTATAACAATTCGATTTTTCCAATAGATTAGATTTGAGTAGGCATTCATATTTCCCCACAAAACGTTCTTGTAATATTCTCCCGCATGGGTTAATACATTTTTTCTGTACGTGTGCATAGATATTAATGTATATAAATATTTCTAACGACAAACTATTTTCGTATTATTAATTTTTGTTCTAAAAAAATATTTTGAGTATTCATTGGAGAAATGAATTCATAACAAGCGATAAGCAATGTTAGTTTGCACTCGATAATATCCTCGTATTTATACGATTGGTTACCAGTCAAAATCGAAAGTCAAATCTCTGTGGCAACAATACATCGGAATGTCCTCAAGGACATCGCGATGTAAAAATCAATAGTCAGGCTATGTTTAATGGCGTTCTGCGAAGATAAAATAAATCTCCTTTACACAACAATTAAGAATTTCCACACATCAGATTGATTTATTTCTTTCTCTCGAATCAGGTGGGAGTGTCAGAATATCAATACCTTGGAGCTAGATGCTACATGTTTGTGTGCCACCCTTCATATATGTCGGACAGCTATTCTCTCTCTTTATTTCTTTCTCAAAATGATGACTTCAGATAGCTTCTTCGGGACATGTATAATTTTTCTGATATTATAAAAATCCATTTTCGTTCGTTATATCTTATGAAAATGAAGACAGAAGGTTTTTGTGCGGGTTAAGCAGCTAATTGGGACATTTTTTCTCTTTTTTATTTAAACTCTTCTAACGATCTTCCTTCTCTTACAGTTAAAAATGTTTATAACTTCATTTAGTGTTAAATGTATACAATACAGTTGTAAAATTTTAAAACATTCTTCTTACTAATAAATCTGCACAGGGATTTCAAATCCTCACATAAAACAAAATTGTAACAGCGGGACACCCTAAAAATGACGTTATCGGCATCGAAAATAGAAAAAGTTTTTCATTAAAAAATAGACAAGCACAAAATCACCTATGTTATTGATTTCTATGATTTATTTCCTTTCGAATGATATGCAGAACATGGGTATTTATTGTAAAGGATAAGAGCTTGAATTTGAATAACCCGCCAGCTAACCTATAGTTCCAAAGAGAAACATCGTGCGCAACGTCATAGGGACTCACTGATGCATGAACGGAGCGGGCATTTCGTAGGCTGCCAGTGGGCCCCCGTTTATGATAATTCTGGATCAGCCACTGCAGGTAGAAGTGTATTGGTTTCTTAGCTAGAACATGGAGCATTTAAATTACATCGTTATAGTTGATTAACAAGACCATATGTTTTTTTTATTGATTTTAAATCATCAAATAAACGTGTTTTATTTTAAATCATACAATCGAAGTAGCAAAGAAACCTTTTAAAAAGACACGATAACCAACAACTTATTACACTTCAAATGTTCTTATTATTAACTATGCGTTATAAATCAATGTCACAGTGATAGTAGTTGCATCTAATCATTTATTTACCCATTATAGTTATGACAAGTAGTCTGAAAAAATACTTGTTTTTGTTTCTTCTGTAGATTGTTGTTTTGTTTATGTTGTTTTTTTTTTGTACATTTTGGGGGAGGGGATCTTATTTTAAAACAAAAAAAATAATCAATGAACCAGACTAGAAATTATACGAATCCCAATGTGAAAACAAATATTTAAGCAATTCAAATAAAAAGATATGACTTGAAAACTTGAAAAAGACAGAACGATGAACGAAAAGATATGGATGAAGGGAACCGCTTCAATTGTTAACCACAGAGACGATATCTTTCGGTCTAAAATCTGGGTTATTTTGTGTCAAATGTTTAAAAAAAAAACTAGTGTTAGTACGACATTGGGGGGGGGGGGGGGTACTCGTGTAAGTACACTTAGTTCAGTAATATGTTTGTCGCTCGTGTAAGTACACTTAGCTCAGTAAGATGCTGGTCGCTCGCGTAGGTATACTTAGCTCAGTAAGGTGTTGGTCGCGTAGGTATACTTAGCTCAGTAAGATGTTGGTCGCTCGTGTAGATACACTTAGCTCCTTTTAAAAGATCTAACGTATACTTCAGCATATATATAATTTCGCTGAGTGACATTCTATATCTCATCCATATGGAATGACATCAGATTATTTTATAAGATAAACGTAGGGGAAAAGAATGGATGAGATAGATATGGGTATATCATTGCAGGTAGTTTTATTTTTGGAAAAAGTCTGAGTACCCACAAGGAACCTCGTACCTTTGGCAAAAAAACTAGCAATCTAAGTCAATCAAGATTGGAGTCGAACTCATCTGACGCGAGCATGCAGGATTCGACTCATAACTGTAATGCGTTAATGAAGGCAGGCTAGGATTGCTGTAACTGAACTACGTAGACCAATCGGCCATCGAGACCTCTAAAGGAATAGGTTTATGAGAAACGTGCTAGAACCTGGTAGATAGTAAAAGAACGTTTGTGGTCCCATATTAACATCATAATTGAATGAAAACGGGTACCGTAATGGGTGCAATGAAAGATAAGATAATAAAAAAAGAATTGCAATGACAAAAAAAGAAAGGTGATTACACAGTACATATGATGATCTCCGATTATCTGTAATCAGCTTTTAAGTATATATATAAATTATATGTGTAATAAATTGTTATGTGTTTGAAAATTATTTAATAGCTAAAGTTTTTCTTGTAAATCAATTTACTATTTTCAACCCGTCCATCCTTTTTGAAACCTTCGTTTACACTAGTTATCATGTCCTTACGTATTTCTTATTGGAAAATTGGCAATTAAAATTTTGAATACTTTTTCTATAATATCAAATCAAGGCGCGTTCTAGTACATACCAACGCATGTAATTAAACTAATATTGATAAAATTTTACAAGTGCGAACTTGCCATTCAAGTGACTATTGATAATTGTTCATTCATGATTTAAATGTCTAGGTCATTCCATTCTTACAATTTCTACAGAGAAGTTTTCATTTAGTATTATCTTACCGTTTTTTGGAATAAGATATTTAACAAAGATATTGAAATCCTTCAACACAAATATTTGTATTGAGGAAATATAGGAATTTTGTTTGATTAGTTATCATTCCTCCCATTCATCTGGAGAAATTTAATTAAATCATAATCTGTTATTTTTAATAACCTCACCGGATTCAGAATTATATAAAGATAGTCTAATAAAGCAAGGCAAATTGTATTAAAATTATGGGCAAATAAATTAGTTATCATAAATAGATATAAGAAGATGTGGTCTGGGTGACTGCAATGAGACAACTCTCCATCCAAGTCACAAATTTAAAAAGTGAACCATTGTAGGTCAATGGTTGTTTTAATATAGTTTTAATTGTCAAAGACAAAATTTTGATAAAACGCTTAAATTATGTATAATGCTTTCCATCTTTAGAGAAAAGTCTTTTTTTGAAACAGTATTGATCAAATTATTCCGAAACAGTATTGATCAAATTATTCCGAAACTTAAGTTCTATCTCCCTCTGGCAATACAAAGGTATATTTGGGTACATGGTTTTGTTCCTATTGGTTGTACAGCCAGCTCCCAAAGTATTTATACATCCTAGACTTTCAAAACTGTGGCTATGAAATTCCTGGAGATATTAAATTCAGATAGCGCTTCGATTATGCAAAAGTCAAAAAGTTATTTTTATTGACTTTTCGACTAATAATAAAAATAGCCCCCAACCTAAAATAAATCTGTCTCTGATGTCTAACTGGCATTTGGTTTTGTTTTGTCGTTAGGCTTCTCTCTTATTCCTTCATCCAATTTTATGAATACTTACTGTGTCTTGACATTATAACTTATAGAGTTTTATATGAAAATTGTATGGTTTTCTAAAAGTATTTAAAACAATTTTTTGTTTACTCGTTTATTTTTTTCATTAATTCCATTCGTATTATTAAGTTTCAACTTTCCTTTTGTATATATGCATACATTTAGCTATGCGTTGATAAATTCCTTGCACTACAGTTAGAGAGGATAAAGATTATATTAAAGTTTACTGGTTAAAATCGAGGATTTCGTCTTTTTTTCCCTTTCCTTTAAGTCATTGCCGAATCCTTTGTTTCAATAGCGTCCACAAATATGTCAATAGAAACCATAGAAACAAAGAGATTGAACGCTTATAGAATAAGAAAAACACCTAGAAACAGCTTTCCGTAGGTTGGCTTGTTTAAAGTGGACTTTACAGTCGCTTAGATTTTTGTTGTATATCTTTTGTCGATTTAAGTACATTGACTTTAATCCAATTGAAAGTGTTGGTTCAAGCTCTTTTCATCTGTGTTTGAATGTGATTAAATCTACTTAAATATGTGGCTTCCGATTTTTAAATACTTTTTAAAATCAAATAAAACGGTGCATATATATGACTTGGTTTTACATAAGATTAGTATCGAGTCTTTACAAATATGTGATTTCTTTCCGTATAATCAACAAAAAAGGTGTGATATTTAATCTCAAAATCATTTGAGTATTTGAATGTTATTATCTCTTTTGACATTTTTTAGTATCCAATTGCAGATTAGATAATTATAATGAAATAACTAATTATGATTGTGACGTTTCTCCGCAAAATTTTGTAATAATACGATCCCTTCGCGGCATACTGTGTTATTAATACGTATATATATAGGGATGATTTTAAAATAAAACAAATCATTTTACATATGTTCTAAATGTCGCGAAAAATTTAAAAAGATTCGAAAGATTTATGAACACTATATAAGGGATTTTGGTACATTGTTTAAACGGTTACAATTTTCAATGTGAACTTTGAATACGATATCATGCTAATATAATCCTGTGTCTTATGTTACTCGAAGTTTCCGTGACTAGGAGTGATTTAAAGTGTTCCATTTCCATATACACAGATACTTTTCAGTGGAAGTTTGATAATTTAACATGGTATGATGAATGCAATGCTCCATGTGGGATAATGTCGTGTATTATGTACGTCAAAGAACCCCGACTAAAACTATACGAGGCTGAAAACTATCTTTAAAACAATTTTATTTACTTTTGTAAACTTATTGATTTTGGAAATCACCGTGCTTAAGTGTCCTTGGTATGCTGCATTAAACAATATAACTTGGTGCTATTGTACTGAGAATTATATACAGTACTAATTATATCGTAATCAAAGACGTTTACAAATATTTCGGCACAATACACAGCCTTCGTCATGGTCGATCTTTGTTCAAGAGGAAATGATACAATATGAAGTATCTTTTGTATTCGGATTTCCCTTATAAATGATCATCCGATATTATGTCGTATTGTTACGTATTTATATATATATCTTTTATCAGTACGGTTGCATAAATCTTTAGGTTGGTAAAGTTTTCCTGTCTGAATAATATTGTCCTTTACAGACGACCTGATACCTATAAGGCGAAAAACAATCTATTTTTTTTTGTGACAAGTCGAAAACAATTTTTTTCTTTCAATTTTAGCATTACATATAGTGGCAGTGAGGGTGAAACAAACAATTTTTTTTCTGAGGGTCAAAAACAAATTATTTTTTTCTTCAAAAACTGGAAACAAACTTTTCCAAAAAAAATCATAGCCCCCCCCCCCCCCCCCCCCCTGATGTATATAGGACACACACCAAATATTTGATTTATCATCCCATTTTAAATTTAAAACAGTCTAAAAGCTACGAACACTCAGAATATTAACATATTCATTGGAATATTATATGTATATCACTAGGGCACCGAAAGCTGAATCATTCGTTCAGTATAGGTAGCAGTGTGGTCTAGAGTGCTGGACAAAGTGCAAGCGGTGTTGTCTCGATATCCCAGGAGTACAAATCCCGGTATGGGGAGAACAAACTTTTGCGGTAATTTGCAGATTTAACATTGTTGTGTTGATATTTAAATTTGCTATGTATATATTTATCAATGAACATGGTATGAATCAAATATTCCTCAAGACAAAACAATAGTAGCTTGTGAATAGGTAAGGAACAATCCGATAGAAAAGACAACTCATCCAAACGAGTGCCATGCATGTTGAACTTCTGAAACTAGCGCTGAAAAACAACATATTTTCTTTTAATGACAAACGCTATCTACAGCGAGACGACACTAGCGTGGGAACCTAACGGCACAGTCATATGCCAAATACTTGGACTAACATGAAAACCTTGGCTAGTGATGAATACCAGCCTTATCATTGTCGATTTATTGATGATAAATTAAATGATTTTTTTAGATGGGCTGACTCCCTAGATCACCTGAATAAATTTCTTGAACACTGTAGCTCTTTCCAACATTCATTAAATTTACACATGAAGCATCAGTGGACATAAATAACTTCCTTGAAACTTCAAATAACATCCGGAACGAAACCATTATAACAGATTCCCATACGAAGAAGCCATACAACAACAGCTCTCGTTAGACCGCCTCTCAGTGTGGTCTCGTGGTAGCGAGGAGCCATATGTTCGAACCCCGCCTCAAGGATACAATGACTATAGTGTAGTAACAATTTTCCAAAATAGGCAACCATAATTTACCACAAATAACTTCTGGAGTAGAGGGATAAGAATCAAGAAGCCAACATAGTACTTATTTGATCACTCTATCATTCTGCTTTCAAAAACGTATCAATCACTGTTCTAAAGCATTTGAAAATTGTAGAAAGTTAATACAATTCGAAAAAAAAGTATTTCCTTCACTATCAGTAATGCCTATCAAAAGACCAAAAAAATGTCCGTGACAAATTATTACAAGATGTATTAACAAAGCAAGCTATCTATCTCCTGGTTGATACAAACAATGTGAAAGAAGGAATTGGTTATGTTGTAAATTTCCAAATACTAGCAGTTCTTTCATAAGCTACTTTACATTTCAAACTTTTTACCATCTACTTAAATTTCAATTGTAAGACGGAAAACTCAATCTATGTAACACCTGCACATGCAATAAATTACATAAATATAACAGTCGGCTAGTATAACCATCGATTATCGTATAAAATCAACAAAACCTTTGACTTTACAAGACAATTTCGCTCAAAGAAACATCGTTTTGATAAAGTTACGTTTCAAATATAAAATTGAACACTGAGTAGGACCCAGCAGCGAGAAGGGGACGAGAAAGTTATTGAATCCACCAGCTTCATACTTGAATGTTTAAATGAAAAAGACAATCAAAGTTATTGAAAAGATAAAGATTATGTTCATGATTAGGCATCGTCCTTGATATCTCTCTAACATTGGCCAATGGACATTGCCAAACTTGCCTTACTTCAACAACAGAATATTCTTAAATCAAACAAAAAATCGCAAACCCCATCCAATGTGTTACGCATATTTCATTAGCCTCCTCCAACATAGTTGTTTCATTTTAAACAAAATTCACTTTACCAGTTCAAATAAGTATTAGTCATGAACAATATACATAACATTTACGTATATTTCTTTGAAATTAATCTGTTCATCATTTTTTTGTTTGTTGCTATTTTTTCAAAATAAATACCGAGCACGTAAGGAAGGTAACCATATCATAGAGAGAGTAACGCCACATGTAAGTGTGTTTTACGTGTTGTTTTTATTACAGACATGTATTGATGATATCATTTATATAAACCAATAATTAGAACCATTAAGAATGGAACCTGTGGTCAAATGTATATGCCTACACGGCTACTCTTTTGTTATTTACATAATCTTAAAACTATTATTATAAAGTAAAACTCCCATACAAAATTAAAAGGGATTGATACGCTTTTAAGGTTATTTAAACTTTACGTCGTGTCTTTTAAATGGTCTTATTGTTGTCTTGGAATGTGGGGTTCTCACGGACGTTTCTATAGATCTTTTCATTCATTAAACTATGGACGATTTTTGAATCGGACCTTCCTTCGTGAAAATACTGTTGTATGGTTTTTTTTCGATTTGATAGATTATTTTTAAAGCGTATTTTAAAAGTATTTTTAGTGACCGGCCTCTTCACTTCAAATTTTTATTTGAAACTTATTTAGTTTAACGCTAGAAGGAACAAAATTATCACAGGTGGTAAAAAAAAGCAGTTGCTTTATTTAAACCCCACCCGACAACACCTTAAAAAATCATTCAACCAAATGTTAAGTTGTAGATCAGTTTACAACTTGCTGCATGAAAATGCTGTTTAGTTTAGAAAGAATAATCAGCCATAACTATTTTACATGCCAAGCAGCCATTCACTGAAACTGATCACATTTCCTTTTAAGATTTTCATGTGATATCGAACAATTTAAAGTTTTGTATAAACAAATTAAGAGACGCTCATCACAATTGAGTTATTTTAAAAAGTCGCTGAAATAGGAAAAGGTTAGTTATGAGTTTGCTGGAAAAAAAACTTGCTGACAGATACCTATCAGTGGTTGTCTTAATCTGATGAACGACACCGTGCGACATCTTATCGATTTAACAGATTTAATAATTTCTTAACAAAACATATTTGTCTTTTTGTCTTTGATAGGTAGGTGTCTTATTGTCAATACTACCACATCTCCTTATTTATTTAAACAGATCTATAACGAACAAACAAACAAAATGGTACAAGTATTTGTTTCGGACCGTGGTTTATACTTGAAACTAATTGGTAGAAAAAAAAAACCCAAAAAACGTAATAATGCGAACACTTATAATAACTTTCATAATGTATCACCAATTGCCTTAAACAATTTGAATCTGCAAAAGCATACTTATACCAGGAACATATATACCCCAGCTTATACGTAAAATTCACCCGTTGAATTGTTAGACAAATAGACATTAAGCAAATTACATAGTTACAGAGATGGGATAATATACACATAATTTGCATATATAACTGATCAGATAATTAATAGGGAAGAAAAATCTATGTTTTAAGTTACCTTAATATTCATTAATAAATGAGAAAAAAAATCATAGGTCAAGTCATGTTCGAATTAAGTTCATTACGCCATTAAGACTTATTATCAACTCTTTTCCAGTCATGACTTTTAAAAAAAAAGTTAATGAAGCTACAGTTTATGATCTATCTCCTTCTTTATTATTACACAATAACCCTTATTAATAGGAATTATCTAGCATTTAAGATTTCAATGAAAAGGGATTATCTATTGATGGACGTGTTAAAAAATATTAAATTTTCAATTACGTGTATCTCGTCCATAATTGCTTTCAGTCTAGTAGTCACACGTTTCAACGCATTTGTGATTTTTTTTTAAACACCTTTAATATAATAACATATTATCTAAAAGAAATATTTAAAATCCCTATGCTTTAAGTGTTTTATTGCTACTTAGATGATTTTCAATTTCTTCCTTAGGTGAGGAAGTTATAAAAGTACATATGAATACAACTTATAACCCATAATGCTATTTTATAGTTTCAAAGTCCTGTGTTTGCAGCAGCTATTCTAACGTGTTAAGCTTAACTTAATAATTCAATCTACATGAGAGCTTATGGGCAAATGCTTGTACAACGTATTTTTCTTCTCTGTTTTGCATTCTCAGCAACAGCAATTCTCAGATAGTCATCTCTATTTTAAAATTAAGTTTTTATATCATACAAGCGCCTTTTCAAGTTAAAATTAAAAAATGAATAACAATGCGTTTTAATAATTCGCTATTTAGTTTCCAAATATCGGCTTAAACAAGTGCATTAATTTTCATTTCAAATATTTATATATTTATGTAATTTTTTTAAATTTTAATTCAAAGATTTCAATTTTGAGACTGGCTTTTCATATTTTTTTTGACAGATGCATAAAGCGTCCATGTGTAATTAAAACTTGAAAATAAACTTACCTAAATAGAATTAATTATAAATTAATCCGTTTCGAAAATTTACTTATATCCCAAAGTAAGTAACACAATTATCCAAAATGATAAAAGTTTATCCAATTCGAAAAAAATCACAAAACATGAAAATCGACGGATTTTTTAATACCGATTCATGGTTATGACCCACCCAGTTATTTCCAAACGAATGTACTCTTCGGGATTCTCTACCCTTTTCATTAATAGAAAATAATTTTTCGAAAATCTATTTGATGTACAAATGACTACTCAGGTAAAACGAAAATAAATAATTCTACCCGGAATGGCATTATAGTCTAAACATTAATTGTTTACCGAATTTTATAACTATGAATAACAACAATAGAGTACGAAGGGAATGGATTCTTCCAGATCTCTTTATCGGACTTTACATAATTCTTGTCAAACAAGTTTGCTATGTTATTAAATATCCAATATGAGAAGTTCTGTTCATATTATTTATACGAGACCATTGCAAATATACACTGATATAAAAGAATAGAAATGGATATCTTACATGCAAATCGAAGCCAATTCACCCGTAAAAACGTATTTACAGTTTATTAAAAATTTCATTGATTGACGCGAGTCTGGTTAAACGTAAAGCTGTAGGTCAAGTTACGTTATTTTGTATGTTCAGGACAAAAAATATTTGATGGGAACTCCAGGCAATCTATAATAATATTAATAACGGCGTTGGAACTTAATTACTTTCAGCAATTCTTTATTAGAAATCGGTTCCTTGGACTATGCACAAACTGCAATGAATATATATAATGTAGTTTAAACATATTTATTTATAGTGGATTGGGAAATAAGTTTTGCAACTTATATTAATCCCTTTCCACTTTGCGGTTGCGAGTGCTGCCTTGTAGCGGCATTAGCCTTCTCTTTTTCGAAATCTACAAGGGTGTCTTTAACGTGCAAGATATATGGCTCTCTCTTAACACGGGTCAGCCATTTATCGTCCCTTCCAACGGACTATCATCGTTTCCTCAAGACCATACTCGCCAATGGTGTCAAGGGAGAGTCGAAAATCAGTCCCTGCAATTTTCATCCCGGAACGGGAATCGAACCAGGAACCTTTGTGTTAGTAGTCCGATGCACTAACTACTACACCACGGCTCTCATAATGTATATAGACGTGCAGCACAAGTTCGAAATGTATAAATAAACTGCAGTTACAATTTGCTATATTGCTATTGATTGAAACAGTATCTTCAGCATATATTGAGGATACACGTTTTATCAGGGAGATACGCAGAGATGAAAATGAAAAAAAAGACCTGTAAATATAACTGCAACAATTGCAAATAATGCACCAAAAACAGCAGATTTTTAGAACGAGTATTACATTAAATGCAGTACCGTTAATTTGTTTTTAGGATGGGTATTAACACCGCTGCTTTTTCTTTTGCTCGTCAAGTCAGATGCTCAAACGAAAAATAAATCAAACAAATAAACAATATAAAACACAAACAAAAAACTGAAAAGAGAGAAAAAAACTTTAACGAGAAAGTTATCAATATTGTTATTAATATTATATTTTTATGATCTGAATCATATTGAAACAAATAAAATTGTAACATCGGTCGACTTGACTTTCCTCACACCAGAGTATATGTCAACGTAGCCTGTCATTCAATACCTTTCATACGTGGTTACATTTTAGACCATCTTCAAAGATCCCAACCTCCAAAGTTTCTCATTTCCTCTTGTTTGATTTGAAAGGTTGTAATATAACACTACATAGTTAAACATCTCTTTCAATACATTTCAAGTCAGCTACCGTCAAAGTAAACACATTCTCATTTATTTCAATATTTTGGGATTTAAACTTAAATTAGTTAATTTTCAGGTTAAAATTTCAGTAAAATCTAAATTTATACAAACACCGAAGAGATTTTGATCTCAATGGCTGTCAAACAAACTGAAACATGATAATCTAAAATTGAAATGGAGGAATCCTTGTCGGTTGTATTAAAATTGAACTTTTACATTGTATTTCAACAATCACGTACATGGGAATTTTCATTAAAGTTAAAGTTGGTTAAAGTTAGGGACGACATCAAAAGATCGATGTAAGATAAAAAAAACTTAAATCAAATAGTTTGGGGGGGGGGGGGGTTAACATTCTGCAAGTTTTGTATATTTAAAATCTATTTTTTCATATATCCCTTTTTTCCCCAAATTAAGTTAAGAGGGGGGGGTCAGTGAAAAAACTATGTGAATTAAGTTTTTTATCCTACATTGAACTTTTGATGTCGTCCCTTAAGCATGTAGTTGAATTTCCGTTTTGTAGTAAAGATCAAGTTTTTTCTTTTTGTTCATGTACCCTAAAACATAAGATGACTTTTTTGTACTATAAAATTTATTATTATGACGTATATTAAAAGGGTACAAAGTTGTGGTTTGCTGAACCCATATTTTTCAACGAAAAGTATCACAAAACAAATACAATCGGAAAATAACTTTAGATTAACGAATAAATAACAATCATTTTCTATATTCTAGTAGGCCCTACTACTAACGTCAGAAATGTTCCAGTTGTATAATTTTCATAAATTTATGACCGATACTGATAACCTGTGCTCTCTCTGATAAAACATGTAAAAAAGTAAATATTAAATGCACATAACTTTGAAGTTTATAGCACAGCTTCGTGCCTTTATGAAGCAGGAAACAAACAATAGAATTTAATGATCTAATAATTAAATTGATTTATTGCATTAAAAATACATTTAGTTGTTTATTGTGTTTCAAATGTACGTCAGTCCATTATTTACGTTTTGCCATTTAGATAGTTACAACCATATTTTTTTACAAAATTGCACAACCCACCCTCCCTCCCTTTAACAAACACAATTGCTGCTGTTTTTAGTTTATTTTTCAGATTACATGGTGAACAGATCCAAATGTATTGAATGTTCCTATTAGATTGTCATGTATCATCAAAAGAGTCAGACGTTTCAATATACATTGGCAGATCCAATGAAACCTGAATATTCAAGGAATTCGCAGGAATAATAAAAAAAGAGCGTCTATCGTCATGGCATTCCGTTCAATATGGAAAGTGCGTTGGATGTCATCATCAACATGATTCAACTGGCAGTGATTTATTCAAATCTGGTTCATTAAGCTGTTATGGATCTGCCCAGCAGCTAGAATAACAATAAAGGTGCCTATTTTTCTACACCAGATGCGCATTTCGACAATACATGTCTCTTCAGTGATGCTCGTGACCAAAATATTTGAAATCCAAAGCTTATATAAAAGATGAAGAGATTGTTATGCATTTACTGTTGGTTTCCCTTTAGTGACCAATTGTCATCAAGTTTTAACTTGTTGGCCAGTTTGTTGATGTTGGTTGGTTTATATTGTTGAATATTGTTGAATAAATGCCATGACAAATAATCAGCCAAATTTCGATTCCAATTGTTTGTTTGTTGTATAAATTATTCTTGCGAAAGAATGAAACAAAACAAATCTGCAGTTGTATATTCATTGCGCACATTGAATATGCAATAAACGTATATTTCATTCATTATGATACATTAATTACTTATTGTTTATTCCGAAACTACCCGCTACCGTGACAGTACACACCAAAATACAAATTTTAAAGACTGTTTTTTTAAACTTTTTGTTAAACTCTAACTTTGGTTTATGACAAAGAATATATTAAAAAGTACAAAAAGATTTCCCATTATCATTATCATATCCGGAATAACGATGATAACACCAGCTGTGTACTTTTGCCTCTTCCTAGTTAGTTCACATCATTTGTTTTTGGTTGTGTCCTTTTTGGAAGTAAGTCACACTATTTGTTATTCAGTGTGTTCGTTTTTGGAAAGTTTGCTATAGCTTGCTATAGCAATAAACTTTCTTAAGGCATCGGCCTAACCGGAAAAGAGACAGCCTAACTTACTTTAGGAAGTGTGTCCTACTTCTAGATAATGTAGTACTGGTGTTTGAAAACTAATAATAGAAAGATGCTTTTGAAATTTTGAGCTCTTCTATTTTAATAGCATACAGCTTGAATAAAAAATGCACTGAATTTTCATCGATAAATCAAATAATTCAACTTCATTTGAAAGACGAACAAAAACTACTTCGCGGATCTGCGCTACGCGGAAAGTAAAATCAATACACACACGAGACAGCAGTTTCTACGTTATGATTTTATCGGTATTCTTCAGACATGCGTCAGATCCATATATGTGTGCCTCCAAACGGGAGTACTACAATCCCGGTTTCAAAGGTTTCCTACCTTCCTCCGGTTGAAGAGAAAATTAATAGCGTGTTTAAAATATTTCATGAATGAACATTTTTCGTCGCTTTATACTACGATTTTTACAAATTTCTATTCAATATGTAAAAGCCCGAGAGTATCGGAAGTATCATAGTAACTCATCTGATCTCGGCCCACAACAAACTCGGACTATAATAAACTCGGCCTTTTACATATTCGGCATAAGAAATCGGACTATAACAAAAATCGTAATTATACTAATTGCTATTAAGACTCATAAACAAAGTTTTTGCTCATTTCTTATTATTTTTCTCCTTGGGGTCTATTTAGTTGTATTTTGAGGGACCAACAGAAGGGAGGAATTTACTAAAGAACCCTAAGGGATTTGTTTTTTAATTTTCAATAACAATAATAAATTATAAACTTGAAGAAAACAGTAAGTGACAGACACACATGGTTTTCAGTAATGATCACAGGACCATAAAACAAATCAAATTAATTAAATTTAGGTTGAGTCCATGGTGTCACCCCACCTAACCCCTCATGTTTGAATACTTAAAAACAGTCAGATCCCCACTCCTAAACATTATATGTTCTTTATATGTTACAATAAAACAAATCAGATGAAATAAAAGGCGAGTCCCCTGGGGTCACTCTCACCCCCTGGTTTTTTGAGAACTTATTAACAGTTGAGACTTCAACCAATATACCATATATATTATTGTATGGGACAATGAAATAAATCAAATGAAATATAGAGGAACTCCAGAGGGGTCAGTCACCCCACCCATAAACCATATGTATTTTTGTATGTGGCAACAAAACAAATCAAATGAAATAATGTGGGTGTCCCTTTGGGTCAGCCCCAACCCCTCATGTCTGGGAACTTAGAAACTGTCTAGATCCCCACCCCTAAACCATATATATTTGTGTATAGGGCAACAAAACAAATTCAATGAAATAAAGTGGGAGTCCCTTTGGGTCAGCCCCACCCCCTCATGTCTGAGAACTTGTAAACGGTCGAGATCCCCACCCCTAAACCATATATATATTTGTATAGGGCAACAAAACAAATCAAATGAAATAAAGTGGGTGTCCCTTTGGGTCAGCCCCACCCCCTCATGTCTGAGAACTTGTAAACGGTCGAGATCCCCACCCCTAAACCATATATATTTTTGTATAGGGCAACAAAACAAATTCAATGAAATAAAGTGGGAGTCCCTTTGAGTCAGCCCCACCCCCTCATGTCTGAGAACTTGTAAACGGTTGAGATCCCCACCCCTAAACCATATATATTTTTGTATAGGCAACAAAACAAATCAAATGAAATAAAGTGGAAGTCCCTTTGGGTCAGCCCCACCCCCTCATGTCTGAGAACTTGTAAACGGTCGAGATCCCCACAACTAAACCATATCTATTTTTGTATAGGGCAACAAAACAAATTCAATGAAATAAAGTGGGAGTCCCTTTGGGTCAGCCCCACCCCCTGTTGTTTGACAACTTGGAAATGGTCAAGATCCCCTCCCCTTAACCATATATATTCTTGTACTGGACAATAAAACAAATCAAATTCAAAAGAAGGCGAGTCCCTAGGGGTCACTCCCATCCCCTTGTTGTTTGAGAACTTGTAAACGGCTGAGATCCACACCCACAAACCATATATATTTTTGTATGAGAAAATAAAATAAATCAAAATGAAATATAGAAGAAGTCCACAGGGGTGACCCAACCAACTTTTTTTGGAACTTATACGGTCGAGATGATCAACCCTAAACCATATATATTCTATTTTATGGGGCAACAAAACAAAACCAATGAAATATAGTGGGAGTACCTCTGAGTCATCCCCAACCCCTCATGTTTGAGAACTTGTAAACGGTTGAGATCCCCAACCTTTAATCATAAATATTCTTGTATTGGACAATAAAACGAATAAAGTGAAATATAATTAAGTCCCTCGGTGTAACCCCACCCCATCCTGTTTTGAGAACTTGTAAACAGTCAAGATCCACCCCCTTTTCGAAAACTTGAAAACTGTTGAAATCCCCACACTGAAACAACATATATTCTTGTACGGAACAATAAAACAAATCAGATGAAATAAAAGGCTAGTCCCCTAGGGCCATTCTTACCCTACCTCCTGCCTGTTTGAGAACTTGTAAACTGTCTAGATCCCCACCCCCAAATCATGAATATCACTTTACTAGACCGGACCAATTTGTATTGGACTTTGCTTAATGTCAGGCGACCCGTGGGAATGACAAATTTTGAGAGCTTTGTTTGGGAGACTTCGTAGCAGCATCCTGTTACAATTATTTCATGATAAAGTTTTTTCTTTTTTAAGTAGGAAAAAAATGTAACCATGCAATCTACACACTTTCTATTTGAAATATTACAATCTACAGTAACTGTTGCAAACTTTCCACAGGTGCTATCCAGCACTTTGATTTAATTAGTTCACACCATTTGTTATTCACTTGTGTTTATTTTTTGTTGATTAGTTCACACTATTTGTTATTCTGTGTGTTCTTTTAGGAATTAGTTCACACCATTTGTTATTCGGAGTGTTCTTTTGTCTAGTGTTTAAGATGAAACTCCATTCTATTCCAAATAACTAATTATCTAATTCATAAATATCAGCAATATCACGGTAGCGAAAGCAATTTCATAGTCAGTGCAAAAAATGAAAATTTAAAGTAATGTCAAAAAGAAATTGCAATTACAACTTATGTTTTGAAACCTGTTACTTGTCAACATTCAAACCAATACAAAAGTACAGCTACCATGTCGGATGCTGCCAGTCACAGACTTTCCATACAAGTTGGCATTGGGAAAGTTGTTACACAGTATTTTTTAAAACTCTTTTGCTAAGTAAGTTTTCCATTTCATAAATGTAGGCAATATCCTACACCATAAATCAATTCCTTAAAAAACAAAAACTCCCTCCATTAAATATTAGTCTGCTTTCATCATATCTTGAACATATACTACACCTATTGCACCTAAAATATTTTCAACTATTAAACGGGGTTGCATAATCTCTTTTTTGACGACTTCACATCTTCACTTGTCCCAATAAATATAATCCGGCTACCCAAGTTATTATACTGGTGACGTACACTTTGTCAACAATACTTCCCCTCGAAATGTGTCAACTTAGATAGATACTTTATTCTCTAAAAACTAAATACAACTTGCCCAAATGTCCGAAATATTGAGAGCCTTAATCCATAAATTGGAAACTCAAGTTTAAAATACTAATAGATTCAGTTAATGATTACACCAGGCAATGGGCTAAATAAAGAATAAAGAAGACGTGAATACTCTTTCCATGTCGTTAAGGGTGTAAATAAAGGCAACAGTAGTATACCGCTATTCGAAACTCATAAATTGATAGAAAAAAAACAAATCCGGGCTACAATCTAAAACTGAGGGAAAGGCATTAAATATAAGAGGAGAACAACGACACAACATTAAAATGTAACACACACACAGAAACGAACTAAGCATTAGACAAAATCCGATGAGAATAACAAATATAACATTAAACTAAATACATGAATTTGGGATAGAAAAGTACCGTGACACGTCTTATAGTAATGTGAATTCACACTCAAATATAAGAGGTAACAAACGTCACAACAGAAACACAACGTTAAAATGTAACACACACAGAAACGAACTATAATAGAACAATGGCCATATTTCTGACTTGGTACAGGACATTTTTTTTAAAGAAAAAAATGGTGGGTTGAACCTGGTTTTGTGGCATGCCAAACCTCCCGCTTTAATAACAATGTTAAATATAACATTAAAGTGACAACATACCATTACAGGACTACAACAAGGCATGCTAGGTTATTAATGCAAATCAGAATTAAAAATCTTAATGGGTCTAAGAACACTTACACTATATTTATCTTTGAAAACCCAAAAGATGCTAAACTCATGTATTACCTCCAAACACAAATGTTTTTTCACTAATACACTATATAGTTTAGACTAGTATACCCCATTATAAACTTAAAGCAAGATTGAAAGAATTAGTCAAACATTCTTTCATAGATACTTAAATACAAATATTTTGTTTTATGAAGGGATATATCATACTTTGTCAGAAACCACTCTGATTCAAGCACAAAACTATTTGAATATGACATCAACCAGACGCTTGCCTTTTTATTTGATATCATATTCGTTACGCTCAGAGGACGTGTTTTTTCAACGAAAAATATGCATTACTAGGGCACTTATTGTGCTGCTCAATTATTTGTTTTAAACATGCACACGAGGCAGCTTGTCAGGAAGAATTAGAGAAAGCTAGTTATATCTTTAAACATCACGTTATGCTATATTTTTGATGTCCTCTCACTAAATATTTCAAAATTGGTTACTGTGTTGAACTTATCTATCCCATAGAAATGAAATAAAGGAGTCCATAGATAAAATTAGGGCTACCTAATACATGTATCATGGGCTAACATGAAGCAATTGACAATGAAGATCGATTGAAAACAAAATATTATGACAAATAGGATGATTTCAACTTCCCATTTTTCCTTTTCTATGTAGCGTCCTTCCAGCAGCTTCGTCGGAGTATATATTTTCCAATTGATATGATTTTCCAGCTCTTGCATTTCTTATTATGATTTCTTTGATAGATGAATACTTCTAACAAACCAGCTTATTGAACAACCAAGGGTTTCCAGAGATAAGTTGAAGCAGTTCTTTTGAAAGTGTTACGGTCGACTGTTATGGAATATTTGTGTCACAGACAACCAGGGATATGTTCCAATCGTAGTTACAACAAACACATCCTCTTTTCTTCGGTTGTGTATGTTTGCTTCGTTTCATGTCCTAAAAGTTCACGCAGAGAATTTATTTCTATGAATTGAATACTTTTATTGTAATTGAATGAAACTTCTTGAGGGTTTATTTTTTGTGAAATGATACTATACATGACCGTTGCACGCTTGTTGTCGAATCGATTAATAAATAAACATATCAGATCAAATGGTCAGATATAAAACAATTGTCTTTCCAACAATAGCTTTCTACAATCCATTAATTAGTCGTTTGTAGCATCTCCATGATCGAAGTCATCAAATAATAATATTAAGTTTGAATATCAGATCGGCTGCCAATGATAAAATTATAAAGTACGTCATTCGATGAAATTAGCAGTTTGCAGCTAAAATTAAGCTCAAATAGTGTTTGTCCTTCTTCAATTGTCCTTCTTCAATTTTTAAGACAACTGATTCACCTCTCAAAATTCATTCATTCATATATTAATTTCATCATTCATTTATGCTTTTGTTAAATGATTTATTATTTTCTCAATTTCTTCTTTCTTTCTTTCTTTATCTAGCTATTAACATATCAATTTATTCATTCATCCATTCAAACCTATAGGTAGTTTCCCTTGTCAAACCTCCTTGCATTTTCGTTGCTCATTGTTTCTAAACTATCCGTTGCCTCTGATCAATAGCTTCAAAGCAACGGTGAAGTTTCTTTTACCTTAATCCATTGACCACTAAAGCAATTATAGGTTAACGCAGCTTTTATCTTTTCTTAATACAAGCATTATCGATCAAAATTATATCAATATTTCACGACATCTACTATTTTAGTTATTCATATGAGCAAGTAAAAAACGTACCAGTCCTTGAGTCAATAAGTAGGAAGGATCAAACAAACAAATACACCATTTAAACCATACAAGGTGGTTTTTTTCCTACTGCATGTAAGGGTGTCTCTACCAAATACATCGACTTGCTGATTCCTGATATTAAGTATTTAATAAAATACTTATTAAAACAACATGAAATATGAGCAAACATTTTACACTCGAATAAATGACAATTTAAAGAAAACCATATTGATGATAGTTGAAAAGCTATATTTAATATTCTCCTGATTTCGGTCTGCTAATGCGATTGGTGTGTCATATTACTTATTAATTTGGACTTATTTCTAACAAAATAAGCGGATGATATATAAAATTAGCAACACATTCATTATATTCATTCTTTGCCTTGCATATTGCTCTCTCACTCGCTGATAATTTTAGCTGTTTCTTATGCTGTAATTCCATTATCGTGGAATATTTGTGTTAACCACAAACTTAGGTATTCAACATATTTCAAATATCAAATAAGCTGAATGCATTGTTTTTAAAACTACAAAATCAAGTATCCACGAAAATAGTTTTCCTTTATTCGAGAAAATTTTTATGCAATAAAATCTGCAACTATACGGTGTATTTTTTTTTATCAATTAGTTCTGAAAATTGCAATGGTACATGTACGAAAAATTTACGTTCATTTCAACTAAGTACATTTAAAATAGATATAGTCAATTCAATGATAAATCATCCCAACACCACTCTCTACTTGTATCAAGCAATGTGGTTGTCTGAAAAAACTGTAATAGTTTTAGAAACAACTTTAATCAGAACAAAATATCAACAAAAGATCTATATAAACATATCAATACGGCGAAACTTGTCAGTCGACTCTTTGTAGGAGTGATTTCCCTTGTTTGACGATATTTACCCTTTTTATGATTTGAGAATAAACTTTTTAAAAAGATAGAGAGAAACTGTATACAAACAAGAAGAATAAAGGCAACAGTAGTATACCGCTGTTCGAAAATCATACATCGATAGAGAAAAAACATATCTGGGTTACAAACTAAAACTGAAGGAAACGTATCAAATATAAGAGAACTACGACACAACAGAAATACAACATTAAAATGTAACACACACAGAAACGAATTATAATATAACAATGGCCATTTCCTGACTTGGAACAGGGCATTTTAAGAAAAAAAAATGATGAAGAAGGAGATAGTCACGATTTACAAAAAATGTAAGAAGACAAATATTTTCGGTCCATTTCTTCCAGGATTTATTGCCTTTGAATCATGGGTTTTTACCAGTATATGTTAGGCAAATAGTATTTAATCAAAGAAGTTTGAAATTAACTGATTGCAGTTTAAATGATAAGCAATACACAATCAACAAAGAAGAATTAAGTTTATAAATTTATAACTATAGTCTACAATGTTTGTAATTGAAAATCTGTTTGTATTTCATTCTATTTGTGCTACATAAAGGCAACAGTAGTATACCGCTGTTTAAAACTCATAAATCCATGGACAAAAAACTAAATCGAGGTAACAAACTAAAACTGAGGGAAACGCATTAAATATAGGAGGAGAACAACGACACAACATTAAAATGTGACACACACAGAAACGGACTAAGCATTAGACAAAATCCGATGAGAATAACTACAATTGTTTTTCTGACATTTTACTTGATTGTGTTTTATGAAGCCAATGTTGTTTGTTTCTTGTGATAAATCTCAATTAAAAAAATATCTTGGTTATTGCATAGACAGCCTTAATCTTAATAAATATATAGTAAAGAAATTGTTAGTTTGTAACTCACCAAGTACATGCAATCTTTTGGAGCTTACATCGAGATATGCTGAGTTATAAAGGTACATAAATAGAACTTTCATGTTGGGATTAAATGCTGAGATTGACACTACACAATAGGTAATCTTTTCAATCATACAAAAAGAAAATGATATTTTTACAATACACGCCCAATGAAATGTTTTATTTTTTAATGTACACGAAAACATGTACTTTTTGTATTTATAAGAAGACATGTTTTATAAAAGAGGGGCGAAAGATACTAGAGGGACATTCATTAGATGCACTTGAATATTGCATTTATTTGTTTGGAAAATTTAGTAGAAATATATTTAGGCTTTTATTGGTTATTGTTGGTAGTTAGTAATTTCATGGGTAAATCTTATTTTGTTAAATTATACAAACATACTTGTTACTTTTCACACTAGATTTCACAATGAAAACATTTTTCTTTCGTAGTGTTAAACTGCGTTTGAAATGAAAACAAAATATTTTTACGTATGCTAATGTTGTTAAACAATTTATAAAAATTTATAATTTTAACGTACAGAATGTAATGCGATTCAAAAATAATACAACATTTGAACACAGACAATGTAACACACACGAGTCCATTCAATGTTGAAGTATTTGAACTTATTAGACATTCATGAAGAATAAGTTTAATTACTTCAAGTCAATACATATTTTAAAAGCTGGAAAAAAGTCCTAGATCCCAAATAAAATGAAAAAAACAAAGGATATGGGGTATCCATTCATGACACAAAATCAGTACATGTATAGCACAAAAACATACAAAAAGCAAAGGAACAACTAGGGCTTTTATTGCTGTCCTTCATCTTAAATTCACAGTGAAGAATGTCAAAACGCTAAATTTAGAGAAAATATAACTGTATGTTACGTAAATCTAAAGAAACGAGACAACCTAAGCAGTTTGATATTGGTATATTATAAAGTTTAAAATGGTAACTATTTTACGATTCAAAATATTCACTCTTAAGACTCAAGATGTTTGTTTTTTAATAAAATAATGATAACTACAGCATTTATTTTATTACCTTCCTTAAAGTATGTGTACACATCTTCTTTAACTTGATGACATAGTTATAATGACTCAAGTGTCTGTTTACAGATTGGATTCATTTCAAGTTCATTTTGAATCTTCCATTTTATATTCGTCTTTACGTTATGCTATAGGACGTAAAAAAAAAAACAACCAATCATCAATTGTTTTGCCCCATTTATGGGCATGATGTTTTTTGGTCTGTATGTCTGTCCGTCCGTTCGTTCGTCCGTCTGTCGGTCCCATTCCAGGTTAATTTTTTGATCAAGTTTTGATAAAGTTGAAGTCTGATCAACTTGAAACTTTGTACACATGTTCCCTGTGAGATGATCTATCTAGTAATTTTAATGCCAAATTAGAGTTTTGACCCCATGCAATTTCACGGTTCACTAAACATAGAAAAAGATCGTACGGGTGGGACATCCGTGTACTATTGACCCATTCTTGTTGAACAAATATCTAATTAATCAAAGATCAGAACTGCTTCATATTATATACATGTCTCATGGGCGATCAACCAATTTTTGCTTTCTTCTTAATTATGTCTCATGTGCAATCAAACCCTCTCTTTACCATAGTAGTATGTGTGAAATGTAAAACCGGTTCCTTTTGTTTTCAAAGATAAATATATAATCAACAAAGAATTTGGAATGATATGGCTACAGTATTAAATTTTTTGCGCAGACAAGATAAGGCAAGATGAACGTACAAACCGCCCAACCATTATTTTTGGCAAGCCTGTGCTTCACTGGTAGGCAATGAAAGCTACAATCCTCTACGTTAAATGCTAAATAGAGAGATCGTATGAAAAATGAACCCCGATACGTAGCAAATATTCCCCCCACGAACTCTTTGGTTTCCATTGCAGCTTATTAATTATAAATTTCAAAGAGAACACCTTAAGTTCCAAACTGGGACCAATTCAGGAACCGGTCTCTTTGGTACATTCAAAGAAGACCAATCTTATCTCTGTGGGAACACAGAAGAATATAACCCCAAATATAAGCTAGCGTACAATGTGGTAACATGTTCCATTTTCATCTTGCCATATCCCGCCATACCCACTCACTGCCAAAGAAATAACCCCTGAAACAACCCCAAATTAAACTGGTTGGTGCCCCTTAAAAGTCCCGACCGAGTTTCACTTGTTATTAAAATAATCTAAATTTAAGACAGTTCTCATAATAATATTAATTTCACTGAGGAAAAACAGCTGGTCCTCCGGATGTCATGAACTTTTCAAGTGCTCCTTGTAAATTATTTAGATAAATATCATTACCAATCTTTGATAAATGTGGAATTTTCGTTAGCTATGTTGGCAGTTTTGCACTTGTTTGAAAAACGCATGAATGACGTCACGAAATGACGTATTATTGATGTGATTAAATTAAGAGCCAATTAGGATTGATTTCGGAAAACGGAGTTAAACTTTTATTAAAACAGTTTATCCTTATATGACAAACTTAACTATTTCAACTTTATACATATATTATAAATGTTTGGGTGAATTTTATATAACCTTCCGGAACACTTGAGATCACCCCAAGTTTTTAGAGCTGAGAGGTCTGTGTTGCTCAGTCTATTGTTTTCAATGCTGTGTTTGTTGTACTGTTGTTAATCTAACAAGACTGAGAACCATACACCTCACTAAAATCCAGGGTACCATCTCAGGTGCTTCGAAAGGAAAAGTAAAAAAAAAGTGTTGTTTAGAATGTATCTTTAACGAATAGTAAAAATGTTTTACAGGTGCTTTTTGTGCAATGAATGTTGAAAATAAAGCACCAACATTAAACGGTACCAATTTTACTGCACAAGATATGTATTGCAACAATCATCGTCTTCATTGACGTTCGTGGCTAATGCTCATATTTATTAATTACTTGTTTAGAAAATTTCGAATTTTTGAAATACTAAGACTTTTTTACCTCAGGAATAAATTACCTTAACTGTATTTGGCAAACTTTTAGGAATTTTGGTCCTCAATGCTCTTCAACTTCGTACTTTATTTGGCCTTTTTATCCTTTTTGGATTCGAGCGTCACTGATGAGTCTTTTGTAGACGAAACGCGCGTTGGCGTTAATACAAAATGTAATCCTGGTATCGATGATGAGTTTATTTAAAAGTACGACGTATATAAATTACCTAACACTAGTATCGAAAGATGAACATATTGAAAAAGTTATGAGACTGGTTACATACTCCATTATGTTGTTTGCTGTTCATCTAAGTATCAATTTTATGAATCAAGCCCTATTCAACTTTTTTTTATATTATACCTCAATGGTGTACTACAACAACGGTGTCCCAGGTTAGGTGGGGGGTAAAGTGCACACAAACATGGTTAATATCGCCACATTCTCTATGTGGCAGTTAAAAGCCAGAAGCCAATTATATAACTCTTTATATGACAAATTGCAATGTTTATAAATACACAACGTCAGTACATGATGCATGATGAGTTTGCGAAATTGAAATCAACAAAAACAATAATATATATATTTAACTAGTTCTTTTGATGTCTCGTTTTACATTTTAAACATCGATCTCATACAGATCCGGTATGCAGTATAAATTAAACACTTAATGCAAAACAAGAAAAGAAAGAAAACTTTTATTGAGATTTTTATTGAGTTTTTAATGATATCTCCCTGTAAATCCCAATAAAACTTTTGACTTTTTCTTCTTCTGTCTAATGTGAAGAAACGTGACTAAACTAGTATGTACCAGTAATTAATCCAATAACTTAATTATTTGATTATTTGTTACATGTAAGAGCTTGAAACTTCGGCAGATCCGTTGCTGTGTCCCATGCCAATTCTTCACAATTTGACTGACCGAATTAAACTCAGACTGCAAACAAATTTATAAGATGAGATTAATACACTCTAAAAATATCAAAATAAATGATTTTTAAATCTGTACATAATAGAAAAACAAAGGATATGGGGTATACATCCATGACATCCTGAAATCAGTACATGCACACAAAAAAATCACACATGTTTGTCTTCAATATAAATATTTGGTTACAGAATAACTGGGTGTATATTGAACCAAATCTGGTTTTTGGATATTCTTAAAAAGCCAATAAAGAAATAAACAACGGTATTTATTTCTAAAATTAATATTTATTTCTATTGTTATGCTTTGTACAGGTTGGATATTTTAGTGTTGGAAAATAGTAATTTGGAATGTTCATCAAACTAATCAGCAGTTTTTAACGTAATTCAATATTTCAGTTTTTCACATTAGCATCTTCCACCCAAATTTCTATAAATAAAATTGAGAATGGAAATGGGGAATGTGTCAAAGAGACAACAACCCGCCCAAATAAAAAACAACAGCAGAGGGTCACCAACAGGTCTTCAATGTAGCGAGAAATTCCCGCACCCGGAGGCGTCCTTCAGCTGGCCCCTAAACAAATATATACTAGTCCAGTGATAATGAACGCCATACTAATTTCCAAATTGTACACAAGAAACTAAAATTAAAATAATACAAGACTAACAAAGGCCAGAGACTCCTGACTTATGACAGGCGCAAAAATGCGGCGGGGTTAAACATGTTTGTGAGATCTCAACCCTCCCCCTATACCTCTAACCAATGTAGTAAAGTAAACGCATAACAATACGCACATTAAAATTCAGTTCAAGAGAAATCCGAGTCTGATGTCAGAAGATGTAACCAAAGAAAATAAACAAAATGACAATAATACATAAATAACAACAGACTACTAGCAGTTAACTGACATGCCAGCTCCAGACTTCAACTAAACTGACTGAAAGATTATGATTTCATCATATGAACATCAGGCACAATCCTTCCCGTTAGGGGTTTAGTATCATACCATCATAACATATATGAAAAGAACATAACCCGTGTCATGCCAACAACTGTTTTTAGAATAAATGTGCTTAGTTCCGATGCAAAGACCTTATCAGTGACTCAATATTAACGCCAAAATATGCAATCTTTAATGACTTGACAACAGTATCGTAATTATATCCCTTCATAATAAGTCTATTCAAAGGTTTTGTAAGTTTCTGAGGTGAATACTGACACCTTTGTGCTTTATAAAGAATATTACCATAAAAAATTGGATGTGAAATACCTGAACGTATTAGAAGTCTGCATGTTGAGCTATATTTACGAATGATGTCTTTATACCGATGATAAAATTTAGTAAATGTTTTGACTAGTTTGTGATATCGAAAACCCTGGTGTAATAATTTTTCAGTAATACATAAATTTCTCTCGTTAAAATCTAAAACATTGTTACATACACGAGCGAATCGTACAAGTTGAGATATCTAAACACCGTAAGATGGTGACAAGGGAACGTCACCATCTAAAAACGGATAATTAACGATAGGAAATGAAAAATCATCCCTTTTATCATAAATTTTAGTATTCAGCTTTCCATTAGTGATATAGATATCAAGATCGAGAAAAGGGCAGTGGTCATTGTTAGTATTAGCTTTATTTAAAGTAAGTTCAACAGGATAAATTTCATTAATATACATACTGAAGTCGTCATTATTGAGAGCCAAAATATCATCCAAATATCTAAAAGTATTATTAAATTTGTTTATCAGATGTTGTTTCGATGGGTCTTTGCTTATTTTTGTCATAAATTGTAACTCATAACAATACAAAAACAGGTCCGCAATAAGTGGTGCACAGTTAGTCCGCATTGGAATTCCGATAATCTGACGATATACGGAATCCCCAAAGCGAACAAAAATGTTATCTAGTAAAAATTCAAGGGCATATATAGTATCAAAGCATGTCCAATTAACATAGTTTTTTTGTTTATTGCTACTAAAAAATGACCTAAAAGAGTTTGAACATATATATTCACATTCTGATTTTTTGAATACCCATTTAATTAGGTGTGTGAATTTTTTCTTAATGAGAATGTGAGGCAATGTGGTATACAGGGTAGAAAAATTAAAACTTTGAACAGATTCAAAATCACCAATATAAGCATGCAATTTATCAAGTACTTCTAACGAGTTCTTGACACTCCAAAAGTAATTTATTCCACTATTTTCGAAGGCCTTATTTGAACAATTTATTATCAGGTTTTTAATTGTACCAAGTGTGCTGGTAATTATTTAATTATGTACATTTTGTTGATAATCTTTAGTAAGAAGTGATAGATTTTTCGCAGGATATAACTGTTGGGCTTTTACTTGTGTTTGAACAGTGACGTTCAATTGTAAAACATTTGCACTAATGAAATAAAAAAATCTCTATTTACTGATAAATATCTCTTTTGATATATATGATAATAAACCTTCAAAAGCCTGTATCATTTGTCATGGAACACCAACTTTCACTGGGCCATTAATTTAAATACTCGTGTACTTCTAAGTTAAAGATGTAATTTTCATAATGATATTCAAACATATAAGTACAAGTAGCAGTGCGTGGAATAGGCATACTGACAATGCATTCTATTTTACCAGGAAGTCACAAAAAGGTAGCATGCAAATACATAAATTAAATATATCAATAGGTTTTCAATATACAATTTGATTGATAGCTGGTTCAATAGAAAACATCTATAAATAGTTAATTATGCATTAACAAAACGAAACATGTTACCATTGTATAGGGTATATTTGGTAATTATATTATAAATCACCTACGCACCGAACACTTCAGACATACATTTGCAAGTTTAATTTACATTTGACACTCTCCCTAAATAAAAAAGGGTATTGAATATAATAGTCATTCCTGTTCTGACTGGACGTATTTGTACAGCACTTCATTACTGTGCAAAATAAATAGTATAAACAAAAGAAAACAAAGGAAAAACTAACTAAAATAATATTGACGTAAGAAGAAGACTCGTATTTAAGCTCAATCGTGTAAATTTCAATTTAACTGCTGCTATAATAACACCGAATCATAAAATTGTGGAATGGCGATTTGATTACAATACAATAAAATGGAAACAACGCGTTATAAAATTCATTCGCTCGAAGCGCTTTTTCTTGATTTGCCTTAATCAAGAACGATCAAAAACGAATATTTGAAAGCCAAAGAGGAATAAGAACCGAAACAGTATAGGAACTGCATGACAAAAAAGGACATTTGATAAAAATAAGTAGCCAAATCTTTGTCTGGGGTAGTTGAAACCTTAGTCTCTTTATAATTTTAAAATTTCAGAAAGGTGGTTGGTTATAAATCATGTCAGTACCAAAGTACCAAAGTACTGACTACTGAGCTGGTGATACCATCGGGGACTGAAAGTCCACCAGCAAATGTATCGACCTAGTGCAGTAAATAATGGAATAACAAGTTATCTTACCCTTCCGGAGCACCTGAGATCACCCCTAGTTTTTTGGTGGGGTTCGTGTTGTTTATCCTTTAGTTTTCTATGTTGTGTCATGTGTGCTGTTGTTTGTTTGTCTTTTTCATTTTTAGTCATAGCGTTGTCGATTTGTTTTAGATTTATGAGTTTGACTGTCCCTTTGGTATCTTTCGTCCCTCCTTTATCATTAAATTATATGCGTCCGAAGCACTTTTCTGGATGTACCTCCATAAGGAACACTCAAAGCTAAGTATTTGAAAGCCAAGGATGTATAAGAACCGAAACAGTTAAAGAGCTGTATGACCAAAGAGAACCTTCTAAAAATATGCTACTGTCAATTTTGCCCGAGGGAGTTGAAAACTTAGTATCTTTAGAATTTCAAAATTTCAGAAAGTTTTGTGTTACCCCCCTCGGGGACTGATAGTCCAACAAGGAGAGGTATCGATCCGGTGCTGTGAAAATTAAACAATATGACAGACATGTATTGAAAGCTATATTCCTACTATATAACAATTAAAAACGAAAACACAACAAATAGTCACAAAATGGCTGCAAAAATCACCATGCTTACGAGCAGTCTTGAAGTAAGTATCCTAGATTGTGAATATTAATGTTAGCTTATGAATTTCCAAACCAGTTGTCGAAAAGAATAAACTGCAGTCCGTACATTTTATGCGTAATAACATATTTTGTATATCATAAATCATCATTTGATTATATAATTTACTTCTTTTTCAAATTAAATTATTTTGTGCAAATTTGTTTCTTTAGAATGTTTTGTCGTTGAAGCTAGTCATTGGATATCTAACGTGTATTTTGTTTACATGATAAGTGAACTAAGTTTTTTCTTCTTAATGTTTCTTTATATCTTTTTTTTTATTTCTTATTTAAATTGCTTTTTTTATTTATTATTTAAATTTTTTATTTCTTATTTAAATTGCTTTGATAAATGATGTTTTATCGACTTTTAATGTATACTTCGGCTGTTGTTTGCTCTATGGTCGGGTGGTTGTCGCTTTGACATATTCACCATTTCCTTTCTCAATTTTATTATATAAAACTTGAAATCTCCTCTGAGATAACTTTTAATGTAAGCATTCTTGTAAGTGCTTTTTTCATTATCATATTTTTCAAACATGTGACGAACCATTTACAACTGAGCTGATTTTCTTCAACAGAATATATTAAGGGTACAAAAGCAACGACAAATTTAATATTTAAGTTTGGGAAACCCCGTTACATTCATAAACACTTGGTATGTAAGTAGTGGTATAGGTGGTGTCTAGAGTTTTACCAAATGAAAGCATAGGAGTAATTTACGGCCACTCAAAGCAGTCTGTGTTGTGTACTAATGTATTGATAGTGTGATCTCCGGTGATTTTTCTTTCTTTTTACTTATTGTAATCTATCGAAAATGGGGTAAACTTGTAAATATTTATTGCAGAAAATCTAATCTGAACATACAAATTATTTTTTTCATACCCATGCCCTTATCTGAATTGTTAATTTATAAGAAAATGTTATATTAAGGTATATAGGATTGTTTTTCTGAGACAAGTGCCTGTGCGAAATTCCCCTTCTGTTGACCTGTCAATAATATATCAAATGATTGAAATCGAAATATACAACTGCGTATATAATCATTGACCTGGCATTAAAGTTCATAGGGGGTGTTCACTACAAACCAAATTAAAGTCGTCCATCTTTACTGCGCTAACATACACCCCCAAAAAAAATCAATTGTATATAAGTAAACTCATCATAGATACCAGGACTAAATTTTATATATACGGCAGACGCGCGTTTCGTCTACAAAAAGACTCATCAGTGACACTCGAATCCAAAAAAGTTGAAAAAAAAACAAAGTACGAAGTTGAAGAGCATTGAGATCCAAAATTCCTAAAAGTGTTGCCAAATACAGCTAAGGTAATCTATGACTGAGGTAGAAAAGCCTTAGTATTTCAAAAAATTCAAAATTTTGTAAACAGTTAATTTATAAATATAACAATATCAATGATAATTCATGTCAGCACATAAAGTGCTGACTACTGGGCTTGTGATACCCTCGGGGAAATAAATCTCCGCCAGCAGTGGCATCGAACCAGTTGTTGTAAATAAATTCATCATAGAATACCAGGACTAAATTCTATATATACACCAGACGCGCGTTTCGTCTACAAAAGACTCATCATATTGTTGTCAGGCCAGGCCAGTCATCTTTAATTTGTAGCACTGGATGTCCATTACTAACGGGTAGTACTGATATTTGGTATTCATATTTAGTGGAGATAGTCCGGATTTTTCATACTTTTGACATTATATAAAGGACCGTCCTCTGACTTCAAAATTAAAGAAGAAGAAAAACTAGTCAATTTCTGCTTCGTTAAATGAAGAAAAAAATATATGGAATAATGTGAAAGTGTTTTCCCAAATAACACAAAAACAATTATTAACATAAAAATTTGAAAAGCCAAAATATGAAATAGGATGACAACTAAATGGGTCTTACTTTGCATCAGGGAGTTGCAACCTGAGAGCGAATTCAGTGCTGGATTTCAACTGAATTGTTTGGTATAAAACTGGCTGCAGTTTAAAAGTAACGAATGATAAATCGATTGAAAGAAAAAAATCTGTGTCACAAACCTATACTAGGGGAAACACGTCAACTATAAGAGGAAAACAACGAAACAACAGAAACACTGAAGTGCAACAAAAACGACAATGCAACACACACAGATAAGACATATTAGATAACAATAATCATTTTCCTGACTTGGTACAGGATATTTTAAGAACAAATGTTGGGTTGAACCTGGTTTTGTGGCTAGCCAAACCTCGCGCTTTTTTGAAAATGTTAAATATAACACTAAAATAACAGCATTACATGACAGGAATACAGTACAAATAAATGCAAGATCTTTCAGGACAGGGTTAGGATATCTTAGCTTAGTTCATCCTAAGACAGCTTCGAGATGAGGTCTGAGATATATCCTAGAATAGTCATAAGAGGATCATAAGACATATCTTATAACAGGTCTTAGGATAGCTTTGTGAAACCGTCCTCAGAATTACAACTAAAAACGATAAGACATTTAACAATATCCGATCATAATTACAAATACAACATCATTACTAAATACATGAATGTTGGATAAACAAATACCGTGCCACGTCTTATACCAATGCGAATTCACACTCTGCAAATCTGTCATATTCGAGAATACCGGTAGGTCGTGTTCGGTACTTAGACCAGACGTGTAAATGATAAAACACAATCTACAAAATTTGAGATGGGATAAAAATGTGCTTTGTTAGTGTAGACATAGACACGTCGTATGAATCAACCAATTCGTGATGTTGTCCATAAAATTTACGGAGTGTCATTTATAATCTTTCCCATCATACCTTTGTTGGAGCTGTTTATGCGTAAGGAACACATTCCTGTATATGCAGTCCGTATAGTGTGAACATGCACGAGCACAACGTATCTACTGACATATGCAAGCACCGTATGATGAGGCAACGGGTATATTACTGCTGAGAAATGGCAAATTGATAATTGGGAAGTTGAAATCGTTCCGTTTGTCATAGATTTTATTGTGAAGTCGTTCTAATTTTCAAAAAAGAGATCGAAATCCGGTTTCGGTTTCGAGACAAGTTCGGAACCGGTTCGGTAGATTAAGTAGAAGGTTTATTAAACCTATCATTAACTGAAACCAGTTTTGAGGCAACAAATACGCACACAGTTTTTATAAAAGTACACTTATATATGTATTTGTAAGCTTGAATTACAGACTAATTGTACCATTTAAATATCATGCCTTCCCCGAAGCACATTTGTATATCATGGCAGCCATACCTAATCTCCTCATTTTTATATTTATAATGCAAGAAAGAAGGTTTACATGCAGACAGCGTGTGCTTCAAATTATACAAATACGAAAAAATAATATAGTTATGTCTGTCATTCTTGTTTATTTTGTTCATTTTGATTTAGCATTAATCAAGCCTATGACTATTTTTTTAATTGTTTAAACATTTTTATTACATGCACGGACCTTTTATAGTCTACTTACTTCACGGTATGGGTTTTGCTCAGTCATTGTTGAAGGCCGTACATAATACCCATTAGTCTCATTGGCATTCGTACAACAGATCTCTATTTTGATGTGTTCATTACATACTAGTATGTAATGCTGCTTGTAGTTATCACTTACTCAACAATCATTCTAGTATTAAATAGATACATGTAACTTATGTGACATATACATAAATAGGGAGGATTTTCTTTACGATAGATATGCAAACACCAATAAAAATGAAAGTTAATGACCATATTAAGTTAACTTTACAACGTAAACATGGGGAGAAAGTACACGGTATAATGTTTTATGCTGTTATATTGTATACTTACTTACACACGCTTATGCTTCAGTTGACACTAAACATATAAAGTTAATAGAAGTAGAAAATAAAATATAAAATTTCTTCGGTTTTTTTTTTTAATAAAAATGAAAATTGTTTGTTTGCGTGTAAGATATATCGTATTTAATGTGAACACATTTTTTTTTATACATATATCTATTGAAAGAGTCAATGCTCTTTAACTTCGTACTTTATTTGGCCTTTTAATTTTGTTTATTTGAACATCGCTGATGAGCTTTATGTAGACGTATACATCTATGGAGCGTTTTAATTATTATGCAAGTCTGTCTATAGATAGCTCTTGCAAAAATGAATTTCCAAATCTGCATGTCTCTAACACAGCAACAGGCAATAAAGCATCAATTGGTGGGGAGAAGACATTTTTAGCACTTCATTTCAGCAATGGTGATCTAAGAATTATAACTGCTTTAAGCCATTTTGTACAGAATATTTGGTTGCAATAAAGGAGAATTTATAAGACCTTTGGGTTCTAGAATAAAAAAATGTACAGAAATAACACCCTTTTACATCAATTAGACATCATTCTGTCAGTCTTTATATGTTTGTGTTTTGTCCTATATATTTGCATTGGGGCTTCAAATAACATTTGTATTAACATCAAATACCGTCAAAATAGCACATTTTGAGATCTTGTCATCAATTTTTAGATTTAAGAAACAGCGTTATCGAAAAATAAGTTTTCCTACAAAATGAATTTACCAAAATGCTAATGTTTTTAAAATATCTTTTAGGGTAAAACTATTGCTCATATATATTTTGGCAAAACATTATTGTGAAATAAGCTTTTAACGTTGAATTCGTTTTATCGTATCGAGCACCTAGTAGTAATGTTAATGTTAGCGAGTGAAGTCAAAATTGTAAGCGTGTGTTTTTGAGTTGCTGTGTTGTTTTTTTTTACACGAATGTATATCCAATATCCTTTGTTTTTTTTTTTGTTTTTTTTTATTATATTAAAATATCTTTATGTTAGCAAATATCACCTACTACTTACACACAATCTCTGTTAAAAAATAGCATGAACTTTAGTAAATATTTTGACATGCAAAGTTTCTAGAACCTTTATGTTACCCATTCATATTTTACAACGATAACCCCATAAAAAACAAATACTGAGTATTCAAAAAATAAGAGTATATTTTATTTCAATAAAACGTGAACATTGTTTATGCTTTGAAGAAACATTTAAACTTTCTTCTTATTATATTTTAAATCATACTACATTGTATATAAAATCATGTTGTACTTTAATGTATAATTTAAGAGCTCAGGATCGTTTAGGTGTGACAAAATAAAAATACCACTAAATTCCTGCAATTAAATAGGCTCAATTTATGATGACCACAAAATCCTTTAGGCACGGTACGAATTATCGATCTAATTTTAAGAGCCATTATCAAAAGAAATGTTTGTCTTTTCTATATTAATCCTATAAGCTACTGTGGTATATAAAAGTCAGTTTCCAATCCTCTAAGTAAAGAAGGATTTACCTATGTTTCTTGTATAAGAAGATTTTCCTTTTGTTCAGCAGTCTTTGAGCTTTCTTTAGGGCTTGAAATACGGGGCACTCGGTCAACAATCACGTGACACCCCCAACGATGATCTATTTTAAACTGGGTATATAAAGAGAGCACTCGTGTAGGAAGGTCGTCACAGTAGAAGACAACTTCTAAGTAGCAGCATGTATAGGAAGGTTTAAATCGCTACACACGGATTTTAAATGGTTATATCTTAATATTGATTTTCTGCTTTCTAAAGATCTACAATACGCACATATGTCATTATTAGACTGAACTTTTATTTAAAAGTCCATTAAGTTGGAAACGTTTTCTAATTATCGTTTTTTTTCCCCATTTCGACATACTTCCTATTTCTTAAAGGGTAATTGACCCAGAACATCGATCAGTTAATATATACAATGAACAAATACTTTTATAACTAGCATAGACAGTTAATTGACAGTAAGGTTAATAACAGTCTAGCAAACATATTCATACATGTTAAATTTTTATTTGGTTGTCCTTTATAATAGCCTTGAAAAGTAATCAATGTATGTAAAATACTGAATTACTTTATAAAAGAATTTCTTTAAATGTACCAAGTAAGGACGCACATTTTTATAAATTCCCGACTTGCCTTTGCCTTATGACTTCATTGGACTTTTTCTTACCTACCGAATGATAAAAGTGAATAAAAAAATTCTGAACTCCAAGGAAAATTCAAAACTGAAAGTCTCTAATCAAAAGACAAAATCAAAAACTCAAACACATAAAACGAATGGATAGCAACTGTCATATTCCTAGCTTAATGAATGAATTTTCTTATGTAGAAAATTGTGGATTAATCTTGGTTTTGTAGCTAGCTAAACGCCTCACTTGTATAACAGTTGCATAAAATTCTATTATATACATAACGATGTGTGAACAAAACAAACATACATATTTTAGATGAGTTAAGTATGGCGTTCATTATCACTGAACTATATAGCTAGTATATATATTTGTTTAGGGGCCAGCTGAAGTACGCCTCCGGTTGCGGGAATTTCTCGCTGCATTGAAGACATGTTGGTGACCTTCTGCTGTTGTCTGTTCTATGGTCGGGTTGTTGTCTCTTTGACAGATTCCACATTTCCATTCTCAATTTTATAATAGGTAAAAATGACAACAATAGGGGTACAATAGTCATGTTATAATCTTTTATTAAATCACTGTTAAAACAAGGAAAAACAAAAAGGCATATAGACAAAGATTATTGACAACAACGAAAGACAAGAATACAAAAAATTACAATAGCGAAATAACACAATAACGGGATGTATGTGTACCAAATAGAATTAGCAGTATATCATAGATATGTCCATGGCAATATTCACAACTTATAGGAATAAAAGCATCGATTGGTTATATTCATATCTTACAGGGCTACATGTATATCATTGGTTATATTCACATCTTATAGGGCTAAAACACTGGTTTTATGCACATCATATAGGCTAAAACATTGGTTCCATTTACATCATATATGGCTAAAGCATTGGTTATGTTCATATCTTATAGGACTAAAGCATTGCTACATTTATACTATCCAAACGTGTCATTTATCACAGCAGCATACAATGTCATTGTCCTGAAGTAACTGAAATATACCATTTATTACCCTTGTAAGGAAAACAGTGACATACATTTATTTTACAAAAAAATGTAATAAGAGATGGAACATGATTTCCGAATTAGAGATGTAAACTTTGATGTATAAGCGTAACTATGGTTTAGTGACATTTAACTGGGTATCAAATAAGGCCTCTTCTCTTATTTCATTCCCCGATCAGCGAACTTGGTTTTTATTAAAGGTAAGATGAGCTGCCCCTTTCGACATTAAATTACCACTATATATCATATATACACAATTGATTCTTGTTATACAATATCAACAATGCTACTCAGAAATTAGAAATACTATAAAGTGTAAAAAAGAACGTAAAACCTAGTTTTACATTTCACCAGTCATGCAACACGATACTATAATAGTTGTAGCGACTAATACAAGTCATTGTTCAGGTTCATGAGTTTGATACCTCATTTTACTGTCTAATCATGATCTTAGTAGAATAACAGAATGGGGACATCGCTTTGGCGTGGTTTTAGCATTCAATGAATGTGTACGGTTTGAAATAGTTTATAAAGGATACAATGAAAAACGAAATGAAAATTATTAAGTAAAAGAAAATCACAATGACATCAATATTGCAAATATTTGACAGCATACAATTTGATACAAGAGACTGCACATGCGCGGTTGACAAAAAGGTCTGAAGTCATCAACTGAAATATTTGAAATGGGGATCAGCTTTTTTCACAACGTGCATCATAGTCCGGAAATTAATAAGGGTTGATCGAATTGATAATATACAAAAGGTAACAAGCAAAAAGTCCCTTATTTCTATACAATAAGAAACAAGCAATAGATAGCAAACCAGATATCAAATATATAAAAGTTATGAGATGCGGTAAGATTGCTGATGAGACAAATATCAACAAAGGTCAAATGAAGTGGATGTAAGCAATTATAGGCAACCGTATGGCAGTGAAGAAAATGCCATACCATAATGTCGGCTATAAAAGGACTCGAAATAAAAAATATGAAACTATTTAATTGAGAAAACAAACGGCCTAATTTATAACAAAAACATTTACGGAAAAAACAAAAAGACATTTTTGCAAAGTACAGTAAGTGCTAAGATATCCTTTATAAAATTTCTTACATATTGTGCATGTATCAAAATATTCGATAAGGTCACTTTTAAAGTTTACTTATGGCCTTCATACTTGGCTTATGTTTCCTAAACATATTCGACTTTCGTGTACCAGATGAAAAAAAACCAAGAATCTTTAAATAGTCCTTCCAACTTTAGTAGTTCTTGTTACCGTTACGGAAGGTTTAAAGAGGCATTATCTTTCAAGGTCGCATTTACCGATTTGACTCAAATTCTTATATAAACATACTAAAACGTAAATCCAAATTCCACAATTGCATGACTTCATAATTTGTATCAGCATTTCATGTGTATTTTAGTCAAGACGCCATCTAAAATTCACCATCGAGTTAACCTCCGAAGACTAATCATTAAACCCGATGTAACAATGAATTGAAAAATAAATAAAAACGAGCACCTGTAATTGAAATTTTCTGATTGGATTCTAGTAATCGGTTAAAAATAAGCTCATCGTTGTTTTTACCTGTATAAAAATGATTTTTTGTGTGTGGATCGAATCTGTAAATGAAATTGTTAACCTTTGTTTTACTTTCAGATTTGTCACTTTTTTCATTTTAATAGCTGAACATGCTTAGTATATACGTAACCTATATTCAGCTTAGGGGTTTAGTTGGAGGTCAAATGAATTTGGATTCACATGAAGTTGATTTATTGACAAGTTATACAACATCGATGTTTTGAGCTTATTTTGACAAATTCTGGTCAAACTGACCCGAATTTGTCAAGATGTGCCTGTCCCAAGCCAGGAGCCTGTAATTCAGTGGTTTCGTTTGTTTATGTGTTACATATTTGTTTTTCATTCTTTTTTTTATATATATAAATAAGGCCGTTAGTTTTCTCGTTTGAATTGTTTTACAATGTCATTTCGGGGCCTTTTATAGCTGACTATGCAGTATGGGCTTTGCTCATTGTTGGAGGCCGTACGGTGACCTGTAGTTGTTAATTTCTGTGTCATTTTGGTCTCTTGTGGAGAGTTGTCTCATTGGCAATCATACCACATGTTCTTTTTTTATATTCTTAGTACGAAAAATTTATTCAAAATTCCTCTGTTATTAATTTTCAAAACATATGTTATGTCACTGACACCGTTGACTTTTCATACTGACATTTCCGAATTTTCTGAACATATTCTGTTTTGTTGTTGATGTTCTATGATAGTTTACTGAGAGTATATAATTTTTCTGAACCTAATTGTCCTGTCTGTGATTTCAATGCTGTTCACTCATATACGGTTGTAGGCTAAGCTATCTGCACTACAAATGTTATTATGTATGTTTAACGTCTGTATTTACCTGTTAGAAGCTAGGAGTCTTCAGTGGTTGCTTTTGATTTTCTCGTTTGAGCTGTTATCTTTTTTGTTACGTCGAGGCCTTACTTTTTAGTATGGGTTTAGTCTTTTGTTGATGACCGCACGGTGGCATATAAGTATAAACATCTACGGCATTTGGTCTTTGGTTTATTATAGTTGTTTCGTTAGCAATCGCAACTATTATTCTTATTTTTATATTGATCGTGTTAGGCGTGTAGACAAAATTGCCTGGCATGACAGACTATTCTATGAAATAAAACAATACTTTCAACGGTGGCTAAATCTTTTTTTGTATGCATGATAGATTAAACCGAAAGAAAACACAATGGTTTAAATGCTTGATATATGCTTTTTTCACACATGGCAGATTAATCAGAAAGATGACACGAAGATTTCAATGCTGCTTTATGATTGTTCAGGAATGACAGATTAATAATAAAGATAACACAATGTTTTCAGGCATGACGTAGTAATCAGAAAAGCAACACCATGCTTTCGATGCTGGCTATATGCTTGGTAGGGCATGGTAGATTAATCAGAACGATAACACAATGCTTTCAATACTGGTTGTATGCTTGTTCAGGCATGGCAGATATATCAGAAATATAACAATGCTGGCAATTCTGGCAATATCCTTGCTCAGGCATGGCAGATTAATCAGAACGATAACACAATGCTTTCAATACTGGTTGTATGCTTGTTCAGGCATGGCAGATATATCAGAAATATAACAATGCTGGCAATTCTGGCAATATGCTTGCTCAGGCATGGCAGATTAATCAGAACGATAACACAATGATTTCAATACTGGTTGTATGCTTGTTCAGGCTTGGCAGATATATCAGAAATATAACAATGCTGGCATTTCTGGCAATATGCTTGCTCAGGCATGGCAGATTAATCCGAAAGATAACACAATGCTTTCAATACTGGCTGTATGCTTGTTCAGGCATTACAGATTAATCAGAAAGATAACACAATGTTTTCAATACTGACTGTATGCTTGTTCAGGCATGACAGATTAATCAGAAAGATAACACAATGCTTTCAATACTGGCTGTATGCTTGTTCAGGCATTACAGATTAATCAGAAAGATAACACAATGCTTTCAATACTGGCTGTATGCTTGTTCAGGCATTACAGATTAATCAGAAAGATAACACAATGCTTTCAATACTGACTGTATGCTTGTTCAGGCATTACAGATTAATCAGAAAGATAACACGATGCTATCAAGGCTAGCTATTTGCGTGTTCAGGCATGGAAGATTAATCAGAAAGATAATTCAATGCTTCCAATGCTGGCTAAATGCCTGTTCAGGCATTGCAGATTAATCAGAAAAATAACATAATGCTTTCAATGCTGTTCGTATGCTTGTTCAGATGCAAATGTTTATTGACTATCATAATAATGCATGCAATGAAACTTAAGAGTTTAAGTTTTATGTCTTTACAGTTTGAAAGTGATAATCAATTTAATGCATTTAATCTTCGGTGAATAGCTGATATATGTTAAACAATCGTATAAGCTTACAAACGCAAACATAGTATCTTAGATAAAAATAAATATGGATGAACTATAAAGTCTTAGAAAGATGCCACCGACTAACGTAAGAGTTCATGCAATCCCAATTGTTGTTACTCGTAGTTTTGCAAGTTTGTAACTTGAGTTGCATGGTTTCCACATGAACACTTTTAAAACACAAATTTATACAAAAACTGCTCCAACAGATTTCTGCATAAGAACGACCGAATGTTAGATAACGCATATTGTATGCTTGATATGACGACATTGATTGGCCGAAACGATTTACCTCTATCTCATTAGAGGAATGTTTAACAGTCTTATATCATAAAGAAGCAGAATAGAAACTCCGATCTTCAAGAAGCTTAATCTGTTAAAGCACCTGGTATGGGTTCGTTTGGTTTCAACCGGTTCCATAAGTTTGGTTTATCTTGGTTTGTTTATTAAAATGGATTAACGATATTCAACAATCAGAAAAACGGAAGTACATTACCGCTCGTCTATGAATTATGTCTGCATAGTTTGTCCATTATAAATTGTTTACAAACTCTTATTTTCTCTGAAGATGTTTTAAGTAAAGATATTTAGTTGGAAATTAGATGTTTTCAATTTTTACTGCATTTATATTTAAAAATTTTATATCCGATTTTATTCGGATAATTATATCCTCAAATCGAAGTTGTGAAAACAAATTGAAATGAAACCCTAGTTTCCATTTAATTTCTGTCAACAATTTCCTCCACATGTAAAATGATAAAAATCGCCATATAAAAGTAATATGAAATGATCGCGTTATAACTTTTTAGATCAAATAAAGTTCTTTGTAAACTTTTCACTTCGGATATTTATCCAACTTTTAATGTCTTACACGATCATTCATTCTATTTTAAAGATGCAAATTTTGTTTTTCAGAACTACAAAGTTGTCGTTAAAGAACTAACAAAAAACAAATAAAATATACAGTAAACTAAAATAACCGAATTATAGGCTCTGGTCTTGGGACGGGCACATACATAATGTAGCGAGGTTTGACATCGTAGCGGGAGCTCAACCCTCTCCTAACACGGGAAAGTTGTACAACATCACAAACCAAGAACAAACTGTACACAACAAAAAAATATATGATAAACAGCAACAAACGACTAAATTACAGTATAATGGCTTGTGTCAGGAAAGTTAGAATGTATGGAATAATATTTGCCGTGGCACAATCCAACATTGACCTCAGATAGTGATGTAACAGCACAACATAAGGACAAACTAGAAAATCGTTTTAAAAGGCTTAACTTATTGGGTGGACACAAATTAAACAAAAAGAAAATGATAACTGACAAAACGAGGTATTAGGGCACAAAGTATAAATCTGTCAGTACCGGTCGTTGCTGAATTTTCGTTGGAAGCCAATAACAACTAATAAGTAAATCAATTATCTAAGGCTAAACTATCAATCAGTACACATCCAAGGATTAAGTGTAGTGTCATAAACATTCAGAGAAAACAAACATGACCTAGTATAATGCCAAATTTAGATATCGACATAATGTGAGACCGTAATTGTTCATAGCAAATTACAAAACAATGATAAAACTCAATTATAAGAGAAAGTAAAAAAAAAAACCTGACAAAATCAAGCGTTATCAACTAATGGAACACGCAACCAATTTGCATATTTCTGGCTTGGTACCGACATTTTCCGAAGGAAATGGTGAGTTAAATCTCATTTAAAAACTAGCTAAACCTCTAACTTGTGTGAAACTGAGTTACTTATAGTTCCGACACATTGAACATAATATATATAGTTATGTTTTAATTTTTTGATAAACAATCAATGTTTGTACCAATAAAAACGATACCCAAAGATGTTATTTCAGTGTTAAATTGATAACCTTCCAGAAGAAATGTATTTTAAAGATCAATAAGTTAACATGGATTGTATCGATATCATTACTTTACGAGAAATATACACAACATCACTGTAAACATTCATTTAATCTGTGATTTCCCGATTGCAAATAGTTTTCTACTCTGACGTACAAACACAATCTTAAAAGAATTTAGTAAAGTCATTTGCGGTAACGAAATCCAAGTTTGATGTGTTTGAGCATTTGATTTTCCCATTTGATAATGGACTTTCCGTTTTGAATTTTCCTCGGAGTTCAGTATGTTTGTGATTTTACATTTTACCACTGATACTAGATAACGATCGTCAAAAATTAAAACGTCACTTAAAACACGATCTATGCGAACAAGTTGTGATATGTAAACACCGTAAGATTGGGACAAAGGGACATCTCCGTTAAAAAAAGTAACGATTAACAAAAGGAACTAAACATTTAATGGGCGATTGGTGCCCATAGGAATACCGACAATCTGTCAATAAACTGTATTGCCGAAACATATGTGAATGTTGGCAAGGAGAAAATTTACAGATGTAAATTAGTTTCTCATGATTTACATATTTGAATAAGTGCTTTATAATAGTCAAACATGTTTACCAACGTTGCATCACTCTTTTCTTGTTTAGTAGCTAGTAAATATTGATCAAGAAAATTTTCAGAAAATAGATTCTGTCCTACAAACTTATTTTGACACCTAAAACAAATTGTTTTTAAATTCCCAATTGTTGACTTTGATTATTAAAGAAATCAACATCTCCAATCAAAAATCCGAAGCATGCAATTCATTTACCCAATTACCGCATCGACAATCTCTAGTTAAAATACACATGCATTGTTCATTCCATAAAGAAGAATATGATTTGTAACTTGTGTATATTGATGCGAGTCGTCTGTTACATGTAAAATTCAACCGTTCATATTTTGATATACTTTGTCCTTGATAATGACATGCTGCATGTAGGATGATATCTATTTTCCATTGGTGAAAATAACTTTACAATGATATATCTCCGTTGAGGTGCAGACGGATAACTGTTGGCCTGCAATAAATCAAGATGAGAATACATTGTGGGCGGTTTTGTCGGGAAGGAATTTTAAATTCTATAACAAAAACCCATTAGTTTCACATGGAAGCATACATATTTCATTGAAACAATGGTACACATGTACTAAGGAAACGACCATTCATCAATTGTTCTTTTGTTTCTTGTAACAAAACCTTGATTTCGACTTAAAAAGATAACCAGTTTCATATGAATAATACTTTTGAAGTAGAAAATCAGTTTCGAAACTCAATGAAGATTTATTTTATTGATTTATTTTTATAGCGGAATCGAACACTTTGTTCTCACCTTCACATTGAAACAATTAAGTAAAGATAACTGCATGCATATCATGTATATAAAAAGTCAGAAATATAAACAGTTTGTTAATAATGTGACTATTTTCTTAATGGACTGAGAGGTACATTACAAGAAGCAATAGACTTCTTGATATATTAACAGCAAATGTCAACAACACAAGAAGAACATTAACCCAGCAGCATGATAACCGTATTTTCCAAAGCACAGTGTACTGATACTGATGTATGTGAGTAAAATCAGTATACATTTGTGAATATTGAACAGTTTTATTTATATATTTTGGGTCTATGCCTAATATTAAAATCACCGTTTTGACTTAATGCACCTAGAAGTAGCCACATACAAGGACACAAGACTACATTTTCCCACACCATTGTACGTAAGAAACACTGAACCCACATAATAGATCTTTTAAACATTAACTATTTTATCTCATCTAGAAAAGTTGTATTTCGTTTGTGTTTTTAAGGGAGTTTCTTGTTTCTGTTATCTTTACATACAATCGTTTTGGTTTTCCGGAAACAGACTAAATAGAAAATACAATTCGGCATCCTTGTTATACGACATAAGTATGTTTTGTAAAATAAACATAGATATGTATAGAGAAAGTGAGAAAACACATTTCGCTCTATGTCAGCTAGCTACCTTCGATGGTCTGCATACAACTTATGTTTGTTAAAATATGTAATTGGATCTCTTTTGAACCTATTTATATTTACATACTTTACTTAATAGTTTGTACAGTGACGGAGCAATTTCTTCCTCAAAATGGGTTAACAAGTAACCGTATGTTAAGGTTAGAATATACAGATTGAATAACAAGTTTGGGGGTGGACGTCACATGACCAATTCATTTTGGATGGAAAAAAAAGAAATAAAAATGAAGTTTGTTTTATAATTTGACAATGTTATTCAAGGTATCTCAATGTAAAAAATGTACATTTTTATTTAGTAGTAAATCTTTCGATCAACACAATAAAAAAAAAAACTCACGAATAGTCATTTGATACGGTGCTTTTTTTGTCCGCAATTTGCTTTTTGTCCGCTTCTGCTCCTTTGACTTGTGATTTTTGATTGCGCACTTCTTTAGTGTGTGTGTTGCTTGTTCTTCTAACAGCTTTATTGAACATATACCATTATTTGATATATATCGCTTTCAGTGTATAAAAAAGAAGATATAAACTGACACAGTTTTATACATTCGTCTTGACTTCCCTTGAACTTGCTGTTAAAATGATGGATCCATGCAGAAGTTAACAACAAGCAATAAGAAGCCTTTTACTATTTAAAAAAATATTACGTCACAGTTTCATATATAACTGTTATACAACACCGTGAGAAAGAGCTATTTGTCTCAGAAAACACTTTTAAGGAAATTTATTACAATCTACAATTGTTCGGTACAAGAATATTATACAACAGCAAAACTATCAGTAATATTTTGATACACTAAATTTTCGTTATTTTCAAATTAATTTCTCGAAAGTGAGGCTCTACAAGTCTAAGTTTAGAATTGGAATTTAAAAGATATAACATAGGGAGAAATATTAAAACTTTTAAGTATCACCAAAGGTTAAGTTGCACGAATCTACAATCTTTATATATTTTATAGACATAGCAGAAACCATATAGATTCTAATAGCCTTGTTACATGTCTGAGCCATCGTAGAGATAACAACACCAATGAGATATCGGAAAGGGGAGGACTCGATGACCACTATCCTTCAACACTGAGGTTGTGGGTTCACCTTCCCTCTTGATTGACCCAGTTTTCCTGCCAATGATTTTCATTGAGTACTCCGATTTTATCATTTATCCAACAAACAAATCTTGTCGTTATTATATAGAAAAGAGACCCGAAAAGGGCATTAAACACCAACCACCAATCAACCAATAAGTTCACTTTGTCTTGCTATCGATTGAAAACATAAACTTCATTAATGAACATTAAGTTGGTCTCAGTAAAAACATGAAAATTTAAAACATGGTCGAAATACTACAATGCACAGAAATGATGAAAGTTTTCACTTTCATAATGTTAAAACAAATTTAAAGATATAGGTAATCATCGGGAATGGCCATTAAGCTAAATTGAAAGTTGAAAAAAAATGTATTTATTGATTTATCATGAAGTTACAGTAATAATTTCGAAATGAAAAAATGTTTGTCATTATTTTTTTTTACACCCATTCTCTTGTTTCGTGATGTATTTGAGAACAGTCAAGTTGACACATACGATAAGATCAAATTAAAATTTGAGAACGTGCATTTGGTATAAACGGGAACCAGTACAAGTATACATCCAGTTAGATAACAAATTTAAAATTATGTGTATATTTTGATGTATGAAACAACACATTCTTTTGTTATATATTTGAATTTCAAATTACCACTTCTTACACATTCATATAACGAACTACATTCCAAACTTATCCACAATGGCCGATTTTTTTTATTTTTTTTTGTTATGTAATGTTCGTCCGAAGCCGAAAAAAATATATTGTTCGAAAATGCAGGAAATACGTTGAATTTGTACAAATTTCAGGTGAAAAACTGTATTTAATGCTCATTCAATGTTACAATTTACACATATTTATGCCGTTTTCTCCATGTTCGTTTCATTCTTTATAGATTTAATTGTGATAACATTTAAAAAAAAAACCACTTCCTATTTAAAATATATGTTTAAGACGGTTGAAAAAGTGTATTTTACAGTGGCCGTCAACTTTGTGCACGATTAATCTTACTATGAATGCAAAACAGACACAAAATCTGCCAAAATCGAAGCTTTTCACTTTTTTTAAATGAACCTTTGCGCTTTAATTTTAGGGACATTTAATTTGAGTTATACAATGGTAAAGAGTTTAAAAGTTAATTTAATATAAAAACACACAATACATTCGTATACTTTGTATACAGATAAACTACTTCATTTTTCGCCATCATGCTTGTGTCATATGAGAACGACAACACATCATAAAAGTGCAACTGGAATAAATTCCTTATAACAGCCCTAAATCTTTCTAAAGAAAAAAAAACACGAGCAGCAGGGGTTGAAAAAAAATCATGGTTCGATTTTCTCAATTTGAAACATGCATGCTAGATAAGTCATGGTGGTACAGTTCCATGGAATATTCACGCAATAGAATATATATTTTCAAATTTGAAATTCACGAATTATATAAGCTGATTGACGAATGAAGGTAAAATTTTAAATATTCCACCCTTAAACCCTTCGTTTTCTATACGTTTACCCGAATAATTTTATTCTGATTTTGTCGTTGTTCAGAATAACTTTCAAAAAATATGTGAACATCTGTCCATGACTTTGTTTAGTTGGGTTAAGATTACAGGACAACTATCATAGGTAAAAAGTACAAATTGACGGTCAATTTATTCCAGGTGTATTATACTTTAGAGCGCAAATGTCCTTTCGTGTTACAGGAAATAAAGCGCAAAAATGCAGCGCCCGACAAATGTGAGCTTTTTTTTCTAGGAGATCTTGTCATTAAAATTCAGATATGAGCAACAACTTAACTCAGTCAGATATTTTGCTATAAAACTTTGCGTTTAATTTACATTTTAGGTTAATTTGTTAATCTCCACATGTTAATGCCGTCATAGTGACACCACAAATGACTTTTCTGCACTAAAATGCAGATTATACTAACCTTTAATGTATATAAATAAAATTAACATAAATTAAAAAAATTGTATAAGTTTATTACTTTTTGCAATTTCAGAGTCCAAAAATGGCCCCCTTTAGTTTCAATTGTCTGTCGAAATTTATATTCCACTGTAAAGGTATATAAAATAATAAGGTGGATAAATAAAACTGAAAATAAAAGCTATTTTTAACAGATTGCCGATTGTCGTTTATAAAGTTTATTACGGTATTTGCAGTTTCTCAAACAAATTTTGTAAGCTGTAAAGTATATATAGTTACAAAGTCTAACGACTTGAATTAATATTGCACAGTACATAAAGTAAATTGTAACTATCAAATGAACTCTTGTAATGAAAAGTTCTCTTAAAACGAAGTATTTTACAAAAAGTACTTAATATTTCTAATATTTTTTGTTCAAATTTTATGTTTATAGCTTCATGATTTGCATTTCTTTGATGGGATATTACTTTTATATATAAAACACATCTATGACAATACATTTTTTTTCATCATAAAAACATGAAATTTGAGATTACTGGTTAACACCCAGTTATAAAAATTTATCGACATAATACATAATAACCTGTAAAAATTGTCAATCATTATTATAATAATAAATATTTTTTAATATGTTTTTAAACAAAAAACACTGAGATTAAAGGACTAGCGATGATAAAAGTATCCATAGGTTCTATTATCTCTTATGTTATGAAATAAAATTTTAAATTATCATGCAAATCATCTTTACTTTTTAACTTCATAGAAAACTTACATTACGGAATTTGGGTATTCAGACGTAAGGTTTCATTCAACGCATATGTGTACTGTTATGCCACTAATCGTGGATAGGGGAAAGGTTGAATAAGCAGAACCATGTATACTACTAACCCTACAGAAATAAATGACTCGAAAACAAGTTTTTACGACTAACCAAAAAATCTACATGCCCAGTCCAGTGTAAATGTAGTAGTAGTGCCAGTGAGTTTTTTTTTTTTTTTTTTTTTTTTTTTTTATATAAAAAGAAGTCACAATGCTTTGCTTTAAAAATGCATAAAATTAACGAAAAAAATAAATTGAAAGTTAAAAGTTTTCTCTGAAAACAGAAAACGCTTCACTATATCCTAGTTCATGAGTAAGTGAGACGCAACTTTCTGTGAACAATTTCAAACGGCACAAACACTATAGTCTTTATTACAGCTCACCTCTCTTTTTCTTTCTATTAATGAGAAGAAGAAAACCTAGGCACCGGAAATCTATTTTTAGTATCAAAATGTCTATAGTATTACTCTACAATATCAAGGAATAAATCGTACTAACAAGGTACAACACTAATGGACGATACCATATAAAAATGCTTGCTTATACAGATACTGATTTCAAAAACGCTGCTCTGAAAGTTGAACGCAGGCTTATAATACATATGCACCAACGTTTGAGCAGCAGATACAAAAGATGGAATGTTCGGATTTAAGTTATTTAATTATTGAAAAATACCACTTTGTTAACAATGTCTACTGAATTTTCTCCATTATATTTGATACTAGATCGCTACACTTCAGTTGTTTTCCTTTTAATAAAGATGGACAACTTAGTGTTTATCTTTACAAATATTTACATAAAAAGGACATTTTTATCAGGATCTTCAATCTAAAAGTGGACAATGGGGACATGCTGATTTTTAGATAGAAGGTGTAATTAGGTTGTCCTCTTTACAAAAAGGTGTGGAGTTTGATGGTCAAATGACAAAGGCTTGTATAATTTAAAAAAGGTACTGGTTCAGTCGATATCATCATTAACGGTCAATAAATTGTATATAATCCCGATTTTTTCAATTCCATTGTCCAATATAGGCGTGGTTATTATTTCAAATTTGTCATTAAAGTACAAGTTGTAAATAAAAAAAAACAGTCGTAGCTCAAACCATAATTACACCAGTTTTGATATTTACTATTATAAATCTTTTAACTAAACACTTGAAATAACAATTTTGATTGTTTGATTGTTCAACAAACAACATACAGATTTTATAATTGTCTTCTAGTGTGTGTTATCATTTGTATCTACCCATTCAGTGCATTACGTTTGTGCGCATTACAATTACATTTGCGCGCAGCTTTTGATTACAATTGCGCCCACTTATTTGACATGCGCCCTATCCATTAGCTTCACTTTAACTTAAACTTGTAACCCAAGGGCATCATTTGATAATATTTCTTCTTTATCATGTTTATGTAGATTTCGAATTTTTAGCGCAAAAGTTCCTATGGAAATTGTTAAACTGCAAAATATTGAGAGGGACAATCTAATTAGTATTTTGTGTAATTCCGGTGATATTGACGACGAGTCTCACTATATTTTAGAATGTTCGGCCATAGACGAAAGTAGACAAACTCTACTAAAGCATCAGTTTGTCAACAGACCAAACATTAAAAAAATTCAAGGTCGATGAATAGCAACAATCCGTCTGAACTTTACAGTCTGTGCAAGTTATAAGAATAATTATTAAATGTCTAGAATCTGCTGGGTAACTACTGTATGTCTCTACTTTACATTTGTATCTAAAATTTATAGTATAAAGATATAAGAAGATGTGATATAAGATTGCCAGTGACACAACTCTCCATTCAAATCACAATTGTAAATTTAAAGTAAACCATTAAAGGTCAAAGTACGAACACCAAACTGCAACAGTGGCGGATCCAGAGGGGGGGGTTCCGGGGGTGCGCACCCCCCCCTTTATTTTGGCCGATCAATGCATTTGAATCGGGACATATGTTTTGCACCCCTGCACCCCCCCCCCCCCCCTTTGCCCTGGCCTAGCACCCCCCCTTTCGAAAATTCCTGCATCCGCCACTGCTGCAAGCTATAAGGGGCCCTAAAAAAATCACTAGAGTAAAACCATTCAAACAGGTAAACCAACGGGATAATCTATTATAAAAAAAATGAGAAACGAGAAACACTTATAAACCACATTAACAAACGACATTCACTGAACATCAGATTCTTGACTTAGGTCAGATGTAAACACATGCAGCGGGTTTAAATGTTTTAATAGGTACCAATCTATACTCTACCTGAAACAAAAGTTTAACATCACAACAAAGAAGGACACACTTTAAAAGATCAATTGAAATGGCTTAACTTCATCAAAAGACATATTAAGTGAACATACACTGAACGAATAAATTTTATCTATGACACAATGTAAATACAAAATCAATAAAATAAGGGGAGAGATATAATACAATTTTAGAAAGACAACCACAACATAAATAAATCTTTGAATGTTTAATGAAGTCTCATGATAAGAAACTGATTAAAATGACAGTATTCGTGAGAGGCAATTGATAATTTTAAGTAGAAAAAAAAACTGTTGGAAGAAAGAACTATAATTTCATCACTTCATGCAAAGTCACTGCCGAAATACCCAAGAACTTTCCCAAGTTGTAACACATTATTTTCCCTTGTTACGTTTTCGACATTAAAATATAGGATGGACTGCGATAGTACGTCTAATATAATAAATATTTACTCGGTACATCCTATAAATCCGTTTTCTGAAAATCAACTTTTTTATTGCTTTGAATAATTTGACATACCGTGACATTATAATGTTAATAGCAATCACTAGGTTGACCCCTATGTGTTAGGGTTTTAAGAAAACCCTCAAATTCCGTGACCATAAAGTTTGAGATTAGATTGAAAATTATTTAATTATACTTCATGAACCTTTGACCTGGCTAGGATATTAAATCCAATTCTGAGAAGCGTAAAAGGTCTTCGTGATCGACCAATTTTTTGTTCACGGTATTTTGGTTTCCAATTCGGATATCTGTCGGTAAATGACCAGTCCATTCACACGGTTATTACAAATGAACAGTCATATTCAAATGTTAAATACTTGTTGAAGATTAATCTATTTTATTTAAAAATAGCAAGGTATTTAAACCGAAAACGAATTATAACGATATCAGTCTACATGCGAATGATTGTAAAGTAACGTTAACTTTAATGAACTTTTTCATGTAAATAAATCAATTTTATAGGTAGTTTGTATAATTGTGGTTTTTAAATTTTAAACAAATTCTATTAATTAAAATAACTTTATACATATGTACAACGTTTAAAATTCTGATTTAAAAGTCTGACAAGGAGAATGGGATAATTGTCCTGTTTATACGTGTCACTGGAATTTCAATATTGAAAGATTGTTATATCTACTAAAATAGGTGATTCTTAAAATATGTTTAAAAGATTTTCACCATTTTTATACAAATAAAGATATTTAAACCTTCATGCACCTGTTTCTGTTTTAATTTCGAAATAAGAATGCTAATAATTGCAAATTAACTAAAAGAACAATATATAAGTAAAAGGTTTTTGAGAGACAAAGTATATCATAGTGAAGTTTGGAAGAATGATGCGGTTGACATTTCATTTCACGTTACATATATCATAAAAGACATATGACATGACATGCTATCGTGTCAGAACTTTATAGTGTATATATAGAATAGATCCACGCCTATTCAAGAACAGTTATACGTCCTTGGCTTTCAAATTTATGGGTTGTAGCTTTCGTGATGAAGTAAAATCCATAAAAGAGTTTGGTTGCACCAAATTGAAAAAAATATCATATATAAAGATACGACATTATGAAAGATTCCTTGACCTTTTAAAAAAAATCTTACTTTGAAAAAATTGACTGAGATCTGCCCCATCTAACTGCGGGATCACTAAATATTTTGCATGTAACGAAAATTCCAAATTAGAAGTTATATTTTGTTATCAGTCGAGTTTAGTTAGTTCAAAGATGGTATACGTAATATAAGATACGAACATTCTTGTTGTACATCAGACACTATTACATAGGAGCAGGACAGACATACAAATGACAACAGAGGAAATACATCAAAGTTATATCAATATATAAAACTAGAATTTTGAATATATTGATGTCTCATTTTCACAAGCAATGAACACCTAAAAGCATTGTAAGCTTGAAAAAAGGAGATATTAATCATGAAAGCTTGAAAACTGTTCTCATTTCTGATGCATGATATTAGAAAAAGTATGTCTAAAACAAGCAATTAACCATTAAGTCGTACGCGTGTTATTTATATTATTCAAATTGTGTTGTCTTCATACATGGAAAATGGCAATGAATTTGAAAAGTGACTGAAAACTAGAAAGATTCGATGTCATCTGTCTGAACAATAGGCATAAACTTATCTTTTGATAATGTTAAACATTTAGAAATATCTTATTTCATGTCCTGGTTTAGGCAGTAAAAACCGCCTTTCATTCCTATTACCATACTTCATAGATCGTGATGTTTAATGAATAGATTAGATATCCTATTGTTGACTTGCACGTCAAGGTCTTTAAGAAGTTTAAATAATTAAATTTAGATGAGTGAGTTACGTAATACACATCTATGTGTTCATTAATAAACAAAACACCCACTTAGAAATATTTTTTTTAAATGCAAAGAGGGATTATTGACACAGTAAAGCTACTTTGACAAAAAATGATATTAATGACATTTTCTATACACTATATATAAGCCTTTCTAATGTATGCCAATAATTTACGTAATATGCAAGATTGGTATAAATTTTTCCTAAAAAGGAAATAAATAAATAGCAGTAGTAATGAACTGACATTAGTGAGTAGAATAGAGGATGGAAACGAGGCATGTGTCAACGATGCAATAACCCGACCGAAGAATAGAAAACATCCCAATGGGTCTTCGACGCTGCTTGAAAAAAACCCATTCTAGTTTTGTCCATTACCTTTTACGTCTTATGTGCAAATACGTGACATGGATTGAATTACACTGAAATATCTTATAAGTAACATCCGAACACAGAAAAAAAAAACACAAATATACCAGGCTTATACATGTGTACGACAGATGCGTGTTTTGTCTAGTAGTGCCCGAATCAAAACATTTGGAGGGTCAAATGAAAAACTCAGCTGAAGAGCATTGAAAACAAAAACTTTAATATTTTTTATACGCTCCCCATATTTTTTTCTAACCCAAAAGAGCACGTAAAATGAATATAGATGCACAAAAAATGCAAGATATAATTATAGATGTCACAAAAGGGAAAGAAACTCGCTTAAAAATGAGAATGAATATTCCGTTTTCAAAAATCTTATTGACGAGAATATTCAATTTCATCTATAAGGCAGCATAGACTCCGTGTTCAATATAATTAAAAGTTTTTAAACCTTCCCAATTCATTCGAACGACCTAACATTCCCGGCCATCCGTGTTAAATCTCTTTCACACAATGTCACCAGTATGTATTACATGTACAATATCCAGAGGATACAAAACAAATAATTAGTTCAGTAAATAGGGTCATGACCTGGGTGTAACTGAGACTCTTAATAACGTTTAAAAATTGCCATGTAAGAATTACAAGTTGGGCCAACAATTCGTACATCTATGGCCCTGGTAAAATGGTCGATTAAACAAGAAAATTATAAGTATCAACGATGACCAGACACCTGTGTTCAACGATGACCAGACGGCTATGTTCATCAGTTCTGTTATGTATATCATCTTAACATACTGTAGTCGTTGCGCCTTCTGGTACTTTACGAAAATTTTAAAGACAAATTTCAATATGCCTCATCATCCCCCGAGATAAAGCTGAATTGAGAACTGTCCCATTATTGATTAGTCACATTTAGAGATAGTTTGATATAGCTCTATCGTCATAAAAGCATGAACACAACTTGTAATAAACATTATTGAAATTACATCAAACTTTTTTTTTTTGCGGCAATCAGGTGGTCATCAAGAGTCCCTTAATTCTTTTCCGGCCTATTTCATTTTTTTTATATCCGGTTAGATAGGACCTGTATTTTCAGGTATCAACTAGGACACTAATAGAATAGCAAGTATGTAGACACGAAAACCAAAAGCAACTTTTTATTCTGAAATCCAACGAAAGCATGTTTGATGTTGGTTATAATTTGATTATATGAAAGGTTTTACTCATACATGTACCAATTGTGGGAAAAGTCGATTCAAGAAGTACAAAAAATCTACGGCAGTTTTTTTAGATGAATTCCCCGTGGCAATATATAAACAAAGTCACGGAGAAGACCATAGAACTTTTTGAGAGAAAAATCCATCATATGAACATATTTATTTTTCTTTTATTGCCATAAAACTCCTTCTGTAAAGCTTGGGTGAATTGTTTCTCTCCTTGCACATATGACCAAGGTGTATCTTTATTATATAAAGATCAATTGAAACTTTCTCTATTTTTTTAGATCGAAAATAATATAGTTGGTAATGGTTGAGGGCAACCCATCAAATTTTTTGTTGTTGAAAACAAATTTAAGGGTCATAGAGTATTCTAATAATATTTCTTTCTAAATATTCGATCCTGTCTTTAATTTTGAATTTCTTCTCAGCCACCGAAACGCAAATGGTTGCTCCTATTTGTGTAAAAAACGATATTCTTTATTCGTTAACGCAAAACAGAGCGGTGCACATATAAAATCCTTATAAATTAGTACACGCATACTGAAAAAGTATTGAGTTTCAAATTACCAACAAGTTTTAAATATTTACATTTGAATAACCAAAATCGGATAAGGCTTCCAAAGTATAATTAAAACCCACTTAAAATATGAAATACACAGGCGCACAAATGGTCAGCATTTAATTTTAAAAGTCAACATTTGACACTTTATAATATATGTTAAATGCAGAAGTTTTATTAAATTGCATTAAGATTAAAATCTCCAGATAATGAGCACCTTGCCGGTAAAATATGAAATGTATGTTTAAATTTTAAACAACGTCAAATCCGATCGCGAAAAACAGTTATATCAGTTATTGCTATCTTCATTTCAACTGTATACACCGCCGGTACATGCATTTCGACATTTTGAAAATATTCAGAAGATAAAGATTCTAAATATCTCAGACACAAGTTGATTCTAAACTGTTTTTGTTATCATTTCTATGTACCTTTCGTTGTATAGCTCTTTGATACGCATTCAAATACATTAACACACTTTGCTTTGGAAACTTTTTGGTTCTGATGTTCCTGATGGAAGTAAATACAGAACAATACCATATCTAAAAAGTGTTACTTTGGTTTCAAATTTATTCTCATAAATTTTTCAAATTTTGTTTTGCTTGAAATTTTAGCGGATTTTATGTAAATTTTAAACCGAGTTCGCGTATGGTTGCATTTTGCATTCTTTTAACGGAATTGCGGAACTCTCTCCCACATATATTCCTATTGATTTTAAATTTTCTTTTGGAGGTGTTGGAGTTCGGTTTGATTTTGCATGTTATCGAGAAAGACAAGAATACAGAAAAATACAGCAGTACATTTAATTACGTTATATGCACGATTTTGAATAATAAAAACAACAGTCTGAGACAAAAAAGAAACTTCTCTCTATTCTTTTTGACGCAGGACGAATTGTTACCATTTTTAAATGTCAATACATTATGCGTTAACGTTAACGAATGAAAAGATATTATTTCTCTATAATGATATATCGGCGAATGACTACCTGCTTAATAATATCTCTCATTTATATACTTACTTATTTATAAAGCGTCCCATTTTCTGTCCCACATGTAGCGTATTCATAAGATTGATTAAGCACTAAATGAAAAGAATTTGAGCTCGCTTTAGAAAAAAATAACACGCAATGACAATGTAAGTTGAAATATTAAATAAACCCGTAAAATTTAGAAATGTCTTTTTTTATAAAACTTTTTTCTATATAACAATCTTTTTTCTTGAATAAATATTTCATACTTTAAAAGATCGCCAATGAAATAAACACCTTATTTGTAACATGCATCCGAAGTGCTTTTCTAGATTGGCGAGAAGAAATGTAGAAATATTTGGAGATTTATAGTATGGTGGTATGTTTGTTTTTTTTTAATCTTTTTCTAATTTTTTCCAAAGTATCTTTTTGTAGGATTTCACTAATATATGCTTAGTTTATCTTGTACTTGTATTTAGAAAGTCAATTCCTTTTTATTCCAGTTGAGGTCAATTTTGTCAATGTAAGGAAATGTCTTTTAAAAAACACATTAAAACAGAAGTTTGGTTATCTAGAGAATTGATACACTTTAGAAACGTTAGTACTATAATCAATCTTTTTGGTTGTGAAATTCTACATGTAAGAACCTGCGTAAATTAAGTCATCATAGATACCAGGATTGAATTTTGTATTTGCGCCAGACGCGCGTTTCGTCTACAAAAGTACGGAAGCCGATAAGGGCCATTCAAAAAAAATAAATTATGTCGTAATTACGACATAGCATGTCGTAATTTCGACATAACATGTCGTTATTACGACATCGCTATGTCGTAATTTCGACATAACATGTCGTTATAACGACATCGCTATGTCGTAATTTCGACATCGCTATGTCGTAATAACGACATGTTATGTCGAAATTACGACATGCTATGTCGTAATTTCGACATAACATGTCGTAATAACGACATACACTATGTCATTTTAATGACAGCTATGTCGTAATAACGACATCGCTATATATTTAAAAGAATATGTATTATGATTGCCAAGAGACTTAATGACACAGAAATTAACAACTATAGGTCATCATAATGCCCCCGCATAGTCAGCTATAAAAGATGGACGGTCGAAAGATACCAGAGGGAGAGTCCCCGAAATGCTGTGTGGCAGACAGTGTTATTAATTAATTATTAGCTCCCTTGGTAAAACTCCAAATTTCATATTTAATGTATTTCATTGTCAAATAATTACATGAAGCGTAATAAGTATATATTTGTTAATTGCATAGCTTTTGCTATTTGAATTAATTGGTTAATGATATTTATTTATATTGTAAAGTTTAATTTTTGCATCGTCGCAAAATCTCTGGTACCTTCTTCGGTTACCTTCTGTAAGAAACTTATATATTTTATAGATCCCATTGAAGTTCAACAAAGTTCCGATCGTGGAAGGGCTATATAGCCTGTCAAGGTCAATAAAAACTTCTATTTGTTTCAGTCCTACCAAGGCAAGCCAAGCTGTCCACCTCCCTGTAAAGAAGTGCAAACTACATGGCTTCTTGTAATAAGGGTGAACTGAAGTATTCATTGCTCTATATCTACTTTCAAACGGTGGGCACGATGTTCCTACAACCCCTAGGATTTAAAACAGAATCTTCAAAATTTCATCCGCAAAACAAAATAAAAATGTTAGAAAACACGAACCAATATTAAAACAAAATCAATATATGTTTTAAATTATGTTTTTACAGCTCTTCATCATTTAGTAAGTAATACCTAGTTTATTTGAGGATTAAAATAACAAAGCTATGTGAAAAAAAACGGATGTCCAACGTTACATTTATGAAAAACTGTTTTAACTCTTATGTAAAGTGATCCTATTTCTTATTCTCTGATCTTTTTGATTCTTGGCAGGAACAGCGACATGTGTCGGTTCTTTGTGGCGTTAAAGCCGTTATTTTGCCAAATTTCATTTGACTCGGTGGCTGCATATTAAGCTGGAATAAGAAAAATGTCCAACGACGTATTTCGTTAACTCAACGACTGAAAGTGAATTTTATAAGTAGATATAGCAGAAAATGAATAAAAAGAGTAAGACACCAATAATATCTAACAAAAGTACAAATATTTGCCTCATTGTTCGTGAGTTCAAATATTGCTAATTCAATAAAATCTTCTCTTCACAGTCGTTTTTCTAACGGTAGCCATTTTGTCCACGTTGATATTTCATTTTCAAAGCAGTTAACGCGTATTTTTTGTAATTGATCAAAACAAAAGTTAGATACACGAAGAGTAAAAAATGCCAAGATTCTTTTCTTATTAACTACATATTTGGTGGGTCTTCAAGGAATAAAATGATTCCACGCATTACAAAACGGTAGCCAATTTGTCCAAACATCTGAAAACGTCTAAAATCCGAAAGACGATAATTTCCGACGTTACATATGCTAAAGTTTCAATTAAATGTTCATGATAATTAACAACAAATCATGTTATGAAATTTGGAAAAAAAGGTTGATGATTGCTGCCGAAAAAAAGAATAGTGCATGTTGCTATAGACTCCGCCCGGGGACATAGGTTCGACACAGGTTAAATTTTGCAATTTTTATTAATCGTTTATAGAAATAGCTTTTAACGATTTATTTGATAGAATGGGGAAATGGGGAAAAAATCACATGATCTTCGTCCAACTTTTGCAATGACAAATTGGAGACATCAAGACAGTCCTCTAAATGTAAAATGCGAATTGAAATTTATGTTGCGGAAGTACTCTGAAATAGACAATTTAAAGTCGTCACTTCAGTAAGGTGCAATCACCAATAATAAAAGACTTAATACCAGTTCACGGAATGTTTTAATTCGCAATTTGTCCTGCTATTCATGTTATAACTGTCGTGATGAAAGTAATTCCTGTACTAGCGAAGCCGGAACTTTTCGTCAATATAAACTTGTGCATGAAATGGAGGTAATTGAAAGACGAATCCCAAACAGCGACGAAAACTGTTTCATCGAATTAATAAAAAAACCCGGGATTATATTAGCCGTTTTCGCGGACGACCCAGGAGTAGATTACTATATTTTAAAATGTATATCAGAAGTTGAACACTATAGATGACTTGGGAAATAATTCTCAAGCCAAGGGTCAAGTAATTGAAGGGGTGTATTTCGACAACTTGTGTGCCAGGGAAAATACAATTCTATTCAAATTTAACCAAGGGTAAAAATGTCCGATTTACTTGCAGTGTCAGATATATTTGAATTGGAGTTGAATTAAGATATAGAAATTTTACAATGACAGATGATATGCACCTTGAAAGTTAAACATCCTATGATAAAAGTTTTGTACATCTAAAAAAATTTTTTTTTATTGAAAACCGTATACATGTACTTCCTCCCATCTTTCCTTCCTACATTACTTGCGACAGTTCTGCATTTTTTGTTGAAATAACTTAAAGGATAAACATTATTAAATCGAATCATTTCCACAACTTGAGGTAACTTATGATAAAATGACATCACAAAACGAACAGAACCAGAATCAACCAACATATAAAAAACCGAATAAAATTTGCAAATTAATCGAAGTCAAAAACCCTCTTCGACGCCGCATTTTAAGTGTAACGTGGTGTTGTAGGAACATCGTGCCCAACGTTTGAAAGTAGAAATAGAGCAATCAATACTTCAATTCACCCTAATTACAAGAAGCCATGTAGTTTGCGCTTATTGATTGGGATGTGGAAAGCTTAGTTTGCCTTGGTAGGACTGAATGTCAGTCCACGTATAGTTCCACTTATTATTCTTCCAAAAAATTGAAGTTTTTAACGTCCTTGACTGGCTATGTAGCCTTTCCCCATACGCCGGTAGTTAAATGAACTTCGATGGGTTCTATAAAATATATAAGTTTCTCACAGAAGGAAACCAAAGAAGGTAACCAAAGATTTTGCGACGATGCAAATATTAAATTTTACAATATAAATAAATATCTTTAACCAATGGATTCAAATAGCAAAAGCTATGCAATTAACAAATATATACTTATTAAGCTTCATGTAAATTATTTAACAATGAAATACATTAAATATGAAATTTGGAGTTTTACCAAGGGAGCTAATAATTTATACGTAACACTGTCTGCCACACAGCATTTCGGGGATTCTCCCTCTGGTATCTTTCGTCCCTCTTTTATAGCTGACTATGCGGGGGCTTTTTCTAATTATTGAGGGCATTATGATGACCTATAGTTGTTAATTTCTGTGTCATTTAGTCTCTTGGCAATCATAATACATATTCTTTTATATATATGGCGATGTCGTTATTACGACATAGTGATGTCGTTATTACGACATGTTATGTCGAAATTACGACATAGCGATGTCGTTATAACGACATGTCATGTCGAAATAACGACATCGCGATGTCGTAATAACGACATGTTATGTCGAAATTACGACATGCTATGTCGTAATTACGACATAATTTATTTTTTTTGAATGGCCCTTATCGGCTTCCGTACAAAAGACCCAGTTACGCTCGAATAAAAAAAAGTGAAAAAGGCCTTTAAAGTACGAAGATGAAGAGCATTGACGACCAAAAATTCCTTGAAGTTTTACCAGATACAGCTAAGGTTATCTATTATTGAGGTAGAAAAGCCTTAGTATTTCAAAAATTCAAAGTTTGGTAAACAGTTAATTTATAAGTACTGACTACTCGGCTGGTAAAAGATTAAACGAAAAAGGATTCGTAAATCTATAGCAATAAGTATGAAAGAAATCGTTCCGTACTTAAGGGCTAGCATTTATTGATAAGAGAGAGCAATAGCTCTTGCACGAAAAGACACTCTTAATTGTAGATTTCGAAAAAGAACAGGCTAATGCCGCTACAAGGCAGCACTCGCACCCGCAAAGTGGAAAGGGATTAATATAAGTTGCAATGACTTGTGTCCCAATCCACTATAAATACATATGTTTTAAACTAATATATCTACAGTCTTGTCAAAATTTCTACATTAAACGCTAAGGCCTTTACATTTATAGACTCGATTATCCAGACGCTCGATCCATATGCATATGTTATTGTTGGCTGTAAGAACGATAACTCTGGTGCATCTAGACTATTACATTTATTGTTCAAAATATAAAGAAGTGTTGTGATTTAAATACGTCAAATTTATTAAAAAATGTCAGAGTTATTGCTCGTTGCCCTGTTCCATATTTTCTTAATTATCTTCTAGTAGAAAGTCGTCCTGTATCACATCATATATATTTTTTCTGTCTTGATTGCATAAAGGACAAGGTATGATAAGGGCCGTTTCTGGCCCCCCTTTTTCCAGAATTTTTAAACTTTGAAGTTGAAACCCATCACGCCTGTGTAATGAACTGCAGTATCTGTTCGTCCATGTAGAACCTTATTTTTAGGTGTTATGTACTCAAATATGTTCAAACTTAGACCTTATTTGTTTGCCATTTCAAATGTGTACTTTGTTTTGTCTGGAGTTCTATGTAAGTGACAAAATTTCATGCCAAACCTATACCGATTCCTGGAGTGCAATGATACTTCTTACCTAGCTGTTCAATGTACAGGTAAACTATGGCCTCTTAATTCTATTTCACATTCCCCCCTCCCCTCACGTGACAAAATGTCGAGCACGTTCGTTAATTTGGATCTGTCCGTCCATCCATCCGTCCGTTCGTCTGTTTCTGTCCGGATATATAGGCCCTTTATAGCTTTTTGTTCGGTGTGAGCCAAGGCTCCGTGTTGAAGGCCGTACATTGACCTATAATGGTTTACTTTTATAAATTGTTATTGGGATGGAGAGTTGTCTCATTGGCACTCGCACCACATCTTCCTATATCTATATATGTCTAGCTATCTCCTTCAGTTTTTGAGCTAAACAGCTTTTTTATTTATAATAGAGGTGTGTATGTCTACAGTGTTTTGTTTTTTTTATAAAATTTTCTTTAAATGTCCGATATTTTGACACATTAACTTTTTGGTACAAGCTATGTATATGTTACAGGCATTTTGTAAAATGACTGAATTTTCAGGCAATTTAGAAAATGCCTAACCTTGACAGGCATTATACAAAATGACTAAAAATAACTAGTCATTTTGTAAAATGACTGAAATTTTGAAGCAAAATTCCACAAAGTTTGTCGAAAGTATAGCCATCAAAGGCTAACAGTTAAAAAAGTACCTTTGGGTATAATTTGGCAGTAGATTTTTAACCAAATATATCATAATGATAAAGTAAGTGTTATTGAATTTGTCTCTTTAATGGAACTGACAAAGGTCTTTACTGAGTTTGGCTATAGCTCGTGTTTCAAGTGAGTACAGGTCTACTTTGAATAAACTAATTATATTAGATAACAGCAATAGTTGTTTTTCTGTAGATTAATATAATTTTGCTTTACTCGTGAAACTCTACTAAAATAATTACGATAATAGGAACGATTTGTCGTTCCCTATTGTCAATTTCCCTTTTCTGGACAGTGATGTGGTGTTTATATATCCCAACTCGTTCGCTATGCCCGTGTCTGTAGTGACTTTTTGAACTCAATTAATTATGTATCACTGTTAAATTATCAACTAAAAAAACCCACGAAAGATACCAAAGGGACATTCAAACTCATTGGTCAAAATTTATAACCAGATTGTTTAGTTTTATTTTTAATAACAGAAAAAAATAATAGATATGTATTATTGATATAACACACTTTCTATTAGCCAATGATATTATCGCCATCTCCTGGATATCTACAAAAATAATCGATTGATTACAACTATTTTTTTAAAGTGTCCTTCAATTTGGTAGAATTCTAAATAATAATATAAGTAGTCTGAGTAGAAGTAAAAGAAGAAATAGTAGACCTTATCATTTATTTACTACACGTAAGTATAGTGGCATCACGGTTAAAGACAACACAGTGAACATAGAACACTAATGCATGGTATAGTTTAACGTTAAGGTGACTATTTGTTACAACATCGCTGTAATAATGCATTGAAGTTTAAAAATTGTATATATTATCCAACTTTATTTTTTCAGCATTACTTTTAACCTGAAGGCTGACATATTGACCTGGAGTCATTTGTTTTCATGCAAACAACAAATTCAATCTGTGAACAAAGAATCGTGTTTGAAATATTATTGAAGATTTTTTTCCATGCATGCAATAAGCGGATATTCACGAGTGGACTGGATTGTGACCCTTGTCTAACGAAGATGTTACTAACGTAAAGAAAAAGTTGAATTTGCACAATTAACAAAAGCTTGATATTCAATTAATGCCATATAAAAAAAGTTATGCTGGTACACTTAGATCCATTTCAATGCCGACGTCACAGTCAAAGTAAAGATTAGTTGTTTTTTGTTCACTTAACACAAACTTGACGACTGAGTCTCTGCTAATGTAAAGAGTACTCATTTTGATAGACTTTGCACAGACATAACAACCGAGTCTCTGCCAATTTAAAGAGAAGTTGTATCGATACACCTATCACAAACAAAAAATCTGAGTATCTGCCAACATGAAGAGTATTTGTATATTGTACACTTAACACATACTTAACTTTTTAATATATGTCAATTAAAAAAGTTGTACACTTAACCCTTAACGACGGAGTCTCAGTCAATGTTAAGTGTACACTAAACACAAACTTGACTACGAAGTCGCCCGGTGAAGAGTCATTTGAATTTTAGCACATGTACAGACTTAACGACTGAGTGTCTACGTAAAGGGTAGTTTTTATGATACACTTAGCACAAACTTAACATGGGGTTTATATGTATAGAGTAGTTGTTTTGTACATTTATCACAAACTTAACATGGGGGTTATATGTATAGAGTAGTTGTTTTGTACACTTATCACAAACTTAACGATGGGATCGCTGCATATGTATAGAGTAGTTGTTTTGTACATTTATCACAATCTTAACGATGGGATCGCTGCATATGTATAGAGTAGTCGTTTTGTACATTTATCACAAACTTAACGATGGGATCGCTGCATATGTGTAGAGCACTAGTGCCACTAGTAGTTGTTTTGTACACTTATCACAAACTTAACGATGGGATCGCTGCATATGTATAGAGTAGTTGTTTTGTACATTTATCACAAACTTAACGATGGGATCGCTGCATATGTATAGAGTAGTTGTTTTGTACATTTATCACAAACTTAACGATGGGATCGCTGTATATGTATTATAGTAGTTGTTTTGTACATTTATCACAAACTTAACGATGGGACTGCTGCATATGTATAGAGTAGTTGTTTTGTACATTTATCACAAACTTAACGATGGGATCGCTGCATATGTATAGAGTAGTTGTTTTGTACATTTATCACAAACTTAACGATGGGATCGCTGCATATGTATAGAGTAGTTGTTTTGTACACTTATCACAAACTTAACGATGGGATCGCTGCATATGTATAGAGTAGTTGTTTTGTACATTTATCACAAACTTAACTATGGGATCGCTGCATATGTATAGAGTAGTTGTTTTGTGCATTTATTACAAACTTAACGATGGGATCGCTTTATATGTATAGAGTAGTTGTTTTGTACATTTATCACAAACTTAACGATGGGATCGCTGTTTATGTATTATAGTAGTTGTTTTGTACACTTATTACACACTTAACGGTGTGATCGCTGCATATGTATTAGAGTAGTTGTTTTGTACACTTATCACAAATTTAACGATGGGATCGCTGCATAATAATGTATAAGAGTAGTTGTTTCCACTACACATAAAACTTACTCGTCCTCACAAATGAAATATTCTTCATACGTGCAATGGACGTCATTCCATCTGTAACTTAGACCCGGATATATATGTGCACAGTCTTCATCGTGTGTGCTACCACCGTTACTAGGTTGTCCTGGATACCAGTCAGTATAAGTCAAATTTGCCTCTGTTGTTGCCCATTTCCAGTATCCTTCAACCACATCATCAGTTGAGTCCAACCAGAATCCTTAAAACAAGACAATGAAATATAGTCAAATATATAGAATATTAGAATTCTACATATCGTTATCCTAACCTTAGAATTATAAGAAGTAAACTATTTTCATAAATACATATAAAAACATAGAAAGATCGTCCAAATTGAATATTGTCTTATTCTGCACGAACAATGGCTTTTTAAAATGAAATAACAAAATTAGGCTCAATGTACATTTAAAAATGGTGAAGTCCATGAAAACAGGACTATTTTTTTTAAATACTAAGGCTTCCTACCTTATGAATAGATTACCTTGGCTGTATTTTACAAAACCTTTAGGAATTTGTGGTTAGCTTCTGTAATATATTTGCTATGTAATAATACAATCCAGTTTCTATAACTAATTTATTAACAAGTACATCGTTTGATGGTCAGACTACAGAATGACAACATGTGTATAAGAACTTCAATTGATCTATTTAATTACATGTTTATCTAAGAATGTGCAGACATGTGAGAGTTGCTGATCTGTCAATTATGATTACTGTAACAGATGATACGGTAATAAAGTGAGGTGAACTTTATAACACTTCTCCGGCCTTAGATAAAAACAAATTAAAAACAAATTAACTCAATTACAGAAAATTAATGTCTTTTCACGGCTACTGATTGATAAGTCCATATCAGTTTGAAAACAAATAAAAATGTCTGATCACAAAGATTCATTCGTTAAAGTTTGTCTGCACTGAAAATATAATTATGTCCTACTATGAAAATAAAAATAAAAATGTTCGCACTGGTCTTGTTGTTATTTCTTACACTAATTGATATGTACACACATGCACTGCGAAGTACTTAATGCACTTCAAACGGTTGTGAGGATTATTATGCCTCTTTATAAATCAACCATTTATTTCAACACAACATCCTTTAAATGCGATGGTTCTTTTCTTATTCTCTTCGGATAGCGTGGTTCCATTTGTTCAGTCATGTTTGACGGTTTCTCGGTTTGCGGTTGTTCGGTCTCGGGAGTACTTATCGGTATAGTTATTTCTGGCTCAAACAAATCACTGTCATTGTCACATTTTTCTTCATTTTCGTTGTTTGTGCAATCGAAGTTTCGTACTCTGATGTGGTCAATATGTCTACGAATGACACGTCCATCTTGCAATTTAATATGAAATGAAAGTGGTCCTGATTGTTTTATAACTTCTCCTGGAATCCATTTAATCTTTGAACCAATTGCGAAATTTCGGGCAAATACTCCCTGTCCTACATTAATTTGTCTGTTCACAGATTTCTTATCGTGATAATGTTTCTGTTTTTTGTCTCTCCTGAACTCGCTTCTCGATATTTGGAAAAACTAAATCTAGACGTGACTTGAGTTTCCTTTTCATTAGCAATTCTGACGGTGCCAGTCCTGTCGTTGTTTGTGGTGTAATACGGTAGTTGAAAAGAAAACGGTTCAACTTTTCCTGGATAGTTCCTTCTTTGATTTTCTTCATTCCTTCTTTGAAACTCTGAACTGCTCGTTCAGCACAACCATTACTAGCTGGATGCCACGGCGCAGAAGTGCGATGTTCAATTCCATTTGATTTCACATAATCGGCGAATTCCTTACTAGTAAATGCGGCTCCATTATCTCTAATAATAAGATCACATAATCCATGTGTTGCAAACGTTTGTTGAAGTTTTGCAATCGTAGCTTCGGATGTTGTAGAATTCATAACGTGTATGTCTATCCATTTTGAATACGCATCAACCATGATTAGAAATGTTCATAAATGGTCCTGCAAAGTCTATGTGTATTCTTGACCACGGATGGCTCGGATATTCCCACGGATGTAACGGCGCTTCTGCTGGTAACTTGCGGTTTTCCTGACAACTGTAACAACTAACTACAGTTAATTCCAAGTCATTGTCCATTCCCGGCCACCATATATAGCTTCTTGCTAGACTTTTCATTCCAGTAATCCCTGGATGTCCTTGGTGTAATTCATTTAACATGGCTTCACGTCCTGGTTGTGGTATGATTACTCTTCCTCCCGACAATATGCATCCGTCCTGACTACACAATTCATTTTTTCTGCTATAATACGGTTTTATGTCTTCACTGGGACATTTTGACGGCCATCCATTCAAAATGTATCTAAGCACCATAGACAGTATTGTGTCCTTGCGTGTCCACTTTTGAATTTGTTTAGCATCAACTGGCGTAGTGGCTAAATGTTCCATTAATAATATAGTATCACCTGGCGTTGGTGTCTTTTCAATGTTTGGTTTCAGCGGTAGTCTACTAAGTCCGCATTACCATTCAAACTCCCTTCTTTGTATACAATCGTGTACTCATATGCAGCTAAAGTCAGTGCCCACCTTTGAATTCGAGATGCGGCCATTGTAGGTATAGGTTTATCTTCTCGAAATAAACCTATGAGCGGCTTGTGATCGGTTATGATTGTAACGGGGTGTCCATACAAATATTGATGAAATTTCTTGATACCAAATATTATGGCCAGACTCTCCTTCTCAAGAACGGAACAATTCTTCTCTGCTGATGTAAGTGTTTGAGATGCATAAGCTATTGGTCTGTCGCTGCCGTCGTCCATTTCATGCGAAAGTACGGCGCCTAATCCATATGGTGATGCATCACATGCTAAAATTAATTTCTTTTTCGAATCGAAATGTACAAGTACTGATGCGGATTTCAACAGCTGTTTTGACTCTATGAACGCTTTTTCCTGTTCTTTTTCCCAACTCCATTTTGTGTCTTTCTGTAGAAGTACATGTAGCGGCTTTAACAAGTGAGACAAATTCGCTAAGAATCTATTGTAATAGTTCAGCATTCCAAGATAAGCTTTCAGTTCTGTCACATTTGTCGGACTTGGTACTTTATCGATCGCCTCAACTTTACTCTCAACTGGATATATTCCGTGTTTGTTTATTTTAAATCCCAAATAAACAACTTCTTCGGCCATGAACACACACTTCTGTTTCTTTAACCGAATTCCAATTCTCTTAAATCTAGACAATACCTCAGAAAGAGTATTAAGATGTTTCTCCCTTGTTTTACCCGTTATCAGTATATCATCTACTCGAACCAAAACATTGGCTATACCTTGAACAACATTTTCAAGTGTTCTTTGGAAAATACCTGGGCTGGACGCTACACCATACGGAAGTCTATTGTATCTGAATAAACCCTTATGCGTGTTTATAGTCACATACCTCTTACTGTCCTCATCAAGTTCAATCTGTTGATATGCTTGGTTTAAATCCAATTTTGTATATTCTTGTCCTCCTCCAAGCGTTGCGTATAAATCCTCTGTTTTAGGAATAGGATAATTATCCAACTTTGAAAACGGCATTAACGGTTACCTTGTAGTCACCACAAATTCTAATAGATCCGTTCTCCTTAACTACAGGTACTATCGGAGCGGCCCAGTCGGAAAATTCCACTTGCTGAATCTGACCCTCCTTCTCAAGACGTTCAAGTTCCATCTCCACTTTATCCTTTAACGCATACGGCAAAGGGCGAGCCTTGAAATATTTCGGTACGGCACTCTCATCAACATAAATCTTGGCTTTCATGCCTTTTACAGTTCCAAGTTCATCTTTTAAAACCTCATTATTTGCTTCCAAGATCACATTCAAATCACTTGATTGATTATCACTTCCAACGACGGAGAAAATATCCTTCCAATCCAGTTGGAGTTTGTTCAACCAGTCTCGGCCAAGTAAATTCGGACCTTTACGCTTCACTATTAGTAATGGTAATTTTGGGCTTTCCTTTTTGTAATTGACATTGACGATTGCACGTCCTATTACAGGAATCTGCTCTCCCATATATGTTCGGAGTTTAGCACTTGTCGGTTCGATTCTGAATTTCGACTTGTATTCCTTGTAAGTATCCTCGCTCATGATAGAAACTGACGCTCCGGTATCTATTTCCATGGCTATTTCACATTCATTTACATTGATTTGCACTTTGTATGCCTCATTAGATTTATTTCCAAAATGAAAAACTGAGTAAACTTCATTTTCACTTTCACTACTTTCATCCTGCTCCATGAAATGAGCACGTGGTTTAAAACGTGATTTAAACTCTCTATGATTTTCACTTAAATTCCCATTGGCAGATTTGTTACGGCATTTCTTTGCGATATGTCCTTTCTTTTTACAACTGTGGCATTTTGCATCCTTAAACCTGCATTCAGCGGCTAAGTGATTTCCTCCACACCGGTAACAATCTCCTTGTTTCGAATTTCCAGAATTGTTTCTTGTATATGATTTTGAAACTTTGTTGATTTGTTTCTGAAATGTTCCATTTGTCCCACTCGCTTGGATGTCCTGTGCATTCTTCTCTGCAGTCTCCATAGCGGTAGCAATTTCCAATGCCTTTTCAAATGTTAAATTCGGCTCTGCTAACAGCCTCCTCTGTATGCGGTCACTCTTTATCCCGACGACTAACCTGTCACGTAACATTGCGTTTAACGTGTCACCATAATTATAGTGTTCTGTCAGACTTCTTAGTGCTGCAATAAATGTCCTCACTGACTCGTCGCTGTGTCTTGTCCCACTGTTAAATTTAAACCTCTGAATGATTTCTGATGGTACTGGATCTCGGTGGTCCTTCACTAGTTTTGTTAAATCGGCATAATACAATCCAGTTTCTATAACTAATTTATTAACAAGTACATCGTTTGATGGTCAGACTACAGAATGACAACATGTGTATAAGAACTTCATTGATCTATTTAATTACATGTTTATCTAAGAATGTGCAGACATGTGAGAGTTGCTGATCTGTCAATTATAATTACTGTAACAGATGATACGGTAATAAAGTGAGGTGAACTTTATAACAGCTTCGTACTTTATTTTGTCGTTTCACTTACTTTTCTTTTATTCTAGCGTCACTAATGAGTCTGTAGACCAAACGCGCGTCTGGTGCAATACAAAATTTCAATCCTTGCATCTATGATGAAGTTCTCTATAACTGATGTCCAAGTTTTATCACTATTGGTAGTACGTCCTGGTTGTTGTTAACTTAATAATATTTTTACAGGGTTTTCTCAAACGGCTGAATACCAAACATTTGCAATAGATACATTCGGGTGTATTGGTTCATTTTGAAGTTTGGGCAAAACTAGTTATAAAGGCAAACAATTACAAAGTTGAAGAGCTTTGAGAACCCAAAATTCCAAAAAGTTGTGCCAAATTTAAAAGCTTTATTTGCTGTTATGAAAACAATCTTTTTAATGAAAAACTCAACAAAGAAGACAGGGGAATTTTTGTGTATACTTTTTTTATATAAGATTCAGTTTTTTTTTTAAATGTTTACCTCTTTTTAATGTCATTGATGTGTTCCTTAAGAATATCTCTTCTTCCTTGCTTTCAACAATGACTAGATTTGAATGGTGAGCATTACAAGATGCGTGTTAATTACGAAATACAGACTATTTTATTGATTACAAGAAAATAAAAGTATCTCTATTCGACACTATAAGTACAAAAAGCGTAGAAATTAAAGACATTGACAATTCCTTGTTTATGTGATGTTGTGATTTTCCGAAATTCTCTTTGAAATACTAGTATATATGGAATAATTTCTATACATCCTTTCCGTCACTGAGAAATAATATTGGTTAACGATTAGCATTACATGTGCGCGCTTTTATTTAAGACATGTAAATGATAGTTATTTAACACTGGACACTTTTAATTTGCAAAATACTAATTTGCAAATCCGCCGCCGCCTCAAATAAGAGCTACAATGTCATGTATATAACCAAAATGTGCGGAATTATATGGGATTCAATAATTTCATTGGTTTTCTACTGTTACTATTATATCGATTTTGCTATTTGATTTAGAAAAAGCATGGGATTTTTAATATCCTATTGGACAGGGCAAAATCCCATGGATCGACCATTATCCCATGGGATTTTGGTTAAATCCCATGAGATCTGTTTTGGTCCCATGGGATAATTTATATTGGTTAACGATTAGCATTACATGTGCGCGCTTTTATTTAATACGTGCAAATGATAGTTATTTATCTATTTACCTCAATACGATTTTTTGTTATCTTAAGGTCCCTTCTTGTCATATTGCTAATCTGTTTTAATTTATTTATTCCTTTGCTTTCACATATTTGGTTTTGAGCTTTTCTAATAAAGCCAGGTAAATCATCCTCATCATCTTCAGTATCCTCATCATCATCAAGTATTATATTCTAGAATGTTTTATGTGTTGCCTCAAGAAATCCATGTCTTACATTTTTTGGGTATTTTATTAGTTTGTTACCATTTATTTAGAAATCCATTTACTTTGTCCTAGTAGTTTATTCGTGTTTTGTCTAAAGAAATTAATTTACTATGTCATATTATTTTGCTTGTATAAGTTTATTTTTTCAACAAAATGGGGTTCATATGACCTTATTTGTTTCCACTTACAGCTGCCCTGAACCAGTCAAGCTTGTATGAACTGAAGAGATAGCAAGATTCGGAGAAATAGTACCAACCAAATGGACATCCTGCATTTACTGCACCTGTTGAGAGCAAATAGAAAGTATGCATGAGTTGTTTTAGAAATTTTTGAATTCAAAAAGAAAAAAAGTACAAATAAACACATTCAGAAAGATAAACTAAAACAAATAAATGTGGCAATTTAAAAAATATATTCCAAATGGTATCTCAAATTTTGAGACAAGAGGTCATAAACACTCTATTATAAAATACATGGAAATGCAATTTAATGACAAGTCAGGAGTCTGTAATTCAGTGGTTATCTTTTGTTACTGTGTTACATATTTGTTTTTCGTTCTTTTTATGCCCCACCTACGATAGTAGAGGGGCATTATGTTTTCTGGTCTGTGGCTCCGTTCGTCCGTCCGTCCGTCCGTCCGTCCAGGTTAAAGTTTTTGGTCAAGGAAGTTTTTGATGAAACTGAAGTGCAATCAACTTTTAAACTTAGTACACTTATTGCTTATAAGATGATCTTTCTAATTTTTAAGCCAAATTAGACTTTTGACCCCGATTTCACGGTCCACTGAACATAGAAAATGAAAGTGGGAGTTTCAGGTTAAAGTTTTTGGTCAAGGTAGTTTTTGATGAAGCTGAAGTCCAATCAACTTGAAACTTAGTACACTTGTTGCTTATGATATGATCTTTTTAATTTTAATGCCAAATTAGATAATTACCCCATTTCACGGTCCATGGAACATGGAAAAGGATAGTGCGAGTGGGGCATCCGTGTACTTTGGACACATTCTTGTTTGTAGATACATTAGGCCGTTTGTTGTGCTCTAAAACTTTCTCACCGTCAATAATCATAAATTTCAAAATGATTGCCGAAAACACATATACAATGTCAACGATTATTTCACGCCCATGATTCATAAAAAGTGTCGATGGACAGTGTTTGATGTCTTGGCTTATTTTTAACTTGTACAGTTTCTCTATGACAGTTGTCAAGATAATTGCCTAATTTATTCAACAACATTCAAGGCAATACCGGTAAATGTTATAAGGAGACCATTGACAATAGTTGTTATGATAATATAAGTGAGAGGTTAAGCTAGCTTCAAAACTAGGTTTAATCCCCCATTTTCTACACAGAAAAATGCCTTTACCAAGTCAGGAATATGTGAGTTGTTATCCATTAGTTTGATGTGTATGAGCTTTTGATTTTGTCATTATTAGGGATTTTTCGTATAGAATTTTCCTCTGAGATAGGTATTTTTGTTATTTTACTTATTTGTATATATAACCGTTATAAGAGAGCGGCATTTTGTTTGTAATAAACATAGAATTAATGTTAACGATTACATAGAAGTGTTAGGTACATGCATCAATTTATGGTCTCATATTGTTCTAATTGATATAGAAACATGTCTGTACTAGCCTACATTTAATCTTTGACTTCAATATCATACATGTAAATTGTCTACAATAGAAACATTTGTTTCATTATGGTAAACAGGCTGTCTAATTAAATTAACCAATGTCTCATTATTGAAACTTATCTTTGTACTTACCGGCATAAATAACAAGAAATAAGAAATTTAAAGAGACCATCCTGTGAAAATTTAGTTGTTCAGCGTATTCCTTATCGTAAACATTTACTAACTTTTGATTAGACAAGGTCGCCAAATGTTGATCTCTTCGTTCTTTGAACTTTGGATTGTTCTCAACTGTCTGTTGCTCATTCTTCAATTCATGCTGTTTAATTTTGAGACTATTTTATAAGGGGAATACCGTAAAGCGGGTTATTTTCGCGATTTTCATTGAACTAGTTGGTGGATTCAACATATTTATCATTACCTTTGCATGCATGTATAATTTTAAATTTGCGGAATTTATTTTTGCGATTTTGTTCTATCCCCGATATAAGCAAAATTTGCACCCTGCGGAAATAACCCGCTATACGGTATATTTGTCTTATGAATCGAGGATATATTTTGTCATCCAAAACTTTAAATTCAAACAAGCAGCAATACATGTACAGTATAAATGTGATAATGTATATATAGGCTTTATGGTTTCTATATACTCTATGAGCATAGTTTCCTCGTTTTCGAATGACAGATCAAATCTTCCGCTCTTCATCCCGTTGGACCTTACCTGGAAAAAATACCTTTTGCATAAACTGTTAAAAATTCGTTCATAACATGCATAAGACATGCATAAGATATTAAATCACATACAAATCAAGACAAGAGATGCATTCCGTCATTGTGTTGTTGTGCAATGGTTAATTTTTGTATTCTGGTCTTTCGTATAGCTAATATGCATGCTCTGTATATATGCCTTTATAATTTATTTGATGACATTTTTTTGTTTATAGTTATTAAGATTATAACGCAATATTGGCAGCTATACTTTTTACAATTTATGACTAAAATCAGCAAAGACCCATCGAAACAACATCTGACACAAAAAAATAATAATACTTCTAGATATTTGGATAATATATTGGCTCTCAATAATGACGACTTCAGTATGTATACTAAAGAAATTTATCCTGTTGAACTTACTTAAAGCTAATACTAACAATTACCACTGTCCTTTCCTCGATCTTGATATCTATATCATTAACGGAATTTCAAAGCTTAATACAAACATTTATGATAACAGAGATGATTGTTCATTTCTTATAGTTAATTATCCATTTTTAGATGGTGACGTTCCTTTGTCACCATCTGACGGTGTTTATATATCTCAACTTGTACGATTATACTTGCTCATGTATATAACAACGTTTTTGATTTTAGCGAGAGAAATTTATGTATTACTGAAAAATTATTACACCAGGGTTTTCGATATCACAAACTAGTCAATAGTTATCAAAGGTACCAGGATTATAATTTAGTACGGCAGACGCGCGTTTCGTCTACATAAGACTCATCAGTGACGCTCATATCAAAATATTCATAAAGTACATATTTGAAGAGCATTGAGGATCCAAAATTCCAAAAAGTTTTGCCAAAATACGGCTAAGGTAATCTATGCCTGGGATAAGAAAATCCTTAGTTTTTCGGTAAGTTTTGTATTCAGGAAATATAAAAATGACCATATTATTGATATTCATGTCAACACCGAAGTGTTGACTACTGGGCTGGTGATACCCTCGGGGACGAAACGTCCACTAGCAGTGACATCGACCCACTGGTGTAAATAGTTATCAAAGATACCAGGATTATAATTTAGTACGCCAGACGCGCGTTTCGTCTACATAAGACTCATCAGTGACGCTCATATCAAAATATTTATAAAGCCAAAACAAGTACAAAGTTGAAGAGCATTGAGGATCCAGAATTCCAAAAAGTTTTGTCAAAACATTTACTCAATTTTATCATCGGTACAAGAACATTATTCAAAAATATAACTCAACATGCAGAAATCTTATACATTTAAGTATTTCACAATATGGTAATATTCTTTACAAAGCACAAATATCAGTATTCACCTCAGAAGCTAACAAAACCTTAAATAGAATGATTAAGGAGGGATATAGTTACGATACTGATGTCAGGTCAATAATGATTGCAAATGTTTGCTTTAAAATTGATTCAGTTATAGGGTCTTTGCATCGGAATTGAACACATTTATTTAAAAACCAGTTGTTGGCATGACACGGGTTATGTTCTTGTCATATATTTTATGATGGTATAATACTAAACCCCTAACGGGAGGGATTGTGCCTTAAATTCATATGATGAAGACAATTTTTCAATCAGTTTAAATGAGGTCTGGAGCTGGCATGTCATTTACGGCTAGTAGTTTGTTGTTATCTATGTATTATTGTCATTTTGTTTATTTTCTTTTGTAAACTCTTCTGACATCGGACTCGGGCTTCTTTTGAACTGAATTTTACTCTGCGTATTGTAATGCGTTTACTTTTCTACATTGGCTAGAGGTATGGGGGAGGGTTGAGATCTCATAAAACATGTGTAACCCCGCCGCATTTTTGCGCCTGTTCTAAGTCAGGAGTCTCTGGCCTTTGTTAGTCTTGTATGATTTTTAATTTTAGTTTCTTATGTATAATTCAGAGTTTAGTATGACGTCCATTATCACTGACCTAGTTTATATATTTGTTTAGGGGCCAGCTGAAGGACGCCTCCGGGTGCAGAAGTTTCTCGCTGTATTGTAGACCTATTGATGACATTCTGCTGTTGTCTGTTCTATGGTCGGCTTGTTGTCTGTTTGAAACATTCCCCATTTCCATTCTCAATTTTATATTCTATTTTTGACATATTTACCTATTATGTCTGTATATTTTGTTCACACATCGTTTATATATAATGGAATTTTATACAACCATGTTTTATTGATCATTTTCTACATAAGAAAATACCTGTACTAGGTCAGGGATATGACAGTTGTTGTCCATTCGTTTGATGCGTTTTAGGTGTTTGAGCTTTTGATTTTTTGTCATTTGCTTAGGAACTTTCCATTTATAATTATCCTCTGAGTTTGTTAATTTTGGTATTTTACTTTTTTGTACATATAGAAACTCATGATATATACCAGGATTAAATTTTGTATTTACGCCAGACGCTCATGTCGTCTACAAAAGATTCACCAGTGACACTCGAATCTAAAAAAGTAAAAAAGCCAAATAAAGTACGAAGTAGAAGTGCACTGAGGACCAAAATTCCTAAATGTTTTGCCAAATACAGCTACGGTAATATATTCCTGAGGAAGAAAAGCCTTAGTAATTCAAATATTCAAAAGTTTTATAAACAGTTAATTTATAAATATAACCAAATCAATGATAATTCATTTCAGCACATAATTACTGACTACTGGGTTGGTGATACCCTTGTGGAATTTAAACAACACCAGCAGTGGCATCGACTCAATGATTGTAAATAAATTCATCATAGATACCAGGATTAAATTTTGTATTTATGCCAGAAGCGCATTTCGTCCACAAAAGATTCATCAGTGACGCTCGAATCCAAAAATGTAAAAAAGGCCAAATAAAGTACGAAGTTGAAGAGCATTGAGGACCTAAATTACTAGTACTAAAAGTTTACCCAAATACAGCTACGATAATCTATTCCTATCACCGTTTAAGCAAAAGCAGTAGTACATATATTTGATCATTGAGGTCAATTTATGAATAAAGTTGCTTTGTAAGCAGCATAAAACTTACGGAAGCGTATTAGGGCCATGGGTTTTTTTATTTTTCAAATTGTCGACTTTAATCTTGGAATTTCCAACTTTTATCATGGAATTATCAACTATGCGATACCAATTATAAAGTTTTGATCCTTCGATGAATTTTTGACGAAAGTGTGCTTGCAAGCTATTTTTCATACAACAGTCTGATTTAGAAAGTCGGAGTTTAAAAAGGGAACTACATCAAGTGGTTAAAACTATCCGGGTTTCTTATTTTTCATTCCTTATTCATGTTATTGAATGACGAACTTTACCATTAAGTTCGCATACAGTTTTTCGGTATTCAAAATATATCATTTATTTATTCTCATTAAAAAACAGAAAATGTATTTAACTACATGTATCTTGAAATACAAAGTAAAATCGCATTTCATGAAATTGTCGGTATCTTGAGCTAACAGCGGGATTCTTTTCATAAAAGTCTATTCCTTGAAGGTTCATAGACAAAATGACATACACAAGTGGCTTTCATTATTTATTTAATTAGTTACATTATGTAGTTTTAAATGCATGTTGCAAGGTTCCCAGGTTGGCTAACCTGGTTACTGTCGTAAACCCAAGCTAGAATGTTGTACAGTTCCCTGTCTTTATCATAAATATGACGTCTCTCTGCCATCTCGCTTGAACACTGATGGTTGTTACAACTGTAAAGGAAAATAAAACTTTATAAATGTCATGCGTCAAGATAGCGTTTTTCTTGTTCAAGTTCAAGTGCCATTTGAAACGCAGGGCATTACTTCATGTAATATTTTTCAAGTGTTTGCAGTATTAAGATATAGGAAGATGTGGTATGAGTGCCAATGAGACAACTCTCCATCCAAGTGACAATTAATAGCAGTAAACCATTTATAGGTCAAGATACGGCTTTCAATACGGAGCCTTGCAAGCTATAAAGGTACCCAAAAATTACTAAACTAAGTGTAAAACCATTCAAACGAGAAAACAAACTTGTATATATATATATATATATATAGTTGGCAACGAATACAATTCCATTGTACAGCAAAATGAACATGCACAATTTAACACATATATAAGGTGATAATATGAACAGAAACACTATGGTTTTAATTTTGAAGGACGCAAAAAGTAGGAACATTTTTGCCACACGAAGAAGAACTTCTACCGGTAATTAGAAAATAGCCGAGATATCCTAAATTATCAGATGGTCGTTCGCTAATTGTGAAATTACTAGTAACTCGAATCTAACGTCCCTTAGCCGTATTCTTTAAATCTATCAGTGCTCTTAAATTCTGTGTTTTATTTGGTCTTTGTAACTTTTATGATTTGAGCGTCATTGACACGTCTTTTGTAGCCAAACGCGCGCTTGGGGATACATGTAAATGTTCCAGGATGATTTTAATTACAAAGACATTTTTTGTTCGAAATTGATTATTGCTTGATCCCTGGATTTATCGGGTCAACAAAATAGACCATAAATACATAGCTTACATGTAAAGAAAACCAGAACAGAGACTTTTCAATTGTTCGAGTAATTCTTTGAGACTGTATGTTCAGCAAGAAATCAGCAACCAACTTTTTTGTATATATTTAGGATGCTTTCTCGACTAGAGATCGTGCTTGAAATCTCATGTATAGTTTTACGTTAATCATTTACCCAGATTTGTTGCCGTATAAAATATTACTGTGCATATTGGAAAAGGTATATAAATTAAGTACCAAATCTTAAGAAGCCGCTGCTAGTATTCACATGTTTTTTTTTATATAAACCTTTGTTTTTCAGAGTCAAATGAAAAAAATACCGTACTTCAGGGAAATTTCAAAACGAAAAGTCACTAATCAAATGGCAAAATTAAATGCTCAAACATACCAAATGAATGGAAAACAACTGCCATATTCCTGACTCGATACAGGAATTTTGCTGGTGTGGAAAAGGGTGAAATAAAGCTGGCTTTATAGCTAGCTAAATCTCGCATTTGTACGACAATTGCATAAAATTCCATTATATTGATAATAGTATGTGAACTAAACAAACGGACAAAATAGTTAACAATTTCAAAAATTAGAGTAAATCAATCATCATTGTGTACTAATCTTAATCACTATGAAAATAAAACCAAACAAAGAAATACATAAAGGCATATAGACCAAGTACACAAGCAAACCAAAAAGATAAGAATACAATAAAATATCACAGCATAATAAAACATTAACGGGATATATAAGTACCGAGCCACGTCAAATGTATATTACCAAAAAATATTATTTTATTATTATTACCAACAAATATTATTAAAAAAAATTTACCAAACAGTAATCGTAATATCTTACAAAGACAAATAAAATAACACTATAACACGTAATTACGATCATAAACAATCTATACTTCATGAGCATCGTGTACTATTTCTATAGTTGATAAGGAATATTTATCAACGAGGTCTGGGTATCTTCCAATCGATATCCCTTTTTTTTTAGAAAAAGGCCGAGAAGTTCATTGACATAATCCTGGTTCAATTTTTTTTATCAGACATGGGTGGCGTTTAATTAAGTCTGAGTAGCAACTACAAGCTCTTAAATACCTAATGAATTGGGAACTGTATAGCCCATATGCAGGTTGAGTTGGTATATTGCTACTAAGGTGAAGATGTTTATGATTTTGAAATTCAAATCGTCTCGTATTTATATGTCTTAAATTCTGGTACTTATATGACCGCTTATGTCAAATCGCGGTCTTAAAGGAAGCAATGTTTGTTGTTTTTTTAATTTCTAGTTCTGGGGATATATCAATGGAACCCATTTGGAAAAGTTTGGATTGTTAATGAATAGTAAATTCATCAAAATGTTTGAATGCTTCGTTAAATGATCTTGCTTCTTTGGTCTTGTCTTTTACAAGTGTCTGAAGGAACACTGACTCATATCGAAATAAGAAGAGGTCGGCAAGGAGAGGCTCGCAGTTCGTGTCCATAGGAAAATACCGACTATTTATTGAAAAAGTCGACCTCCAAATTCAACAAATATGTAGTGAATAAGAAAACATTCAATTACCAACATTTCTTTCTAGTTCACGTTTGTATATAGTCTTTTAATCATGGGTTCCATCGCATTTGCCAACTACGGTTGCCGAAGTTCTACCGGGCGGTCTCGTTATTGAAGACAACAATTCAAAGGCAGTATATTTCTACAGATTTTGATAGAATAATAAATTTTCTTTTAAAAGAAAGTTCATGTTCACATTTTTGCCCTCGTACAGCTAACCAATTCAAGTAGATAAAACATATTCAACTCTTTATTTTGAATTTAAAGTATCAGAAAATTATGGAATGAAGAAGCACTTTGTAAATGTATGGCGTCCATAGTCAAATTTCAACTTATGACAAATTTGTCTGAGTGAGTTGGAGACATAATTTCTTAATAGAGGCTCGAAAGATACTAGAAGGACATTCAAACTCATAGACGTCGAATATGGTTGAAATTGACAAAGTAGAATACTAACCCTTTGATCGTTTAAAGGGGGTTTACAAGGTAAGACAAGTACAGAACAAATCAAAAACAAGCTTCGATAAAAGCCATAAAACTAGTACTTACGATGACATTATATTTCCATGTGGGTTTCTATGATCTGCGTTGAACCAAGCTGATGTACCTTGCGCAAAATATTCTTGTTCGTTGGACATTGCATACGATGATGCACTCCAAGTACCACGACTTCTGGCGGCGTTATATGCGTTAGTAATCTTAAAAAGTAGGAACATACAATATATATTTATAATTCGTCTGATTAAATTAATATTTAATCAATATAAGTATATTATTAGATGCCTTTATAAGAATTCATTTTGATAAAAAAAAAAGTACAGTAGAGGTGAAATATTAATTGACAATTGGTATACATGTATAATTACTACTTTATGTGTCTATTATGTCTATTGTGTCAATGAAAAAAATCTAATATATCATTTCTTGAATTTACATTTACGGATATTCTCAATTGAAGAAAAAAAATCACGTGAAACGTTTTGAAGCTAGAATAAAATTAATTGCTCTGAAAGGTCTCGTCCGCATCCGTCTAAAACGCCCATTCTGACAAAATTTAGGTCACTGTATTGAAACAAGTAAAAATTATATCATTATGCTGTAGTGGAATCTGAACCTCTGTTTGGATTAGATAATTCATTTACTCTTAATCTGTATAGTATGTATATTGATTGGTTTCTAAGTCTGTGAATATGAGATTTTATTTGTTAATTGTACTAGGCTTTGAACTACACTTTTCCAACGGATTCTAAAGAGTGTACGTTTTTAATTTTTTAATTTTATATTTTCTTGTTATACCACTATCACAGGTTGTTGCAGATGGGTTTGACGCTCACAGTTCAACCACTGAATAAATGTCCGGATTGATATTTTAGTCCTGACTTTGTTTTATTGTGGTTTAAGGGCTTTGTAACGACGATTATCCTAATATCGGTATTTGGTGTTTTGCCTGTCCCACAGAAGCTTAGTATTTACTGTCAGTAAAAACAGTTGAACTATATTCAAATACAATGATTTTGTTTTTGATAAATCAAAAATTGCTAGACTGTCACGTTACAAAACTGTTTACGTGGATTTTACTAACTGTTGGTGAGTTGTCTATTGACTGTTTCATTAATAGTCATAGACGAACCAATAATTCATATCGATCAAATGATACACTAGCCATAACTTGTCGCACGGTCTGGTGTGTAAATATCGAAGGTACGATGTTCTTCATGCAGAGCTTTCGTGTAACGGGTGTATCGGGTTTTTGTTTTTAGAAGTTTATAGATTACCTTAGCCGTATTTGGCACAACTTTTTGGGAAATTTGAATCCTCAATGCTCTTCAACTTTGTACTTGTTTGGCTTTATAAATATTTTGATATGAGCGTCACTGATGAGTCTTATTTAGACGAAACGCGCGTCTGGCGTACTAAATTATAATCCTAGTACCTTTGATAACTATTTGAAATAGTATAGAAAGGCATGAACAATTTTACGAAATAGCATGATTATATATGCAAATGACAAAAATTCTCATATTAATTCGAAAATATATAGGGTTTATCAAATGAAGTTTTGTAATAGCTACCGGAAGGTTTTATCGGAGTAGTATTTAGAAAGTATTATGACTATTTGCAAAACATGCTCTACATAAGCAAACCTGTTTTTACCCGTGTTTTCATTGATCCATCAAGTGCATAACCGTGAATTGTATGACCGAATTCATGTATCAGAACATTGAAGCCATGATGATAGGGATCTCGGCTGTCACATAACAGATTGTCATCTAGAATGGAAGCCAAACGACCACCGGAACCAGCTGTAAGTGACCACTTCCTACCATCAAACGTACATGTTGATGCACAACCACCACTACAGATTCCTTAAAAACGATTTGAATAATAAAAGTAGATCACAAGTAATTGTGAAAAATCGTAAATAAAAAATTTCAAAGACAAATGACGATGAATAAATGAAGACAGTGTAAAAAAGTGATTCTTTACAAGATTTTGCTTTCATTTTCCATTTTTGCCGATAAGATACAAAGATACAACTGTTTTGTAATGCATGGAGCAAATTATCTTTCTTCCTCTTTCTGGCAAAATTCTAACCCATTCTCTTATTGTCATAGGTTTGATTATGACTTTGGAACTTCATTTATAAAGAATTAAAAAAAACCGTGATATAGTGATACACAATTATATAGAAAATATCAGAAACTATTGTAATCATAAACATGTTTAAAAGGTATTTAGTGGATTTTTAAAAAGTATTATTAAGTACAATAGTTATTTAACAAATAGGAGGAGTATCGGATTTCATTTATGATATATTTCATTTGTACGATTACTGGGCAATTGAATATGTATCCTGATTTATGAAAAATTAGTAAAAAAATTACAAAAAGGGCAATCCAATATAAATATGAACGAAAACAAAATAAGTTGATTGTGAGATTTTAAGGAGAAACCCATGTTAATCTATTGCGTTGATAGTTTGAAAATGTATTACAATAAACGGGTATAGCTTTATATAGAACATTAGTTTCTGCAGTGTTCACACTTAACATGATCATAGTTTGTTGAAAGTCAAATTGATAAAATTTCAAAGTTGTCGAGATATGGTATATTGTTTGTTGCTTGTCAATGAATTGTGATCTTGAACAAATATATAAAAAAGAAGATGTGGTATGATTGCCAATGAGACAACTATCCACAAAACACCAAAATGACACAGACATTAACAACTAAAGGTCACCGTACGGCCTTCAACAATGAGCAAATCCCATACCGCATAGTCAGCTATAAAAGGCCCCGATAAGACAATGTAAAACAATTCAAACGAGAAAACTAAAGGCCTTATTTATGTAAAAAAAAATGAACGAAAAACAAATATGTAACACATAAACAAACGACAACCACTGAATTATAAGCTCCTGACTTGGGACAGGCACATAATTTATTCCAAATAAAGACATCATAAAGATAAGTTCAAATATGGAAAGGTATGTGGTCAACATAGAAATTTATACAACGAAAAAATAAAGCATAAACGAAAGCAATATATAAAACTTAAGGCAACATCCATACACGAGATTGGGACGAAACTTACACCTGTAGCGGTTAATCGAAATAAGATACTGCCCATAAAACTTTAGAAGTTTTAATTTGAATTCAATTAGCAAAGAGGCCACCCAAAATCGTATTAAAACGCCATATGTAGGTGCTGCTAGAAAATGTTGCTTAAACCTAGACAATCATTTATATTGAACTCTTGGTTCGACACCTGTCGTTTTTGTAATAACTTATAACAGTTTCTGTCTCTCCTTAGATTACTGCTTTCTTTCTACATGTGCCTTTGTAATTGTTCATAAGGTCAATTTCTATATGTTTACTTGTGTTTCTTTTAAATTACTTTATCAATCGATTATAACAACATTTTGAAATAAACTTTGTCTTGCCAAAGATGTGATATAATACAGTTAATTTGGGTTGAAACTCTATTGAAAATACGCAATTTTTAAGATTTAGGCGCGCGGAACATTCTGTATTTACACAATTACCTCTACATGATGATGGAAGTTTTGAACGACTTTGACTGGCTATAAAGCCCTCGTCTTACCTCTACATTCTGGTCTATCTGCCATATAAGCGTAATCAGGATAAACTGCCATTGATTCGGCTTTTGTGAACACACCAACTTGTGCTCTTGCGGCAAGAGTGTGACAATATGTTGAAGGCATATGTGCTATCATTCTGCTGACAATTACTGCAGCCTGGAAGAAGTTAGAGGTTCTAAATATCATGTATTGTATAACTGGTTTACAACAGAGAAATACACGAACAAATGCATATTAGTTTTTAATGCAGTGCTATTTGGTAAAAATAATTAATTTTCAAATATTTTAGTTACACCAAGTACAGGCCTTAGTCGCAATTTTTGACGACATGCTTGCTAAAACATAGTTATGGAAAAGATTACGTTTAAGGAATTCCGTCAACTGAGGTTCATTATGACTACGTAGTTCATTTTCCATGTTTTGTCATCTTAGATGACCGTAATTGGACCCAAATATGAAAGAGGACTTAGAAGTATTCAAGCAAAATTAGGTTTAACTTGGTTGTCAACTGTTGTTGTAGACGAATGTTGAAACGGTCTATTAGAGATTTTCATTTCAGGAAATATATAATTGTTAAGATGTTTAACGCGAGTGCGAATTTATTCAATTGTGTTTTGTCAACATTTTACTAGATCGAGTATCGTCTTTATAATCATTCAACAAATATTCACTTCAATAACCGTCTGCTTCTTTATCAAAGGAGAAGGTCCGATTTCGGCCTCAAATTTCAGGTTCATCTGACGAAAGATTTTGACCACTTTTTAAACACTTAAGTGTCTATTTTATTTGAATCAATTAGTTTTTGTGAAAGATTTTAACTGATTTAATCATATGCCGAAAAATGTCACTTTTCAGATAGTTTTTGTCAAAAATGAAAGTGGCCGCATCCGTGTTCATCCTCAACCTTTATATATGTTATGTATTATCATAATTTACAACTTACATTTTAATATTAAGGATGAACACGAATGCGGCCACTTTCGTTTTACACGAAAACCGTCTAAAATTCAACTAAAATGCTAGAATTGTGAAGATTTCAGTAATTTAGCATGACTTTGTGGTGCTGGTACCCGATATATTTTCATTGTAATGTAAAAAAAAAAAACAGCCCATATTTATGTAGCAGAATCGTTCTTCTGTCCAATAAATAGCTGTAAGTTTACATTTGAACAATTTTGTAAAACTGCTATATTTTGGGGCCAAAAAGGGGTCTTACTGGACCTACTCCTTTGCGAATATTAAATATCTTGTCGTTGAGAAAAGTAACAACACATTACAGATAAGTTAAATACCTTTTGGTGTGCAGCATTAGAACTAGCTGCTGTTGCTTGAATGTCTATACTATTTGCAGAATGGTAAGATACAATTGATCCACTGCCACAGACGACATATTTATGTTTGAAGGATGTTCTTTTTGTTGATAATTGAGCAGAATGTTTTGAACCTGAATCTGTTATTCTAGTGAAGTCCTCCGACCTGAAAGGATCAATCGAAGGAAATGAAGTAGTTATGTTGCGCCTTTAGGAATAATTACTTGTACATAAACATTAGGAATAATTGAGAATTGTGTATTTGTTTGTTAAGAAAACACCGATAAACAACGCTTTTTTTTAAATTCGTGGTCGTCGTTCTAATTGTTATCGAACGTGTGTGGGTAACTTCATATGTGGATTGAGTGGTTCATGTTGATTTTATATTTCTGTGTCTAAAATCATAATAACGTGATGCATTATTAGAATCAAACCTTTAATCGGTGTTGTAAATGTAAAAAAAAACCAAAGCAATTCAAAATAAAACAAACAAAATAGATTCAGAAATGTAGCAAAAACAAAAGATACGAAACAGAAAGAATTCGAGATCCAAATTAGAAAGAAAAACAGTGACTAATATAAAAAAAAATTGGAAAATTAACTACAAGCAACATGAACACCACAACTTAATTGGATGAACTCAAATGAACTTGGAGATAATCAATTGCGTGTCCTACAATATCAGATACCGTAATATTAAAAGCAATTGTCAAAATTAACAAAATGTCGTAAAGTAGGTAAAGGAACATTAAGAAAGGACAACAGTTCAAACTACTGTGAGGCAGACATAGTGTACTTATAGGAAAATAGATTTGTCAGGAACATGTAAAATTTCGTTGAGTAGAGATTTTCAAGCAGCCACATTGCTTCCTCGTAAATTGCTCTTCTGTGCTTAAAAATGTTTTTGGCAATAACAACCTTGATGAAAGTCTATGTGAGATAAAAATTTGTAGATGTTCAATGAAACCCACCGGTCTCTCGTGCCATACTGTTTTCAGTGTAATAGCGTAATGTGGATTCCCAAATCAAAACTATCATTATACAGCAAAATACAGAAATTAAAAAAAAAAGTATTTTTCTCAAGAATTTTATTTCAAAGCTTCAAAAGGTGGTACGAAAATATTCTAAAGTAAAATTGAAATCTAAAAAATGTAATCCTAGACTGTATGTAAATAATGATAACAAATAGAAACTTACTTGATTAATCAACAAAATAAGAAAATATTAATTCAGATAAAATTTCTGCCAAAGTGTTCTAAATTCTTTTAAAATCAAAGTTTTACAAATTTATTAATTTAGGATTTTTTTAATCTCAGACTATCTTTATGTTTACTGCAAAAAGAAGTAATACGGAAAAATAAAACAAAGAACTCTTGATTTGAGTCTAGATATTGTGTCTTTTGGACATTATTGTTATCTTTTCTAGGATGATTAAATTCCAAGAGGTTTCACTAAATGATTAAAGTCTGCAACTAATTCAACCACAGACTAAACTTAACTATTAACTTTGTCAACGATGCCAATATTGACGACGTCGTGTGGGATCGCTGTTCCCCCTCCAGCGTCAAAATGTCGTGGTTTCATTTTTTCAACACTGAGGAAGTGTAGGTTATTGTAGATTTCTGAACAAATGGGTCAAAAAGTGTACAAAAATTGTTCTTGACAAATCTATTTCCCGGTAAGTACGATGTGTCTGACTCAAATAATCAGTTTGAATTATGGTGAGGGCTGTCATTGAACATATGAAAGGACACTATAAGCATTGTGAAATAAGGTGTGCCAACTTTCGCTTACACGTTTATAAACATGTAGTATTTATCTCTCGCGTTCGTTTATAGATTTACAATTCTTAGGTACGTACTGATTTTTTATTAGTTGTATTTGCTTTTGAACTAGCTGTTACTAAATGATTTATTGGTTTCGTTATTTGTTTAGTGCTTTTAATCGATTTTATAAGCAAACCCATTTCAATAGATTCGTGTAGTTTGTTTTTTCTGTTCTCATGCCGTTAGTCTTGTCGTTTGAATTGATTTGTCATGTTTTGGACTTTTATAGCTTGATATGCAGTATAGGATTAGCTAATTATTGAAGAATGCATGGTGACCTATGGTTACTTACTTCTAAATATTTGGTCATTTTGTCTTCCAAGGAAAGCTGTCTTATTACAATATACCATCTCTTCTTCTTTAAATTACACAATAAAGATTTTTCTGACACGCCTTATCATCAAAATAATTGAGGAAATTTAATAAATGAAAATACATGAAAAAAAGAAATATGTTGTTGTTGTTAATACTTACGACAGGAACTTCATCAATGCAGCTTCTTCGTTAGTTGGTGGAGGGGTGCAAAGCACACCTTAAAAAAAAACAATTTTAAAGTATAAATTGTTTTGTTCACACATTTTTGTCATTAAAAGAGTTGTATGCGACTGTCATGCAAGTAGAAGGTTTAGCTAATGATAAAACCAGGTTTAATCCACCATTTTCCTCATCAGAAAATGCCTAGACCAAATCAAGAATATGACAGTTCGTTTGATGTGTTTGTGCTTTTGATTTTGGCATTTGATTACGGAATTTCCATTTTGAATCATCCTCGGAGTTCGGAATTTTTGTTATTTACTTTTCACATTGAAAATCAATTAACTTGTTAGGGGTACGTGAAAAGGCTTGAATGATCATGTTCTTATCAATTTAAGATGGATCATGAGTATATTTTTCCTCACAAAGAATTTTTTTATACTTAGCCATCATGAAGATTTTACTTTGCCTTCAAAAATATAACTAGAGGCTCTAAAGAGCCTGTGTCGCTCACCTTGGTATATGTGCATATTAAACAAAGGACACAAATGGATTCATGACAAAATTGTATTTTGGTGATGGTGATGTGTTTGAAATTCTTACTTTACTGAACGATTTTGCTTCTTACAATTATATCTATAATGAACTTTGCCCATTAGTAACAGAGAACTATATTTGGTAAAAATTTACATAAAAATATCAAATTAATGAAAATTGTTAAAAATTGACTATAAAGGGCAATAACTCCTTAAGGGGTCAATTGACCATTTAGGTCATGTTGACTTATTTGTAGATCTTACTTTGCTGAACATTATTGCTGTTTACAGTTTATCGCTATCTATAATAGTATTCAAGATAACCAAAAACGGCAAAATTTCTTTAAAAATTACCAATTGGAGGGCAACAACCCAACAACCAGTTGTCCAATTCATCTGAAAAATTCAGGGCAGATAGATATTGACTTGATTAACAATTTAACTTCTTGTCAGATTTGCTCTAGATGCTTTGGTTTCATAGTTATAAGCCAAAAACTGCATTTTACCCCTATGTTCTATTTTTAGCCGTGGCGGCCATCTTGGTTGAATGGCTAGGTCATCGGACACATTTTTCAAACTAGATACCCCAAAGATGATTGTGGCCTAGTAGTTTCAGTGGAGATTTTGTAAAAGATTACTTAGATTTATGAAAAATGGTTAAAGATTGACTATAAAGGGCAATAACTCCTAAAGGAGTCAACTGACCATTTTGGTCATGTTGACTTATTTGTAGATCTTACTTTGCTGAACATTATTGCTGTTTACAATTTATCTCTATCTATAATAATATTCAAGATAATAACCAAAAACAGCAAAATTTCCTCAAAATTACCAACTCAGGGGCATCAACCCAACAACCGATTGACCGATTCATCTGAAAATTTCAGGGCAGATAGATCTTGACCTGGTAAATATTTTTATTCCCATGTCAGATTTCCTCAAAATGCTTTGGTTTTTGAGTTATAAGCCAAAAACTGCATTTTACCCCTATGTTCTATTTTTAGCGGTGGCGGCCATCTTGGTTGGTTGACAAGGTCACGCCACACATTTTTTAAACTAGATACCCCAAAGATGATTGTGGCCAAGTTTGGATTAATTTGGCCCAGTAGTTTCAGAGGAGAAGATTTTTGTAAAAGATTACTTAAATTTACGGAAAATGGTTAAAATTGACTATAAAGGGCAATAACTCCTAAACGGGTCAACTGACCATTTTGGTCATGTTGACTTATTTGTAGATCTTACTTTGCTGAACATTATTGCTGTTTACAGTTTATCTCTATCTATAATAATATTCAAGATAATAACCAAAAACAGCAAAATTTCCTCAAAATTACCAATTCAGGGGCAGCAATCCAACAACCGATTGACCGATTCATCTGAAAATTTCAGGGCAGATAGATCTTGACCTGATAAACATTTTTATTCCAGTCAGATTTCCTCAAAATGCTTTGGTTTTTGAGTTATAAGCCAAAAACTGTATTTTACCCCTTTGTTCTATTTTTAGCCGTGGCGGCCATCTTGGTTGGTTGACCAGGTCATGCCACGCAGTTTTTAAACTAGATACCCTAAAGATGATTGTGGCCAAGTTTAGATTAATTTGGCCCAGTAGTTTCAGAGGAGAAGATTTTTGTAAAAGATTACTTTAATTAACGAAAAATGGTTAAAAATTGACTATAAAGGGCAATAACTCCTAAACGGGTCAACTGACCATTTTGGTCATGTTGACTTATTTGTAGATCTTACTTTGCTGAACATTATTGCTGTTTACAGTTTATCTCTATCTATAATAATATTCAAGATAATAACCAAAAACAGCAAAATTTCCTCAAAATTACCAATTTAGGGGCAGCAACCCAACAACCGATTGACCGATTCATCTGAAAATTTCAGGGCAGATAGATCTTGACCTGATAAACATTTTTATTCCCATGTCAGATTTCCTCAAAATGCTTTGGTTTTTGAGTTATAAGCCAAAAACTGCATTTTACCCCTTTGTTCTATTTTTAGCCGTGGCGGCCATCTTGGTTGGTTGACCAGGTCATGCCACGCAGTTTTTAAACTAGATACCCTAAAAATGATTGTGGCCAAGTTTAGATTAATTTGGCCCAGTAGTTTCAGAGGAGAAGATTTTTGTAAAAGATTACTTTAATTAACGAAAAATGGTTAAAAATTGACTATAAAGGGCAATAACTCCTAAACGGGTCAACTGACCATTTTGGTCATGTTGACTTATTTGTAGATCTTACTTTGCTGAACATTATTGCTGTTTACAGTTTATCTCTATCTATAATAATATTCAAGATAATAACCAAAAACAGCAAAATTTCCTCAAAATTACCAATTCAGGGGCAGCAACCCAACAACCGATTGACCGATTCATCTGAAAATTTCAGGGCAGATAGATCTTGACCTGATAAACATTTTTATCCCATGTCAGATTTGCTCTAAATGCTTTAGTTTTTGAGTTATAAGCCAAAAACTGCATTTCACCCCTATGTTCTATTTTTAGCCGTGGCAGCCATCTTGGTTGGTTGACCGGGTCACGCCACACATTTTTTAAACTAGATACCCCAATGATGATTGTGGCCAAGTTTGGTTTGATTTTGCCTAGTAGTTTCAGAGGAGAAGATTTTTGTAAAAGCTAACGCCGGACGACGACGGACGCCGGACGCCGGACGCAAAGTGATGAGAAAAGCTCACTTGGCCCTTTGGGCCAGGTGAGCTAATAAAACGTATGGGTCATCAACCTGAAAATCGTGCAAAATTGATCATTAAAAAATAAATATTGGAAGATAGTTTTTTTTTATTATGCTTAGGGAAATAAAGAGAAAATATTGAATTCACCAAACTAGATTTCTTGCTACAAGTAAAAACTAAATGTTATTATAATTTCAATATTTTTTTTACTATAAGAGTTATCTTAAATTGTTAAATTAAAAAAACAATGATTTGAAAAACACATTTTTTTTTTTATTCGTTGAATATTTTTTGTAAATGCATTAAATCACTTCTTTTAGTTTATATGATTAAATAGTCTTACACATGAATTGCAAATATGTCTCAATTGCAGATTGCTGCACAGAACAAGACTGATAAAGTACTGCTATAGTTCAATCCATGATGACGGTATACAGCGATTCTACCTTAAATTTGCAATTGTTACATGTTTTCATCAATACAAATTAGATCGATTTGCCTTAACGGAATAACACACGGCTATATTTTATATCATTGGAAAGAGGACAAGCCTCATGGAAATATCGTTGTCGTCGTTGTCTGCCGTGGTCACGTTTTTTTTTAAATCAAGGTCAAAGCAAAAATTCCAGAAAAATGCACAGTCACATTTAGATAACTGGTTTCTCCTACATATATGCGTTCGGAGCAAAATAAAAATAACAAATTTATAGAGAATATCATTTGTATATACATTTAGAACTTATTTTATATTTTTATCGCTAAAAAATACTTTAAATCTACTTTTTTTGCAAAAAAGGTGCAAATTTGAAATTTTCAAACAACTGTTAAATAACAGTCACTTTAACCTATTTCAATTTCTAAATTTGAAATTTATGTATTCAATTCATTACAAGTAAGATCTAAAGATGTTCTTTTTTTAGATCTTAACTTTTATAGTTTGTCGAAAACAAAATATGTTTTTGACGTCTTTTAATAGGAAGGTATTCGTCAATTTCTAGGTATATATCAAATTTCTGTTATTGGGTGTATATATAAATGATTTGTTTCGAAATTTGTGCAACATTAACGTCAAATTTGGTTGAATATAAACTCAAGCTCTGTGTAGAAGAAAAAATTACTGAAAACGGAGAAAAAGGGGGTTAAATGTTTAAAAAACAAAACGTCTATTAGATACCGGTTAAACACCCAATCCTACATATACAGATGAGTAAATGAGCAACATTTGGCTATAATGTTTACAAGTATTCAAAAAATATCACAAGGAAGAGGGTTATGTACAGGACCGATGTATTTTACAAACAATTGCAAACAAAAAAGGCGTGAGAAACCACAGGGACATTAAAAACTTATAAAATGAAGGCAAGCTGACAACAGCATGGCAAAAACACGAAAAAAAGAACAAATGCAAATAGAAAATTATGATCAAAGCTCGTATTATCTACTTTGTTATATGGTCTCCTGTAGTTTAAGCCCACCTAACCACGTCAAGGTCAGAGACCATATGGCAGGGATTTTTTGGTTTTTTTACATATTTTTTCCAACTAGATAGATTATTACTATATTTCCCACGATTTCAAAATTGAGCATATGTTTTATTTATTGTTTAGAAAATATTATGGACTGCTAAATTTTCATTCGATAGCTAACAATGATTCATAAGGCACAAACAGAAAAATGAAATCTTATATGTATCGTCATCTTTGTCGCCATCAATGTTTTTAACTGCAACCAGACGAGTATTTACATTTTGACATATGTCATTTGCCTGACATAGGCATAAATCTGTACATGAAAGATTTTGTTCGAAACAAATGCAATCCTTTGAAAACACCGATTTCCCCTTATCAGTACTAGCAAAATATGACATATATGACATATGACTTTCGAGATAGACTTAGAACAAGTCATTCTTCTTTTCCAATCCGAACTGAAGAGGAGAATGTAATATTGTGCTATATGGAAAGAGATCAAATTTATGTCTGGAGTGAAGCTCTTATTTCATATTGTTTAAAAGTAGATTCACAAGGAGGAAGTTTGACAAGGGAGAAATTTTAAATTGTAGCCAATTTTACCCTATTTTTTTTTATGGTCACAATGATCTATTTTGAGTTTTGACTTGAGATCATTCAACCTAACAACAAGATCTCGAGCTGCATCTATAGATTCATCAATGTCACAATTAGAAAGGATTGACAAATCGGTGAAATCATCTGGGTTGTCCTTCAAAACTAAAAAAAACAATGCTCTTACCGATCCAAAACAGGGATGATGTTGTATCGCATCATGTTACAGCATGTGCGGCTGGTAGAATGTGGGGTTCGTGTTGTTTATTCTTTAGTTTTCTATGTTGTGTCGTGTGTACTATTGTTTTTCTGTTTGTCTTTTTCATTTTTAGCCATGGCGTTGTCAGTTTGTTTTAGCTTTATGAGTTTGACTGTCCCTTTGGTATCTTTCGTCCCTCTTTTACATATGGCAAACTCGAGACTTTTACATATTTCGTGGACAGGTATATAGCGGCGCAAATCCTGTGTGCAAGTTATATATAGTCCCAAGTCAGAAGCCTCTGGCCTTTGTTAGTCTTGTATTATTTTTAATTCGATATGTATATTACAATTATAACAAAACTATCTTTTTAAAAAAACAATTAAAGTTATAAAAGAACACAAAAAAAAATATTTCCTAAGACAAAACAACGGTCTTCAAACTAACTGGAGTATTCAAAACATTCAAATCGACCATACAACAAAAAAAAAGAGAATTGAGGTTAGTGACAATTGTCCTAGTTAATGACTTGATAGTGTAAGCTACAAAACAATTAACGGCACGAGAAAAGGCGTGTTTGATTCCAGGCAGAATTATCACTTAATTTGTGTTTTAAATTGCTATTTTTTCACACCGATTAACAATACACGAAAGATATTTGGCACAAATATGAACAATGTCTAATTGATGTAATTAAAGTAAAAATCCCGTGAAAGTAACACGCAATAAAGTTTCTTTCGTTCAAAATGTGGTAAATTTTAGCTAAAAAAATAGTCTTACTGAAATCAGGAAATACTTATACTTAAATTTTATAAATCTTTTCAGCTTTCGTTATATTATGAATTTAATTGTTAAGCTAAATGATAAGTATCATTTGAACAAATAACGCAAAAAGCAATAATTCTAATTTTCGTGTTGAAGATGGGTACCCTAAGAAACAACAAAATTTTGAAAAATATGACCACGGTAGCTTACGACGACATTCATGATTGGAAAATATAATGATTTTCGAATAGTTTGCATGTACATATAGCCGTGTGTTATCCGTCAACTTAGACTCGTTAACAAGACGTCTTTTTCTATACTGGGCACCCTACTAATTGCGCCATCCTATAGCAAGATATTTTTTTACCTCTCAAATGCAGGTGGAAAATTATATCTGACTATTATGAATATAATTTAACTATATAAATCAGGGTCTGAAGAAAAGGGTGCTAAGCGTAACATTCTAAAAAGATAAAAATATAGATCATCACGAACATCACAAAAACTGGTGAAATGAAGATATGTCCAAAGAAAATTATCTTTAAATTTGTAGATTTGTATGAAAGAAGATATTGCTTACACCGTTGAAGAAATTCCATACAAATTACAGAAATAAGGTGATTTTGATAATTCAGTAAATTGATATTAAAAAGTAATAAATCTAAACAATAGATCAAAGCTACTATGCAAGTGTTTTATTGAAAAATGAAACCATATTTTCAGCAAGATATATTTCGATTGACAGCAAAACATTGTTTTCATATACTAGTAATGTTTCATACAGATTGTTTTGACCATATTTTAGCAGAATAAGTTGGGTTTTTTTCAAACTCTTTGGATATAATTGTAAGAGTTTAACTGTTAAACAAATAATTACAATTTTGTCCTGTATATCTTGTAAAACCTTGTGAAAGTAAATCAAGGCAACTTGATGATGATTTTATTAAGGAACTCCATTTCATCATGAATTGAAAGACCGAGATAATTTCTGAAGAGAGTATTTCATCTTTATCTATACTCTGTGCTTTTACTTTGAAAGAAAAAAATATAACCTATAAAATTTGAACTAACTGATAGTGGCATTTTATTACCTATCGGATATACTTTCTTTGGGCACATATATCTTTATTTTTCAAAAATACTATATCGTTATTTTTCTGTGAAATTATAACATGTTATGGTCAATTTATCTTGTTATCTTACAACAATACAATGTAAAGAAGTACGCGTAGTCAGACACCTGATCAACTGCCAATAGACCAATTAAAAGATTACTTGAACATGTGTGAAATTGTGTTGTCCACCAAAAAGTATTTAGTATCTAACTAAATACACAGGGCAAACATGCGCTCCAAATTTCATAACTATTTTTTTTCCTTGACTTACCTTTTCTTCTTTAAGTTGTTAATTTAATTACTGTCATCTTATATGTCTTATATACAGAACTTATATATTTTGTATAGTTACCTGTCATAAAGCCCAAAAGCAAGAAAACTCTCATCGTACGTTCCTCTAACTAAACCAGACCAACAACTAAAGGTTTGGTACTAGACTTTTGATATAAGTCATACAATTTGATCTTTACTTGATAATTGTTGGTTCGTCGATAAGATAAGAAAGTGCATGGTCAACAATGAGAACGAATGTGTTCAAGATATGTGTGCCTTGTTCGGATTTGATCCATGTTGTTTTATTATACTATATCAAATGTTACAATTACAATTAAAACAATACCATTTATATTTAAAACATATAATCAACAAAATTTCATGTTACTAATCCATTTTGCAGCATGTCTGATACTAAGATATTCATGTATGTATGCTGTATTTATTAAATGTCTTTTTTTCATGTCGAAATCATTATCATTATAATCTACTATTGCTTAATTAAATAAATTAAATTAACTTAGAAATAATTATATTACATACCTCTACAAAAAAGTTGTTCGTTCATGGTGGAGAACTTCTAGAGCTTATTTTGTATCACAAAGGTAATTCAGCGCAATTGTACGTTTCAAAAATTGTGAAAAAGAAAGTGAGGGATAAAACTTAACTGCCCATTACCGGATGATGTGATAAAAGTATTAGAAAAGTAGTTTACTAAACATTACAAATCAAATAAGGTCAACAAGAAAATGTTATATAAACTGTATATAAATGCAATTCAATGCTTTATTTATTCATGCGATTTTCAACTTAAGGATGTATTCTTCTGACGTTTCAGTCTCGTTAAAATCTCGTTCTAGAATTATTTCCAAAACATGGGATACAAGTAGAAAATATCAATGAATTTTTAAAATATAATAATTAAACATAACTCTGTGAAAAAAATGTGTATTCACAATTAATAGTTTTTGAGTTATCCAGTTTTCAAATTTTACGACCAATCAAGTCAGTCTTTACAGCCTAAATTTAGAGAAAATGGATGAGGAGTACAAAAACTGATTTTACAAGAATCGTGTACATCCCATATCAATTTTGTCTTGTCAAATTTCTTGCATGTATTTTTTCTATCATTTATGACACAAAAGTTGAAATGATATGTATTTTGTTGACAGCATGGTAAATTTGACACAAATAAGCATCAAAATATGATAAAACTTTCTTATATTAACACCTACCTATAGTTCTGTTTTAGTTAAATTTATTCAGATTGGTACGGTCCACCTCATCTTTATTGAAAGTATAAAAAAAAGTTTAATTGTGGAAAAAAAATAAATACAAAAATAGTCCAAATATAGGTAAAAATTTATGAAAAAGGGGAAATACTATAATCAAAATTGGGTATTTTGAAAGTGCCGTAGCAAAAAAAGAAGTGCACCACCATATGATTTTTTCTTCACCAATTATTTTTTACAGTGTTATAACCCCAAAATCAGGTTAAGAAAAAAAGTTTAATTCTAGAAATGTTTGGCTCTTCAGAGGTGAACATCCTTAACACGTTTTTTAAATTCTTTTTACATTAACAAAATGTACTTCATAAATATTTTGATTTGGTTATAAAACCAGCAGTGTCAATCAGATGAGGTTTCTTAAACGTTCTACAGATCCATCGTTACAAAGTCCTGCGCTAATATTTCCTTTTTTCTACATTGAGTTTGGTGGATTTATATTTCAACAAACAGTTTGTATTCTAATATGTAATACTTGTGTGCACCTTCTAACTTGAAACGAATGAGATTGACACTAAATGAGATTTACAGTTACCATCATGGATCGGCTGACCAATGTGATAGGTATGTGTCTCAATTAACTAGCGACACGTTTTCGCAGTCATAATTATTTAGATACAAGAATAGATTATTCTGTAATTTTACCAATTATCTTCTATTCCCAGTTGTGATTTTTTTACTTAGTGTATATTTGCATCATCATGCAAAAATTTCCAAAAATTTGAACCAGCCATTTTATCAGAAAAATTACACTGGTTATTTTGATGTTAAACAAACATAAATTTTTATCATTGAGAAGCTTCATATTTCCTTAAAATCACAACGTAATTAAAACGTTTAGCTAATTTTAGAGAGTTATCTCCCTGTAGTGTTAGGTACCACCTTAAACATCGATAAACTCCTGTTTCGAACTTTATTGCTGTTTTATTTGTTATATCTGAATGACGCTATATTAACCCTGAATTGTATATAGCTTTTTTCATTCTTCAAACAAAAAATCATTCCAAATGTGGAAGCGTACAATAGCGAGCTGCTTCTGTTTCCGTGGCCAATCTGTAAAATGGTATACTTTCAGGAATCTCACTCCTTTTTTGTAGATCAGTTAACTTGACTACAAATCGTCGCAATTGCAGATTCAGTTAAATCTTTAATTTTTGACAAAAGATATCCTATTTCTATTATAAAATGTCGTATTATCACTGGGATGAATCACTCGAATTAAGAAAAAAAAATTAACGATTGGTGTCTCTGGTGAAAAGAATTTCTGCTTTATCTGCACAATTTATTCCACTTCAGTTTCGTAATTTTAGTCCTATATATGAATTTCTTTCTTAAAAACTCACATGTAATGGATATTGTTTTACATGCCTGCTAACTGTTATGTTACTTTTTAAGTATCCACTTCGACTATTTGATTTCAATTCTTTCCCGAATAGGCATATATATAAATTTTATACACGGTAATTTGAGAAGTTATTTTTATAAAAACAGGAATACAAAAATTGCTTCCCTCTCGTTTTGTTGGTTGATAACGTTTGATGTTGTCAGTTTTCATGAATAGCCTTATTTTTAAATTACCTTGGAGGTCGGTATGTTTTGTTACACTTTTACATTTAAGTGCTTGACAGTAGTAGTTGTTTTTTTGTTTGTTAGTTGAAGTTACAATCTCAAATCAATATACGTTTTAAGCAAACATAATTATACTTTTTCAATTGTTTACAGAAAAAGTCTAAGAGGTACTTCTTTTCTCAATATAAATGAGTGAAGTCTTGTTTAATGCTGTATTAAAATTGCGCTATCAAGGTTCTTTGAAAATTGATTGTTGCTTTTGCAATTGTTGGTGATTGATTTTGTTAACACCAGTGCACGTAGGTTTTGATATTGAAGACTTGATTACTGTAATAGTCCACGTGATACCAAGCATTGCTCTAATGGCTAATACTAATCCCGACAACAGCAATTGAAAAATATTGATCATTGTCTTCTTTAACGTCTAAATTTCCCATATCAAGATAGTTGCTTAGATATATTCGTGATAAACTGTGTTATCGGCCTAATACGATTGATTATATTTGAATTGTTTCACTTGGCTGGGCGGGTTTAACCGGTTTGCTTATTTAAGACCAGTCCATCTTTAGGCAGGTGTCCCGGGATCAACTCATCAATGAAGTGTCCAGTTATTCGTCCAATATGATACAATCAGCTCAATTGTATATCCTTTTGGTGACATTGATAGGTGATTAGAAATCAATTATAATCTTAACGGCCATCATCCTTATCAGACACATCTTCGAATAGACTATTCTTATGCAAATCAAAATGTAAGCTCTTTCCGATCAGTTGAAATAATATTGGTAATACGAGGTTAGTATATTCCATATGGTGGTCATACTTCGCTCACTCTCGCCCAAGGTGGAATCTATTGATCCCGTATATATCAAATCAATTTACTAGCAAACTTTGTAACTTATAAAATTTTAATTCTGGCAATTGATAAGATAAATTGTCAGAGCTCTGACAAATCATAAACAAAAAGTAAAATCACAATCACAAAAAAAACTGAACTCCGAAGATAATTCAAAACGGAAAGTCCGTAATCAAATGGCAAAATCAAATTCTCAAACACATCAAACGACTACGAACAGATAACAACATCTGTTAAATGTTTCAACTGTCATATTCCTGTCTAGGTACAAGCATTTTCTTAATAGAAAATGGTGGATTAAACCTAGTTTTATGGCTAGCTAAACCTATAAAAAGTTTGGTATTAGATAATGAATTAATTCACCAGCCTCCTTTATCCATCTTAAAACACAACATACCAAAGTTTCCCATTTCTATCCAAACAAAAGTATGCTGAAGGATCATGGCAACCACCTGATAATATTTGTATACAATATCATCCTTATCAATAGACCTCCATATACCCACACAATAAATTGATAAGATAAAAAAAAAACAAGAGAAATTTTGTTTATTCCAAAACAAGATATGTAAATACTAGTTCATGTGATATCTTTACTGTAAATGTACAATAAAATTTATATGTCCAAATATTTTTCACGTAATAGTGCTTTGGCTAAAAAAAAACGCAGAGAAGATATTTCTCTACACAGAAAAATAAAGGCAACAGTAGTATACCGCATAAATCCATGGACAAAAACAAAAATGGGGTAACAAACTAGAACTGAGGGAAACGCACCAAACATAAGAGGTGAACAACGACACAACACTACAATGTAACACACACAGAAACGAACCAAGCATCAGACAAAATCCCACGAGAATAACAAATATAACATCAAAACCAAATACATGAATATGGGATAGACAAGTACCGTGACACGTCTTATCGCAATATGAATTTACACTAAAAAATAAGAGAAAACAAATGACGCAACGTTAAAATGTAACACACACAGAAACGAACTATAATATAACAATGGCCATATTCCTGACTTGGTACAGGACATTTTTAAAGGAAGAAATGGTGGGTTGAACCTGGTTTTAAGGCAGAAACATTATTATGACTCTATTTCTATCAGTCTTTGCTTTTACTCATGCATGCCGCGTGCCTTTTTTGTAGAGATGTAACTACCAATTTACAAAATATTGGTTTGACTTCGCTGATAATTGAACACAAGACCTCTCAAACTCGACTGAGGCACTAGACCACAATTGCGGTTAATTTAATTAATCAATGTATGTGTTGAAGTGTTCCAATTATGATCTCTTTCGAAATCGTAAAATTATTGTTTCAGCATTAAACAACTTCATTGCATTAGTATGGACTTTGTCCCATTTTATCAAAGTTCTGCTTTTACAATTATATGAGTTTTTACCTATTCTGTAGGATAACCAAAATAAATATTACAATTAAACACTCATACAGTCAGAGATTTTTTTACAGAGTATGTATATAGTTAAATACAATCTTAAAAAAAAGAAGTTGCACCTACAAAAATTCAATATTTGTTAATCCGTTACACTAATAATACATAAGAGCATTGGTAATAACAATCATACAAGCTGTCAAAGTTACAATTTTCAATGCATTGTACTTATATGGAGCAAAAGGTCTTGATGCATCGGATGTAGGTATTGTTGATGTATGAATTGAGGTTGATACGCTGCTGGTCGAATCTATCTCCCCATGTTGATAGTTTTTTGATACTTTACCTGCTGTAGAAGTAACCAAATTGTCAGTTGAGAGAGATGTGTCTTCCGTTGTAATAGAATCATTAGTTGTGGATGATTGTTTTACAGTAGAATCCTTAATTGTTGTGGATGATTGTTCTACAGTGGAATCCTTAATTGTTGTGGATGATTCTTGAACAGTGGAATCCTTAATTGTTGTAGCTTGTTCTGTAGTTATTGTTTGAGGTGCTGTATAAGTTGTTTGGGGTTCTGTATTAGTTGTTTGGGGTTCTGTATTAGTTGTTTGACCAGTAAGTGTATTTCGGTTATAGGTTGTGTGTTCTAATGTGGATACCATTGATGATGAGGATGAAGTTGTCACTATTAAATCAAAAGAAATAAAACATATACTAATATTTAAATATTGTTGCACAAAAAAAATTAAAATACATTTGTATTCGATAAAGATTAAAAATATTATATACATACAAAAAGTTATTTTATCAAAACATGTTTCTTTGGACCTAATTTTCTATTTCTTTGAATGTGCCATTTGGTCTCGTGTGGAGAGTTGTGTCGTTGACGATCTCTTTTTTATATTGCGAATGAAACATGTACTGAATGCATATTAAATTTGAACAATTCTAATGAAGGTATTGATATCCTTATGGTCAAAGTAGTTCATCTGCATTGATAACTCACCTGACGACTCACGTGAATTAATTTTGAACGTTGTCCAGGTGTTCAACCCCTATCTGATTTAATGGGGCTCCTGGGTATAAATCAAATTTGTTTTCTAATATAGGATTTCGCTATATTTTTTCATAAATGAACTTTATCATATACTTAAAAAAAAGTAAAATGAAATAAAAAAATGGAGTCACCGTTCATTTAATCTCACAATCTGCCTCCGAAAGAAGCATACATTTTTGTTAGTGTCCTTATTTCTGTTGAACTAATAGGAGAAATAGAGGTAATAACGAAACAAAAAAATAACCTAATTACAGAACTCGCTTAAATTTTACAATTATTTAGTTTATGTACAGCTTATATGAAAACAATATTAAAAAATATAGGTCACCGATGAGTTCAAAAAGATATTTCAAATTTAATGCCAAAAAATGGCATTTTTGCACCAAAGGAAGATAATTTGGAGCTTTTTCAATGATATAAACATTTTAAAAGTCATCTGGGGCCAAACCGAATCGATTTTTTGGGTTGAATTTTTTACCATATCATAAAGTAATAACTAATAGTGTAATAAATAAAATTTGTAATGAAAAAATAAAGGTTCAATTTATTGCTGAAATTTTTGTACCCATGAGCCACCTTAAAAAGAAGTGGCAGTTTTTCTGACAAAGATCGATGGTTAGAGCAAAAAAAAAAAATCCTCGAACATTAAAATTTTGTGGCCGTACTATATATGTATCCAGAGTCAATAAAAGCTGTCTTTAACACAAACAAACAAATAAAAAAAAGAAAAATTATTCTAGTATTATCAACGCGTTTTGTTTTTTTTTTTGTGATCACGCACTGATCTTTCATATTCTTTTAATTATAAAATGAAATTGTTAACAGTTTCGTTTCAACAAAGCCTTTGATTAACCAACAGAAAATGGAGTTAAATGCCTTTCTAACTACCTATATTGCATTGTACTTCAACGTTTGTCCATGTACCATTCAATGAACAGATTATTCGGACTTTTTCAATTGGCGTATAATAACCATCTTTGCATTGAAGAGTAGCCCTTCGTCGATCAGTTCCTTCTACGGGTACCCAATATCCATTTGCTACCACTTGAGGTTTTCCACACGCTGGTACTGGTAAATAAACCATAATGCATATAGCTTTAGTTAACTTTTTTAGAGATAACACATTTCATTATTTTATGAGAGAAAAGAATTATCAATGATTTCGTGTTTTGACAAATTTTGTAAGCAAATCTATTGGATCGTATTTTTGAAGGCTGTAAAATAGGAAATGTCAAATGTAAATGCAAAAAAAAATGAAATAATATGTGCTTTATTGAGTATACCTGCGACATATAAAGGTTATAAAATACAGACACTCATTGGTAAAGACTTGCTGTACTACAGAAATATTGCAGGAATAATTTAATTCAGGTAATTTTGCAAAAACGAATTCGAAGTTTGGATTCAATTTTTGTTTGTTGCACTGTCATTTCTAAAAAATAGATGTAATTGAACATTAATTCATATATTTTCTGTCGTCTCCGTATTGGTTTCCATATAACAAGCTGTTACTGTATTCAATTGGAGGCAAAACACCGAATATGTCTGTGTCAGAAAGTATGCAACCAGTATGTGATACGTTATTTTTGACATTCATCCCCAGAAGGTCGTTTTGTATTTTGTCCCGTCAGACATATAGTGTAAATGGTCGTATAAATGGCAAATCTTTCATAGTCTTCATCACCACTGAAGACGAGTATAAAATTGAGACATGCCATGCATGTAATTTTCGTTTTTATTTGTCCAATGGATTAATGAATTATGGGTGTTGAACCCCACTCCTTTTAGTTATGAATGATTATACCAGTTCTATAACGTAGAAGTCTAATGAACTGTTAATAACCAAAACGTTAACTATTGTCAAACTAGAAAACATTAAAAACGTTCAAGTGCCATTATGGTTTCATTTGATGATGCTGAGGAGGAGGATGAGGAGGAGGAGGATGCAATAACTTACATGGCATACAAGTAACATTGAAGTCCGACCAGTTTCCAGAAGGCGTGCATGTTATAACTACGTCTACTTGGAAAAAGTTTCGGTTGCATAATAATCTTGCTGACGATCCCTGTGTGTAGCCGTCCGCTACCCAAACTGCATCACTTACGTTTGATGGGAATCCGCATGTAGCAGCTATAGAAATTAGAAATTATAAAATATAAAATATAACGTCCCTGGCTATGATTATTTACAATTTGTTGACTCGTGTTTTAGATTCTAATCTATATATGTACATTATTCACACATGATCTTAAAACTTAACGTATTGCCATTATTGTTTGAAAGTCCGGATGTTATTTTTTCTCTCTAAAAACAAATAGTCTATTTATTTAACTTCAGGAATCGAGTTATCCTTTTAGGGCTAGACGTTATATGTTTAAAGTATTGCTAATGCAAATGCATAATATCTGCCCTAATGTTTTTTTTTCACAGACAGTGTATCACTGTAGTGTGCCACTTTCTTCCATGAAGGGCGAATGTCCTTAATTCATTATTCCCTTTGGGCAATAATTTCTTATCTTGATCTAATCTTTTTTTTAAACAGTGTACATTGAATTTGAATTTGTCTCTCAAAATAATGTTTACATGCAAAGCAAAATAGATACAACAAAACAATGCGTTTTTTTAAAGGCAAGGCTCACCTGGGATAGTATAACTAGAAATTCTTGCAAATTCATCAGATACGTTTGCCGACATTTGGCCAAATCTACGATTTGCAGTCACGTAGTAATCATATATACAGTCTGAATTTGATTTACACAGTTGGGTTATTGTGGGATCAATATTAGCAGGTATATCAAATGTAGGAACGAAGTTCAAATTCTGATATGACTCGTAAGTTCTGCCACCCGTGTAGGTGAATAATGATTCATTTTCTGCGGCTCTCCCTACAATGACAGTTAAAGAGTACTAAAAAGTAAAATCACAAAAATACTGAACTTAGAGGAAGATCAATTGGGAAAGTCCATAACCACATGGCAAAATCAAATAACAAAATGCATCAAAAACGAATGGACAAAAACTGTCATATTCCTGACTTGGTACAGGCATTTTCTAATGTAGAATTTTTTCATTTTCTAATGTAGAATCATTTTCTAATGTATAAGCATGTGCTATCAATTATACATGTTCTTTTGTTATACTCCTAAGCATGTATTGGATATTTAATAATGTTTTTTTTACATAAAGTATTACTCGATTTATTTCACTTGACTGGGCGGAGTTTAACCGATTCACTCACAATAAACCAGTCCATCTATATATAGATAGGTGTTTTAGGATAAACTCATCAATGAAGTGTCCAGTCATTGTTTTTTCAAATTCCTTTGATGGCACTGATAGGTGATTAGAAATCAGTAATAATTATAACGGCTATCATCCTTATCACACACATCTTCAAATAGACTGTCCTTATGCAAATTAAAACGTAAGCTCCGCCCGATCAGTTGAAATGACATTGGTAATTCTAACACTTGTTAAAAGAGGTGGGGCTAATTTCATACACGGTCAGTAGTGGTGTTACGTTCCTTTATCAAAACAAAACGGGCCTGAGAACAAATCTTAAAGGTTTCAACAGACGAATAAATTGATGATTAAGATTGATTAAAATAAATTCATAAAACACATTTAAACCTAACAGGTTGTTATTGTTGGCATTTGTTTTTGTAGAATCAATGGAAGTAGTTTCTTAATACTAACAGTATTGAAGACTCATTTTGATAGGTCACTAATCTAAATTCCACACGTTAAGATATAGTTGGTAAGATAAATTCGTTACATAGTGTGCTAGTGACGTAATACGGTATATATGGGGTCAGTAAATTCCATGTGAGTATTCGAGCTTCGCTCTCATCCCATTTTGAATTTACTTACCTCATATATATACCATATTAGGTCACTAGCACAGTATGTAACTAATAGTATTGTGTCTGTATAACGAACGATACTAAAATATCGGATCAGGAAATAAATAGTTCTATCTAAAAAGTTAAAGTGTTATTTTATTTTCTCTCGTTACATTTCTATACTAGTTCGAATTTGCATGGTGGTTCATGTTTGAAAACTAGGAGACAATTACTTTATTGGTGCATGTGGGTTTTTTGTTTTTGTTTAATGTGAATGTTATTTCATTATATATATGCGCATCATTGGTACACATTCAAATGAAGTTAAGAGTTTAAAACATTTATCAAGCTAAACCTATATAAACAATAAAATCAATCCAAACTATCTTCTCCTGACTTGAAAAAAATCTTAGTTTTATTCAAAAGAAAAATAAATTGTTGACACTATATCAACACGATTAAATAAGAAGCAGCGCCGAATACTTGTATCTTAAGTAATTCGCTTTAATTTATGTATTATCTTATTTATTTTGTTAATTGTTTTTATCTTCAGCTTATACTGCAAATACAACAGGGACGCTAACTATTATTTATATAAAAGAAACCTTACATGATAATCCAAAGTCATTATGAATTGTGACCATTGAGGCATTGCCTTGTGTCAAATCATTATCCTTGGAATGCAAATCATTTCCTACGTCTCCGTCGTTATCTCCAAACAGACCAGTTAGATTTCCTATATATACATATACAAAAAAAGAGAATACTTATAGATCAATTAATCTGATTTTGCCATTTTATTACTAGGTACTTACCTTTTTAAATTTTCCTCGGAGACCAGTATGTTTGTGATTTTACTTTTTGCAATTGACTTAAAATAAATTCGGGTAGTATATGTAGTTGCATACTCCGAACTGATAATAATGAAAAAATGTACCAGCTGGGCTTAGTCAAGCCTATGCTTTACATAAAACAAATACTAATCTTTTCTTGTAGTGACATCAGATTACAATGAATTTTAATTAAGCTTTTTAAACGCGAAAAGCCTCAATTAAAGATGCACATTTTTTTCTAAACCATGAAAAATCTCTAATTGTGCACGTTATTCGAAAGAAAAAGAAAACAGAGCTAGCTGCCAAATAATAATATCCACATACATTATCAGTTATTCTATCATGACGTCATTGTTACGCTTTGTAAACAAAGATTTGTTCTAATTAGCTCAAAATATGTTTGACACATGCACACAAATTTGCTGTATATATTTTTGTTATTTTCATTGTTATTGTAATAAAAAACATATCCATTTTAATAGCTTACATAAACTTTAATTCTATTATGTTTATAAAAAAATATGATTACCCTGCTTTTAGTTTTTGAACTGATTAAATATGAAAATTTAATATACATACTCCATAGGGAGAAAACGAGAACAGCCAAACATTTTAAAGGTAAATGCCTTACGCTTCGATCTATCAAAATACTGTATATGTCCTACTAGCTAACGGTCGGTGTAAAATTTCGACAAATGTAATGCCTACCCGTGTTAAAATGAGCATAGAGCATGACATGAAGAAACTATTTCTTTAATTATGACTTTACCTGTGTGTCGGTCTGGGGATGTCATTATTACTAAATTAAGAAGGGAAATCATACTGGTTGCAATAATAGATATGTCTTCTGTGTAAAATGTAGCTATAACCGTCGGTGGAGAGTCCGATGTTTTGACTATTGTTGATCCTGAAAGGAAACAAAGATACAGTGTATTTGCAAACATTAAATATAATGTCGATATAACTCTCAATACTTTAAATAAACTGAAGGAGTTTGGCATTCAATGCGCAATAACATGTATCCCGATTAAACCTCCAGCAGGTATGCTTGAAAAACACAATGAGAAGATAATTGAACAAAACGGTATTATACAAAATGGTTAAGCATTGCATAGCACAAATTCTCATTCTATACATGAAGGTTATGAAGCAAACAAACACACGACTATGACTCGAATGAAGTTTTGAGGAATATTTCAATATTCAAGCTGTTGTTTGTCTTTCCGTCATTTTAGCTCACCTGGCCCGAAGGGCCAAGTGAGCTTTTCTCATCACTTTGCGTCCGTCGTCCGTCGTCGTCGTTTGTTAACTTTTACAAAAATCTTCTCCTCTGAAACTACTAAGCCAAATTTTACTAAACTTAGCCACAATCATCATTTTAGAATGTAGTTTATAAAATGTGTCCGGTGACCCGGCAAACCAACAAAGATGGCCGCGATGGCTAAAAAATAGAACATAGGGGTAAAATGTAGATTTTGGCTTATAACTCTGAAACCAAAGCATTTAGAGCAAATCTGACAAAGGGTTAAATTGTTTATCTAGTCAATATTTATCTGCTCTGAAATTTTCAGATGAATTGGACAATGGGTTGTTGGGTTGCTGCCCCACAATTGATAATTTTTAAAGAAATTTTGCTGTTTTTGGTTATTATCTTGAATATTAGTATAGATAGAGATAAACTGTCAACAGCAATAATGTTCAGCAAAGTAAGATCTACAAATAAGTCAACATGACCTAAATGGTCAGTTGATCCCCTAAAGAGTTTTTGCCCTTTATAGTCATTTTTGAACAATTCTCATTAATTTTATAAATTTTTGTAAATTTTTACAAAACATTTTCCTCTGTGTAACTAAAAAACCAAGTTTATTATAGATAGAGAAAATTGTAAGTAGTAAGAATAATCAGTAAAGTAAGATCTACAAACACATCACCATTATCAAAACACAATTTTGTCATGAATCCGTCTGTGTCCTTTGTTTAATACATGTATGCACATAGACCAAGGTGAGCGACACAGAGCCTCTAGTAAAATTTTTGCGTCGTTAAAGTCAGTTCGTTTTCGAATTTTGAATTTGAATGTCCCTTTGGTATTTTCCGCTTTGCATCATCATTTAGAGCTATTGGATTGACAATTTTGTTTAGTTTGCTTTATTAAAACATTTAGCATGTTAAACATTTTTCTGGTAGGAAAAAAAAGTTGATACCAGTGCAATTTAGAGCTTGCTAACCAAATTGATCTTAGTGAACTGTTTAAACATACCTTAGATTATGCTACATTGTTACATTTGATACATTGTATACATTTGATACAATCCCATAGTTAATTCACTAAAAATGTTTTAACATAACATGTACCGCAGTATTGGCAACATGAGCATCAGTAGCGGTACTCGGCATAGGAAGACAATCGGTGCCAGAAATAAATTTGAATTAGAAAATCAAGTATTGAAGTATATTAATAAATGAAGAATTTCTTATCCTATATTAGCGTAAATTTAATTTATATATGCATGTGTATATTCCAAACAATTCAATACAATTTTGGAAAGTATGCATTTCTTCACCTTTGTTTTAAGACTTAATAGTTAATATTTTTATTACTGGGTTTGCATGTTTGTATTAACATGAACAACACGACGGTGTCACATCGTAGCAGGATCTGCTTATCCTTCCGGAGTACCTGAGACCACCCACATGTTTGGGTGGGTTTCGTGTTGATTAGTCTTTTGCTTACTGTGTTTTGTTCTGTGTACTTTTGTTTGTCTCTAGGTTTTCTTTTTTTCTTTTTTTAACCATGGCGTTGTCAGATTTTTATCGACTTATGAGTATCCTCTTGTGTCTTTTACCTTAAAATCGACTATAATATTAAACTTTTGCACATTCTTTCAATAAACTCATCATAGATCATATCAATTTTGCTATATTCTGTATTACTATTACAAGCAAATTCATACATTTGAACAGAGAAGCGTGGAAAATACAGTTTTGATGACTTTATTCATTCAGTGGAGTTTATTTAGAGACAAATAAAGGCATAAACAAAATCAAATGAGCAACATGCGCCATCGATTAAGCAGAATTTTTTTTTTTTTAAATGTTCAATCAACGCAATGCCATATTTATACATAAATTATATTTTACGAAATTATGCAACAATTCATTATTATAAATGTAATTCTGAAGAAATACTTACCCTCCGCAGATATGACCGAAGCAGACATACTTTCGGATGAATTAAAATCAATCAATTCTCCGTTTACTAAAACATCAATTCCACGAATGGTGTTTGGTTGCACCTCAATAACATCAGCTGTTGGATAAGGTTGCGCCACAAATGAAGTTACAATACTGGCTATATAATATAGAACAATTTACAGATACTGACTGTGTATAGAGCGCTTTGTATGAATTATCTGTACGATTAATTTCCTTATAGTTAAATATAGGCAACTGAAAATTATTAACGTAGCCTATGTTATAAACATATCCCTTTGTGTATTTGTTGCGTCTGAAGTGGTTTTTGAATTATTTTTCATCGGGAACGATGAAGCCATAAAGCAAAAAAAATATATATTAAAGATTAAATACTTGAAGAAACCGAAAGTATACATGTGTATCATCAGACAGTATTTGTAACAGTATTTCACTGAGTTTCAACAATAAAAGTTCTAGATTATACCATTTTTAGAAAAAGTAAAAACCAAACAATAGAATAATTTAAATGTTTATAAACATATGGCATTTTTGTCCTTTTCTGCCATTCAATTATACCTCGAGTATTAGTAAACTGTTCCATTCGCAGCTGCAAGGAAAAATTTCCATTTGAAAGTGCTGTAAATTCTCCAACTGGATTAAATGTATATGTTTGTCCATCGAATGTTACAAAGTGGGGGTCACCGGATACTCTAGCTGCCAATACCAAACATAGAAATCAATTATAAAATGATCATATTGATAAATGAAAGATTTGTATGACAAAAAGACTTTCAAAGTGAACAGAAGTTTTGGTTCTTATAATGTGTGTATAAAACTATTTAAAACATTGATACAATTACAGTTATTCATTACATAATTCTAAAAATCGGGTAAAATTTTCAAATTTATGTTGATCCAGGGTTTTACTTCTTGTCTCAGTTTTTAGGGGCCTTTAATCTGATGAGTTAAGCCTTTTTTAACTAATTTTTATAGTTCGTTCTTATGTTGTACTGTTATACCACTGTCCCAGGTTAGGGGGAGGGTTGGTATCCTGCTAACATGTTTAACCCCGCCACATTATTTATGTATGTGCCTGTCCCAAGTCAGGAGCCTGTAATTCAGTGGTTGTCGTTTGTTTATGTGTTACATATTTGTTTTTCGTTCATTTTTTTACATAATTAAGACCGTTAGTTTTCTCGTTTGAATTGTTTTACATTGTCTTATCGGGGTCTTTTATAGCTGACTATGCGGTATGGGCTTTTCTCATTGTTGAAGGTCGTACGGTGACCTATAGTTGTTAATGTCTGCGTCATTTTGGTCTTTTGTGGATAGTTGTCTCATTGGCAATCATACCACATCTTCTTTTTTATGTTTACAGTCCTTTTTTCAGATTCATTATTTTTAAGATTACACTTCTTTTTTAATCACCCATACGATTAATTTACAGTAGTGCTTTTTTAAATAACATAAATGTTTTTTACAGTAACATCGTTAAATGTTCTTTAAGAATATTCTGCTTCTTTTGTAATACAAAGAGCGCCTAGCATCATGGATTCGTCCTAGATTTGTAGTTGATTTCTTTTTTTTATAATCATTGATTCGTTTTTATAATTATAAAAAAGAAGATGTGGTATGATTTCCAATGAGACAACTCTCCAAAATGACAAAGAAAACAACAACTATAGGTCTCCGTTCGATCTTCAACAATGAGCAAAGTCCATACCGCATAGTCAGCTGTAAAAGGCCCCGAAAGGACAATGTGAAACGAGAAAAACTAACGGCCTTATTTCCATGGTGGTGAGTAATTTATTTTGATAATTTCAGTGCGTGTGGAGTGGAAGAGTATGGTGATTGTTTTTATTCCTTTTATAGATAGTTTTGATTGTAACCAGGTTATTTCTACTTCTTTAAAAGTATCATTTGAGACTGATTAAAACGCAATAAATGGAGTTGTTTTCTTTTAAATGTAATAAAAAGGTGCAATCAGTACAAGATAAACAGCAATACCTGGTCTTGGTGGAATGTAATTCATGCATGAATTCGGTGGTCTCCTGTCAAAAAATAATGAACATTGCTTTCGTGCTGTATCCATTTCGTCAGGCCCGAAATCTTGGAAAGGGAACATACAACAATGCATATATGGTACTACGTCAAAAACAAAATTAGAAAGAAAAGGAACATTTGAGTCGCTGCTCCCTTGAAAGTGATATCTGTTGACATATCCACTGCCATCTGTTGAATCTCCATTCGGATTCATCAATACTCCAGACTTATCATAGCAACACTGATGGTCATATCCAGATGACCTGTTTAAAGGTTATAAAGTACAAAATATTTGAAAATGAAACAGATTAATTTCGTAAATTGGATATTTTTATCAGAAAATAAAAGCATTAAAGATAAACAAGAAATATCTGTTGGTCACTGTGGTTTATACTGATTATCAAAACAGGCGATGCTTATTTAACAGCAGGATAATAAACAGGGTTTCACTCTGTTTGGACCAAGTGAAATTCTTTTAAAACTACTCTTATGTTCATCTTGATTAGTAAACCATCTTTGTATTTACCAATAAATAAATGCGCATTTAGAAAATCAAAACAAAATTTTTGACCGACTACTTTTTGAAAATTACATTAAACTTTTGGTGGGAGTAGAGCTACTTTATACATGTTATATCTAGTTTTATATATATTGTTTCCCTTCTTTTAAAAAAATGTATCAAAAAGGTTTGACAACATTTAAATAAGCACGTATTTATAGTGATTGGCTTTTAAAAGCGACACACATTTCGTTAATTTGTATCATCAAATCATGATTTATCGTCATAATACTAAAATTCATGCTGTGAATGAAATTTGTGCTTAAATATTGAAAAAAAAATTATTTTAAAATATTATGTATATCATCGTCTCATGGGTTTTCGTTATATTAAGAATGCATTATGACGTCACTATTTCCATTGGAAAAGCATGCATAGTACGAAAACATATGATGTACGAAAACATATAATCTGACCATACGTTAAGTAGTTATCAAAGGTACCAGGATTATAATTTAGTACGGCAGATGCGCGTTAAGATTAGATGCATTTATAAACTTTCAATTCTTACTTACGATGGTATATTCAGACGATAACAAACTTTAGCATTTGGTTGAAACTGACAAACAAATTCAGATCCCTCTATCCTATAACACTGTGGATCGACACTAAATCTTGCTGAATCAATGTTAGCCACTTCAAGAGTACAAGGACATGGATTGACGTCTTTACTAGTAATTGTTTGTTGGTTTAAATCCATGCTCCACCATTCATAACAACTTGCAGTACTATTTTGACGGTTTACATTAACAGTAAACATGTCTGACCAATAGTATGGACTACCAAAAACAAATAATGAAACATGTTTAACATGTATATAATTTATATGCCTGTACCAAGTCAGGAATATGCCAGTTTTTTTTATGAGTTTGAGATGTTGCCATTCGTGAAGGGACTTTCAGTTTCAAATTTTCCTTGGAGTTCGATATTTTTGTTATTTGAGTTTTCAGTAATTTCTTCTGATCAAGTGTTCGTTTGAAGGATTTAACCACATTCAAATGTATATGATTTGTCGAATTGCTCCTAACGTTGCATCGTATTTACGCATCCATGGATTTTATAAGGTTTATGTTTGAAGATTTATGATGAAGTAAATCCAGAAAAGCGCGTCGGATGCACGACATATCAAAATATCTGGAGAAAAAAACAGACAAACAGTCAACAAATGTACAGCAGACAATAAGAGAAGTACAACGTTGCAAGGTTTTTACTTTTCAATATGTCCAAAGCTGATCGCAAAATAATAACAAGAGAATTTATTATTATAATCTATTAATAAAACATAAATGTCCTTTAGATAGCCAATTACGAGTAGAAAAACGTAAGAGACCGAATAATCTATCAAAATATTCACTACAGAAAAGACAGACTAATAAATATCATACTTGACTTAAATACTAAAGCTTTAATCAAATTTATATGTTATCGTATTTGGGTTCTTTTTATCAACTTATTTTTGTCTATTTTATGAACGTTTTTTTTATTAGTTTGTATGTTAACCTTCTGATTGTATACACGTTTATTTTCTTTATGACGCAGTAGCTTCGATATTTTATTTAGTCAGTAATAATGTAAATAATCAACTTTTAAAAAATGTAGATTAACTACGATCATGCATTTTACGCATTATTAAGGAGGGTCACATTACAGAAATGATGGTGAGTGACTGTTGATGGCCATAATGTAACCGATTAAGTTACCTTTTAGGATTGTTTGTTGACATTTTTATTATTCCTGCGTCTTTTGAAAACTGTAGGTTGAACGTATGCTTCCCATTTGCAAACTCTGCAGAGCTTAATGTAGATATCTTGGAATGGTAGGCCAGTACAGGATATATTAGGTTTTCTTTCTACAAAAAAAAGTAAAATCACAAAAATACTGAAATTCAAAACGTGAAGTCCCTAATCAAATCGCAAAATCAAAACTCAAACACATCAAACGGATGGATAACAACTGTCATATTCCTGACTTGGTACAGGCATTTTATAATGTAGAAAATGGTGGATTGAACCTGGTTTTATAGCTAGCTAAACCTCTCACTTGTATGACAGTCGCGTCAAATTCCATACAGCTTAACTAGTTAACAATGAATAGTTACATTCATAGAAAAATCTGAATAAGAATTAAAGAACACAACTAAATGAATAGCTGTTAGATTTAATATATCGCATTAAAAATAGAATGTAAACAAAGCAACATATCCCTAGAACGATACTGATGAAAATCATTGAAATATCAAATTCAATCAGCAACATTTAGCACTTAATCTTAAAATTTAATTCATATGAAACAAGTTCAAGGCATCAAGTCAATGCAATCTTAATAAACGTTGTCTTTTTTGGAAACATACGATTGGTTTTGTTTTTCATTTTCATAAATGTGTAATACTGGTAGCAATTAAAAATATCAGTAAATGTGTACATCTTACCCTAATAGTATATAGATGTAGACTAATTTCTTCGTTGCTAGGGAAATTTAAAACTGTTGGGTTCCAATTGACACTAACTTGACTATTGTACTTCCATTGCTTAGGTTCTCTTTTCAAACCTTGTTTTGCTATAGCAGGATTAACTGAATATAAAAAAAGGCGGGCTTTCATTATATAAAAAAAAATCTTATTCTTATACAGTTTATTTGTATTCTTTAGTTGTTTGCATAAACACTTTCTTATAGAGCCAACTGCTATGATTTGTTTTCGTTATCATACACTTTAAACCCTCAAACTTTAGAATAATCTTAATTAAAAATATATATACTTCTCATAAAATTTTTGATACCTGCTTTATTCTATTATGATATCTTCGAATGGAGTGTAAGTACTATACTCACAAATGTATGAATACCTATCAAACAAATATGTTGAAACAATGAAGCAATTGTTTCCTCGTGTGTCTGACTGTACCAATTGTGTCAATGTAACAGCATTCTTTAAATGGTGTTTTCTGTAATGAAGATTTCAATGTAAAGTAAGCTAGTTAAGAGCTCGAGATGCGTACCAATAGTCAACGTTCCTGGAAATTTGGTTATTGTCTGAGAGAGCTGAACATGTAATGACTCTCTATGTTTTCCAATGTTGGTAACCATAGGCGAAATACAAGATATACTGAAATCCGTCAACAAATTACAAGAAACTTCATTGTAATCTGACATGTACAATTTGATATTTTTGGCCATGTTGAAGCAAGGTCCAGAAATAATTAGTCTCGTTCCACCAAACATTAAAGCTTCTCGAGGAGTTATTGTTAATGTACCTAAAATATATTCAGAAAACTCTTCATAATCATTTCAAAATTATTAGCTTTTTATGTATAAGACAGATTTGCAGTAGTTGCATTACATAAAAAAAAATAACTATTAGGTGTGCTGTTGCGAAGGAAAATTTCCTGGTTTAAACCTCCATTTCTTTTGGAAATGCCTGCGCAAAAAACTAGGAATATGACAGTTGTTTTTCATTCGTTCCATTGAGTCATAGAGTGGAGCGTTTTCAGGTTTAATGAACTTCACCTATTCTTAAATTTGGTATGGAGTTTCGGTATTTTTGTTAATATTTTGTTAATATTCTTTACTAATTTAGTGTAAAATTACAGTAAATGGGATCGGTCACAGATTCTAGTAAAATTTTGCAAACCAATTTGGCTTGTTGAACTGAAATGAAAATCCAAAAATTTTGCATTTATTTTTTTTATTTCTGAAATATTACTGACTGAATTCTTTCAAAAAAGGTAAACATTTGTAAAGAAAACACATGAAATCGACAAAAAAAAAAAACGACCTTAAATTTGTCTTAAAATCATCAAATACATTTTTTTTTTCGTAATAAACTACATGTTGCTGGTATATAAATTTCCATTCTAATGGTATGTAAAATGAGAATAGGGTCTCCAATCTCATTTAAACGGTATACATTATTCAATGTGATGTTCTAAATGAAACAAATACCACAAAACGTCGAAATCGTCGTAACGTCATCTCGTCGTTGGTCGTAAAATGTCGATTTTTAACGTTCGTAGCTACCATCTAGGTAACAGATTGGTTAAAATATGTTAACTAAAAATAGAATTCAATGACCATATCACCCTTTCATATCATTAAAACGGACATTTATGTACCGATAAGATAAAGTATTTTTAAAGAAAAATATATGTATGTAAAATAGGAGCGTTCTTCTCCGATGTTTAAAAAAAATACGTACTTTGAAAGAATTCAAGCACTTATGTTTCAGAATATGAAAGAGATAGATGCATTATTTTTTCGATTTACTGTTAATGTCTCACTTGCCAAACTTGCATGCCAAATTTGACTAAAATCTGTGAAAACGCCCATTTCTGTTATTAGACCTTACTAGATTTTTATTTTTCTGTAATCGAGTCCACTGAAGATGTAAAAAATCAGGAATTATATTCTGATGTGTTCTTCTTTTTGTTCTTTTATTTTCTTTATTATATAAAACCAGATATTTTCAGATATCATTTTCATACCATTAACATTGCATCCTCCTTGTTCTATTGTCGTTGAATCGACACGGAATATATATTTTCCTGGGATATCTACGTTGGACATCTGTGGTATGTTAATGATGTCTGCTGTTCTAGAAGCATTTACTGCAAAATAGTTGATACCATCACCTGCATCAAACCCTACCTGTAAATAAAATTACCAGAGATATCCGGTTAATTTTTTTTAAGTGCAATTAAATTTCTTTAAATAGTTTGGCATCCGTCATTTCGGGGCCTTTTGTAGCTGACAATGCGGAATGTGCTTTGTTGATTGTTGAAGGCCACACGATTACGTATAGTTGTTAGTTTCTATGTCATTTGGTCCTTTTAAAAAAATGTCTCATTGGAAATCAAATCACATCTTCTTTTTTAAATTCATTTACATAATATCAACAAATAAAATTTATAAGTTTCAGGATTAAAATTAAAGGTCTTATAAGAATAATAGTACTGATTGATTGTTGCTTTCTATAGTCCAGTGGCAAATAGTTCATGAATATCTTGATCGAGAATGAAGTTACAAATGAAACAAGTGTAGGTTCTAAAATGCAGGTATACTGATATGGATGGTTGGAAAATTTTGACTTCTTCTTATATATGTAAGATAGGGACAGACAAATGCCACCTACAGATCCCTCAGAGCGTTGAAACGGTTTTTAGTAACATAGAAAGTACTAAAATCGTTGATCTCAGGATTCTCGATTTAAAAAGCCTTGAATTTCGAACGGATCTAAGATTATATTCAGATATAGAAGCTCTGCAAAAGAGCTCAATGACACACTTTGTTATTAAATGAAGGGAATCCCGGTCTCTTGTTGATAACATACTATCAAGTTTTGTGACATTAAGATAAACCAAGTAAAATTAATACCTATATCATTATGCGATGATTTTATGTATTCTGATTTTAAAATCATATATTTACAGCTAATTACCTGTGCCGGGGTATCTCCAAGCCCAGTTGAACTGCTTCCACCACTTGCCGTGCCTGTTGTCCATTCAATCTTATCATATAGAAACATAGCGAATGAATGTCTGCCATTTGTGATCAATACACATTGGTAAGTTTTTCTCTGAAAGTGTAAAGATTAATCGTTGTACAAAGAATATCAATGGCAAGTGACTTCTAATAAGCAATTTCTCTATGGAATATTTGTTCCTTCAGAAACAGATATTATGCATTATTTATAACAAAGTTTCCAGAGAAACTTGTTATTCGAAACAAATATACTGTGACAGTCTTGTCTCCTGTTTCGTCATTTTACATGTATATACTGCACCAAAAATAGCTCAAAAACAACTAAAGCAAATTCCACTATGCATTTATAAAAGCTTAATACTTCAAACAGTTTTTGTTATGCACTTAGTTATTGTCTTTATTTGTTTTTGTTGTTGTTATATGTCACAAACTGTATTGTTTATATGGCAATAAAACTTTGAATTGAATTGAATTGAATTGAAAAATTTATTTACACCAATATGCCATTCATCAAATTACAAAAAAATATTTATCATTTGTGTTTTGTCGCCATTTGTGGTCATCATTGATTACTAGATTAAACACTCAGTGATGTAATTGATTTACCTTCTGTTTACCAATAGAGTCGGCACCAAAAAATGCTACCTCTTTCCATGTACCGATAAACATCCATGATGCTTTAAAATTATATTGTCGTGGAAATATCCTTTGTATTTCTTCTGATGCTTTTTGTAATAACGTAGAATTTGTTGTTTCCCGATACCAGATGTCACCTCCATTTCTTGTATCTATGTCAGCCCAATATCGCGCTTCTAATCTTTTGTTACTGCCTAAAGGAAATGGAGTTGGTGTATACGAACTCATTGTTCCAAGAAAGGAAATGACTCCATTAGTATAAACCTGCAATCAAAAGATACTATGTACTATTCCTCAAAATCAATAAAAGAAGATTTTAAATATCCATTATTCTATGTTTTATCATTTCTATTTCGTTTCGTATATTTTCATTATCTTTTTTTTGTAAATTTATTATTTGTATTGCTTAGAATAGTTTACCATAAAGTAACAACTAACCAGTGGCTATACAGTCACTGTTACTGTCCAATTTTCATCAGTCAACGATGGAAGAGCAATCAGTAAGTCGCAATAGTATCACTTGAAAATTTGAATTTAGTTTATAGCGTGGTTTAGTCATTTTCAAAGACCAAATTTTCTGTTATCGCGACTTTGCTGATTCTATTAAAAAAAGCAAAACAAGTTGAAGCACTTATTTGACAAAGAATCAACCCCTGATGTACACAAAACCGAGATTCTGATTAATAGCGTTAGTGTTGAATAAGACTAGCACGATTGTAAAATGCCTAGATGAACAAAAAACAAGCAAGCAGTCTGACATTCTGCGTAATTTTCGAGCACACGTATGTGTTTTCAAAAACATAGAATTTAAATATATGTCACTTTGAAATTCATTTTCTAAATATATGAAAAAATATACTTACAATTAGAGAATCATGCTGGTGATTGAAAAATGGAAACAGACTGCTAACTGATATTGGAGATGTTGATCCATCGAAGTTTTGTAATCAGGAAATATAAAAATGACCACATTATTGATATTCATGTCGACACCGAAATGTTGACTACTGGGCTTGTGAGAAGAAGTAGCATCGACCCAGTGGTGTAAATAGTTATCAAAGATACTAGGATTATAATTTTGTACGCCAGACGCGCGTTTCGTCTACATAAGACTCATCAATGACGCTCATATCAAAATATTTATAAAACCAAACAAGAGCATTGAGGATCCAAAATTCCAAAAAGTTTTGTCAAATCATTTACTAAATTTTATCATCGGTACAAGAACATTATTCAAAAATATAACTCAACATGCAGAAATCTTATACGTTAAGGTATTTCAAATCCAATCTTTTATGGTAATACCTCACAAAGCACAAAAATGTCAGTATTCACCTCAGAAGCAACAAAAACCTTTAAATAGAATTATTAAGGAGGGATATAGTTACGATACTGTTGTCAGGTCAATAAAGATTGCATATGTTTGCTTTAAAACTGATTCAGTAATAGGGTCTTTGCATTGGAATTGAACACATTTATTTAAAAACTAGTTCTTGGCATGACACGGGTTATGTTCTTCTCATATATTTTATGATGGTATAATACTTAACCCCTAACGGGAGGGATTGTGCCTTAAATTCATATGATGAAGAGTTTAAATGAGGTCTGGAGCTGGCATGACATTAACTACGAGTAGTTTGTTGTTATTTATGTATTATTGTCATTTTCTTTATTTTCTTTTGTTACCTCTTCAGACATCGGACTCGGACTTCTTTTGAACTGAATTTTACTCTGCGTATTGTAATGCGTTTACTTTTCTACATTGGCTAGAGGTAAAGGGGAGGGTTGAGATCTCATAAAACATGTTTCACCCCCCCCCCCCACATTTTTGCGCCTGTTCTAAGTCAGGAGTCTCTGGCCTTTGTTATTCTTGTATGATTTTTATTTTTAGTTTCTTGTGTATAATTTACAGTTTAGTATGACGTCCATTATCACTGACCTAGTATATATATTTGTTTAGGGGCCAGCTGAAGGACGCCTCCGGGTGCAGGAGTTTCTCTCTGCATTGAAGACCTATTTATTGATGACCTTCTGTTGTCTGTTCTATGGTCGGGTTGTTGTCTGTTTGACACATTCCCCATTTTCATCCTCAATTTTATATTCTATTTTTGACATATTTACCTATTATGTCTGCATATTTTGTTCACACATCGTTGATATATAATGGAATTTTTATGCGACTGTTATACAAGCGAGAGGATTAGCTAGCTATACAGCCATGTTTTATTGATCATTTTCTACATAAGAAAATACCTGTAACAGGTCAGGAATATGACCGTTGTTGTCCATTTTTTTATGCGTTTTAGGTGTTTTACCTTTTGATTTTTTTTTGTCATTTGCTTAGGAACTTTCCATTTATAATGATCCTCTGAGTTTGGTATTTTTGGTAATTTACTTTTTTGTACATATGGTCCGAGACCACAATTGTCGTCCCTTGATTTTCGTTGTTCACGAATATAGTCCCTAGTGTTAACAGTGGGTTACTTGCCAATAATTTTTATACCCCTTCCAAATTTATTTCTCCAAGTTTAATGCCTCAAATTGTAAGTAAGGGGGTGAAATTACACTGTAAAAAAATTTGGGTCCAGAATTTTACAGGAAAGTAGTGATTTGGTCCAGATGAAAAAGGTTAAAAATTAGCACTTCGGAAGCTGTCAAAAGATTTCAAGACACCCTAAACACAAAATTGTCCATATTTTGAGTTAGAGGCGATGAAGTTTTCTATAATTTTGATATAATTTGTCCCAAAAGTAGTACAACACACTGTAAAAGTTTCATTGGGAAAGCGCAGGTGGGATTTTTTTTATTTTCATTTATGTTCTAAAAGAAATGCACTACGAATTAATTGTGTTCTCGGACCTAAGAGGTGAAGTCTGTAAATATAGAATCTGAACTTTGGCAACTTCCCTAAATGATTTGGTGGTGTCACTTTGTCAAATAGCATGAAACTAAAGGATTTAAACTTTTATTTTATAGAATTTCTGCAAAAATGACCAATTTTGGCATTTTATGGTCAAAATAGGCATTTCAAGGCTTTTTCAATATTGATGCATTCATGGCATCCTGACTTTCTATCTGACAGGTTTTCATGTGTGAATACTTGTGTTTATGTGCCTTCATCTAGTACTTTTACTTGTTTATGAACTCAGAATCTACAGAAAAGAAGGTTATTTCAGATAATATGTACAAAATGTGTTGTATAAATGACCCTTGTCTAACGCCCTGTTTGGATGAAGTCAAAAGTGGGGTTCTTGGTATATAAAATTTGAAGTCTACAATAAAGACCTCACTAAATTTGTATCAAAAGCACTTTACAATGTCTAATGTACCTGTTCCATTTCACATAATATCTTTCTTTTCTTCTGTAGGATAGCAAGTGGTTTAAATATAAGCCTGTTGAGACTAAAATTGCATTCAAGTTTTTATTAAAAAGGCAAAAATCTTTGTATCAGACCATACTGTCTGTAAGAAAAGTTAATTGCAAGAGCCTTTTTGTGCTCAGATTTGTTGTATCATGTCACATGAGTATAGAAATGATAAAAAGGACACAATTTTTTATTTCTTATAGCCTCAATATGCATTTTTTAATGTAAATATGTGGCACGGCTTAAATTGACCCTTATTTTTTTCCAGTCTTGCTTGGCTTAAGACCCTTTTAAAGTAATATGATATGCTATTTGTAACTTTTCTTTCTATTTAAAGTACATTCAATACATATGTAAGGATTATTTATAACCAAAAAGCTTCACAAATTTAAAATTGCTGGAATATATTACATCTTCATGTAAGGCCCCCTTTCATTGAAAAACCTCAATTTTTAGGCCCAGGCTGATATAAATTTGACTTTTGAATAATTATGCTAAGTCTGATAAATCAAATGAGTACTCTATTGCTTTTAGTACATAATAAATGATATATTAGGGCATTTGAAAAGTATTTTTTTGCAACATTTTAATTTTCAAAGCCCAAAATGTTGATAGTTGAAATTTTTCAATTTTAACGTCAAAATTTAACACGCAAAGATGAGTATAGAATTTAACATAGTGTCTATAATATATATCCTATTGTTATGAAACTTTGCAAGCAGTGTTATAATTTATTAAGCTTTGGTCATACCAAGTTTTTTTAAGATTTGTCAACTCTTTCTATCCTATTAGGTCCGAGACCACAATTGTCGTCCCTTGATTTTCGTTGTTCACGAATATAGTCCCTAGTGTTAACAGTGGGTTACTTGCCAATAATTTTTATACCCCTTCCAAATTTATTTCTCCAAGTTTAATGCCTCAAATTGTAAGTAAGGGGGTGAAATTACACTGTAAAAAAATTTGGGTCCAGAATTTTACAGGAAAGTAGTGATTTGGTCCAGATGAAAAAGGTTAAAAATTAGCACTTCGGAAGCTGTCAAAAGATTTCAAGACACCCTAAACACAAAATTGTCCATATTTTGAGTTAGAGGCGATGAAGTTTTCTATAATTTTGATATAATTTGTCCCAAAAGTAGTACAACACACTGTAAAAGTTTCATTGGGAAAGCGCAGGTGGGATTTTTTTTATTTTCATTTATGTTCTAAAAGAAATGCACTACGAATTAATTGTGTTCTCGGACCTAAGAGGTGAAGTCTGTAAATATAGAATCTGAACTTTGGCAACTTCCCTAAATGATTTGGTGGTGTCACTTTGTCAAATAGCATGAAACTAAAGGATTTAAACTTTTATTTTATAGAATTTCTGCAAAAATGACCAATTTTGGCATTTTATGGTCAAAATAGGCATTTCAAGGCTTTTTCAATATTGATGCATTCATGGCATCCTGACTTTCTATCTGACAGGTTTTCATGTGTGAATACTTGTGTTTATGTGCCTTCATCTAGTACTTTTACTTGTTTATGAACTCAGAATCTACAGAAAAGAAGGTTATTTCAGATAATATGTACAAAATGTGTTGTATAAATGACCCTTGTCTAACGCCCTGTTTGGATGAAGTCAAAAGTGGGGTTCTTGGTATATAAAATTTGAAGTCTACAATAAAGACCTCACTAAATTTGTATCAAAAGCACTTTACAATGTCTAATGTACCTGTTCCATTTCACATAATATCTTTCTTTTCTTCTGTAGGATAGCAAGTGGTTTAAATATAAGCCTGTTGAGACTAAAATTGCATTCAAGTTTTTATTAAAAAGGCAAAAATCTTTGTATCAGACCATACTGTCTGTAAGAAAAGTTAATTGCAAGAGCCTTTTTGTGCTCAGATTTGTTGTATCATGTCACATGAGTATAGAAATGATAAAAAGGACACAATTTTTTATTTCTTATAGCCTCAATATGCATTTTTTAATGTAAATATGTGGCACGGCTTAAATTGACCCTTATTTTTTTCCAGTCTTGCTTGGCTTAAGACCCTTTTAAAGTAATATGATATGCTATTTGTAACTTTTCTTTCTATTTAAAGTACATTCAATACATATGTAAGGATTATTTATAACCAAAAAGCTTCACAAATTTAAAATTGCTGGAATATATTACATCTTCATGTAAGGCCCCCTTTCATTGAAAAACCTCAATTTTTAGGCCCAGGCTGATATAAATTTGACTTTTGAATAATTATGCTAAGTCTGATAAATCAAATGAGTACTCTATTGCTTTTAGTACATAATAAATGATATATTAGGGCATTTGAAAAGTATTTTTTTGCAACATTTTAATTTTCAAAGCCCAAAATGTTGATAGTTGAAATTTTTCAATTTTAACGTCAAAATTTAACACGCAAAGATGAGTATAGAATTTAACATAGTGTCTATAATATATATCCTATTGTTATGAAACTTTGCAAGCAGTGTTATAATTTATTAAGCTTTGGTCATACCAAGTTTTTTTAAGATTTGTCAACTCTTTCTATCCTATTAGGTCCGAGACCACAATTGTCGTCCCTTGATTTTCGTTGTTCACGAATATAGTCCCTAGTGTTAACAGTGGGTTACTTGCCAATAATTTTTATACCCCTTCCAAATTTATTTCTCCAAGTTTAATGCCTCAAATTGTAAGTAAGGGGGTGAAATTACACTGTAAAAAAATTTGGGTCCAGAATTTTACAGGAAAGTAGTGATTTGGTCCAGATGAAAAAGGTTAAAAATTAGCACTTCGGAAGCTGTCAAAAGATTTCAAGACACCCTAAACACAAAATTGTCCATATTTTGAGTTAGAGGCGATGAAGTTTTCTATAATTTTGATATAATTTGTCCCAAAAGTAGTACAACACACTGTAAAAGTTTCATTGGGAAAGCGCAGGTGGGATTTTTTTTATTTTCATTTATGTTCTAAAAGAAATGCACTACGAATTAATTGTGTTCTCGGACCTAAGAGGTGAAGTCTGTAAATATAGAATCTGAACTTTGGCAACTTCCCTAAATGATTTGGTGGTGTCACTTTGTCAAATAGCATGAAACTAAAGGATTTAAACTTTTATTTTATAGAATTTCTGCAAAAATGACCAATTTTGGCATTTTATGGTCAAAATAGGCATTTCAAGGCTTTTTCAATATTGATGCATTCATGGCATCCTGACTTTCTATCTGACAGGTTTTCATGTGTGAATACTTGTGTTTATGTGCCTTCATCTAGTACTTTTACTTGTTTATGAACTCAGAATCTACAGAAAAGAAGGTTATTTCAGATAATATGTACAAAATGTGTTGTATAAATGACCCTTGTCTAACGCCCTGTTTGGATGAAGTCAAAAGTGGGGTTCTTGGTATATAAAATTTGAAGTCTACAATAAAGACCTCACTAAATTTGTATCAAAAGCACTTTACAATGTCTAATGTACCTGTTCCATTTCACATAATATCTTTCTTTTCTTCTGTAGGATAGCAAGTGGTTTAAATATAAGCCTGTTGAGACTAAAATTGCATTCAAGTTTTTATTAAAAAGGCAAAAATCTTTGTATCAGACCATACTGTCTGTAAGAAAAGTTAATTGCAAGAGCCTTTTTGTGCTCAGATTTGTTGTATCATGTCACATGAGTATAGAAATGATAAAAAGGACACAATTTTTTATTTCTTATAGCCTCAATATGCATTTTTTAATGTAAATATGTGGCACGGCTTAAATTGACCCTTATTTTTTTCCAGTCTTGCTTGGCTTAAGACCCTTTTAAAGTAATATGATATGCTATTTGTAACTTTTCTTTCTATTTAAAGTACATTCAATACATATGTAAGGATTATTTATAACCAAAAAGCTTCACAAATTTAAAATTGCTGGAATATATTACATCTTCATGTAAGGCCCCCTTTCATTGAAAAACCTCAATTTTTAGGCCCAGGCTGATATAAATTTGACTTTTGAATAATTATGCTAAGTCTGATAAATCAAATGAGTACTCTATTGCTTTTAGTACATAATAAATGATATATTAGGGCATTTGAAAAGTATTTTTTTGCAACATTTTAATTTTCAAAGCCCAAAATGTTGATAGTTGAAATTTTTCAATTTTAACGTCAAAATTTAACACGCAAAGATGAGTATAGAATTTAACATAGTGTCTATAATATATATCCTATTGTTATGAAACTTTGCAAGCAGTGTTATAATTTATTAAGCTTTGGTCATACCAAGTTTTTTTAAGATTTGTCAACTCTTTCTATCCTATTAGGTCCGAGACCACAATTGTCGTCCCTTGATTTTCGTTGTTCACGAATATAGTCCCTAGTGTTAACAGTGGGTTACTTGCCAATAATTTTTATACCCCTTCCAAATTTATTTCTCCAAGTTTAATGCCTCAAATTGTAAGTAAGGGGGTGAAATTACACTGTAAAAAAATTTGGGTCCAGAATTTTACAGGAAAGTAGTGATTTGGTCCAGATGAAAAAGGTTAAAAATTAGCACTTCGGAAGCTGTCAAAAGATTTCAAGACACCCTAAACACAAAATTGTCCATATTTTGAGTTAGAGGCGATGAAGTTTTCTATAATTTTGATATAATTTGTCCCAAAAGTAGTACAACACACTGTAAAAGTTTCATTGGGAAAGCGCAGGTGGGATTTTTTTTATTTTCATTTATGTTCTAAAAGAAATGCACTACGAATTAATTGTGTTCTCGGACCTAAGAGGTGAAGTCTGTAAATATAGAATCTGAACTTTGGCAACTTCCCTAAATGATTTGGTGGTGTCACTTTGTCAAATAGCATGAAACTAAAGGATTTAAACTTTTATTTTATAGAATTTCTGCAAAAATGACCAATTTTGGCATTTTATGGTCAAAATAGGCATTTCAAGGCTTTTTCAATATTGATGCATTCATGGCATCCTGACTTTCTATCTGACAGGTTTTCATGTGTGAATACTTGTGTTTATGTGCCTTCATCTAGTACTTTTACTTGTTTATGAACTCAGAATCTACAGAAAAGAAGGTTATTTCAGATAATATGTACAAAATGTGTTGTATAAATGACCCTTGTCTAACGCCCTGTTTGGATGAAGTCAAAAGTGGGGTTCTTGGTATATAAAATTTGAAGTCTACAATAAAGACCTCACTAAATTTGTATCAAAAGCACTTTACAATGTCTAATGTACCTGTTCCATTTCACATAATATCTTTCTTTTCTTCTGTAGGATAGCAAGTGGTTTAAATATAAGCCTGTTGAGACTAAAATTGCATTCAAGTTTTTATTAAAAAGGCAAAAATCTTTGTATCAGACCATACTGTCTGTAAGAAAAGTTAATTGCAAGAGCCTTTTTGTGCTCAGATTTGTTGTATCATGTCACATGAGTATAGAAATGATAAAAAGGACACAATTTTTTATTTCTTATAGCCTCAATATGCATTTTTTAATGTAAATATGTGGCACGGCTTAAATTGACCCTTATTTTTTTCCAGTCTTGCTTGGCTTAAGACCCTTTTAAAGTAATATGATATGCTATTTGTAACTTTTCTTTCTATTTAAAGTACATTCAATACATATGTAAGGATTATTTATAACCAAAAAGCTTCACAAATTTAAAATTGCTGGAATATATTACATCTTCATGTAAGGCCCCCTTTCATTGAAAAACCTCAATTTTTAGGCCCAGGCTGATATAAATTTGACTTTTGAATAATTATGCTAAGTCTGATAAATCAAATGAGTACTCTATTGCTTTTAGTACATAATAAATGATATATTAGGGCATTTGAAAAGTATTTTTTTGCAACATTTTAATTTTCAAAGCCCAAAATGTTGATAGTTGAAATTTTTCAATTTTAACGTCAAAATTTAACACGCAAAGATGAGTATAGAATTTAACATAGTGTCTATAATATATATCCTATTGTTATGAAACTTTGCAAGCAGTGTTATAATTTATTAAGCTTTGGTCATACCAAGTTTTTTTAAGATTTGTCAACTCTTTCTATCCTATTAGGTCCGAGACCACAATTGTCGTCCCTTGATTTTCGTTGTTCACGAATATAGTCCCTAGTGTTAACAGTGGGTTACTTGCCAATAATTTTTATACCCCTTCCAAATTTATTTCTCCAAGTTTAATGCCTCAAATTGTAAGTAAGGGGGTGAAATTACACTGTAAAAAAATTTGGGTCCAGAATTTTACAGGAAAGTAGTGATTTGGTCCAGATGAAAAAGGTTAAAAATTAGCACTTCGGAAGCTGTCAAAAGATTTCAAGACACCCTAAACACAAAATTGTCCATATTTTGAGTTAGAGGCGATGAAGTTTTCTATAATTTTGATATAATTTGTCCCAAAAGTAGTACAACACACTGTAAAAGTTTCATTGGGAAAGCGCAGGTGGGATTTTTTTTATTTTCATTTATGTTCTAAAAGAAATGCACTACGAATTAATTGTGTTCTCGGACCATATAGAAACTCATCATAGATACCAGGATTAGATTTTGTATTTACGCCAGACGTCCATTTCGTCTACAAAAGACTCACCAGTGACACTCGAATCCAAAAAAGTTAAAAAGGCCTAATAAAGTACGAAGTTAAAGTGCACTGATGACAAACATTCCTAAATCTTTTGCCAAATACAGCTACGGTAATCTATTCCTGAGGTAGAAAAAGCCTTAGTTATTCAAATATTCAAAAGTTTTATAAACAGTTAATTTATAAATATAACCATATCAATGATAATTCATGTCAGCACATAATTGGTCACTACTGGGCTGGTGATAATCTGGGGGAATTCACCAGCAGTGGCATCGACTCAGTGATTGTAAATAAATTCTTCATAGATACCAGGATTTAAATTTTGTATTTACGCCAGACGCGCGTTTCGTCTACATAAGACTCATCAATAACGCTCGAATCCACAAAAGGAAAAAAAGGTCAAATAAATAAAGTACGAAGTTAAAGAGCACTGAGGATATAAATTCCTAACAGTTTTGCCAATACAGCAAATGTAAGCTATTCCTGAGGTAGAAAAGCCTTCGTATGTCAAAAATTCAAAAGTTTTGTTATCAGTTAATCTATAAATATTACAATATCAATGATATTTCATGTCATCATATAGTTGCTGACTACTGGCCTGGTAATACCCTTGAAGAATTAAAACTCCACCAGCAGGGGCATCGACCCAGTGGTTATAAATTGTAAATAAACTTATCATAGACAATTTTTGTATTTAGGCCAGACGCGCATTTCGTCCACAAAAGACTCAGTGACGCTCGAAATCAAAAATGTAAAAAATGCCAAATAAAGTACGAAATTGAAGAGCATTGAGGACCTAAATTACTAGTACTAAAAGTTTACCCAAATACAGCTACGATAAAAGAGGGACGAAAGATACCAAATGACAGTCAAACTCATAAATCTAAAACCAACTGACAACGCCATGGCAAAAAATGAAAAAAAGACAAACAAACAACAGCACACATGACACAACATAGAAAACTAAAGAATAAACAACAAGATAATCTATTCCTATAACCGTTTAAGTAAAAGCAGTAGTATATATAGTTGATCATTGAGGTCAATTTATGAATAAAGTTGCTCTGTCAGCAGTATAAAACTTACACGGGAGTGTATTAGGGCAATGTTTTTTTTTATTTTTCAAATTGTCGACTTTAATCTTGGAATTTCCAACTTTAATCATGGAATTATCAACTATAATATTGGAATATTAGCTGAAGTTAGGGTGATTTTTATTCATTTGTAAGATGTTGAGAAACCTCTATTAAGGGCTTACGATACAATTGATACAGTTTTGATCTTTCGATGAATTTTTGACGAAAGTGTGCTTGCAAGCTAATTTTCATACAACCGTCTGATTTAGAAAGTCAGAGTTTAAAAAGGGAACTACATTAAGTGGTCAAAACTATCCTGGTTTCTTATTTAACGTTGGTTATTCATGTTATTGAATGACGAACTTTACAATTAAGTTCGCATACAGTTTTTGGGTATTCAAAATATATCATTTATTTATTCTCATTTAAAAACAGACAATGTATTTAACCACATGTAACTTGAAAAAAGTATAATCGCATTTCATGAAATTGTTGGTATCTTGAGCTAACAGCGGGATTCTTTTCATACAACTATTCCTTGAAGGTTCATAGACAAAATGACATACACAAGTGGCCTTCATTATTTATTTAATTAGTTACATTATGTAGTTTTAAACGCATGTTGCAAGGTTCCCAGGTTGGCTAACCTGGTTACTGTCGTAAACCCAAGCTAGAATGTTGTACAGTTCCCTGTCTTTATCATAAATATGACGTCTCTCTGCCATCTCGTTTGAACACTGATGGTTATTACAACTGTAAAGGAAAATAACACTTTATAAATGTCATGCGTCAAGATAGCGTTTTCTTGTTCAAGTTCAAGCATTTGAAAGGCAGGGCATTACTTAAAGTTATATTTCCTTCAACTGTTTGAAGTATTTAGATATAGGAAGATGTGGTATGAATGTCAATGAGACAACTCTCCATCCAAGTGACAATTTATAACAGTAAACCATTATAGGTTAAGGTACGGCTTTCAACACGGAGCCTTGGCTCAAACAGAACAGCAAGCTATAAAGGGTCCCAAAAATTACTAGACTAAGTGTAAAACCATTCAAACTAGAAAACCAACTTTTATATATATATATATATAGTTGGCAAGGAATACAATTCCATTATACCAGCAAAATGAACATGCACAATTTAACACATAAAGTGATAATATGAACAGAAACCCTATGGTTTTAATTTTGAAGGACGCAAAAAGTAGGGACAATTTTGCCACATGAAGAAGAACTTCTACTGGTAATTTGAAAATTGCCGAGATATCCTAAATTATCAGATGGTCGTTCGCTAATTGTGAAATTACTAGTAATTCGAATCTAACATCCCTTAGCTGTATTCTTTAAATATATCACTGCTCTTTATTTCCACATTTTATTTGGTCTTTGTAACTTTTATGATTTGAGCGTCATTGACACGTCTTTTGTAGCCAAACGCGCGCTTGGGGACACATGTAATGTTTTTATGCTGGTATCCAGGATGAGTTTAATTACAAAGACATTTTTTGTTCGAAATTGATTATTTCTTGATCCCTGGATTTATCGGGTCAACAAAATAGACCATAAATACATAGCTTACATGTAAAAAAAAAAACACAACAGAGATTTTTCGATTGTTCGAATTATTCTTTGAGACTGTTTGTTCAGCAAGAAATCAGCAACCAACTTGTTTGTATATATTTAGGATGCTTTCTCGACTAGAAATCGTGCCTGAAATCTCACGTATAGTTTTACGTTAATCATTTACCCAGATTTGTTGACGTATAAAATATTACTGTGGAAAATATTACATATTGGAAAAGGTATATAAATTAAGTACTAAATCTTTAGAAGCCGCTGCTAGTATTCACATGTTTTTTTTTTTTTTTTTTTTTTTTTTTTTTTTTTTTTTTTTTATAGAAAACCTTTGTTTTTCAGAGTCAAATGAAAAAATTACCGAACTTCAGGGAAATTTCAAAACGGAAAGTCACTAATCAAATGGCAAAATTAAATGCTCAAACACATCAAATGAATGGAAAACAACTGTCATAATCCTGACTTGATACAGGAATTTTCTGGTGTGGAAAATGGTGGAATAAAGCTGGTTTTATAGCTAGCTAAATCTCACACTTGTACGACATCGCATAAAATTCCTTTATATTGACAAAAGTATGTGAACTAAACAAACGGACAAAATAGTTAAAAATTTCAAAAAATTAAAAATCAATCATCATTGTGTACTAATCTTAGTCACTATGAAAACAAAAACCCAATATATATGTCAACAAAGAAATACATAAAGGCATATAGACCAAGTACACAAGCAAATCTAAAAGATAAGAATACAAAAAAAAATACCATAGCATAATAAAACATTGACGGGAAATATAAGTATCTAGCCACGTCAAATGTATATTACCAAAAATATTATTTTATTCTTATTACCAACAAATATTATTAAAAAAAAAAAATACTAAACAGTAATCGTAATATCTTACAAAGACAAATAAAATAACACTATGACACGTAATTACGATGATATACAATCTATATTTCTTGAGCATCGTGTATTATTTGTATACTTGATAAGGAATATTTATCAACCAAGTCTTGGTATCTTCCAATCGATATCCCTTTTTTCAGAAAAAGATCGAGAAGTTCTTTGACATAATCCTGGTTCAATTTTTTTATCAGACATGGGTTGCGTTTAATTAAGTCTGAGTAGCAACTACAAGCTCTTCAATACGTAATGAATTGGGAACTGTATAACCCATATGCAGGTTGAGTGGGTATATTACTACTAAGGTGAAGATGTTTATGATTTTGAAATTCAAATCGTCTCGTATTTATATGTCTTAAATTCTGGTACTTATATGACCGCTTATGTCAAATCGCAGTCTTAAAAGAAGCATTTTTTGTTTTTGTTTTTTTCATTTCTAGTTCTGGGGATATATCAATGGAACCCATTTGGAAAAGTTTGGATTGTTAATGAATAGTAAATTCGTCAAAATGTTTGGATGCGTCGGTAAATGATCTTGCTTCTTTGGTCCTGTCTTTTACTAGTGTCTGAAGGAACACTGACTCATCTCGAAATAAGAAGAGGTCGGCAAGGAGAGGCTCGCGGTTCATGTCTATGGGAAAATACCAACAATTTAATGAAAGAGTCGACCTCCAAATTCAACAAATATGTAGTGAATAAGAAAACATTCAATTACCAACATTTCTTTCTAGTTCACGTTTGTATATATTCTTTTAATCCTGGTTTCTACCGCATTTGCCAACTACGGTTGCCGAAGTTCTACCGGGCGGTCACGTTATTGAAGACAACAATTCAAAGGCAGTATATTTCTACATATTTTGATTGAATCACATTTTTGCTGTCGTACAACTAACCAATTCAAGTACATAAAACATATTCAACTCTTAATTTTAATTTGAAGTATCAGAAAATTATGGAATGAAGAAGCACTTTGCACTTTTGGTTTTACCAGGAACGCATATAGCTGATCATTTGATAGCAGGGACATTTCAATGTCAGAATATTTGGGGAGAAATATGACAAAAAAGTGGACATTAAAAGAATAGTCAAATTTCAACTTATGACAAATTTGTCTGAGGGAGTTGGAGACACAATTTCTTAAAAGAGGCGCGAAAGATACCAGAAGGACATTCATACTCATAGACGTCGAATATGGTTGAAATTGACAAAGTAGAATACTAATCTTTTGATCGTTTAAAGGGGGTCTACAAGGTAAGACAAGTATAATGAACAGACAGAATAAAGTAAAAACAAGCTTCGATAAAAGCCATAAAACTAGTACTTACGATGACATTATATTTCCATGTGGGTTTCTATGATCTGCGTTGAACCAAGCTGATGTACCTTGCCCAAAATATTCTTTTTCGTTGGACATTGCATACGATGATGCACTCCAAGTACCACGACTTCTGGCGGCGTTATATGCATTAGTAATCTTAAAAAAATAGGAACATACAATATATATTAATAATTCGTCTGATTAAATTAATACTTATACAATATAAGTATATTATTAGATGCCTTTGTAAGAATTCATTTTGATAAAAAAAAAGTACAGTAGAGGTGAAATATTATTGTTATACATGTATAATTTAATTTTGAATGTAACGCGTCTCCTGATTGGCTGACGTTATTTTGTTATGAGCTCATAGACATAATTTAGTCATGTGACCGTGACGTCATCAACGTTTTTTCATGGTTTTCTACGGTTTAAAATGGAATTTAGAATTAAATTATAAAAAATGACTGTAATATTTTTTCTGTCTATTCGAAATAACATAAAAAATGTGGTGCACACTTTTAAATAACCCTCTACGCGCGTTATTCAGTGTGCACCAAATTTTTTATGTTATTTCTTCATAGATAGAAAAAATATTACAGCCCTGTTATACCACTATCACAGGTTGTTGCAGATGGATTTGACGCTCACAGAAACATGTTTAATCACTGAATGAATGTCCGGATTGATATTTTAGTCCAGAATTTGTTTTCTTGTTGTTTAAGGGCTTTGTAACGACGATTATCCTAATATCGGTATTTGATGTTTTGCCTGTCCCACAGAAGCTTAGTATTTACTGTCAGTAAAAACAGTTGCTCTGGTAGTTTCAAATAAGCAATTATCGGTTCTTCTGTTTCATATAAAAGCAGGAACTATATTCAAATACAATAATTTTGTTTTTGATAAATCAAAAATTGCTAGACTTGTATCGTTATCACGTTACAAAACTGTTTACGTGAATTTACTAACTGTTGGTGAGTTTTCTATTGACTGTTTCATTGATCGTCATAGACGAACCAAGATTTCGTATCGATCAAATGATACACTAGCCATAACTTGTCGCACGGTCTGGTGTGTAAGTATCGAAGGTACGATGTTCTTCATGCAGAGCTTTCGTGTAAGGGGTGTATCGGGTTTTTGTTTTTACAAATTTTGGAATATTATACAAAGGCATGATCAATTTTACGAAATAGGATGAATATATATGCAAATGACAAAAATTCTCATATTAATTTGAAAATATATAGGGTTAATCAAATGATGTTTTGTAAAAGCTACCGGAGTGTTTTATCGGAGTAGTATTTAGAAAGTATTATGACTATTTGCAAAACATGCTCTACATAAGCAAACCTGTTTTTACCCGTGTTTTCATTGATCCATCAAGTGCGTAACCGTGAATTGTATGACCGAATTCATGTATCAGAACATTGAAGCCATGATGATAGGGATCTCGGCTGTCACACAACAGATTGTCATCTAGAATGGAAGCCAAACGACCACCGGAACCAGCTGTAAGTGACCACTTCCTACCATCAAACGTACATGTTGATGCACAGCCACCACTACAGATTCCTTAAAAAACGATTTGAATAATAAAAGTAGATCACAAGAAATTGTGAAAAATCGTAAATAAAAAATTTAAAAGACAAATGACCATGAATAAATGAAGACAGTGTAAAAAGGTGAGTCTTCACAAGATTTTTGTTTTTCATTTTCCTTTTTTTACGGATTAGATACATTTTTTTAGTGCATGAAGTAAATTATCTTTTTTTCCTTTTTCGAGCAAAATTCTAGTCCCATTCTCTTATTTTCATGTTTTTTTTTTATTATGGCTTTGGAACTGCATTTATAAAGAAATGAAAAAAAACGTGATTGAAGTGTTATACAATTAAAGAAAATGTTGTATTCATAAACATGTTTAAGTGCTAGTTAATGTAATTTGAAAATAATTATAAAGTACAGCAGTTATTTAACAAATCAAAAGTATCGGATTTTATTTAGGATATATTTCATTTTTTACGATTACTGGGCAATTGAATATGAATCCTTATTTATGAAAAGTTAGTAAAAAAAAATTTAAAAAAAAGGGCCATCGAATATAAATATGAACGAAAACAAAATAAGTTGATTGTGAGATTTTGAGGAGAAACCTATGTTAATCTATTGCGTTAATAGTTTAAAATTGTATTAAAAAATATATAACACTAGTTTTTGCCGTATACACACACTTAACATGATGACAGTTTGTTAAAAGTCAAATTGATAAAATTTCAAAGTTGTCTTTGATCTTGAACACAGCACTAATCTATTCCAAACAAAAAAGAAGATATTAAGACATTGTACAGGTAAGTTCGAAATATGAAAAGGTATGTGATTAACATAGAAATTTATACAACGAAAAATAACGCATAAACGAAAGCAATATATAAAACTAAAGGCAACCTACATAGAACCCACCGAGATTGGGACGAAACATTCACCCGTAGCAGATACTGTAGAAACATTAACTTTCGTGGGTGGTACAATTTCGTGGTTTTGTCTCTCCATAAGATTTCCTGGGAATTTAATTTCGTCGTTTCCTTTTATGTAAGTGGTATTTTACATGCTATATGGAGGTTAAATTTTGTCTTTATTTTTTAATTTCGTGGATTTATTCTTTCCACGAAATAAACAAAATTAAATCTTACATGAAAATTTCTGCCTTTACAGTAACCGAAATAGGATAGATCCCATAAAACTTCAGAAGTATTGAGTTGAATTCAATTGGCATGAATCTACGTATAAGTAGTTCTCTCTTTAGCCGCAAACCGTTATCCAGAAATTATAGATAAAATGTAGAGGCCATCCAAAATTGTATTAAACATGCACGCCATACGAAGGTGCTGCTAGAAAATGTTGTTTAAACCTAGATACTCTTTAATATTGAATTCTTGGTTCGACACCTGTCGTTTTTGTATTAACTAATAAAAACAGTGTTTGTCTCTCCTTAGATTACTGCTTTCTTTCTAAATGTTCCCTTTCAATTGTTCATAAGGTCAAGTTTTATCAATCAATTATAACAACATTTTGAAATAAACTTTTTCTTGCCAAAGAGGTGATATAATAAAGTTAATTTGGGTTGAAAATCTATTGAAAATATGCAATTTTTAAGATTTAGGCGCGCGGAACATTCTGTATTTACACAATTACCTCTACATGATGATGGAAGTTTTGAACGACTTTGACTGGCTATACAGCCCTCGTCTTACCTCTACATTCTGGTCTATCTGCCATATAAGCGTAATCAGGATAAACTGCCATTGATTCGGCTTTTGTGAACACACCGACTTGTGCTCTTGCTGCAAGAGTGTGACAATATGTTGAAGGCATATGTGCTATCATTCTGCTGACAATTACTGCAGCCTGGAAGAAGTTAGAGGTTCTAAATATCATGTATTGTATAACTGGTTTACAACAGAGAAATACACGAACAAATGCATATTAGTTTTTAATGCAGTGCTATTTGGTAAAAAATATTTAATTTTCAAATATCTTAGCTACACTAACTACAAGCCTTAGTCTCCATTTTTGTCAACATGCTTGCAAAAACATAGTTATGAAAAAGATTACGTTAAAGGAATTCCGTCAACTGAGGTTCATTTTGACTACGTAGTTCATTTTTCATGTTTTGTCATCTTAGATGACCGTAATTGAACCCAAATATGAAAGAGGACTTAGAAGTATTCAAGAAAAATTAGGTTTAACTTGGTTGTCAACTGTTGTTGTAGACGAATATTGAAATGGTCTATTAGGGATTTGAAATATCAGGAAATATGTAATTGTTTAGATGTTTAAAACGAGTGCGAATTTATTTAATTGTGTTTTGTCAACATTTTACCAGATCAAGTATCGTCTTTATAATCATTCAACAAATATTCACTTCAATTACCGTCTGCTTCTATATCAAATTTGCGAATATGAAATATCTTGTCGTTGAGAAATGTAACAACACATTACAGATCAGTTAAATACCTTTTGGTGTGCTGCATTAGAACTAGCTGCTGTTGCTTGAATGTCTATACTATTTGCAGAATGGTAAGATACAATTGATCCACTGCCACAGACGACATATTTATGTTTGAAGGATGTTCTTTTTGTTGATAATTGAGCAGAATGTTTTGAACCTGAATCTGTTATTCTAGTGAAGTCCTCCGACCTGAAAGGATCAATCGAAGTAAATAAAGTTGTTATGTTGCGCCTTAAGGAATAATTACTTGTACATAAACATTAGGAATAATTGAGAATTGTGTATTTGTTTGTTAAGAAAACACCGATAAACAACGCTTTTTTTTTTTAATTCGTGGTCGTCGTTCTAATTGATATCGAACGTGTGTGGATAACTTCATATGTGGATTGAGTGGTTCATGTTGATTTTATATTTCTGTGTCTAAAATTATAATAACGTGATGCATTATTAGAATCAAACCTTTAATCAGTGTTGTAAATGTTAAAAAAATAACAAAGCAATTCAAAATAAAACAAACAAAATAGATTCAGAAATGTAGCAAAAACAAAAGATATGAAACAGAAAGAAATCGAGATCCAAATTAGAAAGAAAAACAGTGACTAATATAAAAAAACATGGAAAATTAACTACAAGCAACACGAACACCACAACTTAATTGGATGAACTCAAATGCACTTGGAGATAATCAATTGCGTGTCCTACAATATCAGATACCGTAATATTAAAAGCAATTGTCAAAATTAACAAAATGTCGTAAAGAAGGTAAAGGAACATTAAGAAAGGACAACAGTTCAAACTACTGTGAGGCAGACATAGTGTACTTATAAGAAAATAGATTTGTCAGGAACATATAAAATTTCGTTGAGTAGAGATTTTCAAGCAGCCACATTGCTTCCTCGTAAATTGCTCTTATGTGCTTAAATATGTTTTTGGCAATAACAACCTTGATGAAAGTCTATGTGAGATAAAAATTTGTAGATGTTCAATGAAACCCCCCGGTCTCTCGTGCCATACTGTTTTCAGTGTAATAGCGTAATGTGGATTCCCAAATTAAAACTGTCATTATACAGCAAAATACAGAAATTAAAAAAAAAAAGTATTTTTCTCAAGAATTTTATTTCAAAGCTTCAAAAGGTGTAACGAAAATATTCTAAAGTAAAATCGAAATCTAAAAAATGTAATCCTAGACTGTATGTAAATAATGATAACAAATAGAAACTTTCTTGATTAATCAACAAAATAAGAAAATATTGATTCAGATAAAATTTCTGCCAAAGTGTTCTAAATTCTTCTAAAATCAAAGTTTTACAAATTTAGTAATTTAGGATTTTTTTAATCTCAGACTATCTTTATGTTTACTGCAAAAAGAAATAATACGGCAAAATAAAACAAAGAACTCTTAATTTGAGTCTGGATACTGTTTCTTTTGGACATAATTGTTATCTTTTCTAGGTTGATTAAATTCCAAGAGGTTTCACTAAATGATTAAAGTCTGCAAATAATTCAACCACAGACTAAACTTAAATATTAACTTTTTCAACGATGCCAATATCGACGCCGTCGTGTGGGATCGCTGTGCCCCCTCCAGCGTCAAAATGTCGTGTTTATAGGTTTCATTTTTTCAACACTGAGGAAGTGTAGGTTACTGTAGATTTCTGAACAAATGGGTCAAAAAGTGTACATAAATTGACAAATCTATTTCCCGGTAAGTACGATGTGTCTGACTCACAGAATTAGTTTGAATTATGGTGAGGGCTGTCATTGAATATTATGAAAGGACACTATAAGCATTGTGAAATAAGGTGTCCCAACTTTCCCTTACACGTTTATAAACATGTAGTTTTTATCTCTCGCGTTCGTTTATAGATATGCAATCCTTAGGTATGTACTGATTTTTTATTAGTTGTGTTTGCTTTTGAACTAGTTGTCACTAAATGAGAGAACCCTCTCTTTATTGTTTTCGTTATTTGTTTAGTGCATTTAGTCGATTGTATAAGCAAGCCCATTTCAATAGATTGTTGTAGTTTGTTTTTCTGTTATCAGACCGTTAGTCTTGTCGTTTGAATTGATTTGTCATGTTTTGGACTTTTATAGCTTGATATGCGGTATAGGATTAGCTAATTATTGAAGAATGCATGGTCACCTATAGTGAAAAGTAAAATCACAAAAATACTGAACTCAGAGGAAAATCAATTCGGAAAGTCCATAATCACATGGCAAAATCAAATAACAAAACGCATCAAAAACGAATGGACAAGAACTGTCATATTCCTGACTTGGTACAGGCATTTTCAAATGTAGAAAATGGTGGATTGAACCTGGTTTTATAGCTAGCTAAACCTCTCTACTTACTTCTAAATAATTTGGACATTTTGTCTTCCAAGGAAAGCTGTCTCATTTCAATATACCATCTCTACTTCTTTAAATTACACAATAAAGATTTTCCTGACACGCCTTATCATCAAAATAATTGAGGAAATTTAATAAATGAAAATACAGGAAAAAAAGAAATATGTTGTTGTTGTTAATACTTACGACAGGAACTTCATCAATGCAGCTTCTTCGTTAGTTGGTGGAGGAGTGCAAAGCACACCTTAAAAAACAATTTTAAAGTATACATTGTTTTGTTCACACATTTTTGTCATTATGCGACTGTCATGCAAGTAGAAGGTTTAGCTAATGATAAAACCAGGTTTAATTCACCATTTTCCTCATCAGAAAATGCCTATACCAAATCAAGAATATGACAGTTCGTTTGATGTGTTTGTGCTTTTGAATTTGGCATTTGATTACGGAATTTCCATTTTGAATCATCCTCGGAGTTCGGAATTTTTGTTATTTACTTTTCACATTGGAAATCAATTAACTTGTTAGGGGTACGTGAAAAGGCTTGAATAATCATGTTCTTATCAATTTAAGGTGGATCATGAGTATATATTTCCTCAGATAGAATTTTTCTTATACTTAGCCATCATGAAGATTTTACTTTGCCTTCATAAATATAATAAAACGTATGGGTCATCAACCTGAAAATCGTGCAAAATTGATCAAATTTGCATAGATTGTTCATGAAAAAAACACGTTTTCGTATGAGATAGCATTTTGAAAATAAATATTGGAAAATAGTTTTTTTTATTATGCAATTGTTACATGTTTTCATCAATACGAATTAGATCTATTTACCTTAACGGAATAACACACGGCTATATTTTATATCATTGGAAAGAGAAAAACAAGCCTCATCGAAATATCGTTAACGTCGTTGTCTGCCGTGGTCACGTTTTTTTTTTAAATCAGGATTAAAGGTCAAAGCAAAAATTCCAGAAAAATGCACAGTCACATTTAAATAACTGCTTTCTCCTACATATATGCGTTTGGAGCAAACTAAAAATAACAAATTTATAGAGAATATCATTTGTATATACATTTAGAACTTATTTTATATTTTTATCGCTAAAAAATACTTTAAATCTACTTTTTTTGCAAAAAAGGTGCAAATTTGAAATTTTCAAACAACTGTTAAATAACAGTCACCTTGACCTATTTCAATTTCTAAATTTGAAATTTATGTATTCAATTCATTACAAGTAAGATCTAAAGATGTTCTTTTTTTAGATCTTAACTTTTATAGTTTGTCGAAAACAAAATGTGTTTTTGACGTCTTTTAATAGGAAGGTGTTCGTCAATTTCTAGGTTTATATCAAATTTCTGTTATTGGGTGTATATATAAATGATTTGTTTCGAAATTTGTGCAACATTAACGTCAAATTTGGTTGAATATAAACTCCAGCTCTGTGTAGAAGTAAAAGTTACTGAAAACGGAGAAAAAGGGGGTTAAATGTTTAAAAAAACAAAACGTCTATTAGATACCGGTTAAACACCCAATCCTACATATACAGATGAGTAAATGAGCAACATTTGGCTATAATGTTTACAAGTATTCAAAAAATATCACAAGGGAGAGGGTTATGTACAGGACCGATGTATTTTACAAACAATTGCAAACAAAAAAGGCGTGAGAAACCAAAGGGACATTAAAAACTTATAAAATGAAGTCAAGCTGACAACAGCATGGCAAAAACACGAAAAAAAGAACAAATGCAAATAGAAAATTATGATCAAAGCTCGTATTATCTACTTCGTTCTATGGTCTCCTGTAGTTTAAGCCCACCGAACCACGTCAAGGTCAGAGACAATATGGGAGTGATTTTTTGGTTTTTTTTACATATTTTTCCAACTAGATAGATTATTACTATATTTCCCACGATTTCAAAATTGAGTATATGTTTTATTTATTGTTTAGAAAATATTATGGACTGCAAAATTTTCATTCGATAGCTAACAACGATTCATAAGGCACAAACAGAAAAATGAAATCTTATATGTATCGTCACCCTTGTCGCCATCAATGTTTTTAACTGCAACCAGATGAGTATTTACATTTTGACATATGTCATTTGCCTGAAAGATTTTGTTCGAAACAAATGCAAGCCTTTGAAAACACAGATTTCCCCTTATCAGTACTAGCAAAATATGACATATATGACATATGACTTTCGAGATAGACAGGAACAAGTCATTCTTCTTTTCCAATCCGAACTGAAGAGGAGAATGTAAGTTATTGTGCTATATGGAAAGAGATCAAATTTATGTCTGGAGTGAAGCTCTTATTTCATATTGTTTAAAAGTAGATTCACAAGGAGGAAGTTTGACAAGGGAGAAATTTTAAATTGTAGCCAATTTTACGCTAATTTTTTTTATGGTCACAATGATCTATTTTGAGTTTTGACTTGAGATCATTCAACCTAACAACAAGATCTCGAGCTGCATCTATAGATTCATCAATGTCACAATTAGAAAGGTTTGACAAATCGGTGAAATCATCTGGGTTGTCCTTCAAAACTAAAAAAACAATGCTCTTACCGATCCAAAACAGGGATGATGTTGTATCGCATCATGTTACAGCATGTGCGGCTGGTAGAATGTGGGGTTCGTGTTGTTTATTCTTTAGTTTTCTATGTTTTGTCATGTGTACTATTGTTTTTCTGTTTGTCTTTTTCATTTTTAGCCATGGCGTTGTCAGTTTGTTTTAGATTTATGAGTTTGACTGTCCCTTTGGTATCTTTCGTCCCTCTTTTTCATATGGCAAACTCGAGACTTTTACATATTTCGTGGACAGGTATATAGCGGCGCAAATCCTGTGTGCAAGTTATATATAGTCCCAAGTCAGAAGCCTCTGGCCTTTGTTAGTCTTGTATTACTTTTAATTTTAGTTTCTTGTGTACAAATTGGAGTTAAGTATGGCGTTCATTATCACTGAATGTGTGCCATATTCCGGGTCTGAAACGTGACCGAAGGATTCGATATGTATATTACAATTATAACAAAACTATCTATTCAAAAAAACAATTAAAGTTATAAAAGAACACAAAAAAAAATATTTCCTAAAACAAAACAACGATCTTCAAACTAACTGGAGTATTCAAAACATTCAAATCGACCATACAAAAAAAAAGAGAATTGAGGTTAGTGGCAATTGTCCTAGTTAATGACTTGATAGTGTAAGCTACAAAACAATTAACGGCACGAGAAAAGGCGTGTTTGAATCGAGGCAGAATTATCACTAAATTTGTGTTTTAAATTGCTATTTTCCTCACACCGATTAACATTACACGAAAGATATTTGGCACAAATATGAACAATGTCTTATTGATGTAATTAAAGTAAAAATCCCGTGAAAGTAACACGCAATAAAGTTTCTTTCGTTCAAAATGTGGTAAATTTTAGCTAAAAAAATAGTCTTACTGAAATTAGGAAATACTTATACTTAAATTTTATAAATCTTTTCAGCTTTCGTTATATTATGAATTTAATTGTTAAGCTAAATGATAAGTATCATTTGAACAAATAACGCAAACAGCAATAATTCTAATTTTCGTGTTGAAGATGGGTACCCTAAGAAACAACAAAATTTTGAAAAAAATGACCACGGTAGATTACGACGACATTCATGATTGGAAAATATAATGATTTTCGAATAGTTTGCATATACATATAGCCGTGTGTTATCCGTCAACTTAGACTCGTTAACAAGACGTCTTTTTCTATACTGGGCACCCTACTAATTGAGCCATCCTATAGCCAGATATTTTTTACCACTCAAATGCAGGTGGAAAATTATATCTGACTATTATGAATATAATTTAACTATATAAATCAGGGTCCGAGGAAAAGGGTGCTAAGCGTAACATTCTAAAAAGATAAAAATATAGATCATCACGAACTTCACCAAAACTGGTGAAATGAAGATATGTCCAAAGAAAATTATCTTTAAATTTGTAGATTTGTATGAAAGAAGATATTGCTTACACCGTTGAAGAAATTCCATACAAATTACAGAAATAAGGTGATTTTGATAATTCAGTAAATTGATATTAAAACGAAATAAATCTAAACAATAGATCAAAGCTACTATGCAAGTGTTTTATTGAAAAATGAAACCATATTTTCAGCAAGATATATTTCGATTGACAGCAAAACATTGTTTTCATATACTAGTAATGTTTCATACAGATTGTTTTGACCATATTTTAGCAGAATAAGTTGGGTTTTTTTCAAACTCTTTGGATATAATTGTAAGAGTTTAACTGTTAAACAAATAATTACAATTTTGTCCTGTATATCTTGTAAAACCTTGTGAAAGTAAATCAAGGCAACTTGATGATGATTTTCTTAAGGAACTCCATTTCATCATGAATTGAAAGACCGAGATAATTTCTGAAGAGAGTATTTCATCTTTATATATACTCTGTGCTTTTACTTTGAAAGAAAAAAATATAACCTATAAAATTTGAACTAACTGATAGTGGCATTTTATTACCTATCGGATAGACTTTCTTTGGGCACATATATCTTTATTTTACAAAAATACTGTATCGTTATTTTTCTGTGAAATTATAACATTTTATGGTCAATTTATCTTGTCATCTTACACCAATACAATGACTAACCTTTTCTTCTTTAAGTTGTTAATTTAATTACTGTCATCTTATATGTCTTATATACAGAACTTATATATTTTGTATAGTTACCTGTCATCAAGCCCAAAAGCAAGAAAACTCTCATCGTGCGTTCCTGTAACTAAACCAGACCAACAACTAAAGGTTTGGTAGTAGACTTTTGATATAAGTCATACAATTTGATCTTTACTTGATAATTGTTGGTTCGTCGATAAGATAAGAAAGTGCATGGTCAATAATGAGAACGAATGTGTTCAAGATATGTGTGCCTTGTTCGGATTTGATCTATGTTGTTTTATTATACTATATCAAATGTTACAATTACAATTAAAACAATACCATTTATATTTAAAACATATAATCAACAAATTTCATGTTATTAATCCATTTTGCAGCATGTCTGATATTAAGATAATTATGTATGTATGCTGTATTTATTAAATGTCTTTTTTTTCATGTCGAAATCATTATCATTATAATCTACTATTGCTTAATTAAATAAATTAAATTAACTTATGTTTCAGAAATAATTATATTACACACCTCTACAAAAAAGTTGTTCGTTCATTGTGGAGAACTTCTAGAGCTTATTTTGTATCACGAAGGTAATTCAGCGCAATTGTACGTTTCAAAAATTGTGAAAAAGAAAGTGAGGGATAAAACTTTGTAGGTTTTTTATCGAAAGAAAGTTTACCAACCTAAACTGTCCATTAACGGATGATGTGATAAAAGTATTAGAAAAGTAGTTTACTAAACATTACAAATCAAATAAGGTCAACAAGAAAATGTTATATCAACTGTATATAAATGCAATTCAATGCTTTATTTATCCATGCGATTTTCAACTTAAGGATGTATTCTTCTGACGTTTCAGTCTCGTTAAAATCTCGTTCTAGAATTATTTCCAAAACATGGGATACAAGAAGAAAATATCAATGAATTTTTAAAATATTATAATCAAACATAACTCTGTGAAAAAATGTGTATTCACAATTAATAGTTTTTGAGTTATCCAGTTTTCAAATTTTACGACCAATCAAGTCAGTCTTTACAGCCTAAATTTAGAGAAAATGGATGAGGAGTACAAAAACTGATTTTACAAGAATCGCGTACATCCCATATCAATTTTGTCTTGTCAAATTTCTTGCATGTATTTTTTCTACATTTATGACACAAAAGTTGAAATGATATGTATTTTGTTGACAGCATGGTAAATTTGACACAAAAAAGCATCAATCTATGATAAAACTTTCTTATATTAACACCTACCTATAGTTTTGTTTTAGTTAAATTTATTCAGATTGGTCCACATCATCTTTATTGAAAGTATGAAAAAAGTTTAATTGTGGAACTGTGCTTTTTTTACAAAAATAGTCCAAAAATAGGTAAAAATTGATGAAAAAGGGGGAAATACTATAATCAAAATTGGGTATTTTCAAAGTGCCGTAGCAAAAAAAGAAGTGCACCACCATATGATTTTTTCTTCACCAATTATTTTTTTACAGTGTTATAACCCCAAAATCAGGTTAAGAAAAAAAGTTTAATTCTAGAAATGTTTGGCTCTTCAGAGGTGTACATCCTTAACACGTTTTTAAAATTCTTTTTACATTAACAAAATGTACTTCATAAATATTTTGATTTGGTTATAAAACCAGCAGTGTCAATCAGATGAGGTTTCTTAAACGTTCTACAGATTCATCGTTACAAAGTCCTGCGCTAATATTTCCTTTTTTCTACATTGAGTTTGGTGGATTTATATTTCAACAAACAGTTGGTATTCTAATATGTAATACTTGTGTGCACCTTCTAACTTGAAACGAATGAGATTGACACTAAATGAGATTTACAGTTACCATCATGGATCGGCTGACCAATGTGATAGGTATGTGTCTCAATTAACTAGCGACACGTTTTCGCAGTCATAATTATTTAGATACAAGAATAGTCTATTCTGTAATTTTACCAATTTTCTTCTATTCCCAGTTGTGATTTTTTTTACTTAGTGTATATTTGCATCATCATGCAAAAATTTCCAAAAATTTGAACCAGCCATTTTATCAGAAAAATTACACTGGTTATTTTGATGTTTGACAAACATAAATTTTTATCATTGAGAAGCTTCATATTTCCTTAAAATCACAACGTAATTAAAACGTTTAGCTGATTTTAGAGAGTTATCTCCCTGTAGTGTTAGGTACCACCTTAAACATCGATAAACTCCTGTTTCGAACTTTATTGCTGTTTTATTTGTTATATCTGAATGACGCTATATTAACCCTGAATTGCATAGCTTTTTTCATTCTTCAAACAAAAAATCATTCCAAATGTGGAAGCGTACAATAGCGAGCTGCTTCTGTTTTTAGTGGCCAATCTGTAAAATGGTATACTGTCAGGAATCTCACTCCTTTTTGTAGATCAGTTAACTTGACTACAAATCGTCGCAATTGCAGATTCAGTTAAATCTTTAATTTTTGACAAAAGACATCCTATTTCAATTATATTATGTCATATTATCACTGGGATGAATCACACGAATTAAGAATTTCTTTCTTAAAAACTCACATGTAATGGATATTGTTTTACATGCCTGCTAACTTTTATGTTACTTTTTAGGTATCCACTTCGACTATTTGATTTCAATTCTTTCCCGAATAGGCATATATATAAATTTTATACACGGTAATTTGAGGAGTTATTTTTATAAAAACAGGAATACAAAAATTGCTTCCCTCTCGTTTCGTTGGTTGATAAAGTTTGATGTTGTTAGTTTTCATGAATAGCCTTATTTTTAAATTACCTTGCAGGTCGGTATTTGTTGTTACACTTTTACATATAAGTGCTTGACAGTAGGAGTTGGGCTTTTTGTTAGTTGAAATTACAATTAAAGTATCGTTTCTCAAATCAATATACGTTTAAAGCATACATAATTATACTTTTTCAATTGCTTACAGAAAAATTCTTAGAGGTACTTCTTTTCTCAATATAAATAAGTGAAGTCTTGTTTAATGCTGCATTAAAATTGCGTTATCAAGGTTCTTTGAAAATTGATTGTTGCTTTTGCAATTGTTGGTGATTTATTTTGTTAACACCAGTGCACGTAGGTTTTGATATTAAAGACTAAATTACTTTAATAGTCCACGTGATACCAAGCATTGCTCTAATGGCTAATATAAATCCCGACAACAGCAATTGAAAAATATTTATAATTTTCTTCTTCAACGTCTACATTTCCCATATCAAGATAGTTGCTTAGATATATTCGTGACAAACTGTGTTAGCGGCCTAATACGATTGTTTATACTTGAATTATTTCACTTGACTGGGCGGGGTTAACCGGTTTGCTTATTTAAGACCAGTCCATCTATAGACAGGTGTTCCGGGATAAACTCATCAATGAAGTGTCCAGTTATTCGTCCAATATGATACAATCAGTTCAATTGTATATCCTTTTGGTGACACTGATAGGTGATTAGAAATCAATTATAATCTTAACGGCCATCATCCTTATCAGACACATCTTCGAATAGACTATTCTTATGCAAATCAAACTGTAAGCTCGTTCCGATCAGTTGAAATAACATTGGTAATACGAGGTTAGTATATTCCATATGGTGGTCACTCTCGCCCAAGGTGGAATCTACTGATCCCGTATATATCAAATCAATTTACTAGCAAACTTTGTAACTTATAAAATTTTAATTCTGGCAATTGATAAGATAAAATGTCAGAGCTCTGACAAATCATAAACAAAAAGTAAAATCACAAAAAAAACTGAACTCCGAGGATAATTCAAAACGGAAAGTCCGTAATCAAATGGCAAAATCAAATTCTCAAACACATCAAACGACTACGAATAGATAACAACATCTGTTAATTGTTTCAACTGTCATATTCCTGTCTTGGTACAAGTATTTTCTTATATAGAAAATGGTGGATTAAACCTAGTATATAGCTAGCTAAACCTATAAAGAGTTCGGTATTAGATAATGAATTAATTCACCAGCCTCCCTTATCCATCTTAAAACACAACATACCAAAATTTCCCATTTCTATCCAAACAAAAGTATGCTGAAGGATCATGGCAACCACCACCTCATAATATTTGTATACAATATCATCCTTATCAATAGACCTCCATATACCCACACAATAAATTGATAAGATAAATAATAACAAGAGAAATTTTGTTTATTCCAAAACAAGATATGTAAATACTAGTTCATGTGATATCTTTACTGTAAAAGTATAATCAAATATGTATGCCAATTCCAAATATTTTTCACGTAATAGTGCTTTGGCTAAAAATCCGCAGAGAAGACAGTTCTCTACCCAGAACATTATTCTTACTCTGATTCTATCAGTCTTTGCTTTCGCATACATGCCGCGTGCCTTTTTTTGTGGAGATGCAACTACCAATTTACAAAATATTGGTTTGACATCGCTAATGGTCCGAGTACACAGTTATTTCGTAGTGCATTTCTTTTAGACAATAAATGAAAATAAAAAAAATCCCACCTGCGCTTTCTCAATAATATTTTTACAGTGTGTTGTACTACTTTTGGGACAAATTATATCAAAATTATAGAAAACCTTATCAGCTCTAGCTCAAATATGGACAATTTTATGTTAAGGGAGTCTTAAAATCTTTTGACAGCATCCGAAGTGCTAATTTTTGACCTTTTTCAGCTGGACCTAATCACTACTTTACATTAATATTTATGACTCAAATTTACAGTGTCATTTCACCCCCTACTTGCTATATGAGCAATAAAACATGGATAAATAAATATTTATTGTGCATCAAAGGACGATAACTGTGTACTCGGACCTGATGATTGAACACAAGATCGACTGGAGCACTAGACCACCATTGCGGTTAATTTGTTTAATCAATGTATGTGTTGAAGTGTTCCAATAATGATTTCGAAATCGTAAAATTATTGTTTCAGCATTAAACAACTCCATTACATTAGTATGGACTTTTTGTCCCAAGTTTTTGCTTTTACAATTAGATAAGGTTTTTTTCCTATTCTGTAGGATAACCAAAATAAATATTACAATTAAACACTCAAACAGTCGGAGATTTTTTTTTACAGAGTATGTATATACTTAAAGACAATCTTAAAAAAAAAGAAGTTGCACCTACAAAATTTCAATACTTGTTAATCCGTTACACTAATAATACATAAGAGCATTGGTAATAACAATCATACAAGCTGTCAAAGTTACAATTTTCAATGCGTTGTACTTATATGAATCAAAAGGTCTTGATGCATCGGATGTAGGTTTTGTTGTTCGCTCCTTAACAGATGATGTAGTCGACGACTTAGTTGTTTGAGTAGTTGATGTTCTAATTTTAAATGTAGTTGTCGATTCTATATTGTCTTGTTTTATTGTTGATGTATGAATTGAGGTTGATACGCTGCTGGTCGAATCTATCTCCCCATGTTGATAGCTTGTTGATACTTTACCTGCTGTAGAAGTAACCAAATTGCCAGTTGAGAGAGATGTGTCTTCCGTTGTAATAGAATCATTAGTTGTGGATGATTTTTCTACAGTAGAATCCTTAATTGTTGTGGATGATTGTTCTACAGTGGAATCCTTAATTGTTGTGGATGATTCTTGAACAGTGGAATCCTTAATTGTTGTAGCTTGTTCTGTAGTTATTGTTTGAGGTGCTGTATAAGTTGTTTGGGGTTCTGTATTAGTTGTTTGACCAGTAAGTGTATTTCGGTTAGAGGTTGTGTGTTCTAATGTGGATACCATTGATGATGAAGATGAAGTTGTCACTATTAAATCAAAAGAAATAAAACATATTCTAATATTTAAATATTTTTGCACAAAAAAATATTAAAATACATTTGTATTCGATAAAGATTAAAAATATTATTGGCACTTATACATACAAAAAGTTATTTAACAAAACATGTTTCTTTGGACCTAATTTTCTATTTCTTTGATTGTGCCATTTGGTCTCGTGTGGAGAGTTGTGTCTTTGACGATCTCTTTTTTATATTGCGAATAAAACATGTACTGAATGCATATTAAATTTGAACAATTCTAATGAAGGTATTGATATCCTTATGGTCAAAGTAGTTCATCTGCATTGATAACTCACCTGACGACTCACGTGATGTAATTTTGAACGTTGTCCAGGTGTTCAACCCCTATCTGATTTAATGGGGCTCCTTGGTATAAATCAAATTGTTTTTCTAATATAGGATTTCGCTATATTTTTTTTATAAATGAACTTTATTCTATACTTAAAAAAAAGACAATGAAATAAAAAAAAATGGGGTCACCGTTCATTTAAGCTCACAATCTGCCTCCGAAAGAAGCATACATTTTTGTTAGTGTCCTTTTTTTCTGTTGAACTAATAGGAGAAATAGAGGAAATAACGAAATAAAAAAATAACCTAATTACAGAAATCGCTTAAATTTTACAATTATTTAGTTTATGTACAGCTTATATGAAAACAATAATAAAAAATATAGGTCACCGAAGAGTTAAAAAAGATATTTCAAATTTAATGCCAAAAAATGGCTTTTTTGCACCAAAGGAAGATAATTTGGAGCTTTTTCAATGATATAAACATTTTAAAAGTCATCTGGGGCCAAACCGAATCAATTTTTTGGGTTGAATATTTTACCATATCATAAAGTAATAACTAATAGTGTAATAAATAAAATTTGTAATGAAAAAATAAAGGTTCAATGTGTTGCTGAAATTTTTGTACCCATGAGCCACCTTAAAAAGAAGTGGCAGTTATTCTGACAAAGATCGATGGTTAGCGCAAAAAAAACCAACCTCGAACATTAAAATGTTGTGGCCGTACTATATATATATCCAGAGTCAATAAAAGCTGTCTTTAACACAAACAAACAAATAAAAAGAAGAAAAATTATTCTAGTATTATCAACGCGTTTTTTTTTTTGTGATCACGCACTGATCTTTCATATTCTTTTAATTATAAAATGAAATTTTTAACAGTTTCGTTTCAACAAAGCCTGTGATTAACCAACAGAAAATGGAGTTAAGTGCATTTCTAACTACCTATATTGCATTGTACTTCAAGGTATGTCCATGTACCATTCAATGAACAGATTATTCGGACTTTTTCAATTGGCGCATAATAACCATCTTTGCATTGAAGAGTAGCCCTTCGTCCATCAGTTCCTTCTACGGGTACCCAATATCCATTTGCTATCACTTGAGGTTTTCCACACGCTGGTACTGGTAAATAAACAATAATGCATATAGCTTTAGTTAACTTTTTTTTAGAGATAACACATTTCATTATTTTATGAGAGAAAAGAATTATCAATGATTTCGTGTTTTGACAAATTTTGTAAGCAAATCTATAGGATCGTATTTTTGAAGGCTGTACAATAGGAAATGTCAAATTTAAATGCAAAAAAAAAATGAAATAACATGTGCTTTATTGAGTATACCTGCGACATATAAAGGTTATAAAATACAGATACTCATTGGTAAAGACTTGCTGTACTACAGAAATATTGCAGGAATAATTTAATTCAGGTAATTTTGCAAAAACGAATTCGAAGTTTGGATTCAATTTTTGTTTGTTGCACTGTCATTTCTGAAAATAGATGTAATTGAACATTAATTCATATATTTTCAGTCGTCTCCGTATTGGTTTCTATATAACAAGCTGTTACTGTATTCAATTGGAGGCAAAACACCGAATATGTCTGAGTCAGAAAGTATGCAGCCAGTATGTGATACGTTATTTTTGACATTCATCCCCAGAAGGTCGTTTTGTATTTTGTCCCGTCAGACATATAGTGTAAATGGTCGTATAAATAGCAAATCTTTCATAGTCTTCATCACCACTGAGGACGAGTATAAAATTGAGACATGCCATGCATGTAATGTTCGTTTTTATTTGTAAAATGGATTAATGAATTATGGGTGTTGAACCCCACTCCTTTTAGTTATGAATGATTATATCAGTTCTATAACGTAGAAGTCTAATGAACTGTTAATAACCAAAACGTTAACTATTGTCAAACTAGAAAACATTAAAAACGTTCAATTGCCATTATGGTTTCATTTGATGATGCTGAGGAGGAGGAGGAGGAGGAGGAGGAGGAGGAGGAGGAGGATGCAATAACTTACATGGCATACAAGTAACATTGAAGTCCGACCAGTTTCCAGAAGGCGTGCATGTTATAACTACGTCTACTTGGAAAAAGTTTCGGTTGCATAATAATCTTGCTGACGATCCCTGTGTGTAACCGTCCGCTACCCAAACTGCATCACTTACGTTTGATGGGAATCCGCATGTAGCAACTATAGAAATTAGAAATTATAAAATATAAAATATAACGTCCCTGGCTATGATTATTTACAATTTGTTGACTCGTGTTTTAGATTCTAATCTATATAAGTACATTATTCACACATGATCTTAAAACTTAACGTATTGCCATTATTGTTTGAAAGTCCGGATGTTATTTTTTTTCTCTAAAAACAAATAGTCTATTTATTTAACTTCAGGAATCGAGTTATCCTTTTAGGGCTAGACTTTATATGTTTAAAGTATTGCTAATACTAATGCATAATATCTGCCCTAATGTTTTTTTTCACAGATATTGTATCACTGTAGTGTACCACTTTCTTCCATGAAGGGCGAATGTCCTTAATTCATTACTCCCTTTGGGCAATAATTTCTTATCTTGATCTAATCTTTTTTTAAAACAGTGTACATTGAATTTGAATTTGTCTCTCAAAATAATGTTTACATGCAAAGCAAAATAGATACAACAAAACAATGCATTTTTTTAAAGGCAAGGCTCACCTGGTATAGTATAACTAGAAATTCTTGCAAATTCATCAGATACGTTTGCCGACATTTGGCCAAATCTACGATTTGCAGTCACGTAGTAATCATATATACAGTCTGAATTTGATTTACACAGTTGGGTTATTGTGGGATCAATATTAGCAGGTATATCAAATGTAGGAACGAAGTTCAAATTCTGATATGACTCGTAAGTTCTGCCACCCGTGTAGGTGAATAATGATTCATTTTCTGCGGCTCTCCCTACAATGACAGTTAAAGAGTACTAAGCATGTTATACTCCTAACCATGTATTGGATATTTAATAATGTTTTTTTTACATAAAGTATTACTCGATTTATTTCACTTGACTGGGCGGAGTTTAACCGATTCACTCACAATAAACCAGTCCATCTATAGATAGGTGTTTTAGGATAAACTCATCAATGAAGTGTCCAGTCATTGTTTTTTCAAATTCCTTTGATGGCACTGATAGGTGATTAGAAATCAGTAATAATTATAACGGCTATCATCCTTATCACACACATCTTCAAATAGACTGTCCTTATGCAAATTAAAACGTGAGCTCCGCCCGATCAGTTGAAATGACATTGGTAATACTAACACTTGTTAGAAGAGGTGGGGCTAATTTCATACACGGTCAGTAGTGGTGTTACGTCCCTTTATCAAAACAAAACGGGCCTGAGAACAAATCTTAAAGGTTTCACCAGACGAATAAATTGATGAATGAGATGGATTAAAATAAATTCATAAAACACATTTAAACCTAGCAGGTTGTTATTGTTGGCATTTGTTTTTGTAGAATCAATGGAAGTAGTTTCTTAATACTAACAGTATTGAAGACTCATTTTGATAGGTCACTAATCTAAATTTCACACGTTAAGATATAGTCGGTAAGATAAATTCGTTACACAGTGTGCTAGTGACGTAATACGGTATAGATGGGGTCAGTAAATTCCCTGTGAGTATTCGAGCTTCGCTCTCATACCATTTTGAATTTACTTACCTCATATATATACCATATTAGGTCACTAGCACAGTATGTAACTAATAGTATTGTGTCTGTATAACGAACGATACTAAAATATCGGATCAGGAAATAGTCTGATCTAAAAAGTTAAAGTGTTATTCTATTTTCTCTCGTTACATTTCTATACTAGTTCGAATTTGCATGGTGGTTCATGTTTGAAAACAAGGAGACAATTACTTTATTGGTGCATGTGGGTTTTTTGTTTTTGTTTAATGTGAATGTTATTTCATTATATATATGCGCATCATTGCTACACGTTCAAATGAAGTTAAGAGTTTAAAACATTTATCAAGCTAAACCTATATAAACAATAAAATCAATCCAAACTATCTCCTCCTGGCTTGAAAAAAATCTTAGTTTTATTCAAAAGAAAAATAAATCGTTGACACTATATCAACACGATTAAATAAGAAGCAGTGCCGAATACTTGTATCTTAAGTGATTCGCTTTAATTTATGCATTATCTTATTTATTTTGTTGATTGTTTTTATCTTCAGCTTATACTGCAAATAAAACAGGGACGCTAACTATTATTTATATAAAAGAAACCTTACATGATAATCCAAAGTCATTATGAATTGTGACCATTGAGGCATTGCCTTGTGTCAAATCATTATCCTTGGAATGCAAATCATTTCCTACGTCTCCGTCGTTATCTCCAAACAGACCAGTTAGATTTCCTATATATACATATACAAAAAAAGAGAATACTTATAGATCAATTAATCTGATTTTGCCATTTTATTAGGTACTTACTTTTTTAAATTTTCCTCGGAGATCAGTATGTTTGTGATTTTACTTTTTGCAATTGACTTGAAAGTTATAATTTATCGACTCCATTGAATAAATTCGGGTAGTATATGTAGTTGCATTCTCCGAACTGATAATAATGAAAAAATGTACCAGCTGGGCTTAGTCAAGCCTATGCTTTACAATAAACAAATACTAATCTTTTCTTGTAGTGACATCAGATTACAATGAATTTTAATTAAGCTTTTTAAACGCGAAAAGCCTCAATTAAAGATGCACATTTCTTTCTAAACCATGAAAAATCTCTAATTGTGCACGTTATTCGAAAGAAAAAGAAAACAGAGCTAGCTGCCAAATAATAATATCCACATACATTATCAGTTATTCTATCATGACGTCATTGTTACGCTTTGTAAACAAAGATTTGTTCTAATTAGCTCAAAATATGTTTGACACATGCGCACAAATTTACTGTATATATTTTTGTTATTTTCATTGTTATTGTAATAAAAAATATATCCATTTTAATAGCTTACATAAACTTTATTTATATAATATTTATAAAAAAATATGATTACCCTGCTTTTAGTTTTTGAACTGATTAAATATGAAAATTTAATATACATACTCCATAGGGAGAAAACGAGAACAGTCAAACATTTTAAAGGTATTGCCTTACGCTTCGATCTATCAAAATACTGTATATGTCCTACTAGCTAACGGTCAGTGTAAAATTTCGACAAATGTAATGCCTACCCGTGTTAAAATGAGTATAGAGCATGACATGAAGAAACTATTTCTTTAATTATGACTTTACCTGTGTGTCGGTCTGGGGATGTCATTATTACTAAATTAAGAAGGGAAATCATACTGGTTGCAATAATAGATATGTCTTCTGTGTAAAATGTAGCTATAACCGTCGGTGGAGAGTCCGATGTTTTGACTATTGTTGATCCTGAAAGGAAACAAAGATACAGTATATTTGCAAACATTAAATATAATGTAGATATAACTCTCAATACTTTAAATAAACTGAAGGAGTTTGGCATTCAATGCGCAATAACATGTATCCCGATTAAACCTCCAGCAGGCATGCTTGAAAAACACAACGAGAAGATAATTGAACAAAACGGTATTATACAAAATGGTTAAGCATTGCATAGCACACATTCTCATTCTATACATGAAGGTTATAAAGCAAACAAACACACGACTATGACTCGAATGAAGTTTTGAGGAATATTTCAATATTCAAGCTGTTGTTTGTCTTTTTGTCATTTTAGCTCACCTGGCCCGAAGGGCCAAGTGAGCTTTTCTCATCACTTTGCGTCCGTCGTCGTCGTCTGTTAACTTTTACAAAAATCTTCTCCTCTGAAACTACTAAGCCAAATTTTACTAAGCTTAGCCACAATCATCATTGGAGAATCTAGTTTAAAAAATGTGTCCGGTGACCCGGCCAACCAACAAAGATGGCCGCCATGGCTAAAAAATAGAACATAGGGGTAAAATGTAGATTTTGGCTTATAACTCTGAAACCAAAGCATTTAGAGCAAATCTGAAAGGGGTTAAATTGTTTATCTAGTCAATATTTATCTGCTCTGACATTTTCAGATGAAATGGACAATGGGATGTTGGGTTGCTGCCCCACAATTGATAAGTTTTAAAGAAATTTTGCTGTTTTTGGTTATTATCTTGAATATTAGTATAGATAGAGATAAACTGTCACAGCAATAATGTTCAGCAAAGTAAGATCTATAAATAAGTCAACATGACCTAAATGGGCAGTTGCCCCCCTAAAGAGTTTTTGCCCTTTATAGTCATTTTTGAACAATTTTCATTAATTTTATAAATTTTGGTAAATTTTTACAAAACATTTTCCTCTGTGTAACTAAAGGACCAAGTTTATTATAGATAGAGAAAATTGTAAGTAGCAAGAATGTTCAGTAAAGTAAGATCTACAAACACATTAATTTAGTAATAATGACATCCCCAGACTGACACACAGGTAAAGTCATAATTAAAGAAATAGTTTCTTCGTGTCATGCTCTATGCTCATTTTAACACGGGTAGGCATTACATTTGTCGAAATTTTACACTGACCGTTAGCTAGTAGGACATATACAATTTTGTCATGAATCCGTCTGTGTCCTTTGTGTAATACATTTATGCACATAGACCAAGGTGAGCGACACAAAGCCTCTAGTAAAATTTTTGCGTCGTTAAAGTCAGTTCGTCTTCGAATTTTGAATTTGAATATCCCTTTGGTATTTTCCGCTTTGCATCATTATTTAGAGCTATTGGATTGACAATTTTTATGCCCCACCTACGATAGTAGAGGGGCATTATGTTTTCTGGTCTGTGGCTCCGTTCGTTTGTTCGTTCGTTCGTCCGTCCGTCCGTTCGTTCGTTCGTTCGTTCGTTCGTTCGTTCGTTCGTCCTGCTTCAGGTTAAAGTTTTTGGTCAAGGTAGTTTTTGATGAAGCTGAAGTCCAATCAACTTATAACTTGGTACACTTGTTGCTTATGATATGATCTTTCTAATTTTAAAGCCAAATTATACTTTTGACCCCAATTTCACGGTCCATTGTTTTTAGTTTGCTTTATTAAAACATTTAGCATGTTAAACATTTTCTGGTAGGAAAAAAAAGTTGATACCAGTGCAATTTAGAGCTTGCTAACCAAATTGATCTTAGTGAACTGTTTAAACATACCTTAGATTATGCTACATTGTTATATTTGATACATTGTATACATTTGATACAATCCCATAGTTAATTAACTAAAAATGTTTTAACATAACATGTACCGCAGTATTGGCAACATGAGCATCAGTAGCGGTACTCGGCATAGAAAGACAATCGGTGCCAGAAATAAATTTGAATTAGAAAATCAAGTATTGAAGTATATTAATAAATGAAGAATTTCTTATCCTATATTAGCGTAAATTTAATTTATATATGCATTTGTATATTCCAAATAATTCAATACAATTTTGGAAAGTATGCATTTCTTCACCTTTGTTTTAAGACTTAATAGTTCATATCTTTATTACTTGGTCTGCATGTTTGTATAACATGAACAACACGACGGTGTCACATCGTAGCAGGATCTGCTTATCCTTCCGGAGTACCTAAGACCACCCACATGTTTGGGTGGGGTTCGTGTTGATTAGTCTTTTGCTTACTATGTTTTGTTCTGTGTACTTTTGTTTGTCTTTGGGTTTTCTTTTTTTCTTTTTTTAACCATGGCGTTGTCAGATTTTTATCGACTTATGAGTATCCTCGTGTCTTTTACCTTAAAATCGACTTTAATATGAAACTTTTGCACATTCTTTCAATAAACTCATCATAGATCATATCAATTTTGCTATATTCTGTATTACTATTACAAGGAAATCCATACAGTTGAATAGAGAAGCGTGGAAAATACAGTTTTGATGACTTTATTCATTCAGTGGAGTTTTTTTTAGAGACAAATAAAGGCATAAACAAAATCAAATGAGCAACATGCGCCATCAATTAAGCAGAATTCTTTTTTTTTAAATGTTCAATCAACGCAATGCCATATTTATACATAAATTATATTTTACGAAATTATGCAACAATTCATTATTATAATGTAATTCTGAAGAAATACTTACCCTCCGCAGATATGACCGAGGCAGACATACTTTCGGATGAATTAAAATCAATCAATTCTCCGTTTACTAAAACAGCAATTCCACGAATGGTGTTTGGTTGCACCTCAATAACATCAGCTGTTGGATAAGGTTGCGCCACAAATGAAGTTACAATACTGGCTATATAATATAGAACAATTTATAGAGACTGACTGTGTATAGAGCGCTTTGTATGAATTATCTGTACAATTAATTTCCTTATAGTTAAATATAGGCAACTGAAAATGATTAACGTAGCCTATGTTATAAACATATCCCTTTGTGTATTTGTTGCGTCTGAAGTGGTTTTTTAATTATTTTTCATCGGGAACGATGAAGCCATAAAGCAAAAAAAATATATTAAAGATTAAATACTTGAAGAAACCAAAAGTATACATGTGTATCATCAGACAGTATTTGTAACAGTATTTCACTGAGTTTCAACAATAAAAGTTCTAGATTAGACCATTTTTAGAAATGTAAAAACCATAGAAGAATTTAAATGTTTATAAACATATGGCATTTTTGTCCTTTTCTGCCATTCAATTATACCTCGAGTATCAGTAAACTGTTCCATTCGCAGCTGCAAGGAAAAATTTCCATTTGAAAGTGCTGTAAATTCTCCAACTGGATTAAATGTATATGTTTGTCCATCGAATGTTACAAAGTGGGGGTCACCGGATACTCTAGCTGCCAATGCCAAACATGGAAATCAATTATAAAATGATCATATTGATAAATGAAAGATTTGTATGACAAAAAGACTTTCAAAGTGAACAGAAGTTTTGGTTCTTATAATGTGTGTGTAAAACTATTTAAAACATTGATACAATTACAGTTATTCATTACTTAATTCTAAAAATCGGGTAAAATTTCAAATTTATGTTGATCCAGGGTCACACACTCCAAATTTATTTCGATAAAGAAAAGTGTTGCCTTTATTCAAAGTTCGGATTCATTGTCCGTGATTTGTTTTACTTCTTGTCTCAGTTTAAATTACAAACGTTAATGTTATCTAGTATTGTATGTTTTTAGGGGCCTTTCATCTGATGATTGATTTATATAGTCTTTACGTCCACTCTGTGTAGTATTTGTATTGTATCCATCTGATGAGTTAAGCCTTTTTCAACTAATTTTTATAGTTCGTTCTTATGTTGTACTGTTATACCACTGTCCCAGGTTAGGGGGAGGGTTGGGATCCTGCTAACATGTTTAACCCCGCCACATTATTTATGTATGTGCCTGTCCCAAGTCAGGAGCCTGTAATTCAGTGGTTGTCGTTTGTTTATGTGTTACATATTTGTTTTTCGTTCATTTTTTTTTACATAATTAAGACCGTTAGTTTTCTCGTTTGAATTGTTTTACATTGTCTTATCGGGGCCTTTTATAGCTGACTATTCGATATGGGCTTTGCTCATTGTTGAAGGTCGTACAGTGACCTATAGTTGTTAATGTCTGTGTCAGTTTGGTCTTTTGTGGATAGTTGTCTCATTGGCAATCATACCACATCTTCTTTTTTATGTTTACAGTCCTTTTTTCAGATTCATTATTTTTAAGATTACAATTCTTTTTTAATCACCCATACGATTAACTTACAGTAGTGCTTTTTAAATAACATAAATGTTTTTTACAGTAACATCGTTAAATGTTTCTTTAAGAATATTCTACTTCTTTTGTAATACAAAGAGCGCCTAGCATCATGGATTCATCCTAGATTTGTAGTTGATTTCTTTTTTTTTTATAATCATTGGATTCGTTTTTATAATTATAAAAAAGAAGATGTGGTATGATTTCCAATGAGACAACTCTCCAAAATGACAAAGAAATCAACAACTATAGGTCACCGTACGATCTTCAACAATGAGCAAATCCATACCGCATAGTCAGCTGTAAAAGGCCCCGAAAGGACAATGTAAAACGAGAAAAACTAACGCCTTATTTCCATGGTGGTGAGTGATTTATTTTGATAATTTCAGTGCGTGTGGAGGGGAAGAGTATGGTGATTGTTTTTATTCCTTTTATAGATAGTTTTGATTGTAACCAGGTTATTTCTACTTCTTTAAAAGTATCATTTGAGACTGATTAAAAAGCAATAAATGAAGTTTTTTTTTAAATGTAATAAAAAGGTGCAATCAGTACAAGATAAACAGCAATACCTGGTCTTGGTGGAATGTAATTCATGCATGAATTCGGTGGTCTCCTGTCAAAAAATAATGAACATTGCTTTCGTGCTGTATCCATTTCGTCAGGCCCGAAATCTTGGAAAGGGAACATACAACAATGCATATATGGTACTACGTCAAAAACAAAGTTAGAAAGAAAAGGAACATTTGAGTCGCTGCTCCCTTGAAAGTGATATCTGTTGACATATCCACTGCCATCTGTTGAATCTCCATTCGGATTCATCAATACTCCAGACTTATCATAGCAACACTGATGGTCATATCCAGATGACCTGTTTAAAGGTTATAAAGTACAAAATATTTGAAAATGAAACAGATTAATTTCGTAAATTGGATATTTTTATCAGAAAATAAAAGCTTTAAAGATAAACAAGAAATATCTGTTGGTCACTGTGGTTTATACTGATTATCAAAGAAGGCGATGCTTATTTAACAGAAGGATAATAAACAGGGTTTCACTCTGTTTGGACCAAGTGAAATTCTTTTAAAACTACTCTTATGTTCATCTTGATCAGTAAACCATCTTTGTATTTACCAATAATAAATGCGCATTTAGAAAATCTAAACAAAATTTCTGACCGACTACTTTTTGAAAATTACATTAAACTTTTGGTGGGAGTAGAGCTACTTTATACATATTATATCTAGTTTTATATATATTGTTTCCCTTCTTTTAAAAAAATGTATCAAAAAGGTTTGACAACATTTAAATAAGCACGTTAAATATTGAAAAAAAAAATTGTTTTAAAATATTATGTATATCATCGTCTCATGGGTTTTCGTTATATTAAGAATGCATTATGACGTCACTATTTCAATTGAAAAAGCATGCATAGTACGAAAACATATGATGTACGAAAACATATAATCTGACCATACGTTAAGTAGTTATCAAAGGTACCAGGATTATAAATTAGTACGGCAGATGCATTTATAAACTTTCAATTCTTACTTACGATGGTATATTCAGACGATAACAAACTTTAGCATTTGGTTGAAACTGACAAACAAATTCAGATCCCTCTATTATATAACACTGTGGATCGACACTAAATCTTGCTGAATCAATGTTAGCCACTTCAAGAGTACAAGGACATGGATTGACGTCTTTACTAGTAATTGTTTGTTGGTTTAAATCCATGCTCCACCATTCATAACAACTTGCAGTACTATTTTGACGGTTTACATTAACAGTAAACATGTCTGACCAATAGTATGGACTATCAAAAACAAATAATGAAACATAACATGTTTAACGTGTATATAATTTATATGCCTGTACCAAGTCAGGAATATGCCAGTTTTTTTTATGAGTTTGAGATGTTGCCATTCGTGAAGGGACTTTCAGTTTCAAATTTTCCTTGGAGTTCGATATTTTTGTTATTTGAGTTTTCAGTAATTTCTTCTGATCAAGTGTTCGTTTGAAGGATTTAACCACATTCAAATGTATATGATTTGTCGAATTGCTTCTAACGTTGCATCGTATTTACGCATCCATGGATTTTATAAGGTTATGTTTGAAGATTTATGATGAAGTAAATCCAGAAAAGCGCGTCGGATGCACGACATGTCAAAATATCTGGAGAAAAAAACAGACTAACAGTCAACAAATGTACGGCAGACAATAACAGAAGTACAACGTTGCAGTGTTTTTACTTTTCAATATGTCCAAAGCTGATCGCAAAATAATAACAAGAGAATTTATTATTATCATCTATTAATAAAACATAAATGTCCTTTAGATAGCCAAACAGAGTAGTAAAACGTCAGAGTCCGAATAGTTACATTTTAGTGTTATGTCGTTGTTCTCCTCTTATATTTAATGCGTTTCCCTCGGTTTTAGTTTGTTACCCCGATTTTGTTTTTTGTCCATTGATTTATGAGTTTTTAACAGCGGTATACTACTGTTGCCTTTATTAATCTATCAAAATATCCACTACAGAAAAGACAGACTAACTGATAGCATACTTGCCTTAAAAATACAAAAGCTTTAATCAAATTTATATGTTATCGTATTTGGGTTCTTTTTATCAACTTATTTTTGTCTATTTTATGAACGTTTTTTTATTAGTTTGTATGTTAACCTTCTGATTGTATACACGTTTATTTTCTTTATGACGCAGTAGCTTCGATATTTTATTAAGTCAGTAATAATGTAAATAATCAACTTTTAAAAAATGTAGATTAACTACGATCATGCATTTCACGCATTATTAAGGAGGGTCACATTACAGAAATGATGGTGAGTGACTGTTGATGGCCATAATGTAACCGATTAAGTTACCTTTTAGGATTGTTTGTTGACATTTTTATTATTCCTGCGTCTTTTGAAAACTGTAGGTTGAACGTATGCTTCCCATTTGCAAACTCTACAGAGCTTAATGTAGATATCTTGGAATGGTAGGCCAGTACAGGATATATTAGGTTTTCTTTCTACAAAAAAAAAGTAAAATCACAAAAATACTTAAATTCAAAACGTAAAGTCCCTAATCAAATCGCAAAATCAAAACTCAAACACATCAAACGAATGGATAACAACTGTCATATTCCTGACTTGGTACAGGCATTTTATAATGTAGAAAATGGTGGATTGAACCTGGTTTTATAGCTAGCTAGACCTCTCACTTGTATGACAGTCGCGTCAAATTCCATACAGCTTAACTAGTTAACAATGAATAGTTACATTCATAGAAAAATCTGAATAAGAATTAAAGAACACAACTAAATGAATAGCTGTTAGATTTAATATATCGCATTAAAAATAGAATGTAAACAAAGCAACATATCCCTAGAACGATACTGATGAAAATCATTGAAATATCAAATTCAATCAGCAACATTTAGCACTTAATCTTAAAATTTAATTCATATGAAACAAGTTCAAGACATCAAGTCAATGCAATCTTAATAATTGTTGTCTTTTTGGAAACATACGGTGTTTTTTTCTTCATTTTTATAAATGTGTTATACTGGTAGCAATTAAAAATATCTGTAAATATGTACATCTTACCCTAATAGTATATAGATGTAGACTAATGTTTTCGTTGCTAGGGAAATTTAATACTGTTGGGTTCCAATTGACACTAACTTGACTATTGTACTTCCATTGCTTAGGTTCCCTTTTCAAAACTTGTTTTGCTATAGCAGGATTAACTGAATATATATAAATAAAAAAAACAGAAATAGGCGACCTTTCATTATATAAAAAAAACATTATATATAATTCTTATACAGTTTATTTGTATTCTTAAGTTGTTTGCATCAACACTTTCTTATAGAGCCAACTGATATGATTTGTTTTCGTTATCATACACTTTAAAACCTCAAACTTTAGAATATTCTACAATTCAAATACACGTATATGTACATCTCATAAAATTTTTGATACCTGCTTTATTTTATTCTGATATCTTTGAATGGAGTGTAAGCACTATACTCACAAATGTATGAATACCTATCAAACAAATATGTTGAAACAATGAAAAAGTAAAATCACAAAAATACTGAACTCAGAGGAAAATCAATTCGGAAAGTCCATAATCACATGGCAAAATCAAATAACAAAACGCATCAAAAACGAATGGACAAGAAGCAATTGTTTCCTCGATTTCAATGTAAAGTAAGCTATTTTAGAGATGCGTACCTATGGTCAACGTTCCCGGAAATTTGGTTATTGTCTGAGAGAGCTGAACATGTAATGACACTCTATGTTTTCCAATGTTGGTAACCATAGGTGAAATACAAGATATACTGATATCCGTCAACAAATTACAAGAAACTTCATTGTAATCTGACATGTACAATTTGATATTTTTGGCCATGTTGAAGCAAGGTCCAGAAATAATTAGTCTCGTTCCACCATACATTAAAGCTTCTCGAGGAGTTATTGTTAATGTACCTAAAATATATTCACAAAACTCTTCGTAATCATTTCAAACTTATTAGCTTTTTATTTATAAGACAGATTTGAAGTAGTTGCATTACATAAAAAATAACTATTTATTGTGCTGTTGCGAAGGTTTAAACCACCATTTCTTTTGGAAATGCCTGCGCAAAAACAGGAATATGACAGTTGTTTTTCATTCGTTCCATTGAATCATAGAGTTGAGCGTTTTCAGGTTTAATGAACTTCACCATTTTGTTTTTATTTGCTTTGGAGTTTCGGTATTTCTGTTAATATTTTCGTTAATATTTTTTACTAATTTAGTGTAAAATTACAGTAAATGGGATCGGTCACTGATTCTAGTAAAATTTTGCAAACCACTTTGGCTTGTTGAACTGAAATGAAAATCAAAACAATTTGCATTAATTTTTTTCATTTCTGAAATATTACTGACTGAATTCTTTCAAAAAAGGTAAACATTTGTAAAGAAAACACATGAAATCGACAAAAAAAAAGACCTTAAATTTGTCTTGAAATCATAGAATACATATTTTTTTCTTAATAAACTACATGTTGCTGTTATATAAATTTCCATTTTTATGGTGTAAATAAGAACAGGTTCACCATGCAACCTCATTTAAACGATATACATTATTCAAGGTGGCGTTCTAAATGAAACAAATACCACAAAACGTGGAAATCGTCGTAAAGTCATCTTGTCGTTGGTCGTAAAATGTCGATTTTTAACGTTCGTAGCTACCATCTAGGTAACAGATTGGTTAAACATGTTTACCAAAAAAGAATTCAATGATCATATCACCCTTTCATATAATTAAAACGGAAATTTATGTACCAATTAGATATGGTATTTATAAAGAAAAATCTATGTATGTGAAATAGGAGCGTTCTTCGCCGTGTCAAAAATAAAATACGTACTTTGAAAGAATTCAAGTACTTAGGTTTCAGAATATGAAAGAGATAGATGCATTACTTTTTCGATTTGCTGTTAAAGTTCAACTTGCCAAACTTGCAAAATTTTACTAAAATCTGTGACATAGCCCATTTTTGTTCTTTGAACTTAACTAGCTTTTTCGTTTTCGTTAATCGAGTCCACTGAAGGTGTAAAAAAAATCAGGCATTATATTCTGATGTGTTCTTTTTGTCTTTTATTTTCTTTATTATATAAAACCGGATATTTTCAGATATAATTTTCATACCATTTACATTGCATCCTCCTTGTTCTATAGACGTGGAATCGACACGAAATATATATTTTCCAGGGATATCTACGTTTGACATCTGTGGAATGTTAATAATATCTGCTGTTCTAGAAGCATTTACTGCAAAATAGTTGATACCATCCCCTGCATCAAACCCTACCTGTAAATAAAATTAACACATATACCATCCCATGCATCAAACCATACATGTAAATAAAATTAACATAGATACCATCCCATGCATCAAACCATACATGTAAATAAAATTAACATAGATACCATCCCATGCATCAAACCATACATGTAAATAAAATTAACACAGATACCATCCCATGCATCAAACCCTACCTGTAAATAAAATTAACACATATACCATCCCATGCATCAAACCATACATGTAAATAAAATTAACACAGATACCATCCCATGCATCAAACCCTACCTGTAAATAAAATTAACATAGACACCATCCCATGCATCAAACCATACATGTAAATAAAATTAACATAGATACCATCCCATGCATCAATCCATACATGTAAATAAAATTAACACAGATACCATCCCATGCATCAAACCCTACCTGTAAATAAAATTAACACATATACCATCCCATGCATCAAACCATACATGTAAATAAAATTAACACAGATACCATCCCATGCATCAAACCCTACCTGTAAATAAAATTAACATAGACACCATCCCATGCATCAAACCATACATGTAAATAAAATTAACATAGATACCATCCCATGCATCAAACCATACATGTAAATAAAATTAACACAGATACCATCCCATGCATCAAACCATACATGTAAATAAAATTAACATAGATACCATCCCATGCATCAAACCATACATGTAAATAAAATTAACATAGATAGACTATAAAATTGAGAATGGAAATGGGGAATGTGTCAAAGAGACAACAACCCGACCATAGAAAAAACACAACAGCAGAAGGTCAACAACAGGTCTGCAATGTAGCGAGACATTCCCGCACCTGGAGGCGTTCTTCAGCTGGCCCCTAAACAAATATATACTAGTTCAGTGATAATGAACGCCATACTAATTTCCGAATTGTACACAAGAAACTAAAATTAAAAAAATACAAGATTAACAAAGGTCAGAGGCTTCTGACTTGGGACAGGCGCAAAAATGCGGCGGGGTTAAACATGTTTATGAGATCTCAACCCTCCCCCTATACCTCTAGCCAATGTAGAAAAGTAAATGCATAACAATACGCACATTCAAAATTCAATTCAAGAGAAGTCCGAGTCTGATGTCAGAAGATGTAACTAAAGAAAATAAACAAAATAACAATAATACATAAACAACAACAGACTACTAGCAGTTAACTGACATGCCAGCTCCAGACTTCAATTAAACTGATTGAAAGATTATGATTTCATCATATGAATATCAGGCACAATCCTTCCCGTTAGGGGTTTAGTATCATACCATCATAACATATATGAGAAGAACATAACCCGTGTCATGCCAACAACTGGTTTTTTTAATAAATGTGTTTAGTTCCGATGCTAAGACCCTATAAGTGAATCAATATTAACGCCAAAATAAGCAATCTTTAGTGACCTATCGTAACTATATCCCTTCTTGATAAGTCTATTTAAAGGTTTTGTTAGTTTCTGAGGTGAATAATGACATTTTTGTGCTTTATAAAGAATATTTCCATAAAAAATTGGATGTGAAATACCTGAACGTATAAGAAGTCTGCATGTTGAGCTATATTTACGAATGATGTCCTTATACCGATGATAAAATTTAGTAAATGTTTTGACTAGTTTGTGATATCGAAAATACCTAGATTAAAATGTGTTAAGTGCAGTTAAAATTCTTTAGATAGTTTAGCTTCCGAACAAACTAATCCATTGAGTTGGGTTTTTTTTAGGTTTTTTTATTTCTTTAAAAAAAATAACTCGATTTAAGTATAGTAGGTTCTGAAAGGTAGGTTCATTGTAACGGATGTGTGGAAAATTTGAGAGAGAGAGAGAGAGAGAGAGAGAGAGAGAGAGAGAGAGAGAGAATACGATAATCGCTTTACACAACCCATGCGATTAAAAACGCCTCTAATTTTGACCTGATTCAGGATTCAGAGGCAGATCCAGAAGTTTTCATAAGGGAGTGACGGGCGGGCACTGAATGTCTAAGAGGGGGGCCACTCCAGCCATGCCCCTGTGATTCCCAATATGATTGAGAAACATTTTTTCCACAAAAGAGGGCCTGTGCACCCTTCCACCTGCCCCTAAAATCGTCACTCAGATTATATCCAGACATATATTTTTTTTAAAAGAGCTAAAAAAACACTTTGTTTGTAAAATGAAAGCAATAACGTGCTCTAGTTGATAACAAGCTATCAAATTTTGATTCATTAAGGTACACTGATGTGACGCTTTTACGTAAAATCAATACCTAGCAATGCTTTAATGTATTCTGATTTTTAAAATCATATATTAACAGCTAATTACCTGTGCTGGGGTACCTCCAAGTCCAGTTGAACTGTTTCCGCCACTGGCCGTACCTGTTGTCCATTCAATCCTATCATATAGGAACATAGCGAATGAATGTCTACCATTTGTGATCAATACACATTGGAATGTGTTTCTCTGAAAGCATAAAGATTGATTATGCTACAAAGTATATCAACTCTAATATGCAAAATATATAGCACATTTTAAACGAATATAAAGATAAAATTATATCTACTCATTTTATAAGTTCGAAATGAAAAAAATATTCAGGAATAGTATTTCGATGAAACAAATGTTACACTATTGGTTTTTTACAAATATTATGCCATTCACTTAACAACAAAATTTCCATCAAAACTCCGTAAGATTCGTTGATAGCATCGTCTCCTGTTTTATCAATACGTATATACTGCATTAAAAGATAACTCAAAACAACTAAAGAAATTCCAAAACGTGTGTATTAATGCTTAAAAACATTAAACAGTTTTTGTTGTGCATCTCGTCAAAACCACAAATACCATCTTTCAAATTATAAAATGTTATATATATATATATAAGAAAATTATTAAAAGATAATAACGGTTTCAATGCATCACTTTTTTACTAGTACTTTCACTGCTTTCGCAGATCTTCAGGTAATGTATATATAACATTTCCAACTTCATGTAATTGTAGCTGCAAACATATTGTATGCAACATCAATCAATATGTTACACTTTTTCTCAACTCTTGATTGATTAAGCTACAAAAATCTTTTTTGTCATGCATCCGATTTCACTTTGAGAGATGCACACGTCTGATGAAGCTAATTTGTTTAGCGAAATATTGCGTATTTCTATTTAACATCTAATAGAACTTTTTAATGTATTAATTAGCGTGTTTAAGTTATATTCTTAGACATTTATATAATTTTAATTCAGTAACTGTATCAGTTTATTTTCACAAACTGATCCACGCTTAAATAGATTGAATGTTGATTGTTGCTATATATATCATGTGTGTTCAGTTTTCGTCGATCTTTTTCATAATTACTCATTATATTAAACACTTGATTTACCTTCTGTTTACCAATAGAGTCGGCATGATAAAATGCTACTTCTTTCCATGTACCGATAAACATCCATGATGCTTTAAAATTATACTGTTTTGGAAATAGCCTTTGTATTTCTTCAGACGCTTTTTGTAATAATGTAGAATTTGTTGTTTCCCGATACCATATGATACCTCCATTACTTGTGTCAATGTCAGCCCAATATGGTGCTACTAATCTTTTGTTACTGGCTAAAGGAAATGGAGACGGTGTATAAGTACTCATTGGTCCAAGAAAGGAAATGACTCCATTAGTATTAACCTGCAATCAATTAAAAGATACCATGTACTATTCCTCAAAATCAATAAAAGAAGATTTTAAATATCCATTATTCTATGTTTTATCATTTCTATTTCATTTCGTATATTTTCATTATCTTTTTTTTTTTGTAAATTTATTATTTGTATTGCTTTGAATGGTTTACCATAAAGTAACAACTAACCAGTGGCTATACAGTCACTGTAACTGTCCCATTTTCATCAGGCAACGATGGAAGAGCAATCAGTAAGTCGCAATAGTATCACTTGAAAATTTGAATTTAGTTTATAGCGTGGTTTCGTCATTTTCAAAGACCAAATTTTCTGTTATCGCGACTTTGCTGATTCTATTAAAAAAAAGGCAAAACAAGTTGAAGCACTTATTTAACAAAGAATCAATTCCTGATGTACACAAAACCGAGATTCTGATTAATAGCGGTAGTGTTGAATAAGACAAGCACGCTTGTTAAATGCCTAGATGAACACAAAACAGGCGAGCAGTCTGACATTCTGCGTACTTTTCGAGCACACGTATGTGTGTAATCAAAAACTTTAAAATTATATGTCACTTTGAAATTCATTTTCTAAATATATGAAAAGATATACTTACAATTAGAGAATCATGCTGGTGATTGAAAAATGGAAACAGACTGCTAACTGATATTGGAGATGTTGATCCATCGTCGTTTGTTGGAGCTCTTGTATCGCCATTTTCGGAGCCAAAAGAATAAAAATCAGCTGTGGATATACAATAAGTATAATCTAATGAAAAAAGAAAAACCAAAACAATATCAAATAATTTCATTTTGAATACAACGTTCTTGTATGCCTACTCTGCTTCAGTGTAGTGATAGTTAAATGAGTGTGATAGTTTTCCGGTTGTTTTTAAACTTTTTGAATGTTGTTATTTGTTTCCTTTTTTACGTCGTTATAATTATAGTTATAAAATAAACAACTTAACATAACAGTTTTTTATTTGATACGTAACTTTTTATTTTATACTTTACTTTTTATTTGATACATAACTTTGCTTTTCTATTTCCTCGAACACCTTTTTTCTTCTTCTAGGAAATACATATATTTATAGACTTTATTATTTTATGTTAATTATAACGATTCGTTTTAAACCTGTTACCTTTGATAACTATTTACACCACTTGGTCGATGCCACTGATGGTGAACGTTTCGTCCCAGAGGCTATCACTAGCCTATAGTAGTTTTCACTTCGGTGTTGAAATGAATATCGATTATATGGTCTTTTTTTTCATAAATTTACTGTTTGCAAAGTTTGAATTATTCGAAATACTAAAGATTGTCTTATCCCAGGCATAGATAACCTCAGCCATATTTGGAATTTTGGGTCATAAATGCTCAACTTTGTTCTTGTTTGACTTTCTCACTATTTTGATCTGAGCGTCACTGACGACTCATATGTAGAAGAAACGCGCGTCTTGTATATTAAATTATAAGCCTGGTACCTAATAACTATTATTATATATGCAAGAACTACATTATTAGAAAACTTCTTAATTATTCAAATGTATAAACATCGATGTAACAAAAATGCTCATAAAAAAGGAATGGTAGTAAATCGTAAAGAAATCAGGAGATATCTTTCAAGAGATTATTCATGTAAAAATCAATTACATTGTATTTCGAACTTGATGAAGATGATAATAAGGATGGTAGTTTTTAACTTCCATGACTGGCTATACAGCCCTAGAACGGTCGGTTAACTTTCGAACTTTTTAAGGGCGGAAGGCGTTTGTTAGAATTAACCTTTTTTGATGAAAGCATTAACGAAATAGACGAACTGACAACATAACTGAAGTTTGCACTTTGACATTTACAGACGAGTATTTCGCGAATGCATGTATGGCATTTTGATTTACAAATTCACGAACGGAAGTTTTCAGTCTGTTAAAACATGCAGTGTTTCTACATTAAACTCGTGTACATTGTCGAAAACAATTGAGACGCCAACTATTTTCTTACATAAAAAAAAAACAAATAATCAAGTGACCACATTGTAGTTACATGCGTACTTCCAGGTATGTATTACACCACATCCCGTCGTCTAGTTTGAACAGGACAACTGACAATTTTGATAAGACATGTACATGTATATGTTTCCGCTATATGTTAATGAATTTATTCATTTGAAGGTCAAGTGTGCATCAATTTGAATTTTATTATGTTTTCTTATCCTTGTCATATGATTTTAATTATAAAATTATGATTTACGTTCATCTGATATGAACTATTAAATCTTACGAAGCCAAAAACAACTTTTTTGAAGAAAACATATATATATTCTGGTTCTCAATTATGGAAAAGTTTACCAAATGAAATAAAGATTGTAAACAGTTGAATATCTTTAAAAAAAAATGTTACAAATTATTAACAATTTCAAAGATAAGAGCACGCTGTTTACATTCTCTCAAATCTCGGAGTAATAGTATATTTACAGCATTTAAAAGTACAACTTAAAAAGTCTATGAAATAAAATGCATAAATCTGTTCTTGAGTATTTATACACTACACATCTGATGGATTCCTTCCTTGTAAATTCATTACTTCTAGGGCATTTCAAGAGTTCTCATTTTGACATAAGTAAAAGCCTGGATTTTCTTGATGACACCAATGAAATTATATGTTAGGGGTACGAATAAAACTGTTTATTGTGATGCGAATAAAACTGGCGTTTACCAATTGCGCCAATTTAAAAAAGTTACCGAACGATCTTTCATTTGCGCCGATTGGGCAGAGGTTAATTACAGGTGAGTGTTATTTTTTTTTTACCAATGTAAACCTCTGCAATTGGTCAGTTGTACATATGTTATGAATTGTCAATTATGTATGTAACTGTTTTGCCCTGCAAATAGATTGTTGCCGTTTTCATCTTGCTCAAAACCATTAAAGGACAATCTAGCCTGGTGGGCTAAGGACATAGTATAAAAACAAATCAAGTGACACTGGTAAATGGTCAGTGCAAATTTGAGGGCTACCATTCCTTCCCCCAGATGAAATCGAGTACTACTTCACATTTGAATGACATTATGTCTGAAGCTTAATTTTTCATGCATGCTTAGACTAAGTAATAAGTACTTATGTATGCTTATATATATCTTGGCAGCTGCGCCAATCGAAAACTGTTAGAGGATGAATAACAGTCAATAATCGTTTTATTCGCATTAAAATAAACCGTTACCCTAAAATATAATTCACAACATGTTTATAACTGACTAACGGAAGAGGAATAAAATGATAAATAAGTAATAACATTTATCTGATGTCTACCTGTACACAATCGCCTCAAATGAAACAAAATATCAGCACAGATGAAATGCAGATCGGCACCAATGCAAAACGCTGGAATGAAACGATTCTGGACTGTTATTCGTTCTCTTAAGATTTTCAACGGTGCAGTTCTGCGTCAGATGAAAACGACAACAGTCTATTTAAGGGGACAGTTATACACATGCTGTAATTGACAATTGATAAAATATGGACAACTGTCTAACAGAAGAGGTTGATAATGATAAATAGAAAATACAATTCACCTGCAATTTACCTGTGCACATCGCACAAATGAAAGATCGAATAATTTTTTGTTAATTTCATACGCTCCTTTTTCATGTATTTCTCTTGTGTAAAGTTTGATTCGTACAAGGGTCGAGCCAGTTGATAGCTTTCTTTTTTCATTTGTTTATGTTTGTTGAAATATTTGTAGATATTGTTTTGCTGATCATTTTGAAGATCTGGTCTTGTCCTGTTGATAGTTTTTGTTATCTATTATTATTTTCTAAATTAAAAGGAAAAAAGTTGTAACAAGAATGCACACGTTGAGATGTTTCCCCTGTTTTAATGTGTTTTAAAAAATTGTTTTATCAGTCTTACAAATCCAATCTTGAATTCTATCCTAATTCTTTCTTATTTTGGGGAAATCATTTTAGAAAATCATTTGACGACATCAAGTGCGTTGATGACTTTGGCTAACTCGGCTGATGAACTGGTTTAAGTTGTTTTATTTAATGTATCCGTTTATTTTTCTGTAGTTAGTCACCACTTCGGTTTTATCATGTATAAAATTGAGAATGGAAATGGGGAATGTGTCAAGGCGACAACCCGACCATAGAGCGGACAACAGCCGAAGGCCACCAATGGGTCTTCAATGTAACGATAAACTCCCGCACCCGGAGGCGTCCTTCAGCTGGCCCCTTAACAAATATGTATACTAGTTCAGTGATAAAATCAACGGTACCAATTTTCTTTCACCAGATGCGCATTTCGACAATACATGTCTCTTCAGTGATGCTCGTGGCCAAATATTTGAAATCCAAATCTTATATAAAAGATGAAGAGCTATAACCCAAAAGGTCCAAAAAGTATAGCCAAATCCTTGAAAGGAATCAGAGCTTTGCTAATGGACGTCAAACTAAACTCCGAATTATACACAAGAAACTAAAATTGAAAATCATACAAGACTAACAAAGGCCACAGGCTCCTGACTTGGGACAGACGCAAAATTGCGGCGGGGTCAAACATGTTTTTTGAGATCTCAACCCTCCCCTTTTCCTCTAGCCAATGTAGAAAAAACAAACACACAACAACACGCACAGTAAAACTCAGTTTAAGAGAAGTCCGAGTCCGATGTCAGAATATGAAACAATATATCTATTATATAATCATTTTATAAAATTTACTGTTGTCATTTTAATGTTTTTTTAACATGGCGACTAAAGCGGGAGGTTTGACATGCCACAAAACCAGGTTCAACCCATTTTTTTCTTAAAATGTGCTGTTCCAAGTCAGGAAAATGTCCATTTTATATTATGAAAGATTTCTGTGTGTGTTACATTTTAATGTTGTGTTTCTGTTGATTCGTGGTTCTCCTCTTATATTTGATGTGTTTCCCTCAGTTTTAGTTTGTAACCCGATTTTTTTTTTTCTCAATCGATTTATAAATTTCGAACAGCAGTATACTACTGTTACCTTTATTTACTTTTCATTGAATTTATCTTGAAAGTCTGTAACAGAAAGGTTATACCACAAGTGTCACATAAACTTAAAATATTCAATGTTCTATGAGGTCATAGTCAGATGAACCAGGCAAGACAGACTCAAACCTGACATTGATCAAGGAACCATGAAAATAAGGTCAAGTTCAGATGAAACCTGCAATTATAACATGTACACCTCACAATCATTTAATATACAAAATAAAGTTGACCTGTTGTTTATAGTATCTGATAGACTGATAACATTATGAAATTGTATCATTGTATCATTGACCAATTAACCATGAAAATGAGGTCAAGGTCAGTTAATACCTGCCAAACAGACATGTATATCTTGCAATTATTACACCAAATATAGCTGACCTATAACATAATAATTTGAATAACAGACCAAAACCCAAAAAACTTAAACATGGACCAATGAACCATGAAAATGAGGTGAAGGTCAGATGAAACCTGCCAGACTTACATGTACACTTTACAATCATTCCATACACCAAATATAGTTGACCTAACGCATATAGTACTTGAAAAACAAACCAAAACACAAAATTATCATTGACCAATGAACTATGAAATTTCGTTTAAGGTCAGTTGAAACCTGACAGACTTACATTAGTCATTCCATACACCATAAACAGTTGACTTACTGCTTATGGTATTTGAGAAACGGAACAAATCAAGTTACTTTAACCTAGATCACTAATCCATGAAATGAGGAAGAGCATAGATGAACCCTGTCTCACAGACATGTCGACTTTGCAAAAAACCCATATACCAAATACAGTAATCCTCATAACCATAATGAATGAGAAAATTCATATGACAAAAAACATAATTGTTTTCCAAGTCACTGAACCATGAAAATGAGGTCAAGAATAGTGGGCATATGACAGACAGAAATTTGCTAACATAACATTTCAACATACCAGTAATGAAGTATCTTCTACCTTCTGTTTAAAACTTAAAACAAATAATTACACTGCCAGTTAATAATCCCCAAATCTGGAATACTGTCATTTTCCTTGCAGATGAGACCAGAAATATAGGCTTGAGACAGCTTGCAATGCAACATTTCCAATAGTTGAACACCATAGATATAAAAACAATTCCAAGACATTGATTTAAACCCTTCATATATTCATAAATATCCAGTTAGAAGTTTACACATGCGTGCCCTTACATTGCAATTTTCCATAGAAAATAGAATACCAAAGCGATAAAATTGGATAATCTGGCAAGAGTTATACAAGTGGGAGTAAAATCGAGAATGGAAATGGGAAGTATGTCCAAGAGACAATAACCAGACCAAAGAGCAGATTACAGCTAAAGGTCTTAAATGGGTGTTAATAAGACAAGTAGTATGGAAGAATGGAAGAACAGAAGAAAAGATGAAAAGAATGTGTATGTTCCTCCCAAATGCTTGGACGGGGACTTAAAGGTGCATTCTAAATTTTTAATGTTTAAAAAAAACTCCACTAATAGTTGTTGCCTATTGGTATGGCACCAGAAATAAGGAAGGTACTCAATTCAACAATATAATAACATACATGTTAATAAAAGCATAACAATGTAGTAAAAATAAGATTTATTATAAATATAAACAGTAGTATAATTTATATTTAACATTTTACATTTAAACAATCATATATCAGTTCAATTTCCAAACGTATTTCTATAATGTGCATAGATAATCAAATAATAATTTCTTTAAACAAAACAAACAACCTTACACAATCTTGTAATTGGTATATAATAACCAGATAACAGAAAGTAAACTTTTAAATTTATAATTGAGAAATTATACATACATTGACATGATGTTCATATATATCATTAAAATAAATGTAATATAAATCATAATTCTAATCATTGCTAATCAAATCTATTTTTAGTTAAACACTGGTATTTTCTAAAGAAATAAAAATAAAATTTTCCTCCTGCATGTCTAGAAAAACTTGTAAAATGCTTTCTTCTTTGGTAAAAAAGGATTTGTCAAGGACTCAAACATAAAAATATCTGATTTTATTGCACAAATCTAGCAATGAATATTTTTTAAATGTGTTGGCACTACATTACTAAGCATGAGAAATGCATTTACCATCTATAAAAATTTGGCAAAATTCTAAATTTAGACAATCACCTGACTGTATTCACCCTAAAATGTTTTGATTTATTAATAGATTATAACACATGTTGGAATGTGGATTAGAAATATAACAACAATCTACATGTACAAGCTCAGCGAAGCATTACAAATATTCACCAGAGGTAGGATTGTCTTCTTACAATATTTAACATTCTATTCCATGAGAAGAACTTCACAGACGCGTGTTAATAACTTTATTGACTAACTTTCACTTTTATCTTAACTATATTCTTATTTCACTTTCTATTTAAATCTATAACGTTGTCATAACAACCATTATTGTAACATTACTTCCAGCTAACCGCATGAACAGCCAAATTTGTACTTAACTGTTTGATTTTATATGTAAAATTGTCATGAAGACGCCACGCTTGATGTAGACCAGAATTAACTCTTACCATGTGGTAATTGATGGGTGTTTGTTGTCTTTATATAGTAATATTTAACAGTATTAGAAATCACTGATCAGAAAGACAAATAACAAAGTTTCCCTACTATTTCTCATTTGTTTAACTGTTTTGAAGCATTTGTCCCATTTTAAATCTTTCCTGAAAATTGTAAATATTTATTTCATTAAACAATGAAATAAGTATTGATTTAAATATGTGTAGTCGTTATTCTGTCATGTTATTTTCATTTATTGTATTATATATTTGACCTATGTTACACGTTTATTTGTGTCTGAGTGTTTTCTAATAAATCGTATTAAGGTGGTACCCAACACTAACTAAAATTCATTTGGCTCGTTTAATTTTCTTAAAATTTGGACAAAGTATTTACCATGACCCTGTTACAAAAATATAAAAATTTCAAAAAATTTTAACCAACCGTTTTATCAGAAAAAATACACTGGTTATATAGCAGTTTGACGAACACTTATTTTGATCATTGAGAAGCTTAATATTCCCTTAACAACACCACATAATCAAAACATTTAGCTGATTTTACAGAGTTATCTCCCTGTAGTGTTAGGTATCACCTTAAACATGTCTTTACCAAACAAATTATCTAATAAAAAAACCAAAAACAATTTTTTCTCATATTTATCTTTAAAAACATTAAAAAATATATATTTAAAAGTGGAAAAGATGATCAAAATAATCAGCAAACATAATTCTATGAAAGGTTAGCTTTAGTACAAATAATTTCTACTAGTTAAATTGTTATAATAAATAACTATTATTCACAAGATTGACAAATAGTTTGGCACCAAATTAAAACCTAAATTAAAATGAAGTATTGAAAAATGTTAGTCCAGTTATAAATAATAAACAGTCAGGGGTGATACCTAAACAAGTGATTTCAAAATCACTTCTTTAAGTGATTTTGCTTGTGAAATATTTAAAATTTTTGCACAGACTTTTCAGAATCACTGAAACAAGTAATTTGAGAAGTTAAAATTTAATCACTTCATTAAGTGTTTATATCATTTTTTAGATATTTTTCCCACAAGCTTGATTTTTTTATTAGTCAAAAGACCAAAATTCCATTGAAAAAAGAACTGTGTACATACAGAAATTGTCATTTGCTTGATAAGCCTGCCAGTTTTTACAGTATATTTGAATATGCAAAAACTGGAATAATTTGTAGATCAGGACATAACCTTAAAATAAATCATTCTAATTCTAAAGAAAACCAACCAGGTCACCTAATATTGTTGACCTTTGTCTGATAGTAAGAGTAGTTAATGAATATTTGATTACAGAACAATTCCCAAGGGTACTTTTAAAAGCTTTAGCGCACTAACTTACTGCCCAAGCGCACTGGTGAAATTGATATCCAAAGATAAAGGGATAATTGATTTATGTAGGAAAATTATAGAAAAGTTTGTGAAAATATGGATAATCAATGAAATGAGCATTTGAAGATCAAAGAAAACACCAAAATCACTTAAATAGGTGATAACTGAATATAAAAAATCACTGAAATAGGTGATAATGAAATCACTTGTTTAAGTAGCACCCCTGACTGATAAAAAATAAAAGATAATACATCATCATAAAGATTAAAAAAGAAATGTTTTCACTGTGTTCACATAAAATGTCATCTTCGTTAGCCAAGGTATCGAGAGGAGGGGACTGGATCGTTACCCTTGGCTAGCCAACATGATAAAATGTGGGATTCATCAAAACCTAGTAAATTGAAAATTAGCCATACTTTTAACTACTTTTACTTTCTTAATCACTAACCATGCTAACACAGGGATTTCTTTTCACCATGTTCAATTAAATCAATTTTATTTACAAAATATATATTATGTACATTTCATATCCACCGAGACATGCTTTGAGCTCTAAATAATGATGTACAAACACCTGTCAAAAACACTATAACTTCAGTTTTAAACTGAAGATGAACTGTAATTCTAGGTACCTCCATGAAAATACAAAATGAGTTGTGATTTAAGCAAAACTAGGAACACAATAAATGCAAATATGATCAATGGATAATTACAATTAATTGAGCATCATTTGAGACAATTGTGTTTCTGTACATATATTTTTGTGTGTAACTATTCACAAAAACATACTCCTAAACTTTTACGTATTTGAAAAATCAACATGTTGATGTGATGTGGAAAATATCTAGGTACTAATTTACTGTCATTTAAAAAAAAAAAATAATAATAGAGAATTCACTGAATTATCATACATGTCAGACTGGTCATTGTGATTAAAATCACTATATATACATGATATAAACAATTGCCAAATGAGTTGCTTAACAATGCTAAAGCATAAATGAATATTCTATTTGATAATTTAACATCAGCATAAATATAAGAACACATAAATTATATAAGTTTGCTAAAAAATCTATAAACCCTCGTTAATGACACTAAATATAAGCTATATTGTACATATACATACACACAAGTACACATAAAAAACAAGGAAAATAAACATAATCACACCAAATGACGATACAGTTTTAAACTTACATTTCAAAGTGTCATTCATTCAATATGTTTACACATTTAACAACTTTCAGTCTCTTTAAAGACCTATACATATTCAACTTCCTTGCAAAATCCTACCAAAAACTTTGATAATATAGTTTGAATGCATTTTATTTTCCTGGACAGAATTTTAAACATAGAATTGTAACTAAATCGAAAATTGCAAAAACAGTACATTTACTGCCAATCATTTGAAAAAAAAGATTATAGAACACCTTTGCTTGCCATTGTTGTCATATGGTGGCTTCATTTTTATTATTGATACCAATTTTTAATGATTTTGCATGTAAATGAGAACTACAAATTTAATTTTTCATCAAAGTACAAGATATTCAAATTTGGTCAAAAACACTAAATCAAATATCCAACATCCATGAAAATAGATACCAAGAAAATAAATGGATCAACAGTACACATTAACATGGTTATGTAAAATAATTCAATTTAGATATCTTTATGAATTCCATCATGACAAATGTTTCAAAACTTCAATATATTTTTGTTGGGAGAATTTTTTTTTTTTGGCTTAATATGAAAAACTACAATTTTTTGGGAATTTGAAGTCATTTAGAAAATCAAATAGAAAAAAGCTCATCATTGCAGAAATTTCTCCAATGATTTATGATGGATAATTACATGTACATAGTCAGAAACTTCACAAAAAATAAATGCAGAAGTAGTTATACTATACATAATATTTTGTGTTCCTCATAAATTGTTCTAATGATGTACTACATTTAATAAATAGAATTTTGCTTTTTGAAGGCGTTGTGGAGCTGCAATTAACATTCATCTTATATTTCATTCTCACAAATTCCCTATATGGCTTTTAACAAATTCTCTATATGGCCATACATGTACAAGTTTCAAACAATTGCAAAGCATACTCTTGATCAGCGGGGTTATATACATGTACAATTATCAAATAGATGCCTAGCATACACAGCAGTGTTATATAAATGATATGTAACTAAAAAGTATCACAGATATGTATTTATATATATAGACTGCCCCTCATCATGAATGCTTATATTGAAATATATTTGATATATGCTGTATATATAGACTGCCCTTCATCATGAATGTTTACATTGAAATATATTTAATATATGCGGTATATAAAGACTCCCCCTCATCATGAATGCTTATATTGAAATATATTTAATATATGCTGTATATAGACTGCCCTTCATCATGAATGCTTATATTGAAATATATTTAATATATGCTGTATAAATATCAAGACTCCCCCTCATCATGAATGCTTATATTGAAATATATTTAATATATGCTGTATATATATACTGCCCCTGGTCATGAATGTTTATATTGAAATATATTTAATATATGTTTATAAATATAATTTTTATTATTAATTTCCTATATACTTGAAAGAAAGGAACAATATCCCCCCAAAAAATACTAATCCCATTAAATGTCAAACAATAAATCCACTTTTTTATTTGCAAATACATTTTGTTGATGCTTTTGAAAATCAATATTCAACTATTGATAAATTAAAGATATACATAAATATATTCCATCTGAATTACTGTCAATCTTAATAATTAAAAATAGATTCAATGAATTTCATGTATTACAAACTATTCCTAAAAAATCTAAAATAACTACTCTTGATTTTTAATCAGTACAACTACATACAGAAAACTTCATATTTTAACATTATTTTGGCTACTAATTCTGTATTCATTGTCAGATGTCACAAAAATCTGATATCAATAAAATACAACTAACTGATTTTAAAGCCAATCACCAATTTGTTAATGTTGATATAATCCTAATTTGTCTATCGCAATGCTTTTATAATGTAACAGATAAGAATTTCATCACAGTTTACATCAGTGACTGTATATAAACCTCTTCTTTTCATGAAGTTTTAATTTCCACTTCTTCATGACTGGTAATAAGTTCCAACTTTATGGCTTTAGTTGTGGTAAAAGAAGAATTCATGAAGTTTTTATTTTCACTCCTCCATGACTGGCAATAAGTACCAATTTTATGGCTTTGGTTTTGATAAAAGTAGTATGAAAATTGATTTTAGTATACATGTAACATATAGATCATGTTATGTACATTAATCATAGTTATCAAATAGCAATAATATGTACTTCCCAAACATTCAAAAATATTCAACTGTAGAAGAATCTGAAATAGCAATTCCACTTTTTTTCTAAATTTAAGAATATGAAATAATTCCAATATTTAACCATTCTTTAAACTTCTGCACTATATCCAGTAACCATAGTAACAATTTATGAACACTTGTGTAATCTCTGGGAAAAGATATATTATTCATTAAAAACAAGCACCAAATTAATAATCCATCGAAAAAGATTCTTCATCAAATTTTAATTTCACTTTTTTACAATCCATTCTGTTCTAATTAGTGAACACTATTTGGAAGACATCTTGTTAGGAACTGTTGCTATACATTAGAATCCCTCTTGTATTTCTCCTGAAATATCACAAAAAAGTTAACATCTCTATTCAATATATTAAATTACTGTAAATTCAGAAATTATTGCGAAAATGCAACAGGTTTATAATCGCAATAATTTAAAATTGCATTTTGTGGAATTTTTTGTATGAATTATAAAGGATTTATCTCAATATCCCATTTTATCTTGAAATGACAAAATCGCATTAATAAATGTATGCAATAATTTCTGAATTTACAGTAACATGTGACTATTCATTTTCTCTTTTCTCATTGGTTAAATAGAATGTAAAGAATCTTCTAATGAATTGCAATCAACACTGGAAAAAAATATTTGAAGTCCATATAAGATTTGCATAGCTAACCTGCACCTAAATAATAGTTGTTTTCCAGAGCAACACCAATGTAGGCTCATTTTGTCATTTGTTCATGTTTTTCTTCTTTTTTTTTCTGTGTCCATTTTATTGAAGTAAATTTTTTTAAATATTATAACTTATAAAAGATTCTTTCTGTCAAAGTAGATTACATGTAACAAAAGAGCATAGCTAAAATGTCTCGCTCAGTTTTACAAACTGTGATTAATTCTATGCTGATATTCCTAAAGTCTAAAGATAAAGTTTTACTATAAGTATCACATAAACTTAGAATTATCAATGATCTGTGAAAATAAGGTCAAGGTAAGATAAACCAAGCAAGACAGACATGTATACTTTACAATCTTTCATACACAATATGTAGTTGACCTTTTTTTTTTTTTTAAATACCTACAAAATGTTGAGGAAAAATATGAAAAATGAATCAATCTTATAAAAAAAGTGTTCTGTTACTTTAACAGCTGAGGCAGATTTAGAGGAGGGTTCTGGGTCTTTTAAAGGAAAAAAATTGGTTGATTAATCAGGGAAGCACTGTAACTGGGCCACTCTAATGGCAGTTAGTGTCCCCCCCCCTTTTAAGACAATTTCTGGATCAGGCACTGAACAGTATGGCATGCACAGATGGAAATGTTTAATATAGATGACATATTTACCTTCTTGTCTAAGAATAAGTCTGCCTTCTCTACTTCCACAAGAGGTCTTGGTATCCTAACCTAAAATCATAAGCAATGCTGATTACAAGTTTCTTTAAATAATATTGATAGGCAAAATGAATAGTTTGTAAGCAAGTGACAATTTTAGGAAAGACCAAGGTGGTACAAAAAAAGGCTTACTTGGAAGAAATTCCATATAAAAATAGAATTAAAAGATGTATAAGCACACTCAAGAATTAATCTATATTGGAATAGCATTTTCTGACAAAATATTATAAGTTCTCCTCTAAAGAATCTGTAGACTACTTTAAAAGATTGAACAATCCCATGTCCAATTTGTAAGTTCCATATTGCAAATTCTATTTAATAGAATTTATCAATAAAAGTGAAGATCTTTTTAGTTTAAACAAAATCCATCATACTTTATGCATAACTACTGCAGCCTAATGAATGGTAAGTAATGTTTGTTTAATATCCATACTGCTTAGAGATACTTCTCAATCTTTGAAATGACTTCAGGAAATATATCAAAACCTAATGAAGCCTACTAACAAAAGTATAAAATAAATAAAAACTCATCATTTGAAGATAATAGCCCCAATAAGTGTTTATTATTATTTGATCATGGTGACTTAAAAAAAGTTACCTCTTCTTTGGGATTCAACATATCAAACATAAAATCCCAGGAGAAATTAGATCTCCTTGGTGGAACATCCAAATCTTCTTCTCCTACTGTTGTATCTGCAAAATAATGAAAAAATAGTTAAAAAATAAAATGTCAGTTTTAAGGAATACTGTTGAAAATATTAAAAATAGTTGATTGTGACATATGCATTTATATTTTAAAATATCTTATTTGCTGTGAAACTATAATCAAAATAAACTATTACAATAATTTACGTTGTTTTAATTCAATACAATTTTTCAGAATGTATAAAAAAAAAAGATAAAATATAGAACTCTTACCTGGTGCAAAATCAAGCCTTTCACTTGAACCCGCTCCTGTTGTAAAATCATCTAAACCACCAGGGCCAAAATAGGGATGAACCAGTTCTTCAGGCTGGCCCCGATGGTATTTGTCGCCAGAGGTTCTACTCCATTGTCTCATTAGGTCTGTACCAAAAGCACCTCCTGCGCCTCTTAAACTTGGTTCATTTTTACCAAAGGCTTGTCTTATATTCCAGCTATATTAATAAAAGGAATTCTCAATCAAGAAAAAGTTAGTCAGCTCATAAATTTTAATTTCTTTACATGAATTGACAGATATAAGAAGATTGGGTATGAGTGCCAATGAGACAACTCCCTTCAAGTCGCAATTTATAAAAGTAAACCATTATAGGTCAAAAGTAAAATCACAAAAGTGAGTCCCTAATCAAATGGCAAAATCAAAAGCTCAAAAACATCAAACCAATGGATAACAAATGTCATATTCTTGACTTGGTACAGTATGGTCTTCAAAACATAGCATTGGCTCATATCGAGCAGGAATGTATGTGTATGTATTGTTCTACCTGGTTGTATTTTTACTTGAACAAATAAAATAACATATATGCATTACTATGGATTCATTTATTTTCGTGGGTATCAATTTTGTGTATTGATGAAAACTTGCATTTTTGTGGATATTTGATTTTAGTGGTTTTGCCAATCTCTGTATACAAAGTCTATGGAAAATTTGAAATTATGTGATTTGTTGAACATTTGAATTTGTGGTTCACTGGTACCCAAACAAATTGGTATCCAAAGAATAATAATGAATCCACAGTATCATGTTGGAAAAAACCTTTAGTTGATCTCATAAAGAACAAATTATGCTTGAAATGTTTATAAAAAATGATTGGTATACCAATCAAACAGGTGATAATCCTGCAGCTACAATCTGAATAATATTATCAATTCTCTCTTCTAAAGTTGATTTAAACATTTTTCTTTATAAAGGCATGAAAAATCAGATAAATCACAAAACATGTTTAACCCTGCCACATTGTTGCACCTGCCCAAGTCATGAGCCTCTAGGCTTTGTTAAGTCTTGTATGTTTTTATTAAAACTTAAGTTCATTTATATGTTTAGCGTTAAGTGTGACATCAATTTTTACTGAACCAGAACACAATTTTTTTAAGGGGCCTGCTGAGGATCACCTCCAGGTGTGGGATTTTCTTGCTGTATTGAAGACCCATTGGTGGCCTTCGGCTGTTGTCTGCTCTATGGTCGGGTTGTTGTTTCTTTGACATATTCCCCATTTCCATTCTCAATTTTATTCCAAAGCAGCAGCTTTCAAATAATACTTACTCATCTTCTGATTGTCCTGGCATTGTTGAATCAGTGTCTGATCTATAATTACGTCTACAACGTCTACAACACATGCATATCATGATCGTTGAAACTATTAATGCTGAAATGGCTAGAGGTAATCCTATACCTAGACCCAATATCAAATCTGATGAACTTTTACCTATAATAGAGAAACAATAGTTTATGCATCACAAAAAAATCTCCATTACATTAAGGATGTTTTAGATGTCTTAAAATTGTGGTGGTTCAAATAAACAACTTTTTTTAAATGAAGATTATATTTTAGAAAGTGATTTAATAATTTGTGTAAATTGTCAATTGAGGCATTTTTATTTTTCATCTGAAGGTAATTTTGTGTTCAAATGTGCAGATTGATTTCTTTTTTTACAATGAAAGTTAAAATAACTGCTCTTTTAAAATTCAATTGCCTTATTTTCTTTTCTAAAATAATTTGAATTTCCTGACAAAATCACATACTACTTAAGGAAGAAACCGATTTCATTGAGCCATAACTCCTCTGAAACCATACAAAGTCGTAAACATTTGTGATATGGCATATAAATGTAGTGTTTCATACATCCTGAATTTGTCTTTGAATCAATCTTTTATTCTACAGAAAACACTTTTTTTTACTCTAAATGCCCTCCATATTAGCTATTAGATGTACATCACCATAGGCAATGATGAGAATACATACTTTGTACAGTGGTTGTAGTTCCTTCTGTAGTTGACCTTGAAGTTTGTTCTTCTGTTGACCTTGTTGTTTGTTCTTCTGTTGAGATTGCAGTTTGGTCTGTTATTGGTTCATTACTGAATACATGAAAGTTATATTGTACAAACATTATTGAGTTGTTGGTCTATAGAGTTAAAGAAAATCTTACTTTTAATGATACCCACTGTAGTCATGTAACAAAATGTTTAAAAAAATGTTATAAAATGAATAAAAAAATATCTTACATCCACATATGTCCTTGACAACTTATAGTTAAACTTGAGATTTCAGATGTCAGTGGTTCTAGTGGTCTGTTTTATTGTAAATTGTTGCAATTCTTGTTCACCTTTATATGTATTAATGTATTCTGGACTTACAATACTAGACTCAATTATCTAAATTTCAACAACAAAAAATGTTGACACAGAGGCATGTCTAGCCTGTATGCAATTTGGATAATAAAATTAAAATGTGAAATTAAAATGGGGAAAAATGACATGGTCCTTTATCAAACTTGGAGCCACATATTTTTTCAACAAAAGTTGAATATCAATATACTTAACTATTAATTTCAATGTTATATGTATAAATCTGAATATACCACCATTTGGCTATAATTATAAATACTTACACACACTGATATCTAGAAGTTTGATTATCTTGTATACAATCCTGTGTCAATGTACAGGTACTACATATCACAGGATCTACAAAATATACAAGTCATAATAATATATCATTTTAATTTTTTGTTGTTGAAACACTATCTGCTGACTTTCTCTGGTATATAGCATGTGTATTATTCAAACAAGCAAAGCTAACCAAATGAAACAGCCCCCCCCCCTCTTCCCTTGTATTCTAAGCAAGCTTGATAAACTTGCTTATGTCACAAATGCCTGTTTCAATATTATTTTAGTTTTTCTATTTCAATTCATCCCTATAGAAAGTTTTCAGTCATGATGTCAATATATACTCAATGTGCTTAAGTATTTGTAAGTATTTTATGACAAGATAGTTCGATTAAAATTGAGAATGGAAATGGGGAATGTGCCAAAGAGACAACAACCCGACCATAGAGCAGACAACAGCAGAAGGTCACCAACAGGTCTTCAATGCAACGAGAAATTCCCGCACCCGGAGGCGTCCTTCAGCTGGCCCCTAAACAAATATATACTAGTTCAGTGATAATGAACGCCATACTAAACTCCAAATTGTGCACAAGAAACTAAAAGTTAAAATAATACAAGACTAACAAAGGACAGAGGCTCCTGACTTTGGACAGGTGCAAAAATGCGGCGGGGTTAAACATGTTTGAGATCTCAACCCTCCCCCTATACCTCTAGCCAATGCAGAAAAGTAAACGTATAACAATACACACATTAAAATTCAATTGTTTGTTTGATGTGTTTGAGCTTTTGATTTTGACATTTGAATACAGTTGTTCTGTTTTGAATTTTCCTCTGAGTTCTGTTTTTTGTTGTTGTTATATTACTTTATTGTATGTGTTTATTTATCCAAGTAAAGTTGCAATCTTATCCAATACACCATATAAGCACTTTTCAACACTAATCTGTTTTTAGTTACTTGAACTTTAACCTTAGACATAGCTATGGTAACATAACTTTTCTATACAAATTTTAGTCTTTTATTGAGAAACTATAAACTTAATTTTAAGGTTGCAATCTGATATAAGGCATTTCAGTTGGCATCCAGAATTGATAATGCCTGGTGATCACTGGTGGTGGGTCAAGAGCTGACCAACTTTTCTATATAACCTTACCTAATGCTGTAGTTGTGTTGCCTAATGAGATACTTCCATATAAAGCAATGCAAGTATCCTTAATGTCTACACATCTATCCTTGGTTTCTATTTCTAGCAGGATGTTCAGCACTTTATCATACTGTAAGGTCTTATTAGCAACAGTGTTGAATATCAAAACAAGGCTAGTGTTCACTCCCTCTGGGTGGTTGCTATGGAAATGAAAGAAAGAAACATTATAAATTGTTTCAATTATTTCATATTAGTTTAAACTTTATATTGAATTGCATTCAACTTTTAATAACTAAGATTTGAAATATTTTTTACTCTATTATAATATTAGGCTAAGGAAGATATCACAATTATCAAACAATAATGTGTCCATAGTACACAGATGCCCCATGTGCACTATCATTTACTATGTTCAGGACTGTGAAGTTGGGGACAAAACTATCATTAAAATTAGAAAGATCATAACATGGAGAAAATGTGTACTAAGTTTCAAGTTGATTGAACATAAAAAAACTACCTTGACCAAAAACTTTAACCTCAAGCGGGACAGACGGACAAACAGACTAACGAACGGATGAATGAACAATTAGACAAACAAACAGACTGGAAAACATAATGCCCATAAATGGGGCATAAATACTTTTTCAAACTCTTAAATGATGTACATGGTTTTACTAATACATTTACAATGACTACAATGTGTTTCTAATCGCAATTTGATTGACATTATTGCCAGCCTAGCAAAAAAGCAACTTTATTTGGCAAAAGATGCTAGTTTTAAGACACTAAGTTGTAAAAGAAAAATGACATAATTCTATGACTTAAGCTATCTGCTAGCAACTAGGTACCCATGCAACAGCTTATTGAAATACAACCAAACAAAAATAAGTCACCAATTTTCATTATAAAAATCCTACTTTTCACTTAGGATCCTATAGTGTTTTCAATAGATTCTTAGATCATTGCCATAAAATAACAAAATCACATTTAATATTTTGTGCATGTCTATTACCTAAAATCTGTTACATTTAAGTACCGAATATCTTCTACACCAGTCATCACTGCTGCAAGCTGAAATGATACAGAAAATCAAATTAAAAAATACCATTACGGTAATTTAAAAATTATTGGGAAAATATAAACTTTTCCTTACAAATAAATATAATTAACATGCTTCAAATTACCAATCAAAGAGTTTGCACTAAAACAGGATGGTTTCAGAAGACATAGAAGAAGAACATGTTTTCTCGTTTGAATTGCTTTACATTGTCTTATCTGGGCCTTTTAATAGCTGACTATGTGGTATGGGCTTTGCTCATTGTTAAAGGCCATACAGTGACCTATAGTTGTTAATGTCTGTGTCATTTTGGTCTTTTGTGGATAGTTGTCTCATTGGCAATCATACCACATCTTCTTTTTTATATGTGTTACTTTTGACTGTAAGACATTAAGGTTGGGTACGTGTGGTAAAACATTAGATTTTTTTACAAAATTTTGAAAGTCATGTTCTCTTACAAGTGATAAAAATATAAAAGAAGAACCTGTCTGCCGTTTTGATTTCTTTGATTATAAATGACATTTGTTTTCTGTACTTTGTACATTGTTATTAGAGATTGTTCTGGTGTTTGAGTTGTCTTATTGTCTAATAAAATGTAATGAGGAAACTGAATAACAGTGAAAGTGATGGCACTAAAAATTTGAACTTGTGTGGTAGTCTCAAGGTGGGAAGGCCATAAATTAAATTTCCATTTTTTTCTCTCTTTCATTTTGAAGGTGGGATATAGACCCTTTAAATTTATCTATTATTGGTTACAATACTGTAAAACAACTTACTGCTTGTTCTATATCTTTTTCAAATGCAGCATAATCTAAATGCAGTTTATTTCCATAATTTTTGTTATAAGTTTTCTGTAGTGTGACCTCCATGAATAATGACCTACTCTCAATTTCAGCTGAAAAAGTAGTACAAAACATATTTCATATTATGAATTGAATTAAATTCAGTGTTTGTACATAAATAAACTGGTTTTTTTTATAACAAAAACATATTTTTACAGAATAAATAAATGAAATAAGAAAGATAACATTTATTTATAACTACCTTTCTATGAACAATGGCACATCTTAGCCAGATACAAGTTCCTCCTTATGCGATTTGGGCATTCAATTCATTCTTCAAAGATCTTTAAGCTAAACATATTAAGCTGTCTTTTTTCTTTATATAGATTTTATAGTATTTTGTTTACTTTAAAGTGTTGGTAGGCATGAAAGCTTTAACAAAATGTACTGAAAGTTATTAGTCCTTCAATATCAAATGATACCCCTGTTATTTTTAAATATTCAAGATAAAACAGTTCAATATATTCTTAGAATTTGGGAATGATTTTGATAAATTAATTATCCAACAGTAGACTTAACAATAAATGAAAAAAAAGTAGTGTCGCTTTCATTTCAATTGTAGAAATTTCTTATGGTAATGTTTAAAGATGTTTAATCATGTTAATTGATTGATTGGTAACAGATAAATGACAAGTATGTAATATTTCATGCATTATCAGGAAAATAACTTGTTTATACAAAACCAACATTCTGAGTTAGATTAAACATGTACTAGCTCATAAGGTAATTCATGTCACCCATCCCTGATATTATTTGAACACTAAGCAGAAACCTTTTTGCCCTAAATTTCAAAAAACATGTATAAAGCAGGAGCAAACTCAAATAATTATCAAACTTGAAAATGCAAATTGAGCATGCTATAATATATCTGAAGCTGTTTAGAAATTTTTGAAGGAGAATCTGTTCTGAAAAGTTTATTAACAGACAGATTTTCAAGTGAATTTCCATATACTTTAACACTGATTGCAAAGGGTTAATAATATATTCTGATAATGCATGAAATATTACATACTTGTCATTTATCTGTTACCAATCAATCAATTAACATGATTAAACATCTTTAAACATTACCATAAGAAATTTCTACAATTGAAATGAAAGCGACACTACTTTTTTATTAATTTAATGTTAAGTCTACTGTTGGATTATTAATTTATCAAAATCATATAAATAAAAAAAATATAAATTTCTTATTTATAAAAATATTACTTACACAATGGTTGTCTGCATTCATAACTACCTTCAGTTAGTATAACACACGTAGTATTTGCTCCACACAATGTACATGTTAATGGCTCTGAAAAATACAGAAACAACATACACGTAATTGTAATACTTCCACATGAAAATGAAGATTAATGGAAAAAAATTACAGTATGTTTATATTCACCTCTTTATGGACATACATGCACACATTGTTGCAGAGATGACTACATTTGAACAATACCTAAGAATAATAAACTTCTGAAATTTTTGATAAAGGTCTTATTTAACTGGTCAGAATAAACTTTAGGTTAAAATTAAAATAATAAGAATAAAACTGTTAAAACCATCACATAAAATATTTCTATCACCAGTAAACAGTGAAATTTAAATTAAAAACCTTACTTTGCATTTTTAAAAACTTCTATAAGAATACATATGTATACATAGTTTGACATGGTTTACAACCTTAAGGGCATACAATACAGTTTGTAGTAGATAATTCAATATTGAAATTTTGCTGAAAATTTCAATATACTATGGATTTATTTATTTTTGTTGGTACCAATTTTCGTGGTTTGAGGAAAACTTACATATTCGTGGATATTTAATTTCGTGGTTTTGGCAAAGTCTACATTAATTCCTTTAGATAATTTGTAATTCGTTGAACATTTGAATTCGTGGTTTTTCTGTACCCACGAAATTCACGAAAATTGGTATCCAACGAATATTAATGAATCCACAGTAGGCTTTTTTTGCCTGATTTAATAAAATATGTAATTATAAATATACCTTCGCACTAATTTTTGAGTAAAATGAGGTCGAAATTTTGTATATTTGCTCAAAATTCAGATTTGTGAACTTATTTTTCCTTTAAACAGAAATACATAACAAACACAAGCTGTTTTTTGTTAAATTTTTTGTAAATTCTGTTTGATATAATTGACTTTAAACTTGCGCAATTTGATTGTTCAAATAACTCATATTTATCAAATGTTCAGGAATGTAGATAAAAAAACATCCTTTTTGCTGTATATTTATCAAATTAAAAAAAATGCACTATTGATGATTTCATGAAAAATGGCACACATATTCTTTTTATGTAATCAAACCATATGGCATTTTAAAAAAGAGGGGTCCATGAACTGGGTTTCAAGTTAAATAAGTTTGACGGATAAATATCAGTTGAAAACTGAATCTTTTCCCGAAAAGTCATAGTTTGACGTCGCGAAAATAATAATTTATGTTAGCAATGTCATTACCTCCCCTGTAACTGTATCATATGCCCTTAAAACTTCTATACTTATAGGCAACAAATTTATTAAGAAACAAGTCTTAAATACTTAAGGCATACTGTATTTCATGCTTTTGTTTGTTTAGATTTTTGCGGTTTAGACATCACAATTAGAATATTATTTACTGAATGCATTTTCAGTGGTGTAAAAAAATGTCAATGTATAGTTTTTTTCAATCAATTTCACAGTTTTGATACCAAAGCAACTTATTCTTTTTGGTCAATAAATAAGTTTTGTGCATGCAAAGAAGAGGCCTAGGTGATAAGTTTCTTTAAAGTGTTTGTACCAGTAAGCTACTCACCATGAATAGTTGTTATGTAGTCGATGTAAGTTTCTCCAGTTACATTGTATCGCTTCTCTAACACAGTTATCTGTGTTATATTATAAGTTGAGATGGCTAACTCAAATAATGAACTGGCATTCAAACTCTGGTTAAATACAACTGTATATTGAACAACTGTACTACCAGATCTGTAAGTTAAAAAAAAACATTTTGAGTCAGGTATATTGATTACCAATTTGTTGATTTTATAATCAAAATTAAAAACTGTATCAAATGATTTTAATACATGCATTAATACATAAAGACATCTTCTAATCAGTTTAACTGAGGTCTGGAGATGGCATGTCAGTAACTGCTGGTAGTCCTTTGTTAATTTATATATCATTGTCATTTTGTTTAGTTTCTTTGTTGCCTATTCTGACATCAGACTCAGACTTCTTTTAAACGTAGTTTTGCTGTGCTTATTGCTATGTTTTTTTTTATTATTCATTGGTTAGAGGTATAGGGGGAGGGTTGAAATCTCACAAAACAGATTTAACCCCGCCACATTTTTGCACCTGTCCCAAGTCAGGAGCCTCTGGACTTTATTAGTCATGTATGTTTTTATAAATATTAGTTCATTTATATGTTTTGGAGTATAGTGTGACGTCCATTTTCAATTTTATTATGTCAAGTATTATAGAAATTAATCAGGTAAATCCACTAGCTAAATTTATCATGACAATCTAATTAAAACACACAGAACATAAAAACAATGAGGAGCAAAAGCAGAGAACTTGTTCAATTAGATTGTTATCATGATAAAAAAGTATCTTTAATATTGATATTCATTTTGGAAAAAGCTTTGAACATATATTAAATATACATGACATAAATAAAAGTATGAAATTTTAAGTGCTCCAGCATTTCAAACTACTAGGTAAAACAAATTACTAAAAAAATGTAATTGATTAACATTGTGTCATCACAAAAAAGCTATAATACAATGAGAATCCCAGCCATATTCTATAGTAAACTACTAACCCGAAACTAACAACAGTTAATGATATAAATCCAGGAATATTGCTGTAGCTGTCAACCAACTGAAAATAGAAAAATAAAGTACAGATTATTTCAGTACAGTTGATTTTTGCAAAGTTACGGTTTATGGTGGGACATGTGCAGTTTTGATATATGCAAAGCAGTAAAAGGGTCCTTAACAGATTTTTTGCTTGTCTCACTTGGGGGATGTCAGAAAATATAACAGTCAGAACTAAAAGTAATTGATCTTCACTGTTTTACAACTGGTCAAAGACATTGATAATACGTATGATATAAGTTTCATCTTTATCTGACAAGTATTGTACACACTTGAGCGCTAATAAACCATGCAATTTTCCTTATAATTAAAGTTTCTATTAAAAGGGTATAACTATTGTAAAAACAAGAATGTGTCCAAAGCACATGGATGCCCCATTCCCATTATTATTTTCCATGTTCAATGGACCATGAAATTAGGTAAAAAGCCTAATTATGCTATACAATTAGAAAGATCATATCATACAGAATTTTGAACTTGTCTAAAAGACATTTCTAATATAAACCTTTGATATAAGTTCCATAAAATTCTGGAAAAAACTGTACACACTTACAAGACTATAAGGATGGAGGGACAGACCCCAAGTATTTCCATGTCCCCCACTATGGGTTGCACGGGGAACAAAAATATTGGTTCAGCTTTTTATTTACCGAGTTTACCCATTACTTGATTCAATCCAAACTTTCACCTGAATAACCTAACACACTCTCAGGTCATTTAGGACCAGTATACAGTCTATTTCAGAAATAACCTAACACACCCTCAGGCCATTTAGGACCAGTATACAGTCTATTTCAGAAATAACCTAACACACCCTCAGGTCATTTAGGACCAGTATACAGTCTATTTCAGAAATAACCTAACACACCCTCAGGTCATTTAGGATCAGTATACTACAGTCTATTCCAGAAATGTTAGGAAAATGAACGGAGACTAAATCTTCAATATTTGACTTACACCTGCTGCAATATCAACTCTTGCATGTTTGAATTCATCTGTGGAGGGATCTGATAAATTACTTGAGTATGGATAATCTGTTGTCATGGTGAACTGTACTGATCTATACACAACTGAAATAAAAGAACAGAGTTCCAATGTCCCCCATGTTGTACATATTTTATCCATCGAAGGACAATAACTAAAGAAGAATTTTTCAATCTTTAAACTTTCAATAGTTTCCATAGAATTAATATTTGCAAGTGAAATACCCGTTTGTCCGAGACTACTGCTGATATAAACCTTTGCTATACGTTTTTTAATAAATAATCTAGCAGGAATTGTACACATGAGAGTGCTAACAATACAATTTTTCATATAATCTACTACTTCTAAGTCGCATAACTCTTTTAAAATCAATTGAAGGGCACTGATTTTATAAGTTTTGAAAACATCAGAAGATTCTACTTCTCTGTCAATATACCAATTATTCGAGATTTTAAATATTTGAAAAAAATGTTGGGCTCCATATATGCATCTTGATAGAAGACACCTGTACAATCTAAAAATGATATAAGTTATACTAGCTATGGCAGGTACCATGCTAGTAGTTTTCTTCAGATATTGATATGCTGTGAGTCCCATTTACAATTGAATAAAACAATTTACCTGAGCATGTCTGACCATCTGTATTGAGTTCAGAATCTAGTGGACAAAAGCAGACAGGTACATTGTTCTCTAGATCACATCCATAGCTACAGTTGATATTGTTATTTCCACATTGGTCATACTCTGAAAAAGTAAAGACAATTATAAGAGTACTGTTAACAAAATTTTGAATTTTTGAAACTTTAGGCTTTTCTACCTCTGGAATAAATTACCTTAGCTGTATTTGGCAAAACATTAAGGAATTTTTGGTCCCAAATGCTCTTCAACTTAGTACAAAATGTACTCTATTTGGTCTTTTAAACATATTTTGATTTGAGCGTCACTGATAAGTCTTTTGTAGACGAAACGTGCATCTGGCATAAATATAAAATTGTAATCCTGGTATCTATGATGAGTTTATTAAAAAATTTATGACTGCAGTTGCAATTTCATTGAAATTTTATTTGTCAATGCAACAGCAAAATATATCAAAATGAAATATTCATGTCGAGAATAAAAAGTAAATACACATGTGACTGTGTACTGTGTTATTGATTATTTGAAAGCATATAAAATGAACTGTGTGTTGTGAGTTTACATGTCAAAGGTTATCAGAAATATATCAAAGTAAATATAGTATTGGTTGTCATTGGTGGCTGTCTATCATATTGTTTTTATGTCCCACCTACGATAGAAGAGGGGCATTATGTTTTCTGGTCTGTGTGTCTGTTCGTCTGTTCATTTGTTCGTACGTCTGTCCAGTTTCAGGTTAAAGTTTTTGGTCAAGGTATTTTTTGATGAAGTTGAAGTCCAATCAACCTGAAACTCAGTATATATTTTCCTTGTGATATGATCTTTCTAATTTTAATGAGTTCTGACCCTATTTTCACGTTCCACTGAACATAGAAAATGATAGTGTGAGTGGGGCATCTGTGTACTAAGGACACATTCTTGTTTTATTTATTATTTTGTACATATCAAATCATGTTGTTAGTCCTTCTTGAATTATTTAACATTTTGCCTCGCCTTTAACAGCTTACTATAGTGTTTTGATTTTGCTCAGTGTTGAAGGCTGTACTCTGACCTATAGTTGGTAACTTCTATGCCATTTAATCTCTGGTGGATAGTTGTCTCATTGACATTTATACCAAATCTTTATATTTCTATACTGGCCGCGACATAGCCTTTTTGTGCTAATGCGGCGTAAAGCAACCAACAATCAATCAATCAATCAATCAATCAATCTTATTTCTATATTAACTGATGTCATTTTAACACATTAAAAATTACTATAAAATTGAGAATGAAAATGGGGATGTGACAATAACCCCGACCAAATAGCAGACAACAGCAGAAGACCATCAGTTCGTCTTCAATGCAGTGAGAAACTTCTGCAGCCGGAGGTGTGTTTTAGCTGGCCCCTAAACAAAAATCTATATTAGTTCAGAGGTACTGGACATCATAATGAACTCCAAAATATACATAAGAAACTAAAATTAAAATCATACAAGACTTACAAAGGCCAGAGGTTCCTGACTTGGGACAGGCGCATGGACAGTTTGTGAAAGTTGATATTCATTGAAAGAAAAACAAAGTCCAGGAATTGAATACATTATGTACCTTTAACACAGCTACTTTGATCAGGGCTCAATACAAAACCATCTCTACATGAACAATAGAAACTCCCTATTGTATCGACACATATCTGTTCACAATTATTGTTCAACAATGTACACTCATCAATGTCTGAAATAAAATAAATGTAAATTGTTTATCAAGGTTTCAAAATGGAAATTGAAAATTAGAGACATTAATGTGGAAGACTGAGACTAAAAGATATCTCAAGGTGGTATGGGAGGATAAATTAGAAATGATAGAATTAGTTTGTACTATGCCAAAATGTAGATTTCAATTATATATGTTTTTAAAACATAATAAAAATGATAGGTCATCAAGCATTTTCTTAAGATAAAGGTTGTGACAAAATGACACATTTTGTATAGATTATACAGAAAACAAACATCATTATGTGATTAGAGGCTAATAAAACTAAATGATAGAATTGTAAAATAAAAAAAAAACAAGTAGATACATGTAGCTATTTGAAAATGCTTTGAGAATATCAGAAGAAAACATAGGGTCACTAGCCTTTTCCCCCGCTAATATACCAAATAGCAAAGTTCCATGTCAATTTCTTCAAAAAATGCACTATTTCAGAGTTACCTCCCCTTAAAATTCTAATTTAAAAACATTAAAAAATCAAGTAAAAAGCTACACTTGAAAAATTCTTATTATTTGTAAGTTAAAATCTTATAAAATTTGTTCTTTTAAATGAAAATTCACATAAGTTATCTGTATTTCTGCATCAATTTTGCTAACTTGATTGAAATTTAATTTTTTATTGTATATGTCAGGATATCTGTTTTGACTCCTATAACGGTGGATAAAGATTCCTAAATGTTAACTGGTCCAGAACAAAGTATTTGAATCAACATTAAATAACTCTTACTTTGACATGTTGTGTTGTCTGTTAACACAAAACCATCCTCACAAGAACACAGATAACCTCCTGCTTTGTCGATACACCTCTGATTACAAGAATCTGTTTGTAAGACACACTCGTCTTCATCTGAAAATATTTATAAGAACAGCCATTCAGTTTTACTATAAGTGACATGATGTATTGCATTCGGCTGTATCTTATATTTGTAAAATTTTTCAATCTTAGAATTTCCTTTAAACTAAATTTAAATCCTTTTAATAGCTTTAGAAATTGAAAACAGGGACATGGAGTTGATAATAGATTATATGTAAACTTCTAAAAAGACTAAGAGGACATTAGGAAATGAGCTATATGAACAGTTTTTTTATGTTCATCATGCAAACAATTGTTGGAATGTTTTTTATTCAAATAGAGAACTTATATCAAGCTAAAACAATGCAAAAAGATAAAAAAAATAAAAAAATAACAATAGCTCATTTTTAAATTGTAACTGCTTCTTTACACTTCTAAATGACATATATGAATATAAGACCAGTTATACATTTAATTTTTCTATTGATCCAAGAATTCTACACGATGTTTTTTTGTTTGTTGACATTTAGTATTAATCCAAATGCAGTATACTCTTGAACTACTGTAGATACATAATAATTCGTTGGATACCGATAATTTGTGGATTTTGTCGGAACAGGTGAGCCACGAAATTAAATGTTCAACAAAAACTAAATTTTTCTATAGGCTTGAATGCAGATTTAGGTAAAACCACGAGATTAAATATCCATGAAAATGTAAGTTTCCTTAATCCATGAAAATTTTTACCCATGAATCCACAGTATTAAAAACAGCCAGATGATTACTCACCCACACAGACATCATTCTGTATGTAATAACCAGTGGGACATGTACATTTATATGATCCAACAGTATCTACACAGGTCTGATTGTTAGGACACGGTGACGTTGATAACTGACATTCATTTATATTCTGTTCGCAGTAGGTACCATTGTACCCTGTCTTACACACACAGCCAGACAGTCTGTCACAGAATTCTGCTCCTATTCCACAGTTACAAACATTGGCACAGTCCTGTCCCCATGTATTGGTTTCATTACATGCTGCAAATAAAAAATCAAATTTACAAAAATGTAAATAACTTATTTACGATGCAAACAGATTTTAAAACATTCAAGTTGTTTAATAATTTACATTGTTTATTGCAACAGAAACAAAATGCAGTAAATAAGTAAAATATTTTTGTGTCAGCCCATACAGAAGGATTGGATAACTTTTGCCACAACATAAAAGTTTATGTGATTGGAGGCTGATAATTTTTATCTTATTTATTCCCATCTTTTTTTTTAATTCAGGCAATTTATAGCTGACATATTGTAAACACTACTGTCTATTTTCAAAGACTATATGTTGCATTAAAGATGTCTAAATGTGTCATCCAAGTGGCTGGTTAAAATCTCTTATTATTCATATGACAGATACATTATCAGATGAAAGCATGCAATAGATCACATGATACACTTATGTCAAAGCAGAGTGAATCAGAGAACCGTCCATATTCTCAATTTTAAGTCACATGAAATGGAATCAAATGACATCATGCCATTTGTAACTTAAGATTCAAGATATATCATACAGAATCACATGACAATGTGTACCCTGTCTCTGAGCCATTTAGTCTTTGCTTACTCTTTTATGCTGCTTCTAAAAGAAGTGGTGAATACAAATTATAAAATCTTTGGTTTTACCCACTAAGGGATCAATCCCAAGACTAACACAATTCATAATCCTATGACAGCATATATCCTGTTTGATGGATCATATGATATTCTTTGTGATATGATTTAAAATCAAATGTTAGTATGTATCCTATAGATTTATCATGTGATCTACTTAGTCACATGATCAAGAATCACATGTCATCATGAATCAGTTAAATGGATCATGTGATATACTTACAGTCACATGATATAGAATCAGATGATAGTTTATATCCTGTCCGGCATGTACAACTGTATCCACCAGTATTATCTGTACAGTTCTGTTCACATTCACCATTATTGTTCTGACATTCATTAATATCTAAAATAAAATTATGAGATTTTACTGCAAAATTCAAAATGAAATATTTCAAAATTTTAGAAAATACAAACCTTCAGTTGGAAAACCTATAATGCTCTTTTCCTTTTTAATTGGAATCATAAAGAGTTCTATGAAATCATAGATCTTTCATATATATGCATGTATAAATTGTTTTTATGCCCACCTACAATAGTAGATTGGCATTATGTTTTCTGGTCTGTGCATTTATTCCTTCGTCTGTCCCCCTTCAGGTTAAAGTTTTTGGTCAAAGTAATTTTTTATGAAGTTGTAGTCTAATCAACTTGAAACGTAGTACACATGTTCCCTATGATATGATCTTTCTAATTTTAATGCCCAAATAGAGTTTTTACCGAAAGTTCACGGTCCACTGAACATAGAAAATGATAATGCAAGTGGGGCATCTGTGTACTGGGGACACATTCTTGTTTTGGTCTGAAAAGGATGTGTTTCTTTTTTATTTTTTTAGAAAATACACAAAAATAATGAGTCTTGGTGTAGAATTAGAAAATTTTATGCAAAGTTCTGAAAACAGTTTTTCTCTGATTGTCATTACCTTAAGGACACAATTTTACTATTAGTTAATACAACACAAAGTTATTTTTTAAGTGAAAGTTTTGAGCAAAAATAAACAAAATTTGCTAAATTTTTATATACATGTATAAACTAGAGGCTCTCAAGAGCCTGTATCGCTCACCTGATTCTACTTGGGTTTTTGAAATCATATAAAAAAATATAAAATTTGGCTAAAAGTGACAACACAACCTCATTTATAAGGAAAGGAACATGTTTAATTTCATTCAAAAGTCCCCCACTGGCGGCCATCTTGGATGACGGATCGGCTACAAAGTAACAACACTTGGTCAGCACCTCATAAGGAACATTCATGCCATGTTTGGTTTTATTCCATTCAGTGGTTCTCTAAAAGAAGTCATTTGTATGCATTTCCCATAGGGTCCTATGTTAAACTAAGTCCCCTGCTGGCGGCCATCTTGGATAATGGATCGGCTACAAAGTAACAACACTTGGTCAGCACCACATTAGGAACATTCATGCCATGTTTGATTTCATTCCATTCAGTGGTTCTCTAAAAGAAGTCATTTGTATGCATTTCCCATAGGGTCCTATGTTAAACTAAGTCCCACGCTGGCGGCCATCTTGGATGATGGATCAGCTACAAAGTAACAACACTTGGTCAGCACCACATAAGGAACATTCATGCCATGTTTGGTTTCATTCCATTCAGTGGTTCACTAGAAGAAGTGATTTGTATGCATTTCCAATAGGGTCCTATGTTAAACTAAGTCCCCTGCTGGCGGCCATCTTGGATGATGGATCGGCTACAAAGTAACAACACTTGGTCAGCACCTCATAAGGAACATTCATGCCATGTTTGGTTTTATTCCATTCAGTGGTTCTCTAAAAGAAGTCATTTGTATGCATTTCCCATAGGGTCCTATGTTAAACTAAGTCCCCTGCTGGCGGCCATCTTGGATAATGGATCGGCTACAAAGTAACAACACTTGGTCAGCACCACATTAGGAACATTCATGCCATGTTTGATTTCATTCCATTCAGTGGTTCTCTAAAAGAAGTCATTTGTATGCATTTCCCATAGGGTCCTATGTTAAACTAAGTCCCACGCTGGCGGCCATCTTGGATGATGGATCAGCTACAAAGTAACAACACTTGGTCAGCACCACATAAGGAACATTCATGCCATGTTTGGTTTCATTCCATTCAGTGGTTCACTAGAAGAAGTGATTTGTATGCATTTCCAATAGGGTCCTATGTTAAACTAAGTCCCCCACTGGCAGCCTTCTTGGATAATGGATCAGCTACAAAGTAACAACACTTGGTCAGCACTCCATAAGGAACATTCATGCTATGTTTGGTTTCATTCCATTTAGTGGTTCTCTAGAAGAAGTCATTTGTATGCATTTCCCATAGGGTCCTATGTTAAACTTAGTCCCCCGCTGGCGGCCATCTTGGATGATGGATCAGCAACAAAGTAACAACACTTGGTCAGCATCCCATAAGGAACATTCATGCCATGTTTGGTTTTATTCCATTCAGTGGTTCTCTAAAAGAAGTCATTTGTATGCATTTCCCATAGGGTCCTATGTTAAAGTAAGTCCCCTGCTGGCGGCCATCTTGGATGATGGATCGGCTACAAAGTAACAACACTTGGTCAGCACCCCATAAAGAACATTCATGCTATGTTTGGTTTTATTCCATTCAGTGGTTCTCTAAAAGAAGTCATTTGTATACATTTCCCATAGGGTCCTATGTTAAACTAAGTCCCCCGCTGGCAGCAATCTTGGATAATGGATCGGCTACAAAGTAACAACACTTGGTCAGCACCACATTAGGAACATTCATGCCATGTTTGATTTCATTCCATTCAGTGGTTCTCTAAAAGAAGTCATTTGTATGCATTTCCCATAGGGTCCTATGTTAAACTAAGTCCCACGCTGGCAGCCATCTTGGATGATGGATCAGCTACAAAGTAACAACACTTGGTCAGCACCACATAAGAACATTCATGCCATGTTTGGTTTCATTCCATTTAGTGGTTCACTAGAAGAAGTGATTTGTATGCATTTCCAATAGGGTCCTATGTTAAACTAAGTCCCCCGCTGGCAGCCTTCTTGGATAATGGATCAGTTACAAAGTAACAACACTTGGTCAGCACTCCATAAGGAACATTCATGCTATGTTTGGTTTCATTCCATTTAGTGGTTCTCTAGAAGAAGTCATTTGTATGCATTTCCCATAGGGTCCTATGTTAAACTTAGTCCCCCGCTGGCGGCCATCTTTGATGATGGATCGGCTACAAAGTAACAACACTTGGTCAGCACCACATAAGGAACATTCATGCCATGTTTGGTTTCATTCCATTCAGTGGTTCACTAGAAGAAGTCATTTGTATGCATTTCCAATAGAGTCCTATGTTAAACTAAGTCCCCTCTGGTGGCCATCTTGGATAATGGATCGGCTACAAAGTAACAACACTTGGTCAGCACTCCATAAGGAACATTCATGCTATGTTTGGTTTCATTCCATTTAGTGGTTCTCTTGAAGAAGTCATTTGTATGCATTTCCCATAGGGTCCTATGTTAAACTAAGTCCCCCGCTGGCGGCCATCTTGGATGATGGATCAGCTACAAAGTAACAACATTTGGTCAGCACCCCATAAGGATAATTCATGCTATGTTTGGTTTTATTCCATTCAGTGGTTCTCTAAAAGAAGTCATTTGTATGTATTTCCCATAGGGTCCTATGTTAAACTAAGTCCCCGGCTGGCGGCCATCTTGCATGATGGATCGGCAACAAAGTAACAACACTTGGTCAGCACCTCATAAGGAACATTCATGCCATGTTTGGTTTCATTCCATTCAATGGTTCTCTAAAAGAAGTCATTTGTATGCATTTCCCATAGCGTCCTATGTTAAACTAAGTCCCCCGCTGGCGGCCATCTTGGACGATGGATCGGCTACAAAGTAACAACACTTGGTCAGCACCTCATAAGGAACATTCATGCCATGTTTGGTTCCATTCCATTCAGTGGTTCTCTAGAATAAGTTCAAAATGTAAATTGTTAACGACGACGACGCCGGACAACGCCGGACGACAAGTGGTGAGAAAAGCACACTTGGCCCTTCGGGCCAGGTGAGCTAAAAAGCTGTATGAATATCTTTTTGGGTGACAGCTGTCCTTATATTATATATCTATCTTACTTATAATATAAACAAATTACCCACCTGTACAGGTATAAACAACACCAGAACTAGACAACTCATAGCCTGAGTTACAGAAACAGAAGGCATCTCCTGTGCTGTTGATACTGCATCCTCCATTTGATACATCACATACAAGACTGGTACTGTTACACTTATTTTCAACTAAAAGAATTGAAAAAAGTTTAATGATTATTCAACACGTTTTCTTTCAGATAAAATTTGGTTGACAACAAGATAAAGATACGCTGCATCTGTTTGCACCTGTCCTAAGTCAGCAACCTGATGTTCAGTAGTTGTCGTTTGTTGATGTGGTTCATTAGTGTTTCTCAGGGGTTTTTTTATTGATTAGACGGTTGTTTTTTTCTGTTTGAATGGTTATACACTAGTCATATTTGGGGCCCTTTATAGCTTGCTGTTCGGTGTAAGCCAAGGCTACATGTTGAAGACTGTACTTTGACATATAATGGTTTTTCTTTAATTTATTGTGACTTGGATGTAGAATTGTCTCATTGGCACTCATACCACATCTTCTTATATCTGTGTACAAAATAATTACTTGATTCAGCTTATAATACCAGTTTAAACTTTTCACATCATTAACTTTACAATTGATGTCTTAACAAGGCTACTATGATTGTTTACCCTCTGGCAGCACAATCTTTGAACAGGTTTTCCTGTCACTATTCAATGTAAATCCAATACGACAGTCACAGTTAAAACTACCAATAACATCAATACATTCTTGTGTACAGTCGGCTGTTCCCAAAGCACACTCATCGACATCTGCAATGGAAAGTGAGACAATTTGTTGAAAAGGTGTCATTTGTATATCATCAATTTAATGTTGAACAAGAATGTGTCCAAAGTACGCGGATGCCCCACTCGCACTATCATTTCCATGTTCAATGGACCGTGAAATTGGTAAAAAAATATAATTAGGCATTAGAATTATAAAGATAATATCATAGGGAACATGTGTTCTAAGTTTCAAGTTGATTGGACTTCAACTTCATCAAAAACTACCTTGACCAAAAACTTTAACCTGAAACTCGCACTTTCATTTTCTATGTTCAGTAGACCGTGAAATTGGGATCAAAAGTTTAATTTGGTTTGAAAATTAGAAAGATCATATCATAAGGAACATGTGTACCAAGTTTCAAGTTGATTGGACTTTAACTTCATCAAAAACTACCTTGACCAAAAACTTTAACCTGAAGCAGGACAGACGGACGGACGAACAGACGGACGAACGGACGGACGAGAAAACATAATGCCTTTCTACTATCGTAGGTGGGGCATAAAAATCTGTTTTTGATTCTATTTTGTTTTCCAATGACATTAAAACTAATAACATAGTAATATTAGAAATCTGATGCCATCACCATATATTGTGATTAATCCTTAAATATTAAAATATTCCATCTGGGAAATTTTAGATCTTTAGAATTCCTTTTGGAAAACATTCAGATTTTGAGTCAATCAGAACTAGTTATAGTTACAGTGAAAACTGTTTTATTTTTTTTTCTCAGGATTTTTTGTTTGTCAAAATTTCAATGATTTTCCATTCCTTGGAGTGACCAAATGTGAATCTACTTGTCCTTGGTGGAAATATCAACTGTAATTATTAAAACAAACTGTAAAATTGCTTAAAAGTTAAGTACCAGTACATAATCTTGCTACATTTTACCTGAGCATGTCAGACCATCTCCACTATAACCCAATTTACAACTACACAAATGACTGCCTACAGTATTGACACATTCAGCATTTCTATCACAATTGTTTAATCCTGTTACACATTCGTTTATATCTGGGAAAAACAAAGACATACACACACATTATTGTACAGGTTATATTTTTTTTTATACCAGCTCTATTGGATTTGTTAAATAGGAATGTTTGTTGTTACTCCCAATATAGATCAAAGTCTGACACAAAAAAAAATCATATGTTTAATGATTCATGCTAGATGCATCATTGTGCATACATGACATACCGTCTTGGAAATAAATTCATCAATTAAGTTTTTTAAGACCAATAATCAGCATATTTTCTGAAAGAAATCAAAGAGTTTGCATGAATATTCTGTTAAGGATGTTACACAGTAGTTAGGAAAAAATAAAACAGCGAAAATGGGGCAGGCAATAGTAAATTATTGAGAATACATTACCTTGACATGTTCCATCAGATCCTTTCTTATATCCTGTTTTACAGACGCATTCATATGATCCAAAAGAGTTTTTACAGTCTTCTAAGTCTCCACAGATACTAGTTTGATCACATTCATTAATATCCTGAGAACAAGAGGCACCAGTCCACCCAGTGGCACAAAAACAACCTTTTACTCTGTCACATGTCTTGGTATTTGCAGAACATTCACTACATTTTCTGCCACAATTTGGTCCCCAATTCATACCACTGCACTCTGAAAAATATAGATTATACAAATAATCATATGAATGATAATCATGAGTTTTATTAGATCTCTACACTTGACTGATGTAAAAGCAGTCATATAAATAATAGATTTATCTTCATTATCTAATGACAAAATCCTCTGACACCGAAAAGAGGAAACATAAAGTAAAATAACAAAATATTGAGATCGCAGGAAAATTCAACTAGAGGCTCTCAAGAGCCTGTATCGCTCACCTGATTCTACTTGGGTTTTTGAAATCATATAAAAAAATATAAAATTTGGCTAAAAGTGACAACACAACCTCATTTATAAGGAAAGGAACATGTTTAATTTCATTCAAAAGTCCCCCACTGGCGGCCATCTTGGATGACGGATCGGCTACAAAGTAACAACACTTGGTCAGCACCTCATAAGGAACATTCATGCCATGTTTGGTTTTATTCCATTCAGTGGTTCTCTAAAAGAAGTTATTTGTATGCATTTCCCATAGGGTCCTATGTTAAACTAAGTCCCCTGCTGGCGGCCATCTTGGATGATGGATCGGCTTCAAAGTAACAACACTTGGTCAGCACCTCATAAGGAACATTCATGCAATGTTTGGTTTTATTCCATTCAGTGGTTCTCTAAAAACGTCATTTGTATGCATTTCCAATAGGGTCCTATGTTAAACTAAGTCCCCCGCTGGCGGCAATCTTGGATAATGGATCGGCTACAAAGTAACAACACTTGGTCAGCACCACATTAGGAACATTCATGCCATGTTTGATTTCATTCCATTCAGTGGTTCTCTAAAAGAAGTCATTTGTATGCATTTCCCATAGGGTCCTATGTTAAACTAAGTCCCACGCTGGCGGCCATCTTGGATGATGGATCAGCTACAAAGTAACAACACTTGGTCAGCACCACATAAGGAACATTCATGCCATGTTTGGTTTCATTCCATTCAGTTGTTCACTAGAAGAAGTGATTTGTATGCATTTCCCATAGGGTCCTATGTTAAACTAAGTCCCCCGCTGGCAGCAATCTTGGATAATGGATCGGCTACAAAGTAACAACACTTGGTCAGCACTCCATAAGGAACATTCATGCTATGTTTGGTTTAATTCCATTTAGTGGTTCTCTAAAAGAAGTCATTTGTATGCATTTCCCATAGGGTCCTATGTTAAACTAAGTCCCCCGCTGGCGGCCATCTTGGATGATGGATCGGCTACAAAGTAACAACACTTGGTCAGCACCCCATAAGGAACATTCATGCTATGTTTGGTTTTATTCCATTCAGTGGTTCTCTAAAAGAAGTCATTTGTATGCATTTCCCATAGGGTCCTATGTTAAACTAAGTCCCCGGCTGGCGGCCATCTTGGATGATGGATCAGCAACAAAGTAACAACACTTGGTCAGCACCTCATAAGGAACATTCATGCCATGTTTGGTTTCATTCCATTCAGTGGTTCTCTAAAAGAAGTCATTTGTATGCATTTCCCATAGGGTCCTATGTTAAACTAAGTCCCCCGCTGACGGCCATCATGGATGATGGATCGGCTACAAAGTAACAACACTTGGTCAGCACCCCATAAGGAACATTCATGCTATGTTTGGTTTTATTCCATTCAGTGGTTCTCTAAAAGAAGTCATTTGTATGCATTTCCCATAGGGTCCTATGTTAAACTAAGTCTCCTGCTGGGGGCCATCTTTGATGATGGATCGGCTACAAAGTAACAACACTTGGTCAGCACCACATTAGGAACATTCATGCCATGTTTGGTTTCATTCCATTCAGTGGTTCACTAGAAGAAGTCATTTGTATGCATTTCCAATAGGGTCCTATGTTAAACTAAGTCCCCGCTGGCGGCCATCTTGGATAATGGATCGGCTACAAAGTAACAACAATTGGTCAGCACTCCATAAGGAACATTCATGCAATGTTTGGTTTCATTCCATTAATTAGTTCTCTAGAAGAAGTCATTTGTATGCATTTCCAATAGGGTCCTATGTTAAACTAAGTCCCCCGCTGGCGGCCATCTTGGATGATGGATCGGCTACAAAGTAAGAACACTTGGTCAGCACCCCATAAGGATAATTCATGCTATGTTTGGTTTTATTCCATTCAGTGGTTCTCTAAAAGAAGTCATTTGTATGCATTTCCCATAGGGTCCTATGTTAAACTAAGTCCCCCGCTGGCGGCCATCTTGGATGATGGATCGGCAACAAAGTAACAACACTTGGTCAGCACCTCATAAGGAACATTCATGCCATGTTTGGTTTCATTCCATTCAATGGTTCTCTAAAAGAAGTCATTTGTATGCATTTCCCATAGGGTCCTGTTAAACTAAGTCCCCCGCTGGCGGCCATCTTGGATGATGGATCGGCTACAAAGTAACAACACTTGGTCAGCACCTCATAAGGAACATTCATGCCATGTTTGGTTCCATTCCATTCAGTGGTTCTCTAGAAGAAGTTCAAAATGTAAATTGTTAACGACGACGACGACGCCGGACGTCGCCGGACGACGACGACGTACGACGGACGCCAAGTGGTGAGAAAAGCTCACTTGGCCCTTCGGGCCAGGTGAGCTAAAAAGGAAAGCCTCTAATCAAATGGCAATATCAAAAGCTCAAACACATCAAACGAATGGATAACAACCATCATATTCCTGACTTGGTACATGCATTTTCTTATGTAGAAAATGGTGGATTAAACCTGGTTTTATAGCTAGCTAAACCTTCCACTTGTATGGCAGTCACATCCAAGTCTCTTTTTAAAAAAAACAACAATATTAATAAAAATAAGAACATCGGAACTGTGCTAAAAGCTTTCCATACCTAAACATGTTGTTTTGTCGCCCTGTAATTTAAATCCATTATGACAACTGCATGTGTAACTGCCAGCATTATTGGTACACACATGTGGACACATAGCCACACTATTACTGCATTCATTTATATCTGTCAAATAAAATAAAATTCTATATTCAAATCATACGAGTAAATTTGTCCCTTAGTTTTCTCTTTTGAAAAGTTTTTTCAATTTGTTATGCCATGGCTTTTTACAGCTACCCAAATTCAAATGATGATTGTAATTAAACAAAATATATGCTTGACAAGTACATCATAAAGAAGAATACATGTCCATGGAACATCCATGCTCAGCTCATACTATCCATGTCGATATTGACTGCAATTATGGTCAAAATTATAATTGACATACAATTTTAAAACTCCATCTCACAATAACAGGTGTGGGCTAACTTTTAAGTTAATGTGACCACACCTTTATTAATTGCTATCTTTCATAAAGTTATTTATTTTGTTGAACATAATGTAAAAAATTTACACATATGTTTATCTTCTCCAATATTCTGTTGACTCTGTTAAGTATCATGAGTATCTAAATTAAATTCTTTTTGATGGAGTTTGCCATGTGGTTGTTAAAATCCTCATACTTTGGTTTGAGTCTCTGGTGAATAGTCATCCCATTGGCAATCATATGCATGCTAGTATCACATTACATCGCATATTTATGTTCATACACCTACCCCTACAAGTTTTGTTGTCGTTATTGAGCTGGTATCCTGTCTCACAAAAACACACAGCTTCATTACTCTCTATAGTGCATCCAGACTGACAATTCTTTGCATTACATAGTGTAGTATTATAATTTGGATCTGAAAAATATGTCTATAAAATAGAAATTCTTTGAAAACTTTACACAATCAAGACAAGTATAAAGCGAGGATACCAAAATAAACCATATTGACCTGTATATACTATGGATTCATTTATTTACTTGGGTACCAATTTTTCGTGGATTATAGAAGTCTTACATATTTTGTGGATCTTTAATTTCGTTCATTTGCAGAAATCTGCATACAATCCTATCAAAAATCTGTTATTCATTTAACATTTAATTTCGTGGTTCACCTGTTCCTAGAAATAAAAAATAATTGGTTTCCAACAAAAAATAATTAATCCACAGTAGATGAATTTCCAAAACATATGATTTCAATTATTATTTCTCAAAATTACAATTTATATTTTTACTTGAACTTTACAGGCATTTCAATTCAGTAATCTTTTAGAAATTCCGATGCCATGAATTCTAATTTCCTTTAAATTTACTGTTAACTATTTTTTTTACATACCAGCTCTACATGTGGCGTTATCAGTGCTGAGGAGATAGCCATCACGACATGCACATTTATATGATCCTAACGTGTTGTTACATACTTGTTGACAGTTGGAGGTAGATTCTATACATTCGTTCACATCTGATAAAGATAATAATCAATATATCATTTATGAAATGGTTTATAAATAAAATTGAGAGTGTAAATGAGGAATATGTCAAAGAGATAACAACCCAATCAAAGAGCAGATTACAGCTTAAGGCCATCAACAGGTCTTCAATGCAGGGAGAAAATACTGCACCCGGATGTTTTAATATAAAAACATATTACAAAACTAAATTTGATTCCTTCTTATATAAGCCTAAAGCATCGATCTTTTGAATTTACTTAAGATATCTAAGAACTTGGTAATTGTGTTAATACTATAAATACTGAATGAAACTTGTATAAAACAACAAATTTGATTGGACATATATTTTATAGAGTTAAAATCTATGGTCACAATGCTTAGTCCAATTGTAGATTGCATAACTCACATAATCCATTTTTTGGTGCAGAAAACTCAGAAATAAAAAGTCTACAATCCTTATATACTTTTATAATTTAATGTGAACTACACCATTGGTAACTGTGTTCTGCCAGTTGTCCTGTTATATTTGTCCGACTTGATTAACTGCAACTTTTGAAAAGCTGATCTACACCAGATCCATTTAGAAATATATTCTATAACTACAGACATTTTTTCTATAAAATGTATGAGGGTGACTAGCTTGGATTTTCTACAGTTAGCTGACAATTTTCAAATATATATATATATATTAAAAAAAAACAAAAAAAACTATCCACTACTTAAAACTGACAAAGTTGTTCACAGTCAGTAGTTAAAACCTTGTCATATCTTTTAATCTGGGCCTAAAGCTTACAATAAATTACTAATTATTATAAAGCTTAAATCAACATCAACTACAAAATTTCAAAGGGATATTATGAAATGACATCATCATGCATTAAATCATATACAGCCTAAAACATGCAAAAAATACTAGTATACAATTTTTTCTTCTTCTTAGCGGATTCAGCACTTACCAATACATTGTACCCTTAACAACTTGTAATCTGTATATGATAATAAAATATTTATTATAAGTTCCTTAGATGTAATTGTTAAAAACATGCATGTATCTCATTTGTAGACTAATTGTAGCTTAAATCATGTTAATAAAGATATCACATACAACATGTACAATATGATTTTGGTTGACTTTCATATCAAGCCTTCCCTCCGCCATATTTTAATTACTTAGACCAAGACTTTTGTATAAAGAAAACATTGAAAGCAAATCATTCACAATATCATTTTGAAAAACAAACTATATAGATCAAGGTGGTGATGTCAAATATCATATATTATAACTGCTATACAGTACTAACCTACACATTGATCAGCAATATATCTATATCCTGCATTACAAGAACAGGTATAACCACCAATATTGTTGGTACAAATCTGTTCACAAACACGATTTGTGTCGTTTAAGCATTCATTAACATCTAAAACAAATTTAAATTCTAAATCATTTTCTAAAAATAGTTATAATATTTGCCACTAAGAATGAATAATCTGCAATCTATCAAACAATTAACTAAATTTAGGCAAATCATACTGTCACTGTACTAACTTTACCGTGTTTTTAAGGGATTTCAATACAATTTCAGGGGAGATAATATTCATGGTATAATTAAAGCAATGACATACATTTTCAAATGATTCTTAACAGGATTTCAATTCTGTATACTTACAAAAGCTTAATTCTGAACTTCATGTTGGACTGACCTTTATCTCAAACTTTATTTTGTTATGACATATTCGTTGACCCTTAATGCTATATAGACTCATGCACCCAACTGTTAATTCTGAATTTTATCCTGTACTCTTTAATGACTGTTAAACTGAACAGTTATTTTAAACTAACTTATATTCTTAGTGTTTATGGTGCATTGATCTTTTTCTTGAACTTTTAAGTATTTCCTACCACTAATTTGATTTTTTTTATTTTGCACTGAATTTTTCCCGAACATAAATTGTGCACCGGAACTGACCTCGACCTTCATTATTTTAGCACAACACTCACCAGTACATTTTCCATTGATCAGTTCAAAGCCTGCCGCACAGTTACTGCAGCTGTACAATACTTTACTAATGTCTTGATCTGCAGGGGACTTGTCTAGACATGTTGTAAGTGATGGACAAGGATTGTTGGCACACCCATCTGTGTCTTTTTCACACTTTTGTCCTGTAAAATTGAAATTAATTACTGTAACAGTTAAATTCAGAAATTATTGCATGCATTTATTATTGCGATTTTGTCATTTTAAACTAAAATGCAAATTTTAATTTTGGTAATATTGAGAAAAATCCTGTTTAAAAATTCAAAATTCAAGTTTAAATTATTGCGATTATAACTCTGTCACATTTTTCGCAATAATAAAAACATCAGAATAATTTCTGAATATACAGTAGTTATTACCGGTATATAAAGTACACTGCTGTATGAAACTGCAAACACAGAAATTGTTAAAGATTTTAAAAAATTGTAATGGTTCCACAGAACCCAGTGTCACGCCTACTTTTGTTGCAGGCTAAATAAAAAAGCTATAAAAATATGAAACTTTTTTACTTCAAAAATTCTAATTTTTAATCTTTTTTTTGTATATGATTATGGTGGCCAGGTTTCGGTTTTTTTTGTCTGTAATTATTTGATTTCACAGCAATAAAAAAATCAGGAATGCAATAACCTACTCAAGTGTGATCTCTGTTACTTATGTATGAGGTCATTTTAATACTGTTCTACTACTGTGGATTCATTTATATTCGTTGGAAACCAATTTATTGTGGATTTCGTGGGAACAGGGGAAACCATGAATTTAAATGTTCAACGAATTACAATTACAAGGAATGTTTTCAGACTTTGCTCAAATCATGTAATTCATAACCAACGAAAATGCAGTTTTCTTCAATCCACGAAAATAAATAAATCCACAGTAAATTATCATATACCGTTTCTTACCTTCCCAGCCAACATCACATTTACATTGAACAGTATAGTACAACAGTGATGAAGTACCAGTAATGGCATTATCATAGTCACATATACCATTATTGCTACATCCTGGACATAAATAAATGGCTACTGTTTCTGTTGAGGATATACCACTGTTGGTATCAGTTGCATAATAACTAAAGAAAAAAAGAAAAATAATGAAATTGTTTTAGTTTACTGTAAATTCAGAAATTATTGTTTTGTTTTTATTATTGCGAAAAATGTGACAGGGTTATAATTACAATAATTCAAACTCCCACTTTGAAATTTTTAATATGAATTAAACAGGATTTTTCACAATATCACAAAAATAAGAATGGAATTTTAGTCTAAAATGACAAAATCGCAATAATAAATGCAAGCAATAATTTCTTACTTTACAGTAATAATACATTTGTCTCTCATTCCTAACTTATTTTGGCAGATAAGGCTTAATGAGGAACATAATTTTTTTTTCTCTCACTTAAATGGTAGGTAAGTAAATATTTAAAGTCAGCATATAAGTATACAATAACAAAGAAAACAGGAGTTCTAATGAGCTCTTTAACCAACTAAAATAGTGAAAAATTGTGCAGTATTTCATTAAAGTGCCAAATATCGAAAGTACTTGTGCCAGACAACATAACTTACAATTTTTTTTTATTTGACTTTGAGGTCAAATAAAAAGGTTATGAAAGGTCATAAAGGTCATAAAGGATGGCAACAAATCTTCTGATGGCAATTGGGGACAAATTAACCATCATATAATGTAGTATTCTTCTTTTTTCATTGGTTATAAGGATCACATGTTTCAAAGGGTATTCCATGTACATGAAACCATGTAATTTTTCTTTTATGTATATGGTTGCTATGTATCTATATATAATGACGGTCAATATTAAAAATCTTACATACAGAGAGAAAATTAAAGTCCATTTCCATAATTAAGAAATAATTGATGCAAGTATACTTTACTGTAGTTTTAACATGCATGACATGGGCAGGCATTATATACATGATTATTTTTGCCCGAGTGATAGATGTAAATAAAGCATCAAACCTTATATTATAGTTCTCCTCATACTGGTTAGGGATCCAAGTTTTTGATAATGATGCATTTCCCTGTTGTGTCAGTTTGCCAGTAATTGTACCACTGAAGAAAACTGTAACAGCATCATTATCTGCATCTCTTGCCACAGCAGACAAATTCACTGTTTCATTCACCGTGGCATTTACTCTCTTTGTACCAGTTACTATTGGTATCTTATTGGCTGCAAAAGTGACAAGAATAAACATTGTTTACCAAACTAATATAGCAGTCTATACCAGGTGGATCAAATGAGTCTCAGGGCTCTCACTAAGGATTTTAGAAGGCGAGCATAGGGACTCATCATTTTTGGCCATGTTGAGCCCAACAGTAAGAAGACGACATTTTATTGCAATATAATTTAATATTTAAGTCTCCATGACCTAAAAGAGCAATAAAATGACATTAAATTCAGTTTTCTTTTAAACTTTGCTATAAAATGATGATATATGTGGTCAGTTTATACAAAATATTTCAATACTGATGTATCTTTGGACTCACCAGTTATGAAAATGGCGAGTCAAGACAGATTTTCACGAGACCAGGACTCATGGACTGGTCTTAGTGACCACCCTGCAGTCTTAATTGTATACCTGACTATAACTAAGTGTAACATTCCAATACTGATGCACAGTTTAAAGGAAACCTTGTAGTCTTACAGCAGCATGAAATCAGATACATTTAATTTGTACAATCAACTATAATTAAATTGTACCACTGCAAAGAATGTGAATACTTTCCCTCTCCAAATAGTGAAATTTTCAAATTTTGTTACAACAAAAAATTGAAATCTAAAAACATGTTAAGGTCAACAGTTACAGACAGATGTCTTTACAATAAACAAAAAAAAACAATAAATTAGTTCTTTCTATCTATTCCTTACCTGCAATTTTTATTTCTGCATCAGTAGCAACCTCAATTTTCCTTGTATTATTTGCCACTTGTTCATCTTTATCTAATGCCAGGTAATCATATGCACAGCCACGATTTGTGCCACACAGTGCCTCAGCATCAGCTACATCAGAAGTACTGAATGAATCAGTGAAGACTGGAACAAAACTTGTATTCTGGTAGAAATCAGATGAAAATCCTGGGGTATACTGGAATATAGTTGTGCTTTCGTTTGTTCTCCCTGAATAAAACAAAGAAGCAAAACAGACTTGAATAATTTTTTGTTATATTTTGATCCTCAAATGGCTATTTTCCAGGATAACATGAAATTTACACAATCTTCAACTCATTTCATTATATTCTCACACAAGTTAAAATAGATGTCTTTTGGATACTAGTTTACAACGAGTAAGGACTTTAGCAACCACTTAGATGAAGAACAGTAATAAAAGTACAATTTCTTTGATGTATGAATTTTTCCTAGTATTTAATGCAAATTATCTATCAGACTTTCATACACAATTCTTCTATCCAATCATTGTCTCTTGTAAGCACTGCTTTATTTAAGAATTGAATGCTTCTTTTTTGTAAATTCATTGATGTGTAAAAGCATTGACTGAAGTACATTTAGTATGCAGCGTGGAGGCGCTTCATTCTAAAAATGTGTGCACAGTCAATGCTTTAACAGCCCTATGAAATTAAAACAGTGGCTGATCCTTAAGCTGTAAGAAGTAATTCTCTTGTTATTTTAAAAATCATCAGACTTACAAAACTCTCCAAATTTGTAATAAATGTCAGATTCAGTTGAGTTAGATGGAATGGTTGTACCATCTGGAAGTTCAAAGTCATCCTCTTTATTTCCATTCACATTTCCTAGAAGACCACTGAATCCAGAACTTCCTTTCAATTTCTCTGGTAGGAGTATTTTGTTGTCTAACATTTTTACTGCTAATGAAACTTCAAGCGCAATTCCTGTTAAAATGTATGTTATGTAAGAGTAAAGACTAAAATGCATTCTATAAATACAAATAATGTATACCAGGAAAAACTTTAACAAAATATTAATTTACAACAATTAAGAACAAACGCATTTTGAGAAGACAAAGTAAAGTGGGTTATATTATAAAAAAAAAATACTCCAGAAAACAGTTCATGTAAATTACTATATATATATATATGTGAAGAGGTTAGGTTCATCAATTTGTATGATAAAGCAAAAAACTAACCTTGATGAAACCCTCCTGTATCAGTTTTATCATGTTTATGCTAAATACATACCTGAATATGTAAACACTGCTTTTAATGAATTACTGCCCAGTCTTTCCACAACTATGTTGTCTTGTCTTTCTAGGAAACTTGTAGCATTGTAGAAAGCCAGAGTAAAATCTCTGTCATTTATTCTAATAATAAGTCCTAAAATATATGCAATATCAATTAATGTATTGAACATCAGTTTTGATCTAACTAAGGAAGTTGACATTGTTCAGTTCAGCCCCATTCTGATGATGCCCCTAAACAATCGATGAAGTTCTTCATATTTTTTTTTTGTAACTGTATTTTGTTTGAATTATTTTGAAACATGTCATGGCCACAGAACTAGCAATAATATGTTTGTACTCAATTAAATGGTATGAATTTTAATGGTTCTTGAACAATGGATGAGGATAGTTATATGAGGGTAATAATGCCCTTTACTGTCAGGAGTCGAGCGTCATTTTCAGCTACGGTAATTTTTGGAAAAAAATTAACCTGATGCGTCAAAATCAATCATTTTTTTAATCGTCTAAAAGAACCAGTACATTTTATCGTCATGCACCAAAAATTACCATTTACATCATTTGGCAAGAATTTTACTGTTATTCATCATAAAAGTACCCCCATAACTACCTTCATGGATGAATGAAACACATCTGAAGACATTTTTTTTTTTTTATTCTGATTTCTTTTTGAAAAGTAAAGGTCAACATGATCGATGTTTTAATTAAAACATCGGCTTGTAAAATAAATATTACTCTTCATCATGTTCTTAAATATAAAAGTCAACAAAAAAACTTTATAAATGTCAGACTTTACCATCACGAGAAGAATCCATTTCTACTTGAAATTTCCCATTGCTTTTGACATCCAATGCAGCGAAACCACCAAAAATTGTAGCTGATATAGGGTTGTTGTTCTTATCCTTAGCTTGTATAGTCCTGGTTTGAAGTTTGAATATCTCTGTTGCAGTACTACTGTGGACATTCAATAACATGTATTCTCCAATTCCATTGTAAGTGTAATCTAATCCATCCAGAGTTTTGAAATGTGGATCACCAGCCATTAGACCTATAAAACATTTTCATTATATTTTTTTCCGTTAACATGGTTAAGTCAAGTACATATATATTTATTTACAAGGATAGCTGGTTTTACTGCTTCCTCCGTCAATAAAAGCTGGCCTCCATGAAAAAGCCAAAAGTTAAAACAAAACACATGAAACAAATCAATTAATCATTCAAGTATATTTTTGATGTTTTCATTAATTCAAACTGAGGAAGTGATGAGCATAGCATTAGTTAGAACTCACACTTTTATGACTTTCAACAATCTTATTGCATATTTACAAATGTAATACAGAGATTCCTTGCTTGGCAAATGAGTAGGTTCAGTAAGACCCCTTTTTGGCCTCAAAATATAGCAGTTTTACAAAATTGTTAAAATTTAAACTATAAGTTATTCATTGGACAGTAGAATGTTTCTGCTACATAAATATGGGCTGTTTTTTGACAATACAATGCACATATATCGGGTTCTAGCAACATTAAGTCATGCTAAATTACTGAAATCTTCACAATTCTAGCATTTTTGTTAAATTTAAGACAGTTGTCGTGTAAAACGAAAGTGGCCGCATTCGTGTCCATCCTTAATATTGAAATGTAAGTTGTATTTGATGATAATACATTACATATATAAAGGTTGAGGATGAACACGGATGCGGCCACTTTCATTTTTGACAAAAACCATCTGAAAAATTACATTTTTCGGCATATTTGGTAGATTTTTCATATTTGAGATTGAATCGGGTCGTTTTTAATGACTTAATCAGTTAAAATCTTTCACATAAACTAATTGAATCAAATAAAATAGACACTTAAGTGTTTAAAAAGTGGTAAAAATCTTTCGTCAGATGAACCTGATATTTGAGGCCAAAATCGGTCCTTACCGGACCTGCTCCTTTGACACAACAACTTATTTTTACCCCTGTTAAAGAATTCATATTATTAATTATAGTTAAATGTATGAAAGAGTATTTGCAGTCTTAAACTCTTTTTTTTTTAATATGATTTTTTTTTACTTGACTTTGATCATGAATGGTTTATGGTTCATCCCCATGCCCTTAAGATTTAAATAAACAATTAATTTCCCCATAGGCGACAATGGTAGCCTTTTTCGAGATACAGACTTTAGAAAGTTGATTTTTTTAACGAAACCTTGATAGAATCAAAGAAAAGTTATAAGGACAGTATTTTTTGGTCCAAAAATTATAGGTTCGCGTTGCTTTCTTAGCGTATTTTGTACTTATCTCCCATGCCTATCAATTTTGCCCTTAAAAATATTGTGTCTTGTCCTATCTCCCATGCCTATCAATTTTGCCCTTAAAAATATTGTGTCTTGTCCTAGCGTTGAAAAGTCATCTCAGTACCTTTAGGGCTACAGAATGATTTTTATTTTGCCTTTTGTATAAAGCAGAGTGCACGAAGTCTCTAATAATAAAAAATAACGGGCGCACATATATCGACCAATCAGGATTAGCCATACTCTTAATTCTGAATACCATGTTATGCTCATAAAATGGCTGTGCCCATAAAATCTAATGGTGTATTGTAACTTTAATTTTTACACAAACTGGTTTTCTAACAAGGATTCATTTCTGGGTTAGTTTTTCAGTCACCATGCTTCAAAGCAAACAGCATTAACATTTTAATCTCTTACCAAGATCTGGAGCTGAGTAACCTAAACAACTGCTTGAAACTCTCTTTTCGAAAAACTTTTCACATAGACTTCCAAAAACACAGCAATTGTCGAAAGGATCAATATCATATTCCTGATTATTAAATGTATTATTCCGTGGATGATACAACATCAAGTAGCCGCTGTCAGCTGTGTTAGACATCAGAGATAAAGTTTCTTGAGAGTAGCAGCATTTCTGTAATTAAAAAAAAAATCCAACCAAATAAGGCCTTAAAAAAGTTAAGGGATGAAGAATTCAATCCAACACTTAAATTCTTATTTTATTCAACAAATATTTATTTTTCCAAATTTAGAATATTAAAGTCATATGAAACGAGCGAGTGGTGAAAAATAATGTTTATCCAATTCTTGAACCAACGCATGTATATATCATAAACTTAGTCCTCTGTGCACGATTTTATCATGTTTTATGCAAATATATCGTATAATCATCAATTTTTTTTCTGTCTGTCTGTTATGATTTAACAAGTATGGCTGCTCATTAAATGCCGTGTTTTGAAGCCGAAGTTTACCGATTGTCACCTTATAGTAAACAAATAACAAAAAGCATGGGTCTTGAGCACATGTTTACCATGTACCAGTGTTTTCATTAAGAACCGGCCGCCGGCCATTTTGACCTGTTCAATACAATTTCCGGCCGGTTCAGTTGTCCTTAAAAAAAAAAGTCCTAATTTTTTTTTCTTATGAGATATTTCTATGTAAAATCATGACAACGGAGTTCGAAGATTTGTGTTTATATTTTAAACCGACATGCAGTTTGAACGACGATTTTCATTGGCTGTTATTTCAAACTTCCTGTTTGACACACATGTTTATCGTTGTTATGATTGAATGAATAGTAATGAAGAGAACACTACATGATTTTTTCACTTCAACAACTACTACGTCAAAGAGTTGAAAAGGGTTGGATTACTATGTATTTTGACAGGTTTTGGAACAGATTGAATGACGTTATAGTTTTTCTGTTTAATTGATCTACAACGGGCCCCGTCGATCTGCCTGCAACTAAAGATGATCCGAAAAGGGGGCAGGGTACATCAATGAAAAAAGTTGCATTTATAGAACTTCTGGTCCGTTCCAAATCATAGATATATTTCTGGTGATACTTTCAGTTGTGAGGTATGTTACCCTTTTAAAAGCTATCAAATGAAATTTAGAAGAAGTGGAAGCTCATGTTTTCTTATAAATGAGCCTGGCCAGCACTTCTTCTTTTTCTTTCTTTACATATCTTTTCATACCACCTGGATAATGGGAAGGGGGATATTTAAAACTGCTGTGTGCATGGGAAGTGTTGTCCAAATTTTTTAGGGGTCCCAAAGGTACATGTAGGACAAGAATCTGGTTTTAAATGTAAATAGCACCATAATGTTCTTTAATATTGTCCAAGTCCCTATCTAAATAAAATTAACCTCTTGTTAGGTTCAGAGTTTTTGCTACTTCATGTAACGTTTTATCAACAATGTATAACCAGAAATAAATTATGATGTTCAATGTATTTTTTTTATTATTCAAAATTCAGGTTTTTAAGCCTTTTTTGTTTAAATCTTGGAAGGCGAGTGGTAAGGCAGCAACCATTTGATTTTCTGGGGGGGGGGGGGGGGGGGGGCTATGGATTTTTTTGGAAAAAAAAGTTTGTTTCCAGTTTTTGGAGAAAAAAATAATGTTTTTGATTCTGAGAAAAAAAAATAGTTTGTTTCCCCCTCAGCTGCCACTATATGTAATGCTAAAATTGAAAAAAAAAAATTGTTTTCGACTTGTTGCGAAAAAAAATCCATAGCCCCTCCCAGAAAATCAAATGGTTGCTGCCTAAAAGTGACATTTTCAGAACAATAATTTAATGCCCAGAATGCGACAGAATGCAGGATTTTGCATCTAATTTAAAAAAAATCAAGGGGGGGGAGGGGCAAGCCCCCCGAAACCCCCCTTTCAGGTAAGAGCCTGCTTAAATCTCTAATTGGCCCCTTCAAACAAAAGGAAGTGAAACCCCTGATGTACAGTCAGATAATTGTTTATTTCAATGACAGATCCATGCGTATTGCGATCACTGGATTTTTACGAGGAGGGTCACGCTCAGTTCACTATGCATACGGAAAATATGTCGGTATATTGCTTCCTAGAAGCAAGCAATTAAAAATAAGTAAACTTCTTCCTATTACTTATAATAAGAAAGAATTCAACATTACAAAAATTTTGAACTTTTTTTTCAAGTGGTCACTGAACCATGAAAATGAGCTCAAGGACATTGGACATGTGACTGACGGAAACTTCGTAACATGAGGCATCTATATACAAAGTATGAAGCATCCAGGTCTTTCACCTTCTAAAATTTAAACCTTTTAAGAAGTTAGCTAACGCCGCCGCCGGATCACTATCCGTATGTCGAGCTTTCTGCAACAAAAACTATCCATTTAGTTATAAAAAACATATGCATGATTTTTTTTTAATTTGAGGTTTCATTTGACTTTAACAAGAATATGTGCATGATGTGCAGACAGAGGAAGATGCCCCTTCACACTTTCAGTACAAAATCTGCTTTAAATTTCACTTTGGAACAATATCAAATTAATGAGACCACAAGCAACTTCATGCATCATGATTACAAAACTTTTATCAATGTGGTTCAAATTTGTTGTAATCATGTTACAAATGCTGTAGTGCAAAATTACATAATATTTTTATCCTTTTTTTTTTTTCTAATTCTGATAACTGATCTGGCACTGCACATTTTTGAATTCAATGGAAAGTTTAATATGAAAAGGATATAAAAATGTACAAACTTGTCTCAAGTCAAGGAACCTGTATCTCAGTAGTTGTTGTTTGATGCTGTATATCATATTTGTATTTTGTTCATTGGTTATGTTGGTTTTTTTTTTACATTAATCATGCCATCAGTTTTTTGTTTGAGTTGTTTTACATTTCACATTAACGGGCGTTTTATAGCTGACTATGTGGAATGGGTTTTGCTTATTGCTGACGGCTGTATGGTGACCTTTTGTTGTTAACCTGTCCTTGGTAACCTGTCTACATTTGTATGTCATTTGGTCACTGGTGCAGAGTTTTCTTATTGGCAATTATACCACATCTTCTAAATAAAATTGAAACTTTTTATATGATAAATTAATAAACCATGATTAACCCATTAACCTTATATGTGCAGAATTTCTACAACACTGTCATGTAGAACAGCAAGGTGACAGTTAAAAGAATCACTCTAGTTGGTGTGGAGTGAACCAATGTGAAATAGTGGGGTTTTTTTTATGGTGTAAAAAAAATGTATGTAAGACACTCTATTTATGACCTTGTTGACCTATTGAAAGAGATTTCTCAGAGTGAATCACAAACAATTCATAACATTTACTGTGAAAACTTACCACCAAGATGACTTTTTAATAGAATTACTTTGTTTTTGCTAGAGTATATTTTACTTACCCTTGCACCAGCAGCAATAAATGGAGCATACTGAGTATAAAAACAATATGTTCCAGTTTCCTGGTAGTATTGTGGATCGTTTTCAGCCTGTGGCAGGTTACATGGGCATTCTACCAATACTTCATCATACACATTCAGTGTACTTTCATAAGTTGGAGCTACAGTTGATAACCATTCGTAACATAACTTGTCATAGTTTACACTTGTATCAGTACACGTGTCTACCCGATACATCCATAGGCCATTTATTGATGTCTCTAAAGGAAGAAAAAAATACTAACTATGTATCCAAGTTTCAGATAAATCCTCATAATAAATATACAATGTACAGATTGCAAATTTAGCGTCCACCTTGAGATAATTTATATGTGGTTTGGTTGGTATTTTTCCTTCTTGACCATTTTGACCTCAGCTCAGATGTATCGACCATATTTCACCAGCTGTTAATTGTTTTAATATCAATTATACTTCACACTAATTTCTATTTGGCATTATTTCCCATTTTCAATTTGGCAATGTCACATACAACAACATTTTGTATATTATTTGGCTTATTTTTTAAACCATCAGCATGATCAGACACTCTGTACAAAAAGAACCCATCACATATTTTTCACTCTCTTTTGGCTCAAAACGAAAAATAAAACAACCTGATTCAATTCATTATTTTGGCTTTCTAATTTAAAGTGGATCTGTTATTATACAAATATCTGTACTCTCAGTATAATTTTATAAAATCTTCAATGAGTACTTTGTTTTACCTTTTCCTAAATGTATACATGTATTTGTAAAATATTTGTTTGTTGTTATTTTGTTTTATGTTTGTATTTGTACATTGTACCCTTTTACTTACTGCTGTTACTGGAGCTCAGAATTTCAGTTGGGAAATTTAAATCAAATGATGCAGGATGATTGTAATAGCCATCATTTTCACTGCACTGCCAGGAAGCAGAAATGGACCTGGCTGTATTGGTGGTCCAATAGATATTTCCATAAATGAAAGCAGTGTAAGTACTGATTCCATCTGATACCACCAATAACTGTACTGTTGCATTCTGTGAATAAAAAATTTAAATTGTTATAGACAGTATTAGACTCATTCTTCCTTCTCTCCATAGTACACGAATGCCCCACTCGCACTATCATTTTCTACGTTCAGTGGACCGTGAAATTGGGGTCAAAACTTTAATTTGGAATTAAAATTAGAAAGATCATATCATAGGGAACATGTGTAATAAGTTTCAAGTTGATGTAACTTTAACTTTATCAAAAACTACCTTGACCAAAAACTTTAACCTGAACTTCGCACTATCATTTTCTATGTTCAGTGGACCATGAAATTGAGGTCAAAACTATAATTTGGTATTAAAATTAGAAAGATCATATCATGGGGAACAAGTGTACTAAGTTTCAAGTTGATTGGACTTCAACTTCTTCAAAAACTACCTTGACCAAAAACTTTAACCTGAAGCATATGGACGAACGGAGGCACAGACGGATGGACGGACAAACAGAGGCACAGACCAGAAAACATAATGCCCCTCTACTATCGTAGGTGGGGCATAAAAATAATATAATAGATTATAAAATAAGAAGATGTGGTATGATCGCCAATGAGACAACTTTCCAGCAGAGTCCAAAACAAAGATAACTTTTTTGTATTTAATGCCACATCAGTCTATTTACTATGCCATGTGCAATAGTTTGATTAATGTATGAACAAGCATGACAAGGTTTGCAATAAATAAAGGCAACAGTAGTATACCGCTGTTCAAAACTCATAAATCCATGGACAAAAAACAAAATCGGGGTAACAAACCAAAACCGAGCGAAACGCATTAAATATAAGAGGAGAACAACGACACAACATCGAAACGCAACACACACAGAAACAGACCAATCATCAGACAAAACACCACGAGAATAACAAATGTAACATGAAAACCAAATACATGAATTTGGGATAGACAAGTACCGTGCCACGTCCTATCTCAATATCTCAAAAATAAGAGAAAACACAAACGACTCAACGTTAAAATGCAACACAAAGAGAAACGAACAATATATAACAATGACCATCTTCCTGACTTGGTACAGGACACTTTTAAAGGGGAATAAAAGTGGTGGGTTGAACCTGGTTTTAAGGCATGCCAAACCTCGCACTTTAATGGCAAAGTTAAATATAACATTGAAATGACAACATAATATTACAGGACTACAATACAAATAAATAGGAGAACATATTAGACACAGAAAAACATGATTAATAGATAACAAAAAGCATCAGGTTTAAAATTCAATACGCCAAAAACGCGCCTTGCCCACACAAGACTCACCAGTGACGCCCAGATATAAAAGATCGAAAGTGAAAAAAGTACAAAGTTGTACAGCACTGAAGATCAAAAGTTGAAAAGGTTTCGCAAAATACGGCATTGTTTTTATGCCCGGGATAAGAACATTCTTATTATATAGAACAATTCATGCTATTGCAAACAGTAAATTTTATCAAATGAATATGAAAGAGATATACACAAAGAAACTAAAGTATTAACTAATTACAGAAAACTAAACCTGAATACATAACGCCTAGATATAAAAGATCGAACGTGAAAAAGGTACAACTAAACCTTTTGATATCAAGTATCAGAAGTTCATTACTAGACAAAGTGTGCAAGCTGTGCAACATGTATTTACATGTAGTAAGGCAATTAGGTTGCCCCCATAATCAGTAGAAATGGTGGAAAGCATCATATGTGGTCCTCCCAAATCTTGTTTTAAAACTATGGAATCATGGGTAGAAATATTATCATCAAACATATACATTGTAGCTAGTTTATAGCTGTTAATCAGTCTCCATGAGTGTTTGATTAATTATCAGTTTGTTGAAAATGAAGTTAGCTGACTTATTGAGATTCTTATTATCAGTTGTTTACACTGGATTTAAAGCAAATTAGGGAAGAATGGCATTTTCTAGTTATATTTGCTATAATCTCTAGTATTATATGCATCAACATATATGCACTTTACTAAAAAGTGGGATGACCAGTTTTCTGCTAAAGTGACAAAACTTGCAATCTATTGTATACCTATCTGCAACATGTGTGCAATGATCTGAACACCTGAAAAGACTATCTATCATTTCTATTAAAATTCACGTAGAAAAAATCCAGTGTATACATGTATGCTGGGATTCGAACTCAAGACCTTTAATAGCATATATATCAAGCCACGACACAACCACTACACCATGATGACTGGATACGTACTGTTAGTAATTTAACCTACTTAAAGGAAGCAAGATATTTTTATAAGTGGGGCGAGTTGGCAGACCTTTATTCAGTGGGGTTTAAACCCTTTTCGTTAATAATTGAGTTGTCAGTGATTGTTCAGTTTGATATTACACTTTTCAAAAGTGGGGCGAGTTAATAAACAAGAGTATACATTTCTAGACATATATGCAAGAGTAGGGCAATTTTTTTCATAAAGTGGCGATATAGGTTGGGCCGATTGGCCAGTGGGGCGAGCAGGGCTCGACATTACCGTTTGTCCGATTGTCCGGGACAAGTGGAAATAGGTACATTTGTAGATTCATCATACCTGATTTTAATCTTGATAAATTTTATCAAAAATTTAAACAAACGTTCCCGCCAAATATTCTGTGTTGACGAAAAGCTTCGATTTATGTCATCAAAGTGTTTTAATTCAATATTATAAAAAGAAAGTCACATTTGATTTCGGATATGTATCAACATCCGGAAATAATTTCAAACTTTTTTAGGTAGGGCAAGGACGTATATTACGTATATATGTTAGTTATACGTCCTTGGGTAGGGCGAGCCACGGGGTGGGGGTGACTTCCTATTATTGGGTATACGGGGATGTGCCAAAAATGTGGGTCACAATTTTAATGACATCCTATATTAAAATGAATTTACGTTTGATAACTGTATATTGATTTGGGCTATGATCAACATATCATATAAAATATATGTGCACCAAACGATGTCAATTCATATATAAAAACTTAAGGGTAGCTGGTATATTTATGAATTATGAGTGATGATGAGCATGGGTCATATTTTAAATATTGTATATAAGTATAGGTCATTCTTTCTTAATATTTATATAACGATAGGTACTGAATTTCAGTGAATGTTATATTAAAATGGGTACGTTTTTTGAGGCAAAAATGGCACACCCCTTCCAAAAAAATATCGAAGTTCAAGGTCAGATGAATCATGCGGCAGACGGACAGACATATTAAGCTAACATTTCTCTATACAACAAATTAACATAGTTGACATATTGCTTACATGGCTGATAGTTTAAGAAAAACAGACCAAAACACAAAACTTAACACTGAGCAATGAACTGTGAAAATGAGGTCAAGGTCAAATAACAACTGAGTGACTGACATATAGATCATAAAATATTTCCAAACACCTGTAGCGGGGTTGCTTCCCCTCCTTAGTACAGGTAGAACATATAAAGCCTGTCTTAATCAACTGAGCTAGGGTATCGATTCTTTGGCTTAGTGGGTTAACGCACTGACTGTCACGCAGGCGACCGGGGTTCGACACGGTCACCCGGTGGTGACGATATAAATTTGTAGAGTAGAAACATGCTCTCCGGTTACATTTGGTGCCCGACTAAAAATCCACGATGGTTATCTGGAGTATAGCTAGGGTTTGTGTTGTTTAGAGTCATACATAAAGATATGATGACTCTTGTGGTTGGCGAATAGTGTAGCGGGCTTGCTTCCCCTCCTTAGTACAGGTAGAACATATAAAGCTAGTCTTATTCAACTGAGCAAGGGAATCGGTTCTTTGGCTCAGTGGGTTAACACACTGATTGTCACGTAGGCGACCGGGGTTCGATATAAATTTGTAGAGTAGAAACATGCTCTTCAGTTACACACCAATAATAGTCGACCTATTGCTAAATATAAAGTATTATAAAAAAACACCAAAACTCAAAAATAAACTTTGACCACTGAACCATGAAAATGAGGCCAAGGACAGATGACACCTGACAGTTGGACATGTACATCTCACAGTCCATTTACATACCGAATATACTAGACCTATTGCTTAAACTATCTGAGATATGGACTTGACCCCCCAAACTTAACCTTGTTCATTGATCCATAAAAATGAGGTCGAGGTCAAGTGAAAACTGTCTGATAGTCATGAGGACCTTGCAAGATTACGTTTCTAAAAAATATCTTTTTAAAGACAGTCTGACTGAAATTACGCATTTCAATTATGTCATCACTTGAGTAAGCCATCTTGCCTAATCTTTGGTGAAAAAAGCCTTTTTATTTCTGTTGTCACTTTCGTGTCCATGGTGAAGACTCATCTAAGGTTAAAGCAAACAGAAGGCTTACAGTTTAAATTCCTGATTACCTTTTATTTTAGTAACGACTTTTTCTGAAAGCGTTACAATTTCTGTTCATAATGACATTAAGGTTTTCCTCTTACGTGTCTTACATCTACACACTATATGTAACACAAAAAGACAGACCCAACTTTTTTGTCTGTAACATTTTGTTTTTGTTCTGAGGGTTCCTGATGATTGTCAATATGGAAAGAAATGCCAGAAATTGAGTTGACTTTCACTTGTATTTAGGGAGCTACCATTTGATTTTTATGGGAAGAGGGGGGGGGGGGGTGTGGCTAGGATGAAATTTGAAAAAAAATAGACAGGACAGGAGTTTTGAGTAAAAAAAAAGTCAGGATGAGACACTTGCAAAAAAAAAGTCAGGATGAACTAAAAAAAAAAAGGCAGGACCGAACAAAGTGAAAAATAAAAAGGCAGGACAGAGATTACACGGCAGCTAAAAAAAAATGCAGGACAAAAATTTTCATCCTAGGCCCCCCTCCCCATAAAAATCAAATGGTAGCTCCCTTATTTATAACAAATTTGGGTAATCCAATGCATCGAAAGAGAGGCGAAAGATACAAAAGGGAAATTAAAACTCATACATCGAAAATTAACTGACCAACGCCATTGATAAAAAAGAAAAAGACAACATATACATAACAGTACATAAGACACACCATAGACCAAGTAGCACGAACCCCACAAAAACTTGGGGTGATATTAATTGATCTGGAAGGATAAGCAGATCCTGCTCCACATGTGACAACTTACCTCTGTGTTTCCTTGACTTGGATTTGGATAGACATTTTCCCAAGTAACTTTTAATGCTGTGTTAGGCTCAAAGTTTAAAACCTCATCACTGTTAGGATAATTCTTTGTTAACAAGTTTTTGGTGTTGTTTAGAAAGGTCGCTGTGGAAGTGTCCGTATCATCAAACTGGTTGTAAAAATGGTACCATACATTTGAATATGCATTTGTTATGACGTCAGCCCAAAATGGTGCCACCATCTTGACTCCACTGGTATAGCTTGAAGGGAATGATCTTGGGATGTTTGAAGAATATTGCGAATCTAACGTTATGTACCCATTAGAGTAAATCTGCAATGAAAAATACAGTGTTTACATATGTATATAAACATCTGGCAGAACGTTATTTTTCAAATCGGGGCTAGGATTACGATTTCCCTTGTCACAGAAAAGGAACTCTTTCTTCAAGAATTCTCAGGATATTTTTGTGCTTTGTCATAATGAAGTTTTCCAATAGTATGGTAAAAGTTGTGCATGTATCTCTTATTATGTAAGTATTGTAACCGAAAAAGCAATATTATGGACATAAATTTCAACTCAGTCTTAATTTTTTAAATAACCAACACTATAACTTCTTAAACACTTGAAAAAAATATGAACAGAGACAGCGGTTGTTCTCTTGCTATATCACAAAATAGAGATTAACAATAACACATGTTGAAAATTAAATGTCCATGGTAAGTTATATCTTCTTAAAAAAAAAAAAAAATCTGAATTTCGGTGTTTTTCTAAAAAAAATATATCAAAAAAGTTTCTCAAATAAATTGCATTTTTGTATCAAACATCCTAAAATTTTAATCACGGGAAATTTATACCAACTATTAAATATCCATACATTTCGTGAAATGTATTACTGATAATCTCATCAATATATATATATATATTTTTGTATTAAAATCATGGCAAATATTTCTTTAACATTTGACAGAGGTCGACCAATATAGACTAACATTGTTAACAGAGACGATAACATGATATATGTCACTCAAACTAAAAGTATTATCAAACTCAATAAATGCAAATGCTATATACTGACAGGATATTCTTTTAAGTTAACAATCATCAGTGATATGAAAAAAATACATCTGCTGTTGTCTGTTCTATGGTCGGGTTGTTGTCTCTTTGACACATTCCCCATTGCCATTCTCAATTTTATTAAAAACAAATAAGTTATATAATAGCATTGGAAAATAGTTAGTTTTTGTTTTAGTGAAATTGCAATTTGTTCCTACTACGCAAATTCTTTCATTTATCCTTGGTTAAAAACGGAATCACATGATCACACGAGACGCAATGCAATCACCGTGTAAGATGACATTAGGCTGATAACAATCATTCAACTTAACACATATATTATTCTCTATTTTAAAAAGAAGATACTCACATAAATCTGATTATATATATCACAGTTGCATGTCAAACCGACAGGGTTGTAAATGCTGGCAACTTCAACATCATCACCTAAATCTCCTTTAGTGTCGTCTGCTGAAGCACCAAAATTCAACAGATCTAAAACGATACATCATTATTATGTTATTTTTGAATGAAATTTCAAATTATTATAATATTATTATTATTTTTCTATTATTATTTTTTTTTATGTCAAATTGTATGTATTACATGTATTTGCAGTATATTTATTAGCTGCGTAATTAACCCCTACTACAAATGCACAATTTATATAAAAGAACAAAATAGAGCTTATAATTTGATAGATACAATACCTATTCTAACAGCTGTTGAATCGGTAGTCGGTATTGTAGCAGGTGGTCCTGTTGTAGGCACAGCTGTTGATAAAGTAGTTCCAGCCGGTTTAGATGTTATGCTTGTCTGAGAGACAGTTGTACTTTCGGTGTCGGTCACTTGTGATGTTGAAGCTGCGGCTGTGATAGTGGTTGTCTCTGTTGTTCTGCCAGTAGTTTGAGAGGCAGTGGTACCCTCAGTGCTTGTCTCCTGTGATGTAGTGACTGCAGCTGTGCCAGTCGTTGTCTTAGCTGTTGTACCGGTAGTCGAAGAGATTGTGGTACCTTCGATGGTTGAAAGTAAAGTACCAGTAGTCTGAGAGACAGTTGTGCCTTCGGTGTCAGTCACTTGTGATGTTGTAGCTGCGGCTGTGATAGTGGTTGTCTCTGTTGTTCTGCCAGTAGTTTGAGAGGCAGTGGTACCCTCAGTGCTTGTCTCTTGCGGTGTAGTGACTGCAGCTGTGCCAGTCGTTGTCTCAGCTGTTGTACCGGTAGTCGAAGAGATTGTGGTACCTTCGATGGTTGACAGTAAAGTATCAGTAGTCTGAGAGACAGTTGTACCTTCGGTGTCGGTCACTTGTGATGTTGAAGCTGCGGCTGTGATAGTGGTTGTCTCTGCTGTTCTGCCAGTAGTTTGAGAGGCACTGGTACCCTCAGTGCTTGTCTCCTGTGATGAAGTGACTGCATCTGTGCCAGTCGTTGTCTCAGCTGTTGTACCCGTAGTCGAAGAGATTGTGGTACCTTCGGTGGTTGACAGTAAAGTATCAGTAGTCTGAGAGATAGTTGTGCCTTCGGTGTCAGTCACTTGTGATGTTGTAGCTGCGGCTGTGATAGTGGTTGTCTCTGTTGTTCTGCCAGTAGTTTGAGAGGCACTGGTACCCTCAGTGCTTGTCTCCTGTGATGAAGTGACTGCATCTGTGCCAGTCGTTGTCTCAGCTGTTGTACCCGTAGTCGAAGAGATTGTGGTACCTTCGGTGGTTGACAGTAAAGTATCAGTAGTCTGAGAGATAGTTGTGCCTTCGGTGTCAGTCACTTGTGATGTTGTAGCTGCGGCTGTGATAGTGGTTGTCTCTGCTGTTCTGCCAGTAGTTTGAGAGGCACTGGTACCCTCAGTGCTTGTCTCCTGTGATGAAGTGACTGCATCTGTGCCAGTCGTTGTCTCAGCTGTTGTACCCGTAGTCGAAGAGATTGTGGTACCTTCGGTTGTTGACAGTAAAGTATCAGTAGTCTGAGAGACAGTTGTGCCTTCGGTGTCAGTCACTTGTGATGTTGTAGCTGCGGCTGTGATAGTGGTTGTCTCTGTTGTTCTGCCAGTAGTTTGAAAGGCAGTGGTACCGTCAGTGCTTGTCTCTTGCGATGTAGTGACTGCAGCTGTGCCAGTCGTTGTCTCAAATGTTGTACCGGTAGTCGAAGAGATTGTGGTACCTTCGATGGTTGACAGTAAAGTACCAGTAGTCTGAGAGACAGTTGTACCTTCGGTGTCGGTCACTTGTGATGTTGAAGCTGCGGCTGTGATAGTGGTTGTCTCTGCTGTTCTGCCAGTAGTTTGAGAGGCACTGGTACCCTCAGTGCTTGTCTCCTGTGATGAAGTGACTGCATCTGTGCCAGTCGTTGTCTCAGCTGTTGTACCCGTAGTCGAAGAGATTGTGGTACCTTCGGTGGTTGACAGTAAAGTATCAGTAGTCTGAGAGATAGTTGTGCCTTCGGTGTCAGTCACTTGTGATGTTGTAGCTGCGGCTGTGATAGTGGTTGTCTCTGCTGTTCTGCCAGTAGTTTGAGAGGCACTGGTACCCTCAGTGCTTGTCTCCTGTGATGAAGTGACTGCATCTGTGCCAGTCGTTGTCTCAGCTGTTGTACCCGTAGTCGAAGAGATTGTGGTACCTTCGGTGGTTGACAGTAAAGTATCAGTAGTCTGAGAGACAGTTGTGCCTTCGGTGTCAGTCACTTGTGATGTTGTAGCTGCGGCTGTGATAGTGGTTGTCTCTGTTGTTCTGCCAGTAGTTTGAAAGGCAGTGGTACCGTCAGTGCTTGTCTCTTGCGATGTAGTGACTGCAGCTGTGCCAGTCGTTGTCTCAAATGTTGTACCGGTAGTCGAAGAGATTGTGGTACCTTCGATGGTTGACAGTAAAGTACCAGTAGTCTGAGAGACAGTTGTACCTTCGGTGTCGGTCACTTGTGATGTTGAAGCTGCGGCTGTGATAGTGGTTGTCTCTGCTGTTCTGCCAGTAGTTTGAGAGGCACTGGTACCTTCAGTGCTTGTCTCCTGTGATGTAGTGACTGCAGCTGTGCCAGTCGTTTTCTCAGCTGTTGTACCCGTAGGCGAAGAGATTGTGGTACCTTCGGTGGTTGACAGTAAAGTATCAGTAGTCTGAGAGACAGTTGTGCCTTCGGTGTCAGTCACTTGTGATGTTGTAGCTGCGGCTGTGATAGTGGTTGTCTCTAATGTTCTGGCAGTAGTTTGAGAGGCAGTGGTACCCTCAGTACTTGTCTCCTGTGATGTAGTGACTGCAGTTGTGCCAGTCGTTGTCTCAGCTGTTGTTCCCGTAGTCGAAGAGATTGTGGTACCCTCGGTGGTTGACAGTAAAGTATCAGTAGTCTGAGAGACAGTTGTGCCTTCGGTGTCAGTCACTTGTGATGTTGTAGCTGCGGCTGTGATAGTGGTTGTCTCTGTTGTTCTGCCAGTAGTTTGAGAGGCAGTGGTACCCTCAGTGCTTGTCTCTTGTGGTGTAGTGACTGCAGCTGTACCAGTCGTTGTCTCAGCTGTTGTACCGGTAGTCGAAGAGATTGTGGTACCTTCGGTAGTTGACAGTAAAGTATCAGTAGTCTGAGAGTCAGTTGTACCTTCGGTGTCGGTCACTTGTGATGTTGAAGCTGCGGCTGTGATAGTGGTTGTCTCTGCTGTTCTGTCAGTAGTTTGAGAGGCACTGGTACCCTCAGTACTTGTCTCCTGTGATGTAGTGACTGCAGTTGTGTCAGTTCTTTTCTCAGCTGTTGTACCGGTAGTCGAAGAGATTGTGGTACCTTCGATGGTTGACAGTAAAGTATCAGTAGTCTGAGAGACAGTTGTACCTTCGGTGTCGGTCATTTGTAATGTTGAAGCTGCGGCTGTGATAGTGGTTGTCTCCGATGTTCTGCCAGTAGTTTGAGAGGCAGTGGTACCCTCAGTGCTTGTCTCCTGTGATGTAGTGACTGCAGCTGTGCCAGTCGTTGTCTCAGCTGTTGTACCCGTAGTCGAAGAGATTGTGGTACCTTCGGTGGTTGACAGTAAAGTATCAGTAGTCTGAGAGTCAGTTGTACCTTCGGTGTCGGTCACTTGTGATGTTGAAGCTGCGGCTGTGATAGTGGTTGTCTCTAATGTTCTGTCAGTAGTTTGAGAGGCACTGGTACCCTCAGTACTTGTCTCCTGTGATGTAGTGACTGCAGTTGTGCCAGTCGTTTTCTCAGCTGTTGTACCCGTAGTCGACGATATTGTGGTACCTTCGGTGGTTGACAGTAAAGTATCAGTAGTCTGAGAGACAGTTGTGCCTTCGGTGTCAGTCACTTGTGATGTTGTAGCTGCGGCTGTGATAGTGGTTGTCTCTGTTGTTCTGCCAGTAGTTTGAGAGGCAGTGGTACCCTCAGTGCTTGTCTCTTGCGATGTAGTTACTGCAGCTGTGCCAGTCGTTGTCTCAGCTGTTGTACCGGTAGTCGAAGAGATTGTGGTACCTTCGATGGTTGACAGTAAAGTATCAGTAGTCTGAGAGACAGTTGTACCTTCGGTGTCGGTCATTTGTGATGTTGAAGCTGCGGCTGTGATAGTGGTTGTCTCCGATGTTCTGCCAGTAGTTTGAGAGGCAGTGGTACCCTCAGTGCTTGTCTCCTGTGATGTAGTGACTGCAGCTGTGCCAGTCGTTGTCTCAGCTGTTGTACCCGTAGTCGAAGAGATTGTGGTACCTTCGGTGGTTGACAGTAAAGTATCAGTAGTCTGAGAGACAGTTGTGCCTTCGGTGTCAGTCACTTGTGATGTTGTAGCTGCGGCTGTGATAGTGGTTGTCTCTAATGTTCTGGCAGTAGTTTGAGAGGCAGTGGTACCCTCAGTACTTGTCTCCTGTGATGTAGTGACTGCAGTTGTGCCAGTCGTTGTCTCAGCTGTTGTTCCCGTAGTCGAAGAGATTGTGGTACCCTCGGTGGTTGACAGTAAAGTATCAGTAGTCTGAGAGACAGTTGTGCCTTCGGTGTCAGTCACTTGTGATGTTGTAGCTGCGGCTGTGATAGTGGTTGTCTCTGTTGTTCTGCCAGTAGTTTGAGAGGCAGTGGTACCCTCAGTGCTTGTCTCTTGTGGTGTAGTGACTGCAGCTGTACCAGTCGTTGTCTCAGCTGTTGTACCGGTAGTCGAAGAGATTGTGGTACCTTCGGTAGTTGACAGTAAAGTATCAGTAGTCTGAGAGTCAGTTGTACCTTCGGTGTCGGTCACTTGTGATGTTGAAGCTGCGGCTGTGATAGTGGTTGTCTCTGCTGTTCTGTCAGTAGTTTGAGAGGCACTGGTACCCTCAGTACTTGTCTCCTGTGATGTAGTGACTGCAGTTGTGTCAGTTCTTTTCTCAGCTGTTGTACCGGTAGTCGAAGAGATTGTGGTACCTTCGATGGTTGACAGTAAAGTATCAGTAGTCTGAGAGACAGTTGTACCTTCGGTGTCGGTCATTTGTAATGTTGAAGCTGCGGCTGTGATAGTGGTTGTCTCCGATGTTCTGCCAGTAGTTTGAGAGGCAGTGGTACCCTCAGTGCTTGTCTCCTGTGATGTAGTGACTGCAGCTGTGCCAGTCGTTGTCTCAGCTGTTGTACCCGTAGTCGAAGAGATTGTGGTACCTTCGGTGGTTGACAGTAAAGTATCAGTAGTCTGAGAGTCAGTTGTACCTTCGGTGTCGGTCACTTGTGATGTTGAAGCTGCGGCTGTGATAGTGGTTGTCTCTAATGTTCTGTCAGTAGTTTGAGAGGCACTGGTACCCTCAGTACTTGTCTCCTGTGATGTAGTGACTGCAGTTGTGCCAGTCGTTTTCTCAGCTGTTGTACCCGTAGTCGACGATATTGTGGTACCTTCGGTGGTTGACAGTAAAGTATCAGTAGTCTGAGAGACAGTTGTGCCTTCGGTGTCAGTCACTTGTGATGTTGTAGCTGCGGCTGTGATAGTGGTTGTCTCTGTTGTTCTGCCAGTAGTTTGAGAGGCAGTGGTACCCTCAGTGCTTGTCTCTTGCGATGTAGTTACTGCAGCTGTGCCAGTCGTTGTCTCAGCTGTTGTACCGGTAGTCGAAGAGATTGTGGTACCTTCGATGGTTGACAGTAAAGTATCAGTAGTCTGAGAGACAGTTGTACCTTCGGTGTCGGTCATTTGTGATGTTGAAGCTGCGGCTGTGATAGTGGTTGTCTCCGATGTTCTGCCAGTAGTTTGAGAGGCAGTGGTACCCTCAGTGCTTGTCTCCTGTGATGTAGTGACTGCAGCTGTGCCAGTCGTTGTCTCAGCTGTTGTACCGGTAGTCGAAGAGATTGTGGTACCTTCGGTGGTTGACAGTAAAGTATCAGTAGTCTGAGAGACAGTTGTGCCTTCGGTGTCAGTCACTTGTGATGTTGTAGCTGCGGCTGTGATAGTGGTTGTCTCTGTTGTTCTGCCAGTAGTTTGAGAGGCAGTGGTACCCTCAGTGCTTGTCTCTTGCGATGTAGTTACTGCAGCTGTACCAGTCGTTGTCTCAGCTGTTGTACCGGTAGTCGAAGAGATTGTGGTACCTTCGATGGTTGACAGTAAAGTACCAGTAGTCTGAGAGACAGTTGTACCTTCGGTGTCGGTCACTTGTGATGTTGAAGCTGCGGCTGTGATAGTGGTTGTCTCTGCTGTTCTGCCAGTAGTTTGAGAGGCACTGGTACCCTCAGTGCTTGTCTCCTGTGATGAAGTGACTGCAGCTGTGCCAGTCGTTGTCTCAGCTGTTGTACCCGTAGTCGAAGAGATTGTGGTACCTTCGGTGGTTGACAGTAAAGTATCAGTAGTCTGAGAGACAGTTGTGCCTTCGGTGTCAGTCACTTGTGATGTTGTAGCTGCGGCTGTGATAGTGGTTGTCTCTGTTGTTCTGCCAGTAGTTTGAGAGGCAGTGGTACCCTCAGTGCTTGTCTCTTGCGATGTAGTGACTGCGGCTGTACCAGTCGTTGTCTCAGCTGTTGTACCGGTAGTTGAAGAGATTGTGGTACCTTCTTTGGTAGACTTCGTAGTATCGGTAGACTGAGAGACAGTTGTGATTTCGGTATCGGTCACTTGTGATGTCGTAGCTGCGGCTGTAATAGTGGTTGTCTCTGCTGTTGTGTCAGTAGTTTGAGAGACAGTGGTACCCTCAGTGCTTGTCTCTTGCGATGTAGTTAATGCAGCTGTGCCAGTCGTTGTTTCAGCTGTTGTACCGGTAGTCGAAGAGATTGTGGTACCTTCGGAGGTAGACTTCGTAGTATCGGTAGATTGAGAGACAGATGTGCCTTCTGTGTCGGTCACTTGTGATGTCGTAGCTGCGGCTGTAATAGTGCTAGTCTCTGCTGTTGTGCCAGTAGTTTGAGAGACAGTGGTACCCTCAGTACTTGTCTCTTGTGATGTAGTGACTGCAGCTGTGCCAGTCGTTGTCTCAGCTGTTGTACCCGTAGTCGAAGAGATTGTGGTACCTTCGGTGGTTGACAGCAAAGTATCAGTAGTCTGAGAGACAGTTGTGCCTTCGGTGACGGTCACTTGTGACGTCGTAGCTGCGGCTGTGATAGTGGTTGTCTCTGCTGTTGTGCCAGTAGTTTGAGAGACAGTGGTACCCTCAGTGCTTGTCGCTTGCGATGTAGTGACTGCAGCTGTGCCAGTCGTTGTCTCAGCTGTTGTACCTGTAGTCGAAGAGATTGTTGTACCTTCTGTGGTAGACTTCGTAGTATCGGTAGACTGAGAGACAGTTGTGCCTTCGGTAGCGGTCACTTGTGATGTCGTAGCTGCGGCTGTAATAGTGGTTGTCTCTGCTGTTCTGCCAGTAGTTTGAAAGGCAGTGGTACCCTCAGTGCTTGTCTCTTGTGGTGTAGTGACTGCAGCTGTACCAGTCGTTGTCTCAGCTGTTGTACCGGTAGTCGAAGAGATTGTGGTACCTTCGGTGGTTGACAGTAAAGTATCAGTAGTCTGAGAGTCAGTTGTACCTTCGGTGTCGGTCACTTGTGATGTTGAAGCTGCGGCTGTGATAGTAGTTGTCTCTAATGTTCTGTCAGTAGTTTGAGAGGCACTGGTACCCTCAGTACTTGTCTCCTGTGATGTAGTGACTGCAGTTGTGCCAGTCGTTTTCTCAGCTGTTGTACCCGTAGTCGACGATATTGTGGTACCTTCGGTGGTTGACAGTAAAGTATCAGTAGTCTGAGAGACAGTTGTGCCTTCGGTGTCAGTCACTTGTGATGTTGTAGCTGCGGCTGTGATAGTGGTTGTCTCTGTTGTTCTGCCAGTAGTTTGAGAGGCAGTGGTACCCTCAGTGCTTGTCTCTTGCGATGTAGTTACTGCAGCTGTGCCAGTCGTTGTCTCAGCTGTTGTACCGGTAGTCGAAGAGATTGTGGTACCTTCGATGGTTGACAGTAAAGTATCAGTAGTCTGAGAGACAGTTGTACCTTCGGTGTCGGTCATTTGTGATGTTGAAGCTGCGGCTGTGATAGTGGTTGTCTCCGATGTTCTGTCAGTAGTTTGAGAGGCACTGGTACCCTCAGTGCTTGTCTCCTGTGATGTAGTGACTGCAGCTGTGCCAGTCGTTGTCTCAGCTGTTGTACCCGTAGTCGAAGAGATTGTGGTACCTTCGGTGGTTGACAGTAAAGTATCAGTAGTCTGAGAGACAGTTGTGCCTTCGGTGTCAGTCACTTGTGATGTTGTATCTGCGGCTGTGATAGTGGTTGTCTCTGTTGTTCTGCCAGTAGTTTGAGAGGCAGTGGTACCCTCAGTGCTTGTCTCTTGCGATGTAGTTACTGCAGCTGTACCAGTCGTTGTCTCAGCTGTTGTACCGGTAGTCGAAGAGATTGTGGTACCTTCGAGGGTTGACAGTAAAGTACCAGTAGTCTGAGAGACAGTTGTACCTTCGGTGTCGGTCACTTGTGATGTTGAAGCTGCGGCTGTGATAGTGGTTGTCTCTGCTGTTCTGCCAGTAGTTTGAGAGGCACTGGTACCCTCAGTGCTTGTCTCCTGTGATGAAGTGACTGCAGCTGTGCCAGTCGTTGTCTCAGCTGTTGTACCCGTAGTCGAAGAGATTGTGGTACCTTCGGTGGTTGACAGCAAAGTATCAGTAGTCTGAGAGACAGTTGTGCCTTCGGTGACGGTCACTTGTGACGTCGTAGCTGCGGCTGTGATAGTGGTTGTCTCTGCTGTCGTGCCAGTAGTTTGAGAGACAGTGGTACCCTCAGTGCTTGTCGCTTGCGATGTAGTGACTTCAGCTGTGCCAGTCGTTGTCTCAGCTGTTGTACCTGTAGTCGAAGAGATTTTTGTACCTTCTGTGGTAGACTTCGTAGTATCGGTAGACTGAGAGACAGTTGTGCCTTCGGTAGCGGTCACTTGTGATGTCGTAGCTGCGGCTGTAATAGTGGTTGTCTCTGCTGTTGTGCCATTAGTTTGAGAGACAGTGGTACCCTCAGTGCTTGTCTCTTGCGATGTAGTGACTGCAGCTGTGCCAGTCGTTGTCTCAGCTGTTGTACCGGTAGTCGAAAAGATTGTGGTAACTTCGGTGGTAGACTTCGTAGTATCAGTAGTTTGAGAGACAGTGGTACCCTCTGTGCTTGTCTCTTGTGATGTAGTAACTGCAGCCTTAGTGTTTGAGACAGGTGTTTCTTCGTTGGTGGACAGTGTATTATCAGTAGACTGACTGACGGCTGTACCTTCGGTGTATGTCCCTGGCGATGTAGTGACTGTCAACGGCAAAGTTGTAGCTAAAAAAGAATACAGTTATGTTACATTTTGCAGAACATCCAATTTATATCATACTACTCCTGAAGTCATGATTGAGATATTTTTAACTTTATCTTAAAATTGTACCCAAAACCTGGACTAAAATTAATTTGGCTCTTTTAATTTTCAAAAAAATATTGACAAAATATTCTCTTTGACCCTTTGAAAAAAACTTGAACCAATCACTTTCTTGAAAAAAATGGTTGGATATATAGCAGTTTGACAAACACTCATTTTAATCATTGAGATATTTCCTTAACATTACAACGTGATTAAAACATTTAGCTGATTTGACAGAGTTATCTCCCTGTAGTGTTAGGTACCACATTAACGAGATTTTCTTGTTTCTAGAACTTTAAATCTGTTATGTCAGGTTTTTTTCAAGGATGAATCACTTTGTGTAGTGAAACACAATGAACATGGTACGATGAAGACTGTGGATTGGAACAATCAGAGAATTATGTTAACTTTATCAATAAAAGAAAAAAAATGATACAATGTTGAAATCATCGTACAAACATGTCAACTGTGGTGTCATAGATGTGATAAATTTTACCTCTTTGTTTAAGTCTTTTTTATATAAACTACTTCCCTTTCATGAATGTGAACTACTGAATGAGAATATTTACCGGATTTGTTATAGCATAAGCAACACTACTGGTGCCACATGTGGAGCAGGATCTGCTTACCCTTCCGGAGCACCTGAGATCACCCCTAGTTTTTGGTGGGGTTCGTGTTGCTTATTCGTTAGTTTTCTATGTTGTGCCATGTGTTCTTTTGTTTGTCTGTTTGTCTTTTCATTTTAGCCAGGTGTTGTCAGTTTATTTTCGATTTACGAGTTTGACTGTCCCTCTGGTATCTTTCGTCCCTCTTTTACATATACATATAACACTTAGATACATAATATACTTTTAAATGGTCATTTTACACATATATAATTGTTGTACAGTACACATTGTACACTTATACTAAAAGTCTTACAAAAAAGACATCTTACTCGCAACTACATTTTGTATAGGTGATCGCAAGTTAAATATATTTTTTATTAGTCCATATATAATCGTTTATATTTAGATCTCAAAATGATCACATTAGTTATTTTTAATTTAACAGTATTTCCTTAATCTTACAGCTAATATGTTGGACAAAATTCAAAACATTTAGATGCAGATATATAATTTTGTACTGAAAATATTATGAATGTAGATTATAAAAAAGAAATTAGTATATTTTGCAGTTTATTGATATATTTTTTTAAAGGTTACATATAGATACATGAAGGGGTTCAAAATCAATTTTTAATTTGATATCTGAAATACTCTTTTTTGGTGATAAAATATATTATGCAATTAATTTAATAAAAGAAAAAGAGTGTAGCCAGAAATTTGGAAACGTTTTCCAAGATGCATACAATTATATTCAATATAAAATCTCTGGTATCTTTCGTCCCTCTTTTGAGTATAGTTTTAAATAAAGCAGTTATAGTATACAATATTGGAAACTTATCAAACCTTAATTTAAACTGAAAAAAAATTGAGCAATATCCCTGTTAAATGATATCATTTCATATGCAGCATAAATTCTGCAATATGATCAGGTAACTACATGTACCCCGGTGTATATAACACCACACCCTTGTTCACCCTGGGAGAAATAAAAGTTTGCAAGTAAAAACACATAAAATGTAAAAAATGTTTTTTAATAAAAACAAAATAAACAAGAATGTGTCCCCAGTACACGGATGCCCCATCCGCACTATCATTTTCTACGTTTAATGGACCGTGAAAATGGGGGGAAACCTCTAATTTGGCATTAAATTAGAAAGATCATATCATAGGGAACATGTGTACTAAGTTTCAAGTTGATTGGACTTAAACGTCATCAAAAACCACCTCGACCAAAAACTTTAACCTGGGACGAACGGACGAACAGACGCACAGACCAGAAAACATAATGCCCATAAATGGGGCATAAAAAATCATTCCCGAAACTTTATAGAAAAAACACTAAAAAAATCAAAATTTTCCAAAATACAGGGAAAACAAATTTAACAATGCGCAGCAAGTAAAGGAATTATTCGTAAGAAATGTATTCCTAATCTTTTTGTAATCACGGGTATACGGAATTTTACCATTGTTTTGAAAATGAATACACGCTTCTGCTGCGCCTCAGGGTGTATGGATATTCGACATAAATGTATGTACTCCCCTGATTACACCGAGATAACTTATAACACAGTGCTTTTTAAAAACAACACAAATGCATCTTTTTCTTACAAATACTATTTTATCGCGAGACATTTTGCCATTTGTTCTCATTGTTAGATCGAGTGAGTCTCTATTGTCTGTTGCAGGTTTATAAGTATTCTATTGTACATATGTAAGCAATTTGAGACGATTAAATCTTCATTTATAACTTACTCTGTGACCAAATATACAATACAAATTTGAAATGATGTAGAACAGATTTCCAATCATAATTTTAAATACATGGGAAATTCTACAAAATATAAATAGAAAAAAATCACAATATTTACCCGTTTTATCCGTAGGTGAACTGGTAACCTGAGCTGAAGTAGTAGATTCGACTATCGAAGTTGGAGCTACAGTGGTGGATAATACTTCTGAAGTGGAAGTAGCAGCTAGAAATAAAAAAAAGATATGTATAATCTATGCTAATAAAATACGTAATGAATGTTCACGTCGATTTTTTGTACTGCGTTTAGATTAGATAGTTTGTTAGCCAGGCATTTGGAAACTTTTTTCCAACATACATACAATTATTTTCATTATAAGTATTAAAACACAAAGTTAATCTAAACATTAACCCAAAACAAAATTATTTGAATACAATAATATATAACTACCAGAATTTATAGACAGGGTTTCAGAAGCGTTAGTTTGTGATGCAGTGGTGACTAGAGTCAAAGTTGCTGTTGTAGATTGGAGTTCCGTGCTTGCAATTTGTCCAAAAGTTGTTCTTTGTAAATCTTTTGTAGTCGTGTGGTCTACTGTTGTAGAAGTTAGTCCTTCAACGCTTGAAATTTGTTTTGCAGTTTGAGTAGAATATTCAGTTAATGTTGTTGTAACTGCTTCCATTATAGACGTTTTCTCTAGGGTCGTCGTTTGATGATCTGCTATTGTCTCTCTAGCAGGTGTAGATGTACCTTCAGAAAAAGCCATTGGTTTAGATGTTGAAATAGGAATTAAATAAGTGGTTGTAGTTCGTGTATCTGTCATGTGTTCCGTAGTTGGAGTAGTAAGAACTTCAATTGTAGAAGAAGCCTCTGTCGTAGTAATTTGAATATCACTTGCTGCGTCACCAACAGTTGTAGACACAGATTCAGCAGATGAATATTGTTGAGCAGTTGTAGTAGGAATCTCTGAAGTGCTAGTGTGTTTGGCACTTATAGTTTCTTCAGCTGTCGTTGTTTGGTCACGAGAAGTTGTAGTTTGTTCTTCGGTTGAAGTCGGAGGCTCAGACGTTATGGTTTTATCTGAATCTGTTGTCAACGCTCCAGAACTAGTGGTCCCTTTTACACTTGTAGTAACAGTTACTGTTGTTGAAAAGACATCTATTGTTGAAGTTGGAGCTTCGTTTGCTGTTTTGCTAGATGGTGTTGTAAGAGCTCCTGAAGTGGTAGTTTGTTCATCGCTTGTAGTTTCTTCAGCCGCCGCTGTATTTTGATCGGAACTTGTTGTTTTGTCTGCTGTTGAAGTTATGACTACATTTGTAGTAAAACCTTCTGATGAAGTAGTAGCCTTCATTGTTGAAGTTTTGGCTTCAGTTGTTGTTAGTTCTGCTTTTGTAGTATAAAATTCAGTAGTGAAAGTTTGTTCTTCAGTTACAGAAGTAGCTTGAATCGGGGTTGTTTGATCAAATGTAGTTGTGACCACCTCCATTGTTGGAGAAGCTTCTGTCGTCGTTGTTTGAATATCACTTGTTGTGTCACTTACAGTTGAAGACAAAGATTCAGCAATTGAAAATTGTTGAGCAGTTGTAGGAGGTTTCTCTGAAGTGCTAGTGTGTTTGGCACTTATAGTTTCTTCAGCTGTCGTTGTTTGGTCACGAGAAGTTGTAGTTTGTTCTTCGGTTGAAGTCGGAGGCTCAGACGTTATGGTTTTATCTGAAGTTGTTGTCGACGCTTCAGAACTAGTGGTCCCTTTTACACTTGAAGTAACAGTTTCTGTTGTTGAAGAGGCATTTATTGTTGAAGTTGGAGCTTCTTTTGCTGTTTTGCTAGATGGTGTTGTAAGAGCTCCTGAAGTGGTAGTTTGTTCGGCGCTTGTAGTTTCTTCAGCCGCCGCTGTATTTTGATCGGACCTTGTTGTTTCTTGTGCTGTTGTAGTTATGACTACATTTGTAGTAACACCTTCTGATGAAGTAGTAGCCTTCATTGTTGAAGTTTCGGTTTCAGTTGCTGTTAGTTCTGCTGTTGTAGTGAGAGATTCAGTAGTGAAAGTTTGTTCTTCAGTTACAGAAGTAGCTTCAATCGGGGTTGTTTGATCAAATGTAGTTGTGACCGCCTCCATTGTAGAAGAAGCTTCTGTCGTCGTTGTTTGAATATCACTTGTTGTGTCACTAACAGTTGTAGACAAATATTTAGCAGTTGAATATTGTTGAGCAGTTGTAGTAGGAGTCTCTGAAGCGCTAGTGTGTTTGGCACTTATAGTTTCTTCAGCTGTCGTTGTTTGGTCACGAGAAGTTGTAGTTTGTTCTTCGGTTGAAGTCGGAGGCTCAGACGTTATGGTTATATCTGAATCTGTTGTCGACGCTTCAGAACTAGTGGTCCCTTTTACACTTGTAGAAACAGCTTCTGTTGTTGAATAGGCATCTATTGTTGAAGTTGGAGCTTCTTTTGCTGTTTTGCTAGATGGTGTTGTAAGAGCTCCTGAAGTGGTAGTTTGTTCGGCGCTTGTAGTTTCTTCAGCCGCCGCTGTATTTTGATCGGACCTTGTTGTTTCTTGTGCTGTTGTAGTTATGACTACATTTGTAGTAACACCTTCTGATGAAGTAGTAGCCTTCATTGTTGAAGTTTCGGTTTCAGTTGCTGTTAGTTCTGCTTTAGTAGTGAGAGATTCAGTAGTGAAAGTTTGTTCTTCAGTTTCAGAAGTAGCTTCAATCGGGGTTGTTTGATCAAATGTAGTTGTGACCGCCTCCATTGTAGAAGAAGCTTCTGTCGTCGTTGTTTGAATATCACTTGTTGTGTCACTTACAGTTGAAGACAAAGATTCAGCAATTGAATATTGTTGATCAGTTGTAGTAGGAGTCTCTGAAGCGCTAGTGTGTTTGGCACTTATAGTTTCTTCAGCTGTCGTTGTTTGGTCACGAGAAGTTGTAGTTTGTTCTTCGGTTGAAGTCGAAGGCTCAGACGTTATGGTTATATCTGAATCTGTTGTCGACGCTTCAGAACTAGTGGTCCCTTTTACACTTGTAGAAACAGCTTCTGTTGTTGAATAGGCATCTATTGTTGAAGTTGGAGCTTCTTTTGCTGTTTTGCTAGATGGTGTTGTAAGAGCTCCTGAAGTGGTAGTTTGTTCGGCGCTTGTAGTTTCTTCAGCGGCCGCTGTATTTTGATCGGAACTTGTTGTTTCTTCTGTTGTTGTAGTTATGACTACATTTGTAGTAACACCTTCTGATGAAGTAGTAGCCTTCATTGTTGAAGTTTCGGTTTCAGTTGCTGTTAGTTCTGCTGTTGTAGTGAGAGATTCAGTAGTGAAAGTTTGTTCTTCAGTTACAGAAGTAGCTTCAATCGGGGTTCTTTGATCAAATGTAGTTGTGACCGCCTCCATTGTAGAAGAAACTTCTGTCGTCGTTGTTTGAATATCACTTGTTGTGTCACTAACAGTTGTAGACAAATATTTAGCAGTTGAATATTGTTGAGCAGTTGTAGTAGGAGCCTGTGAAGTGCTAGTGTGTTTTGCACTGATAGTTTCTTCAGCTGTCGTTGTTTGGTCACGAGAAGGTGTAGTTTGTTCTTCGGTTGAAGTCGGAGGCTCAGACGTTATGTTTATATCTGAAGCTGTTGTCGACGCTTCAGAACTAGTGGTCCCTTTTACACTTGTAGTAACAGCTTCTGTTGTTGAATAGGCATCTATTGTTGAAGTTGGAGCTTCTTTTGCTGTTTTGCTAGATGGTGTTGTAAGAGCTCCTGAAGTGGTAGTCTGTTCGGCGCTTGTAGTTTCTTCAGCCGCCGCTGTATTTTGATCGGAACTTGTTGTTTCTTGTGCTGTTGTAGTTATGACTACATTTGTAGTAACACCTTCTGATGAAGTAGTAGCCTTCATTGTTGAAGTTTCGGTTTCAGTTGCTGTTAGTTCTGCTTTTGTAGTGAGAGATTCAGTAGTGAAAGTTTGTTCTTCAGTTACAGAAGTAGCTTCAATCGGGGTTGTTTGATCAAATGTAGTTGTGACCGCCTCCATTGTAGAAGAAGCTTCTGTCGTCGTTGTTTGAATATCACTTGTTGTGTCACTTACAGTTGAAGACAAAGATTCAGCAATTGAATATTGTTGAGCAGTTGTAGTAGGAGTCTCTGAAGCGCTAGTGTGTTTGGCACTTATAGTTTCTTCAGCTGTCGTTGTTTGGTCACGAGAAGTTGTAGTTTGTTCTTCGGTTGAAGTCGGAGGCTCAGACGTTATGGTTTTATCTGAAGTTGTTGTCGACGCTTCAGAACTAGTGGTCCCTTTTACACTTGAAGTAACAGTTTCTGTTGTTGAAGAGGCATTTATTGTTGAAGTTGGAGCTTCTTTTGCTGTTTTGCTAGATGGTGTTGTAAGAGCTCCTGAAGTGGTAGTTTGTTCGGCGCTTGTAGTTTCTTCAGCCGCCGCTGTATTTTGATCGGACCTTGTTGTTTCTTGTGCTGTTGTAGTTATGACTACATTTGTAGTAACACCTTCTGATGAAGTAGTAGCCTTCATTGTTGAAGTTTCGGTTTCAGTTGCTGTTAGTTCTGCTGTTGTAGTGAGAGATTCAGTAGTGAAAGTTTGTTCTTCAGTTACAGAAGTAGCTTCAATCGGGGTTGTTTGATCAAATGTAGTTGTGACCGCCTCCATTGTAGAAGAAGCTTCTGTCGTCGTTGTTTGAATATCACTTGTTGTGTCACTAACAGTTGAAGACAAATATTTAGCATTTGAATATTGTTGAGCAGTTGTAGTAGGAGCCTGTGAAGTGCTAGTGTGTTTTGCACTGATAGTTTCTTCAGCTGTCGTTGTTTGGTCACGAGAAGATGTAGTTCGTTCTTCGGTTGAAGTCGGAGGCTCAGACGTTATGGTTATATCTGAAGCTGTTGTCGACGCTTCAGAACTAGTGGTCCCTTTTACACTTGTGGTAACAGCTTCTGTTGTTGAATAGGCATCTATTGTTGAAGTTGGAGCTTCTTTTGCTGTTTTGCTAGATGGTGTTGTAAGAGCTCCTGAAGTGGTAGTTTGTTCGGCGCTTGTAGTTTCTTCAGCCGCCGCTGTATTTTGATCGGAACTTGTTGTTTCTTGTGCTGTTGTAGTTATGACTACATTTGTAGTAACACCTTCTGATGAAGTAGTAGCCTTCATTGTTGAAGTTTCGGTTTCAGTTGCTGTTAGTTCTGCTGTTGTAGTGAGAGATTCAGTAGTGAAAGTTTGTTCTTCAGTTACAGAAGTAGCTTCAATCGGGGTTGTTTGATCAAATGTAGTTGTGACCGCCTCCATTGTAGAAGAAGCTTCTGTCGTCGTTGTTTGAATATCACTTGTTGTGTCACTAACAGTTGTAGACAAATATTTAGCAGTTGAATATTGTTGAGCAGTTGTAGTAGGAGCCTGTGAAGTGCTAGTGTGTTTTGCACTGATAGTTTCTTCAGCTGTCGTTGTTTGGTCACGAGAAGGTGTAGTTCGTTCTTCGGTTGAAGTCGGAGGCTCAGACGTTATGGTTATATCTGAAGCTGTTGTCGACGCTCCAGAACTAGTGGTCCCTTTTACACTTGTAGTAACAGCTACTGTTGTTGAAAAGACATCTATTGTTGAAGTTGGAGCTTCGTTTGCTGTTTTGCTAGATGGTGTTGTAAGAGCTCCTGAAGTGGTAGTTTGTTCAGCGCTTGTAGTTTCTTCAGCCGCCGCTGTATTTTGATCGGAACTTGTTGTTTTGTCTGCTGTTGAAGTTATGACTACATTTGTAGTAACACCTTCTGATGAAGTAGTAGCCTTCATTGTTGAAGTTTTGGCTTCAGTTGTTGTTAGTTCTGCTTTTGTAGTATAAAATTCAGTAGTGAAAGTTTGTTCTTCAGTTACAGAAGTAGCTTGAATCGGGGTTGTTTGATCAAATGTAGTTGTAACCACCTCCATTGTTGGAGAAGCTTCTGTCGTCGTTGTTTGAATATCACTTGTTGTGTCACTTACAGTTGAAGACAAAGATTCAGCAATTGAAAATTGTTGAGCAGTTGTAGGAGGTTTCTCTGAAGTGCTAGTGTGTTTGGCACTTATAGTTTCTTCAGCTGTCGTTGTTTGGTCACGAGAAGTTGTAGTTTGTTCTTCGGTTGAAGTCGGAGGCTCAGACGTTATGGTTTTATCTGAAGTTGTTGTCGACGCTTCAGAACTAGTGGTCCCTTTTACACTTGAAGTAACAGTTTCTGTTGTTGAAGAGGCATTTATTGTTGAAGTTGGAGCTTCTTTTGCTGTTTTGCTAGATGGTGTTGTAAGAGCTCCTGAAGTGGTAGTTTGTTCGGCGCTTGTAGTTTCTTCAGCGGCCGCTATAGTTTGATCGGAACTTGTTGTGTCTTCTGTTGTTGTAGTTATGACTACATTTGTAGTAACACCTTCTGATGTAGTAGTATCCTTCATTGTTGAAGTTTCGGCATCAGTTGCTGTTAGTTCTGCTGTTGTATCGAGAGATTCAGTAGTGAAAGTTTGTTCTTCAGTTACAGAAGTAGCTTCAATCGGGGTTGTTTGATCAAATGTAGTTGTGACCGCCTCCATTGTAGAAGAAGCTTTTGTCGTCGTTGTTTGAATATCACTTGTTGTGTCACTTACAGTTGTAGACAAATATTTAGCAGTTGAATATTGTTGAGCAGTTGTAGTAGGAGCCTGTGAAGTGCTAGTGTGTTTTGCACTGATAGTTTCTTCAGCTGTCGTTGTTTGGTCACGAGAAGGTTTAGTTTGTTCTTCGGTTGAAGTCGGAGACTCAGACGTTATGGTTATATCTGAATCTGTTGTCGACGCTTCAGAACTATTGGTCCCTTTTACACTTGTAGTAACAGTTTCTGTTGTTGAAGAGGCATCTATTGTTGAAGTTGGAGCTTCTTTTGCTGTTTTGCTAGATGGTGTTGTAAGAGCTCCTGAAGTGGTAGTTTGTTCGGCGCTTGTAGTTTCTTCAGCCGCTGCTGTATTTTGATCGGAACTTGTTGTTTCTTGTGCTGTTGTAGTTATGACTACATTTGTAGTAACACCTTCTGATGAAGTAGTAGCCTTCATTGTTGAAGTTTCGGTTTCAGTTGCTGTTAGTTCTGCTGTTGTAGTGAGAGATTCAGTAGTGAAAGTTTGTTCTTCAGTTACAGAAGTAGCTTCAATCGGGGTTGTTTGATCAAATGTAGTTGTGACCGCCTCCATTGTAGAAGAAGCTTCTGTCGTCGTTGTTTGAATATCACTTGTTGTGTCACTAACAGTTGTAGACAAATATTTAGCAGTTGAATATTGTTGAGCAGTTGTAATAGGAGCTTCTGAAGTGCTAGTGTGTTTGGCACTTATAGTTTCTTCAGCTGTCGTTGTTTGGTCACGAGAAGGTTTAGTTTGTTCTTCGGTTGAAGTCGGAGGCTCAGACGTTATGGTTATATCTGAAGCTGTTGTCGACGCTTCAGAACTAGTGGTTCCTTTTACACTTGTAGTAACAGCTTCTGTTGTTGAATAGGCATCTATTGTTGAAGTTGGAGCTTCTTTTGCTGTTTTGCTAGATGGTGTTGTAAGAGCTCCTGAAGTGGTAGTTTGTTCGGCGCTTGTAGTATCTTCAGCCGCCGCTGTATTTTGATCGGAACTTGTTGTTTCTTGTGCTGTTGTAGTTATGACTACATTTGTAGTAACACCTTCTGATGAAGTAGTAGCCTTCATTGTTGAAGTTTCTGTTTCAGTTGCTGTTAGTTCTGCTTTTGTAGTGAGAGATTCAGTAGTGAAAGTTTGTTCTTCAGTTACAGAAGTAGCTTCAATCGGGGTTGTTTGATCAAATGTAGTTGTGACCGCCTCCATTGTAGAAGAAGCTTCTGTCGTCGTTGTTTGAATATCACTTGTTGTGTCACTAACAGTTGTAGACAAATATTTAGCAGTTGAATATTGTTGAGCAGTTGTAGTAGGAGTCTCTGAAGCGCTAGTGTGTTTGGCACTTATAGTTTCTTCAGCTGTCGTTGTTTGGTCACGAGAAGTTGTAGTTTGTTCTTCGGTTAAAGTCGGAGGCTCAGACGTTATGGTTATATCTGAATCTGTTGTCGACGCTTCAGAACTAGTGGTCCCTTTTACACTTGTAGAAACAGCTTCTGTTGTTGAATAGGCATCTATTGTTGAAGTTGGAGCTTCTTTTGCTGTTTTGCTAGATGGTGTTGTAAGAGCTCCTGAAGTGGTAGTTTGTTCGGCGCTTGTAGTTTCTTCAGCCGCCGCTGTATTTTGATCGGACCTTGTTGTTTCTTGTGCTGTTGTAGTTATGACTACATTTGTAGTAACACCTTCTGATGAAGTAGTAGCCTTCATTGTTGAAGTTTCTGTTTCAGTTGCTGTTAGTTCTGCTTTAGTAGTGAGAGATTCAGTAGTGAAAGTTTGTTCTTCAGTTTTAGAAGTAGCTTCAATCGGGGTTGTTTGATCAAATGTAGTTGTGACCGCCTCCATTGTAGAAGAAGCTTCTGTCGTCGTTGTTTGAATATCACTTGTTGTGTCACTTACAGTTGAAGACAAAGATTCAGCAATTGAATATTGTTGATCAGTTGTAGTAGGAGTCTCTGAAGCGCTAGTGTGTTTGGCACTTATAGTTTCTTCAGCTGTCGTTGTTTGGTCACGAGAAGTTGTAGTTTGTTCTTCGGTTGAAGTCGGAGGCTCAGACGTTGTGGTTATATCTGAATCTGTTGTCGACGCTTCAGAACTAGTGGTCCCTTTTACACTTGTAGTAACAGCTTCTGTTGTTGAATAGGCATCTATTGTTGAAGTTGGAGCTTCTTTTGCTGTTTTGCTAGATGGTGTTGTAAGAGCTCCTGAAGTGGTAGTTTGTTCGGCGCTTGTAGTTTCTTCAGCGGCCGCTGTATTTTGATCGGAACTTGTTGTTTCTTCTGTTGTTGTAGTTATGACTACATTTGTAGTAACACCTTCTGATGAAGTAGTAGCCTTCATTGTTGAAGTTTCGGTTTCAGTTGCTGTTAGTTCTGCTGTTGTAGTGAGAGATTCAGTAGTGAAAGTTTGTTCTTCAGTTACAGAAGTAGCTTCAATCGGGGTTCTTTGATCAAATGTAGTTGTGACCGCCTCCATTGTAGAAGAAACTTCTGTCGTCGTTGTTTGAATATCACTTGTTGTGTCACTAACAGTTGTAGACAAATATTTAGCAGTTGAATATTGTTGAGCAGTTGTAGTAGGAGCCTGTGAAGTGCTAGTGTGTTTTGCACTGATAGTTTCTTCAGCTGTCGTTGTGTGGTCACGAGAAGGTGTAGTTTGTTCTTCGGTTGAAGTCGGAGGCTCAGACGTTATGTTTATATCTGAAGCTGTTGTCGACGCTTCAGAACTAGTGGTCCCTTTTACACTTGTAGTAACAGCTTCTGTTGTTGAATAGGCATCTATTGTTGAAGTTGGAGCTTCTTTTGCTGTTTTGCTAGATGGTGTTGTAAGAGCTCCTGAAGTGGTAGTCTGTTCGGCGCTTGTAGTTTCTTCAGCCGCCGCTGTATTTTGATCGGAACTTGTTGTTTCTTGTGCTGTTGTAGTTATGACTACATTTGTAGTAACACCTTCTGATGAAGTAGTAGCCTTTATTGTTGAAGTTTCGGTTTCAGTTGCTGTTAGTTCTGCTTTTGTAGTGAGAGATTCAGTAGTGAAAGTTTGTTCTTCAGTTACAGAAGTAGCTTCAATCGGGGTTGTTTGATCAAATGTAGTTGTGACCGCCTCCATTGTAGAAGAAGCTTCTGTCGTCGTTGTTTGAATATCTCTTGTTGTGTCACTTACAGTTGAAGACAAAGATTCAGCAATTGAATATTGTTGAGCAGTTGTAGTAGGAGTCTCTGAAACTCTAGTGTGTTTGGCACTTATAGTTTCTTCAGCTGTCGTTGTTTGGTCACGAGAAGTTGTAGTTTGTTCTTCGGTTGAAGTCGGAGGCTCAGACGTTATGGTCTTATCTGAAGTTGTTGTCGACGCTTCAGAACTAGTGGTCCCTTTTACACTTGAAGTAACAGTTTCTGTTGTTGAAGAGGCATTTATTGTTGAAGTTGGAGCTTCTTCTGCTGTTTTTCTAGATGGTGTTGTAAGAGCTCCTGAAGTGGTAGTTTGTTCGGCGCTTGTAGTTTCTTCAGCCGCCGCTGTATTTTGATCGGAACTTGTTGTTTCTTGTGCTGTTGTAGTTATGACTACATTTGTAGTAACACCTTCTGATGAAGTAGTAGCCTTCATTGTTGAAGTTTCGGTTTCAGTTGCTGTTAGTTCTGCTGTTGTAGTGAGAGATTCAGTAGTGAAAGTTTGTTCTTCAGTTACAGAAGTAGCTTCAATCGGGGTTGTTTGATCAAATGTAGTTGTGACCGCCTCCATTGTAGAAGAAGCTTCTGTCGTCGTTGTTTGAATATCACTTGTTGTGTCACTAACAGTTGTAGACAAATATTTAGCAGTTGAATATTGTTGAGCAGTTGTAGTAGGAGACTCTGAAGTGCTAGTGTGTTTTGCACTGATAGTTTCTTCAGCTGTCGTTGTTTGGTCACGAGAAGATGTAGTTCGTTCTTCGGTTGAAGTCGGAGGCTCAGACGTTATGGTTATATCTGAAGCTGTTGTCGACGCTTCAGAACTAGTGGTCCCTTTTACACTTGTGGTAACAGCTTCTGTTGTTGAATAGGCATCTATTGTTGAAGTTGGAGCTTCTTTTGCTGTTTTGCTAGATGGTGTTGTAAGAGCTCCTGAAGTGGTAGTTTGTTCGGCGCTTGTAGTTTCTTCAGCCGCCGCTGTATTTTGATCGGAACTTGTTGTTTCTTGTGCTGTTGTAGTTATGACTACATTTGTAGTAACACCTTCTGATGAAGTAGTAGCCTTCATTGTTGAAGTTTCGGTTTCAGTTGCTGTTAGTTCTGCTGTTGTAGTGAGAGATTCAGTAGTGAAAGTTTGTTCTTCAGTTACAGAAGTAGCTTCAATCGGGGTTGTTTGATCAAATGTAGTTGTGACCGCCTCCATTGTAGAAGAAGCTTCTGTCGTCGTTGTTTGAATATCACTTGTTGTGTCACTACCAGTTGTAGACAAATATTTAGCAGTTGAATATTGTTGAGCAGTTGTAGTAGGAGCCTGTGAAGTGCTAGTGTGTTTTGCACTGATAGTTTCTTCAGCTGTCGTTGTTTGGTCACGAGAAGATGTAGTTCGTTCTTCGGTTGAAGTCGGAGGCTCAGACGTTATGGTTATATCTGAAGCTGTTGTCGACGCTTCAGAACTAGTGGTCCCTTTTACACTTGTGGTAACAGCTTCTGTTGTTGAATAGGCATCTATTGTTGAAGTTGGAGCTTCTTTTGCTGTTTTGCTAGATGGTGTTGTAAGAGCTCCTGAAGTGGTAGTTTGTTCGGCGCTTGTAGTTTCTTCAGCCGCCGCTGTATTTTGATCGGAACTTGTTGTTTCTTGTGCTGTTGTAGTTATGACTACATTTGTAGTAACACCTTCTGATGAAGTAGTAGCCTTCATTGTTGAAGTTTCGGTTTCAGTTGCTGTTAGTTCTGCTGTTGTAGTGAGAGATTCAGTAGTGAAAGTTTGTTCTTCAGTTACAGAAGTAGCTTCAATCGGGGTTGTTTGATCAAATGTAGTTGTGACCGCCTCCATTGTAGAAGAAGCTTCTGTCGTCGTTGTTTGAATATCACTTGTTGTATCACTACCAGTTGTAGACAAATATTTAGCAGTTGAATATTGTTGAGCAGTTGTAGTAGGAGCCTGTGAAGTGCTAGTGTGTTTTGCACTGATAGTTTCTTCAGCTGTCGTTGTTTGGTCACGAGAAGGTGTAGTTTGTTCTTCGGTTGAAGTCGGAGGCTCAGACGTTATGGTTATATCTGAATCTATTGTCGACGCTTCAGAACTAGTGGTCCCTTTTACACTTGTAGAAACAGCTTCTGTTGTTGAATAGGCATCTATTGTTGAAGTTGGAGCTTCTTTTGCTGTTTTGCTAGATGGTGTTGTAAGAGCTCCTGAAGTGGTAGTTTGTTCGGCGCTTGTAGTTTCTTCAGCCGCCGCTGTATTTTGATCGGACCTTGTTGTTTCTTGTGCTGTTGTAGTTATGACTACATTTGTAGTAACACCTTCTGATGAAGTAGTAGCCTTCATTGTTGAAGTTTCGGTTTCAGTTGCTGTTAGTTCTGCTGTTGTAGTGAGAGATTCAGTAGTGAAAGTTTGTTCTTCAGTTACAGAAGTAGCTTCAATCGGGTTTGTTTGATCAAATGTAGTTGTGACCGCCTCCATTGTAGAAGAAGCTTCTGTCGTCGTTGTTTGAATATCACTTGTTGTGTCACTAACAGTTGTAGACAAATATTTAGCAGTTGAATTTTGTTGAGCAGTTGTAGTAGGAGCCTCTGAAGTGCTAGTGTGTTTGGCACTGATAGTTTTTTCAGCTGTCGTTGTTTGGTCACGAGAAGGTGTAGTTTGTTCTTTGGTTGAAGTCGTAGGCTCAGACGTTATGGTTATATCTGAAGCTGTTGTCGACGCTTCAGAACTAGTGGTCCCTTTTACACTTGTAGTAACAGCTTCTGTTGTTGAATAGGTATCTATTGTTGAAGTTGGAGCTTCTTTTGCTGTTTTGCTAGATGGTGTTGTAAGAGCTCCTGAAGTGGTAGTTTGTTCGGCGCTTGTAGTTTCTTCAGCCGCCGCTGTATTTTGATCGGAACTTGTTGTTTCTTGTGCTGTTGTAGTTATGACTACATTTGTAGTAGCACCTTCTGATGAAGTAGTAGCCTTCATTGTTGAAGTTTCGGTTTCAGTTGCTGTTAGGTCTGCTTTTGTAGTGAGAGATTCAGTAGTGAAAGTTTGTTCTTCAGTTACAGAAGTAGCTTCAATCGGGGTTGTTTGATCAAATGTAGTTGTGACCGCCTCCATTGTAGAAGAAGCTTCTGTCGTCGTTGTTTGAATATCACTTGTTGTGTCACTTACAGTTGAAGACAAAGATTCAGCAATTGAATATTGTTGAGCAGTTGTAGTAGGAGTCTTTGAAGTGCTAGTGTGTTTGGCACTTCTACTTTCTTCAGCTGTCGTTGTTTGGTCACGAGATGTTGTGGTTTGTTCTTCGGTTGAAGTCGGAGGCTCAGACGTTACGGTTTCATCTGAAGTTGTTGTCGAAGCTTCAGAACTAGTTGTCCCTTTTACACTTGAAGTAACAGTTTCTGTTGTTGAAGAGGCATCTATTGTTGAAGTTGGAGCTACTTTTGCTGTTTTGCTAGATGGTGTTGTAAGAGCTCCTGGAGTGGTAGTTTGTTCGGCGCTTGTAGTTTCTTCAGCCGCCGCTGTATTTTGATCGGAACTTGTTGTTTCTTGTGCTGTTGTAGTTATGACTACATTTGTAGTAACACCTTCTGATGAAGAAGTAGCCTTCATTGTTGAAGTTTCTGTTTCAGTTGCAATTGCTGTTAGTTCTGCTTTTGTAGTGAGAGATTCAGTAGTGAAAGTTTGTTCTTCAGTTACAGAAGTAGCTTCAATCGGGGTTGTTTGATCAAATGTAGTTGTGACCGCCTCCATTGTAGAAGAAGCTTCTGTCGTCGTTGTTTGAATATCACTTGTTGTGTCACTAACAGTTGTAGACAAAGATTCAGCAGTTGAATATTGTTTAACAGTTGAAGTAGAAGTCTCAGAAGTGCTAGTGTGTTGTGCACTGATAGTTTCTTCAGTTGTCGTTGTTTGGTCACGAGAAGTTGTAGTTTGTTCTTCGGTTGAAGTCGGAGGCCCAGACGTTATGGTTTTATCTGAAGTTGTTGTCGAAGCTTCAGTACTAGTGGTGCCTTCTACACTTGTAGTAACAGCTTCTGTTGTTAAAGAGGCCTCTATTGTTGAAGTTTGAGCTTCCTTTGCTGTTTTGCTAGAAGGTGTTGTAAGAGCTCCTGAAGTGGTAGTTTGTTTGGAGCTTGTTGTTTCTCCTGCTGTTATAGTTATGACTATAGTTTTAGTCACATTTTCTAATGAAGTAGTGGCTTCCGTTGTTGAAGTTTGGTCTTTAGTGGTTGTTAGTTCTGCTGTTGTAGAGAGATTCTCAGTAGTGGAAGTTTGTCCTACAGTTACAGAAGAAGCCTCAATTGAGGTTGATTGATCCGATTTGGTTGTGACCGCTTCCATTGTAGAAGAGGTAGTAGAGAACGATTCAGAAGTCGAATGGTGTTCAGCAGTTGTAGTAGGAGTTTCAGTTGTTGAAGTTTGTTGTACACTGGTAGTTTCATCTGTTGTAGTAGGAGTTTCAGTTGTTGAAGTTTGTTGTACACTGGTAGTTTCATCTGTTGTTGTTGTCTGTATGAAAGTACTCGTTCCTCGTTCTGTCGTTGTATATGGTAGCTCAGACGTTATGCTTTTATCGGAAGTAAAAGTCGAAGATTCAGTACTAGATGTTTCCTTGATACTCGTAGCTACATCTTCTGTTGACGTAGCGGCCTCAATTGTGATAGTTTGGGATTTGGTTGATGTTCCAGCTTCCGTTGAAGAAGTGGCTTCTATTGTAAATTTAGAAAGCAAGCAGAATAGTTTAGTTAAAGATAAAACAAAAAAAAATTATTAGTAAAATATTTTTATAAATAGTGAGATTAAAGACTACTGTTAATTCAAAAGTGATTACATTACAATGGTTGTATTATTGCGCAAAAATGCTACAGGGTTATAATCGCAATTATTTAAACTCGCATTTTGGATTTCATTTATGGATTGACAAGATGTTTCTCGATATCGCAAAACGTAAAATCGTATTTTAGTCTAATATGACAAAATCGCAATGATAAATGCACGCAGTAATTTCTGAATTTATAGTGTTTCAATTGGGTAAAAAAGTAAGGGTTTTGGCTGAAAAATCCTGTTTAGGTTTGACCTTTTAAATTTGAAGTCCTTAATTGGTAAAGCAAGTTTGTAAATATCAATCTAATCTGTTTATTGCATTTCGTATTTTTTTGTGTATTGAAAGCTGTAGTCACTGACACCAGGGTGTGTAGTGTTCAGTGTTAAAATAAGAGATAAGACAGTGCATGATGTTGTTTTAACACAGTAGCAAAACAGAAATGTTATTTTAAAGCAAATTTCAATTTTAATTTGTTTGATATTATTGATCAATGCACAAACATGTGATAACGCTTTGATAATCCTGCTTTTAATTGTATTCTGAATTTTGTCTTAGCATTGTATTAATATGTTTTTGAGAAGTGGTGTATATAAAGCATAAAAGTGTGGTATCATTTTTGGTGATTATTTATACACAATTCTGTTTTAGTATTGGAGAGTATTGTTATAAAAATACACAGGCATACAGATGTGTGGAATTTTTTTTTACCCAGCTGTAAGTAATCTGTTTGGTCATTGTTAGAAATGTTATGACTGTACACAACAGGCAAAAAAAAATATTGAAAAGTTTTTTTAATTGAATTTATCACAAAAACATGGATTTATCATGCAAAAGCTGGTTATCGTTATATGTGTACTAAAAACATAAAAGCTGTGATGCCCTTTCTGGTGAACAAGTCGTAATTTCACAATCGGCATACGAAATTTTGCTGAATTGTGATCGGATAATGTTGACGGAAGTGTTATTCCATTTTACAGATGTGATAACGTTACCTCCAGATGGAACCTTACAATATCCAAAAAAAATAAAAAGACGGCGAGTCTTGACTTTATTAATGTCATGTCGGTATTTTGTTTATTTAACCGTATTTAACATTTTAACTCTCACTTTTTTTGGTAAAATGAATAAATGGGATTACAATTAATTTTATATTTATATAATAATTTGTCAATTTTAAGTATTGAAACAATTAAACAGAGTTTGTAAAAAGCCGATTGGATAAGAAAATCGTCTGACCCATGACGTGCAATACCAACATACGTTGTCACCCACACACATAAACTACAAAATTGGAGGCTTGCAGTGGCCACCGTGCTGTAATATGATCACACAATCTTGCCAAAGTTAGTAAAACATGCATCAGTAATTAGGCTATTCAGTCTTTCTAAGCAATGAGAGTTTAATCTGCACCATGAAAAACGTATAACTAATGTAAATGATTAGGTGCTCCTCGTCGTAGGGCTTAGTGATACTAACCATGCTAACGTGAAGGAAGGATATCTATAAAAAAATAATCTAGCAAAACATCTACTATGCAACTATGTTATTCATGCAACTATGTCATATAAAAAAAAACACCTGTAACTATGCCATTTACCGTTACTATTTCATTCAATACACACAGAATTCATTCGTCTCAACTCGGTCGATTCCGTACCCTCAAGAAGGAGAGTAGCGGATTCTACCGAGGATTGCCGAATGACACAGAATTATGTGATTCACAATTAACCTACAACCATGTCCAAATATTTTCACATAATGTTGCTGAGGAAATACTACCACAAAACAATTATTCAAACAAAACCAGGCGATAACTTATTTTCTTTCCTTAAATCTCTATTATGACTCGTACTGACACATATTTGTCTGACGTTATAAGTACTGTAGATTGATGAGACAAAGACGGAATAGGGGTCATATTGTATTCTTCCAAACTATAATTAATAAAAGTTGTAATTGATAATATGCATATTTCAATAAATGATACTGTTTTACATGCGATTTGATGACTTTCGCCTTATTTTTATTGCTGTCTACGGTAATAATGCCTACACAGTTCATAACACTTTTTTATTTTTGTATAAAGACTTTTTAAATGTAGTTTCGACTGAACATAAAATACTTTAAATAGTTCCATGAAGGTGCAGTGTTATGTTGATTTATGATTGAAAAGCCATCTTAATAAGAAAAATTACTTGCAAATAAGATTACTTGATACAAATACATATTAATTATACGAATTGTTTAAAGTATTGAAGTTGAATATGAGTTCCATGTAATATACTGTGGTCAGTTACTATATGGACACAGGATGTTTGCGCTTTTTACCTGTAAAACGATAGGACATTTTGGACATTTGCACTCCAGGTTTACTAATTGTAGAGAATATTATTACAGATTTTGATATCATTTTATCACAAACGAATTAAGATATTTGTAAGTAAGAATCTTTTTTTTTTATAAAAATTTAATTTATTACTACATGTTTATTTAATTTAACTCCGCTGCATTTGTTTGTACCTCCCCTTAGTCAGGAACATGAAGTTTAGTGGTATAATAGTGTTCACAAGTGTTTTTCGTTTTATTTTTATTTAGATTAGACCGTAGTCCAAATAATTATGACGCCTTGGACGGCTATTTTATAATTTTTTTTGGACGCCCTCCTGCGACGTCACTGAGGGAACTAAAAAAATCCAAATATAAAAATACCCTCAGAAGACGGCATGATTATCTGGACTAATTAGACCGTTGTTTTTCCTGTTTGAAAGGTTTTACACTAGTAATTTTAGGAGCCCTTTATAGCTTGCTGTCTCAAGCAATTATTTTTTTGATAGATCATTAATAGGCTTCTATAGTGTTTCCCCTCTAAAATGATAATATAAAAAAGAAGATGTGGTATGATTGGCAATGAGACAACTATCCACAAAACACCAAAATGACACAGACATTAACATAAGTAGGTTTGGATATTTCCCACTATTTAAATATATTTTGCATTCAGAAATATATTAAATGTGAAGGCATGCAATTGAAGCATTCATAGACTACCTTCGCAGAATTTTAGCTTTATGATCTTTTCCAAAGTTTTATTTTCGTAAGCTTGAATTTGAATATGAAGTTATAATTTGATATTTGTTATTGTCCTTCCTGGTTTTATGCAAAGAAAACCTGTTACCAGAAGTAGATCTTAAACTTTTTTATTATTCAATATGCAAATAATTTCAGTAGCGTAACAAACAGATAGTTCGGCCAGAAGAATGTAGGCCGCAAACACGTCTTACATAGTCAATAAATAAACAATCAATACTGGAAATTTACCAAAGAATAATTTATCTACTTCAAAAAATGTTTCATTATTGTAGCGAGCCATTATGATCAGTACTTCTTCTCAAGAAACAAAATATTATAACGTTCACAGTAAATTCGATCTTTCGTTATTGACTTTCTGGAAATTACTAATTTTTATATACATATATGTACATGCAACAAAACAAGTGATCTTTTAACAAATATAATATTAGCATGCGCTAGCAGGGAACTACCACCACAATAAGAATGAACAAACATGAAATCATAAATGGTCAAAATCTTAAATGTCAAGTTTAGCTAGTACAAATTCGATATGTGACTTATTCTTGTAGTCTGGAAAACTAATTATCCCGTATCTGATTCTTTTAATGCCGCAATAGTCCATTCACCAATTCCTGTAATTAACCCTGTATTTAGAGATCTCTTTTGTAGTTGTCTTCCTAATGTGGGACATTAATTTTTATTTACAATGAAGAGCTAGCAAATCTACATGAGCGAAACCTTTAAGTTTTTCAAATCATTTAATAATTTTGCTGTTTTGACATCAGAAATTAATTTTATGAAAAATTATTTAAACCGCTGATACATCACTTTCAAATGATCGTGCTTTGCATTGGCAAAAGCCAATTTTGTCCGGTATTGAACCAGTCTACAATTGACAAAGGAAGGTAATTTGTTAAAAAAATATAAAAACAGAATCAAAGCGGTAATTGAAAAATGGACTATTGTTGTAGCTAAACAATCTGGAATTTCTTTCGCGAGAATCTATGCTGACGATAGTGACTTAATGATGGACAATAGTTCAATTTTAGATATCGTTTACAACCTTAACCTACATTCAACGCATTACGCAAGTTTCTTTATATTTTTTTTCAAAGTTGTGTGACCTAGATAAACAAAACGTTAAACGCATATTTCTCGGAATACCCTACTCGTTATTCAGCAGAGTCCCGGAAAACCAGATGTAACCTTGTGATCCAAAAAGCGAGTAGACGCTACAACTCATTAGTATTACTGTAAATGGAAGTGTAACGGCAGTATTTGTAAGAAGACTGGACAAGATTGGTAAAGAAGAACTAGCGGACAAAGAGCGATTTGTATGGACAAACGGACAAGTCGATGATCACTATAACACAACCCATTACATGATATTGATTAATTGTACACACATGGAATTCATTTTCTGTAATCAGTTTACTATTTTTTTAACATCACAAAATATAAAAAGGAATAATATAAAATATACGAACCTGCTGTTGTTTGTTCTGCGGTTGTTGTCAGGGCTTCAGCAGTGGTCGTTTGGTATGAAGTGGTAGTAGGCGTTTCATTGGACGTTGTTTGTTTTACTGTGGTTACAACAGCTTCTGTTGAAGTAAGAATATGTTCCGTCGTAGTTTGTTCACCTGTTGTTGAAAGGGCTTCAGAAGTGATAGTTTGGTATGCAGTGGTAGTAGGAGCTTCAGTTGACATGGTTTGTTCTACGGTTGTTGTGACTGCATCAGTTGTTGTAGTGGCCTGTTTCGTGGTTGTTTGTGCCCCTGTCGTCTGTTCTACAGGTGTAGAGAGAACTTCAGAAGTTTTTGTTTGATCTACAGTGGTAGCTGGAGTTTCAGTCGACGTTGACAGTTGAACCGTTGTTGTATCTGCCTCTGTGGGAGTAGTGGTCTGTTCTGTTGTAGTTTGTGCCCCTGTTGTCGTTTGTTCTGCAGTTGTAGTGAGAATCTCAGAAGCTGTTGTTTGATTTACAGTGGTAGTTGGAGCTTCAGTCGACGTTGACAGTTGAACCGTTGTTGTATCTGCCTCTGAGGAAGTAGTGGTCTGTTCTGTCGTAGTTTGTGCCCCTGTTGTCGTTTGTTCTGCAGTTGTAGTGAGACTTTCAGAAGTTGTTGTTTGATCTACAGTGGTAGTTGGATCTTCAGTCGACGTTGACAGTTGAACCGTTGTTGTATATGCCTCTGTGGGAGTAGTGGTCTGTTCTGTCGTAGTTTGTGCCCCTGTTGTCGTTTGTTCTGCAGTTGTAGTGAGAATTTCAGAAGTTGTTGTTTCATCTACAGTGATAGTTGGAGCTTCAGTCGACGTTGACAGTTGAACCGTTGTTGTATCTGCCTCTGTGGGAGAAGTGGTCTGTTCTGTCGTAGTCTGTTCCCTTGTTGTCGTTTGTTCTGCAGTTGTAGTGAGAATTTCAGAAGTTGTTGTTTGATCTACAGTGGTAGTTGGAGTTTCAGTCGACGTTGACAGTTGAACCGTTGTTGTATCTGCCTCTGTGGGAGTAGTGGTTTGTTCTGTCGTAGTTTGTTCCCCTGTTGTCGTTTGTTCTGCAGTTGTAGTGAGAATTTCAGAAGTTGTTGTTTGATCTACAGTGGTAGTGGGAGCTTCAGTCGACGTTGACAGTTGAACCGTTGTTGTATCTGCCTCTGAGGAAGTAGTGGTCTGTTCTGTCGTAGTTTGTGCCCCTGTTGTCGTTTGTTCTGCAGTTGTGGTGAGACTTTCAGAAGTTGTTGTTTGATCTACAGTGGTAGTTGGAGCTTCAGTCGACGTTGACAGTTGCAACGTTGTTGTATCTGCCTCTGTAGGAGTAGTGGTCTGTTCTGTTGTAGTTTGTGCCCCTGTTGTCGTTTGTTCTGCAGTTGTAGTGAGAATCTCAGTTGTCGTTTGTTCTGCAGTTGTAGTGAGAATCTCAGAAGTTGTTGTTTGATCTACAGTGGTAGTTTGAGCTTCAGTCGACGTTAACAGTTGAACCATTGTATCTGCCTCTGAGGAAGTAGTGGTCTGTTCTGTCGTAGTTTGTGCCCCTGTTGTCATTTGTTCTGCAGTTGTAGTGCGAATTTCAGAAGTTGTTGTTTGAACTACAGTGGTAGTTGGAGCTTCAGTCGACGTTGACAGTTGAATCGTTGTTGTATATGCCTCTGTGGGAGTAGTGGTCTGTTCTGTCGTAGTTTGTGCCACTGTTGTCGTTTGTTCTGCAGTTGTAGTGAGAATTTCAGGAATCGTTGTTTCATCTACAGTGGTAGTTGGAGCTTCAGTCGACGTTGACAGTTGAACCGTTGTTGTATCTGCCTCTATTAGAGTAGTGGTCTGTTCTGTCGTAGTTTGTTCCCCTGTTGTCGTTTGTTCTGCAGTTGTAGTGAGAATTTCAGAAGTTGTTGTTTGATCTACAGTGGTAGTTGGAGCTCCAGTCGACGTTGACAGTTGAACCGTTGTTGTATCTGCCTCTGATGAAGTTGTGGTCTGTTCTGTCGTAGTTTGTGTCCCTGTTGTCGTTTGTTCTGCAGTTGTAGTGAGACTTTCAGAAGTTGTTGTTTGATCTACAGTGGTAGTTGGAGCTTCAGTCGACGTTGACAGTTGAATCGTTGTTGTATATGCCTCTGTGGGAGTAGTGGTCTGTTCTGTCGTAGTTTGTGCCACTGTTGTCGTTTGTTCTGCAGTTGTAGTGAGAATTTCAGAAGTTGTTGTTTGATCTACAGTGGTAGTTGGAGCTTCAGTCGACGTTGACAGTTGAACCGTTGTTGTATCTGCCTCTGAGGGAGTAGTAGTCTGTTCTGTCGTAGTTTGTTCCCCTGTTGTCGTTTGTTCTGCAGTTGTAGTGAGAATTTTAGAAGTTGTTGTTTGATCTACAGTGGTAGTTGGAGTTTCAGTCGACGTTGACAGTTGAGCCGTTGTTGTATCTGCCTCTGTCGGAGTAGTGGTCTGTTCTGTCATAGTTTGTTCCCCTGTTGTCGTTTGTTCTGCCGTTGTAGTTGGAGCTTCAGTAGTCGACGTTGAGAGTTGAACCGTTGTTGTATCTGCCTCTGTGGGAGTAGTGGTCTGTTCTGTCGTAGTTTGTTCCCCTGTTGTCGTTTGTTCTGCAGTTGTAGTGAGAATTTCAGAAGTTGTTGTTTGATCTACAGTGGTAGTTGGAGCTTCAGTCGACGTTGACAGTTGAACCGTTGTTGTATCTGCCTCTGTGGGAGCAGTGGTCTGTTCTGTCGTAGTTTGTGCCTCTGTTGTCGTTTGTTCTGCAGTTGTTGTGAGAATTTCAGAAGTTGTTGTTTGATCTACAGTGGTAGTTGGAGCTTCAGTCGACGTTGACAGTTGAACCGTTGTTGTATCTGCCTCTGTGGGAGCAGTGGTCTGTTCTGTCGTAGTTTGTGCCTCTGTTGTCGTTTGTTCTGCAGTTGTTGTGAGAATTTCAGAAGTTGTTGTTTGATCTACAGTGGTAGTTGGAGCTTCAGTCGACGTTGACAGTTGAACCGTTGTTGTATCTGCCTCTGTGGGAGTAGTGGTCTGTTCTGTTGTAGTGTGTGCCCCTGTTGTCGTTTGTTCTGCAGTTGTAGTGAGAATCTCAGAAGTTGTTGTTTGATCTACAGTGGTAGTTGGAGCTTCAGTCGACGTTGACAGTTGAACCGTTGTTGTATCTGCCTCTGTGGGAGCAGTGGTCTGTTCTGTCGTAGTTTGTGCCTCTGTTGTCGTTTGTTCTGCAGTTGTTGTGAGAATTTCAGAAGTTGTTGTTTGATCTACAGTGGTAGTTGGAGCTTCAGTCGACGTTGACAGTTGAACCGTTGTTGTATCTGCCTCTGTGGGAGTAGTGGTCTGTTCTGTTGTAGTTTGTGCCCCTGTTGTCGTTTGTTCTGCAGTTGTAGTGAGAATCTCAGAAGTTGTTGTTTGATCTACAGTGGTAGTTGGAGCTTCAGTCGACGTTGACAGTTGAACCGTTGTTGTATCTGCCTCTGAGGAAGTAGCGGTTTGTTCTGTCGTAGTTTGTTCCCCTGTTGTCGTTTGTTCTTCAGTTGTAGTGAGAATTTCAGAAGTTGTTGTTTGATCTACAGTGGTAGTTGGAGCTTCAGTCGACGTTGGCAGTTGAACCGTTGTTGTATCTGCCTCTGTTGGAGTAGTGGTCTGTTCTGTCGTAGTTTGTTCCCCTGTTGTCGTTTGTTCTGCAGTTGTAGTGAGAATCTCAGAAGTTGTTGTTTGATCTACAGTGGTAGTTGGAGTTTCAGTCGACGTTGACAGTTGAACCGTTGTTGTATCTGCCTCTGTGGGAGTAGTGGTCTGTTCTGTCGTAGTTTGTTCCCCTGTTGTCGTTTGTTCTGCAGTTGAAGTGAGAATTTCAGAAGTTGTTGTTTGATCTACAGTGGTAGTTGGAGTTTCAGTCGAAGTTGACAGTTGAACCGTTGTTGTATCTGCCTCTGTGGGAGTAGTGGTCTGTTCTGTTGTAGTTTGTGCCCCTGTTGTCGTTTGTTCTGCAGTTGTAGTGAGAATCTCAGAAGTTGTTGTTTGATCTACAGTGGTAGTTGGAGCTTCAGTCGACGTTGACAGTTGAACCGTTGTTGTATCTGCCTCTGTGGGAGTAGTGGTTTGTTCTGTCGTAGTTTGTTCCCCTGTTGTCGTTTGTTCTGCAGTTGTAGTGAGAATTTCAGAAGTTGTTGTTTGATCTACAGTGGTAGTTGGAGCTTCAGTCGACGTTGACAGTTGAACCGTTGTTGTATCTGCCTCTGTGGGAGTAGTGGTCTGTTCTGTTGTAGTTTGTGCTCCTGTTGTCTTTTGTTCTGCAGTTGTAGTGAGAATTTCAGAAGTTGTTGTTTGATCTACAGTGGTAGTTGGAGCTTCAGTCGACGTTGACAGTTGAACCGTTGTTGTATCTGCCTCTGTGGGAGTAGTGGTCTGTTCTGTCGTAGTTTGTTCCCCTGTTGTCGTTTGTTCTGCAGTTGTAGTGAGAATTTCAGAAGTTGTTGTTTGATCTACAGTGGTAGTTGGAGCTTCAGTCGACGTTGACAGTTGAACCGTTGTTGTATCTGCCTCTGTGGGAGTAGTGGTCTGTTCTGTTGTAGTTTGTGCCCCTGTTGTCGTTTGTTCTGCAGTTGTAGTGAGAATCTCAGAAGTTGTTGTTTGATCTACAGTGGTAGTTGGAGCTTCAGTCGACGTTGACAGTTGAACCGTTGTTGTATCTGCCTCTGTGGGAGAAGTGGTTTGTTCTGTCGTAGTTTGTTCCCCTGTTGTCGTTTGTTCTGCAGTTGTAGTGAGAATTTCAGAAGTTGTTGTTTGATCTACAGTGGTAGTTGGAGCTTCAGTCGAAGTTGACAGTTGAACCGTTGTTGTATCTGCCTCTGTGGGAGTAGTGGTCTGTTCTGTTGTAGTTTGTGCCCCTGTTGTCGTTTGTTCTGCAGTTGTAGTGAGAATCTCAGAAGTTGTTGTTTGATCTACAGTGGTAGTTGGAGCTTCAGTCGACGTTGACAGTTGAACCGTTGTTGTATCTGCCTCTGAGGAAGTAGTGGTTTGTTCTGTCGTAGTTTGTTCCCCTGTTGTCGTTTGTTCGGCAGTTGTAGTGAGAATTTCAGAAGTTGTTGTTTGATCTACAGTGGTAGTTGGAGCTTCAGTCGACGTTGGCAGTTGAACCGTTGTTGTATCTGCCTCTGTTGGAGTAGTGGTCTGTTCTGTCGTAGTTTGTTCCCCTGTTGTCGTTTGTTCTGCAGTTGTAGTGAGAATCTCAGAAGTTGTTGTTTGATCTACAGTGGTAGTTGGAGTTTCAGTCGACGTTGACAGTTGAACCGTTGTTGTATCTGCCTCTGTAGGAGTAGGGGTCTGTTCTGTCGTAGTTTGTTCCCCTGTTGTCGTTTGTTCTGCAGTTGTAGTGAGAATTTCAGAAGTTGTTGTTTGATCTACAGTGGTAGTTGGAGTTTCAGTCGAAGTTGACAGTTGAACCGTTGTTGTATCTGCCTCTGTGGGAGTAGTAGTCTGTTCTGTTGTAGTTTGTGCCCCTGTTGTCGTTTGTTCTGCAGTTGTAGTGAGAATCTCAGAAGTTGTTGTTTGATCTACAGTGGTAGTTGGAGCTTCAGTCGACGTTGACAGTTGAACCGTTGTTGTATCTGCCTCTGTGGGAGTAGTGGTTTGTCCTGTCGTAGTTTGTTCCCCTGTTGTCGTTTGTTCTGCAGTTGTAGTGAGAATTTCAGAAGTTGTTGTTTGATCTACAGTGGTCGTTGGAGCTTCAGTCGACGTTGACAGTTGAACCGTTGTTGTATCTGCCTCTGTGGGAGTAGTGGTCTGTTCTGTTGTAGTTTGTGCCCCTGTTGTCGTTTGTTCTGCAGTTGTAGTGAGAATCTCAGAAGTTGTTGTTTGATCTACAGTGGTAGTTGGAGCTTCAGTCGACGTTGACAGTTGAACCGTTGTTGTATCTGCCTCTGTGGGAGAAGTGGTTTGTTCTGTCGTAGTTTGTTCCCCTGTTGTCGTTTGTTCTGCAGTTGTAGTGAGAATTTCAGAAGTTGTTGTTTGATCTACAGTGGTAGTTGGAGCTTCAGTCGACGTTGACAGTTGAACCGTTGTTGTATCTGCCTCTGTGGGAGTAGTGGTCTGTTCTGTTGTAGTTTGTGCTCCTGTTGTCGTTTGTTCTGCAGTTGTAGAGAGAATCTCAGAAGTTGTTGTTTGATCTACAGTGGTAGTTGGAGCTTCAGTCGACGTTGACAGTTGAACCGTTGTTGTATCTGCCTCTGTGGGAGTAGTGGTCTGTTCTGTCGTAGTTTGTTCCCCTGTTGTCGTTTGTTCTGCAGTTGTAGTGAGAATTTCAGAAGTTGTTGTTTGATCTACAGTGGTAGTTGGAGCTTCAGTCGACGTTGACAGTTGAACCGTTGTTGTATCTGCCTCTGTGGGAGTAGTGGTCTGTTCTGTCGTAGTTTGTTCCCCTGTTGTCGTTTGTTCTGCAGTTGTAGTGAGAATTTCAGAAGTTGTTGTTTGATCTACAGTGGTAGTTGGAGCTTCAGTCGACGTTGACAGTTGAACCGTTGTTGTATCTGCCTCTGTGGGAGTAGTGGTCTGTTCTGTCGTAGTTTGTTCCCCTGTTGTCGTTTGTTCTGCAGTTGTAGTGAGAATTTCAGCAGTTGTTGTTTGATCTACAGTGGTAGTTGGAGCTTCAGTCAACGTTGACAGTTGAACCGTTGTTGTATCTGCCTCTGTGGGAGTAGTGGTCTGTTCTGTTGTAGTTTGTGCCCCTGTTGTCGTTTGTTCTGCAGTTGTAGTGAGAATCTCAGAAGTTGTTGTTTGATCTACAGTGGTAGTTGGAGCTTCAGTCGACGTTGACAGTTGAACCGTTGTTGTATCTGCCTCTGTGGGAGTAGTCGTCTGTTCTGTTGTAGTTTGTGCCCCTGTTGTCGTTTGTTCTGCAGTTGTAGTGAGAATCTCAGAAGTTGTTGTTTGATCTACAGTGGTAGTTTGAGCTTCAGTCGACGTTGACAGTTGAACCGTTGTTGTATCTGCCTCTGTTGGAGTAGTGGTCTGTTCTGTCGTAGTTTGTTCCCCTGTTGTCGTTTGTTCTGCAGTTGTAGTGAGAATCTCAGAAGTTGTTGTTTGATCTACAGTGGTAGTTGGAGCTTCAGTCGACGTTGACAGTTGAACCGTTGTTGTATCTGCCTCTGTGGGAGTAGTGGTTTGTTCTGTCGTAGTTTGTTCCACTGTTGTCGTTTGTTCTGCAGTTGTAGTGAGAATCTCAGAAGTTGTTGTCTGATCTACAGTGGTAGTTGGAGCTTCAGTCGACGTTGACAGTTGAACCGTTGTTGTATCTGCCTCTGTGGGAGTAGTGGTCTGTTCTGTCGTAGTTTGTTCCCCTGTTGTCGTTTGTTCTGCAGTTGTAGTGAGAATTTCAGAAGTTGTTGTTTGATCTACAGTGGTAGTTGGAGCTTCAGTCGACGTTGACAGTTGAACCGTTGTTGTATCTGCCTCTGTGGGAGTAGTGGTCTGTTCTGTTGTAGTTTGTGCCCCTGTTGTCGTTTGTTCTGCAGTTGTAGTGAGAATCTCAGAAGTTGTTGTTTGATCTACAGTGGTAGTTGGAGCTTCAGTCGACGTTGACAGTTGAACCGTTGTTGTATCTGCCTCTGTGGGAGTAGTGGTTTGTTCTGTCGTAGTTTGTTCCCCTGTTGTCGTTTGTTCTGCAGTTGTAGTGAGAATTTCAGAAGTTGTTGTTTGATCTACAGTGGTAGTTGGAGCTTCAGTCGACGTTGACAGTTGAACCGTTGTTGTATCTGCCTCTGTGATAGTAGTGGTCTGTTCTGTAGTAGTTTGTGCACCTGTTGTCGTTTGTTCTGCAGTTGTAGTGAGAATCTCAGAAGTTGTTGTTTGATCTACAGTGGTAGTTGGAGCTTCAGTCGACGTTGACAGTTGAACCGTTGTTGTATCTGCCTCTGTGGGAGAAGTGGTTTGTTCTGTCGTAGTTTGTTCCCCTGTTGTCGTTTGTTCTGCAGTTGTAGTGAGAATTTCAGAAGTTGTTGTTTGATCTACAGTGGTAGTTGGAGCTTCAGTCGACGTTGACAGTTGAACCGTTGTTGTATCTGCCTCTGTGGGAGTAGTGGTCTGTTCTGTTGTAGTTTGTGCTCCTGTTGTCGTTTGTTCTGCAGTTGTAGAGAGAATCTCAGAAGTTGTTGTTTGATCTACAGTGGTAGTTGGAGCTTCAGTCGACGTTGACAGTTGAACCGTTGTTGTATCTGCCTCTGTGGGAGTAGTGGTTTGTTCTGTCGTAGTTTGTTCCCCTGTTGTCGTTTGTTCTGCAGTTGTAGTGAGAATTTCAGAAGTTGTTGTTTGATCTACAGTGGTAGTTGGAGCTTCAGTCGACGTTGACAGTTGAACCGTTGTTGTATCTGCCTCTGTGGGAGTAGTGGTCTGTTCTGTCGTAGTTTGTTCCCCTGTTGTCGTTTGTTCTGCACTTGTAGTGAGAATTTCAGAAGTTGTTGTTTGATCTACAGTGGTAGTTGGAGCTTCAGTCGACGTTGACAGTTGAACCGTTGTTGTATCTGCCTCTGTGGGAGTAGTGGTTTGTTCTGTCGTAGTTTGTTCCCCTGTTGTCGTTTGTTCTGCAGTTGTAGTGAGAATTTCAGAAGTTGTTGTTTGATCTACAGTGGTAGTTGGAGCTTCAGTCGACGTTGACAGTTGAACCGTTGTTGTATCTGCCTCTGTGGGAGTAGTGGTCTGTTCTGTCGTAGTTTGTTCCCCTGTTGTCGTTTGTTCTGCAGTTGTAGTGAGAATTTCAGAAGTTGTTGTTTGATCTACAGTGGTAGTTGGAGCTTCAGTCGACGTTGACAGTTGAACCGTTGTTGTATCTGCCTCTGTGGGAGTAGTGGTCTGTTCTGTCGTAGTTTGTTCCCCTGTTGTCGTTTGTTCTGCAGTTGTAGTGAGAATTTCAGAAGTTGTTGTTTGATCTACAGTGGTAGTTGGAGCTTCAGTCGACGTTGACAGTTGAACCGTTGTTGTATCTGCCTCTGTGGGAGTAGTATTCTGTTCTGTCGTAGTTTGTTCCCCTGTTGTCGTTTGTTCTGCAGTTGTAGTGAGAATTTCAGAAGTTGTTGTTTGATATACAGTGGTAGTTTGAGCTTCAGTCGACGTTGACAGTTGAACCGTTGTTGTATCTGCCTCTGTGGGAGTAGTGGTCTGTTCTGTCGTAGTTTGTTCCCCTGTTGTCGTTTGTTCTGCAGTTGTAGTGAGAATTTCAGAAGTTGTTGTTTGATGTACAGTGGTCGTTGGAGCTTCAGTCGACGTTGACAGTTGAACCGTTGTTGTATCTGCCTCTGTGGGAGTAGTGGTCTGTTCTGTTGTAGTGTGTGCTCCTGTTGTCGTTTGTTCTGCAGTTGTAGAGAGAATCTCAGAAGTTGTTGTTTGATCTACAGTGGTAGTTGGAGCTTCAGTCGACGTTGACAGTTGAACCGTTGTTGTATCTGCCTCTGTGGGAGTAGTGGTTTGTTCTGTCGTAGTTTGTTCCCCTGTTGTCGTTTGTTCTGCAGTTGTAGTGAGAATTTCAGAAGTTGTTGTTTGATCTACAGTGGTAGTTGGAGTTTCAGTCGACGTTGACAGTTGAACCGTTGTTGTATCTGCCTCTGTGGGAGTAGTGGTCTGTTCTGTAGTAGTTTGTGCCCCTGTTGTCGTTTGTTCTGCAGTTGTAGTGAGAATCTCAGAAGTTGTTGTTTGATCTACAGTGGTAGTTGGAGCTTCAGTCGACGTTGACAGTTGAACCGTTGTTGTATCTGCCTCTGTGGGAGAAGTGGTTTGTTCTGTCGTAGTTTGTTCCCCTGTTGTCGTTTGTTCTGCAGTTGTAGTGAGAATTTCAGAAGTTGTTGTTTGATCTACAGTGGTAGTTGGAGCTTCAGTCGACGTTGACAGTTGAACCGTTGTTGTATCTGCCTCTGTGGGAGTAGTGGTCTGTTCTGTTGTAGTTTGTGCTCCTGTTGTCGTTTGTTCTGCAGTTGTAGAGAGAATCTCAGAAGTTGTTGTTTGATATACAGTGGTAGTTTGAGCTTCAGTCGACGTTGACAGTTGAACCGTTGTTGTATCTGCCTCTGTGGGAGTAGTGGTCTGTTCTGTCGTAGTTTGTTCCCCTGTTGTCGTTTGTTCTGCAGTTGTAGTGAGAATTTCAGAAGTTGTTGTTTGATGTACAGTGGTCGTTGGAGCTTCAGTCGACGTTGACAGTTGAACCGTTGTTGTATCTGCCTCTGTGGGAGTAGTGGTCTGTTCTGTTGTAGTTTGTGCTCCTGTTGTCGTTTGTTCTGCAGTTGTAGAGAGAATTTCAGAAGTTGTTGTTTGATCTACAGTGGTAGTTGGAGTTTCAGTCGACGTTGACAGTTGAACCGTTGTTGTATCTGCCTCTGTGGGAGTAGTGGTCTGTTCTGTAGTAGTTTGTGCCCCTGTTGTCGTTTGTTCTGCAGTTGTAGTGAGAATCTCAGAAGTTGTTGTTTGATCTACAGTGGTAGTTGGAGCTTCAGTCGACGTTGACAGTTGAACCGTTGTTGTATCTGCCTCTGTGGGAGAAGTGGTTTGTTCTGTCGTAGTTTGTTCCCCTGTTGTCGTTTGTTCTGCAGTTGTAGTGAGAATTTCAGAAGTTGTTGTTTGATCTACAGTGGTAGTTGGAGCTTCAGTCGACGTTGACAGTTGAACCGTTGTTGTATCTGCCTCTGTGGGAGTAGTGGTCTGTTCTGTTGTAGTTTGTGCTCCTGTTGTCGTTTGTTCTGCAGTTGTAGAGAGAATCTCAGAAGTTGTTGTTTGATCTACAGTGGTAGTTGGAGCTTCAGTCGACGTTGACAGTTGAACCGTTGTTTTATCTGCCTCTGTGGGAGTAGTGGTTTGTTCTGTCGTAGATTGTTCCCCTGTTGTCGTTTGTTCTGCAGTTGTAGTGAGAATTTCAGAAGTTGTTGTTTGATCTACAGTGGTAGTTGGAGCTTCAGTCGACGTTGACAGTTGAACCGTTGTTGTATCTGCCTCTGTGGGAGTAGTGGTCTGTTCTGTCGTAGTTTGTTCCCCTGTTGTCGTTTGTTCTGCACTTGTAGTGAGAATTTCAGAAGTTGTTGTTTGATCTACAGTGGTAGTTGGAGCTTCAGTCGACGTTGACAGTTGAACCGTTGTTGTATCTGCCTCTGTGGGAGTAGTGGTCTGTTCTGTTGTAGTTTGTGCCCCTGTTGTCGTTTGTTCTGCAGTTGTAGTGAGAATCTCAGAAGTTGTTGTTTGATCTACAGTGGTAGTTGGAGCTTCAGTCGACGTTGACAGTTGAACCGTTGTTGTATCTGCCTCTGTGGGAGTAGTGGTTTGTTCTGTCGTAGTTTGTTCCCCTGTTGTCGTTTGTTCTGCAGTTGTAGTGAGAATTTCAGAAGTTGTTGTTTGATCTACAGTGGTAGTTGGAGCTTCAGTCGACGTTGACAGTTGAACCGTTGTTGTATCTGCCTCTGTGGGAGTAGTGGTCTGTTCTGTCGTAGTTTGTTCCCCTGTTGTCGTTTGTTCTGCAGTTGTAGTGAGAATTTCAGAAGTTGTTGTTTGATCTACAGTGGTAGTTGGAGCTTCAGTCGACGTTGACAGTTGAACCGTTGTTGTATCTGCCTCTGTGGGAGTAGTGGTCTGTTCTGTCGTAGTTTGTTCCCCTGTTGTCGTTTGTTCTGCAGTTGTAGTGAGAATTTCAGAAGTTGTTGTTTGATCTACAGTGGTAGTTGGAGCTTCAGTCGACGTTGACAGTTGAACCGTTGTTGTATCTGCCTCTGTGGGAGTAGTGGTCTGTTCTGTCGTAGTTTGTTCCCCTGTTGTCGTTTGTTCTGCAGTTGTAGTGAGAATTTCAGAAGTTGTTGTTTGATATACAGTGGTAGTTTGAGCTTCAGTCGACGTTGACAGTTGAACCGTTGTTGTATCTGCCTCTGTGGGAGTAGTGGTCTGTTCTGTCGTAGTTTGTTCCCCTGTTGTCGTTTGTTCTGCAGTTGTAGTGAGAATTTCAGAAGTTGTTGTTTGATGTACAGTGGTCGTTGGAGCTTCAGTCGACGTTGACAGTTGAACCGTTGTTGTATCTGCCTCTGTGGGAGTAGTGGTCTGTTCTGTTGTAGTTTGTGCTCCTGTTGTCGTTTGTTCTGCAGTTGTAGAGAGAATCTCAGAAGTTGTTGTTTGATCTACAGTGGTAGTTGGAGCTTCAGTCGACGTTGACAGTTGAACCGTTGTTGTATCTGCCTCTGTGGGAGTAGTGGTCTGTTCTGTCGTAGTTTGTTCCCCTGTTGTCGTTTGTTCTGCAGTTGTAGTGAGAATTTCAGAAGTTGTTGTTTGATCTACAGTGGTAGTTGGAGCTGCAGTCGACGTTGACAGTTGAACCGTTGTTGTATCTGCCTCTGTGGGAGTAGTGGTTTGTTCTGTCGTAGTTTGTTCCCCTGTTGTCGTTTGTTCCCCTGTTGTCGTTTGTTCTGCAGTTGTAGTGAGAATTTCAGAAGTTGTTGTTTGATCTACAGTGGTAGTTGGAGCTTCAGTCGACGTTGACAGTTGAACCGTTGTTGTATCTGCCTCTGTGGGAGTAGTGGTCTGTTCTGTCGTAGTTTGTTCCCCTGTTGTCGTTTGTTCTGCAGTTGTAGTGAGAATTTCAGAAGTTGTTGTTTGATCTACAGTGGTAGTGGGAGCTTCAGTCGACGTTGACAGTTGAACTGTTGTTGTATCTGCCTCTGTGGGAGTAGTGGTCTGTTCTGTTGTAGTTTGTGCCCCTGTTGTCGTTTGTTCTGCAGTTGTAGTGAGAATTTCAGAAGTTGTTGTTTGATCTACAGTGGTAGTTGGAGCTTCAGTCGACGTTGACAGTTGAACCGTTGTTGTATCTGCCTCTGTGGGAGTAGTGGTCTGTTCTGTTGTAGTTTGTGCTCCTGTTGTCGTTTGTTCTGCAGTTGTAGAGAGAATCTCAGAAGTTGTTGTTTGATCTACAGTGGTAGTTGGAGCTTCAGTCGACGTTGACAGTTGAACCGTTGTTGTATCTGCCTCTGTGGGAGTAGTGGTTTGTTCTGTCGTAGTTTGTTCCCCTGTTGTCGTTTGTTCTGCAGTTGTAGTGAGAATTTCAGAAGTTGTTGTTTGATCTACAGTGGTAGTTGGAGCTTCAGTCGACGTTGACAGTTGAACCGTTGTTGTATCTGCCTCTGTGGGAGTAGTGGTCTGTTCTGTCGTAGTTTGTTCCCCTGTTGTCGTTTGTTCTGCAGTTGTAGTGAGAATTTCAAAAGTTGTTGTTTGATCTACAGTGGTAGTGGGAGCTTCAGTCGACGTTGACAGTTGAATCGTTGTTGTATCTGCCTCTGTGGGAGTAGTGGTCTGTTCTGTTGTAGTTTGTGCTCCTGTTGTCGTTTGTTCTACAGTTGTAGAGAGAATCTCAGAAGTTGTTGTTTGATCTACAGTGGTAGTTGGAGCTTCAGTCGACGTTGACAGTTGAACCGTTGTTGTATCTGCCTCTGTGGGAGTAGTGGTTTGTTCTGTCGTAGTTTGTTCCCCTGTTGTCGTTTGTTCTGCAGTTGTAGTGAGAATTTCAGAAGTTGTTGTTTGATCTACAGTGGTAGTTGGAGCTTCAGTCGACGTTGACAGTTGAACCGTTGTTGTATCTGCCTCTGTGGGAGTAGTGGTCTGTTCTGTCGTAGTTTGTTCCCCTGTTGTCGTTTGTTCTGCAGTTGTAGTGAGAATTTCAGAAGTTGTTGTTTGATCTACAGTGGTAGTTGGAGCTTCAGTCGACGTTGACAGTTGAACCGTTGTTGTATCTGCCTCTGTGGGAGTAGTGGTCTGTTCTGTTGTAGTTTGTGCCCCTGTTGTCGTTTGTTCTGCAGTTGTAGTGAGAATCTCAGAAGTTGTTGTTTGATCTACAGTGGTAGTTGGAGCTTCAGTCGACGTTGACAGTTGAACCGTTGTTGTATCTGCCTCTGTGGGAGTAGTGGTCTGTTCTGTTGTAGTTTGTTCCCCTGTTGTCGTTTGTTCTGCAGTTGTAGTGAGAATCTCAGAAGTTGTTGTTTGATCTACAGTGGTAGTTGGAGCTTCAGTCGACGTTGACAGTTGAACCGTTGTTGTATCTGCCTCTGTTGGAGTAGTGGTCTGTTCTGTCGTAGTTTGTTCCCCTGTTGTCGTTTGTTCTGCAGTTGTAGTGAGAATCTCAGAAGTTGTTGTTTGATCTACAGTGGTAGTGGGAGCTTCAGTCGACGTTGACAGTTGAACCGTTGTTGTATCTGCCTCTGTGGGAGTAGTGGTCTGTTCTGTTGTAGTTTGTGCCCCTGTTGTCGTTTGTTCTGCAGTTGTAGTGAGAATCTCAGAAGTTGTTGTTTGATCTACAGTGGTAGTTGGAGCTTCAGTCGACGTTGACAGTTGAACCGTTGTTGTATCTGCCTCTGTGGGAGTAGTGGTCTGTTCTGTCGTAGTTTGTTCCCCTGTTGTCGTTTGTTCTGCAGTTGTAGTGAGAATTTCAGAAGTTGTTGTTTGATCTACAGTGGTAGTTGGAGCTTCAGTCGACGTTGACAGTTGAACCGTTGTTGTATCTGCCTCTGTGGGAGTAGTGGTCTGTTCTGTTGTAGTTTGTGCCCCTGTTGTCGTTTGTTCTGCAGTTGTAGTGAGAATCTCAGAAGTTGTTGTTTGATCTACAGTGGTAGTTGGAGCTTCAGTCGACGTTGACAGTTGAACCGTTGTTGTATCTGCCTCTGTGGGAGTAGTGGTCTGTTCTGTTGTAGTTTGTTCCCCTGTTGTCGTTTGTTCTGCAGTTGTAGTGAGAATCTCAGAAGTTGTTGTTTGATCTACAGTGGTAGTTGGAGCTTCAGTCGACGTTGACAGTTGAACCGTTGTTGTATCTGCCTCTGTTGGAGTAGTGGTCTGTTCTGTCGTAGTTTGTTCCCCTGTTGTCGTTTGTTCTGCAGTTGTAGTGAGAATCTCAGAAGTTGTTGTTTGATCTACAGTGGTAGTGGGAGCTTCAGTCGACGTTGACAGTTGAACCGTTGTTGTATCTGCCTCTGTGGGAGTAGTGGTCTGTTCTGTTGTAGTTTGTGCCCCTGTTGTCGTTTGTTCTGCAGTTGTAGTGAGAATCTCAGAAGTTGTTGTTTGATCTACAGTGGTAGTTGGAGCTTCAGTCGACGTTGACAGTTGAACCGTTGTTGTATCTGCCTCTGTGGGAGTAGTCGTCTGTTCTGTTGTAGTTTGTGCCCCTGTTGTCGTTTGTTCTGCAGTTGTAGTGAGAATCTCAGAAGTTGTTGTTTGATCTACAGTGGTAGTTGGAGCTTCAGTCGACGTTGACAGTTGAACCGTTGTTGTATCTGCCTTTGAGGAAGTAGTGGTCTGTTCTGTCGTAGTCTGTTCCCATGTTGTCGTTTGTTCTGCAGTTGTAGTAAGAATTTCAGAAGTTGTTGTTTGGTCTACAGTGGTAGTTGGAGCTGCAGTCGACGTTGACAGTTGAACCGTTGTTGTATCTGCCTCTGAGGAAGTAGTGGTCTGTTCTGTCGTAGTTTGTTCCTCTGTTGTCGTTTGTTCTGCAGTTGTAGTGAGAATTTCAGAAGTTGTTGTTTGATCTACAGTGGTAGTTGGAGTTTCAGTCGACGTTGACAGTTGAACCGTTGTTGTATCTGCCTCTGTTGGAGTAGTGGTCTGTTCTGGCGTAGTTTGTTCCCCTGTTGTCGTTTGTTCTGCAGTTGTAGTGAGAATTTCAGAAGTTGTTGTTTGATCTACAGTGGTAGTTGGAGCTTCAGTCGACGTTGACAGTTGAACCGTTGTTGTATCTGCCTCTGTGGGAGCAGTGGTCTGTTCTGTCGTAGTTTGTGCCTCTGTTGTCGTAGTTTGTGCCTCTGTTGTCGTTTGTTCTGCAGTTGTAGTGAGAATCTCAAAAGTTGTTGTTTGATCTACAGTGGTAGTTGGAGTTTCAGTCGACGTTGACAGTTGAACCGTTGTTGTATCTGCCTCTGTGGGAGTAGTGGTCTGTTCTGTCGTAGTTTGTTCCCCTGTTGTCATTTGTTCTGCAGTTGTAGTGAGAATCTGAAAAGTTGTTGTTTGATCTACAGTGGTAGTTGGAGCTTCAGTCGACGTTGACAGTTGAACCGTTGTTGTATCTGCCTCTGTGGGAGCAGTGGTCTGTTCTGTCGTAGTTTGTGCCTCTGTTGTCGTTTGTTCTGCAGTTGTAGTGAGAATTTCAGAAGTTGTTGTTTGATCTACAGTGGTAGTGGGAGCTTCAGTCGACGTTGACAGTTGAACCGTTGTTGTATCTGCCTCTGTGGGAGTAGTGGTCTGTTCTCTTGTAGTTTGTGCCCCTGTTGTCGTTTGTTCTGCAGTTGTAGTGAGAATTTCAGAACTTGTTGTTTGATCTACAGTGGTAGTTGGAGCTTCAGTCGACGTTGACAGTTGAACCGTTGTTGTATCTGCCTCTGTGGGAGTAGTGGTTTGTTCTGTCGTAGTTTGTTCTCCTGTTGTCGTTTGTTCTGCAGTTGTAGTGATAATTTCAGAAGTTGTTGTTTGATCTACAGTGGTAGTTGGAGCTTCAGTCGACGTTGACAGTTGAACCGTTGTTGTATCTGCCTCTGTGGGTGTAGTCGTCTGTTCTGTTGTAGTTTGTGCCCCTGTTGTCGTTTGTTCTGCAGTTGTAGTGAGAATCTCAGAATTTGTTGTTTGATCTACAGTGGTAGTTGGAGCTTCAGTCGACGTTGACAGTTGAACCGTTGTTGTATCTGCCTCTGAGGAAGTAGTGGTCTGTTCTGTCGTAGTCTGTTCCCCTGTTGTCGTTTGTTCTGCAGTTGTAGTAAGAATTTCAGAAGTTGTTGTTTGATCTACAGTGGTAGTTGGAGCTGCAGTCGACGTTGACAATTGAACCGTTGTTGTATCTGCCTCTGAGGAAGTAGTAGTCTGTTCTGTCGTAGTTTGTTCCTCTGTTGTCGTTTGTTCTGCAGTTGTAGTGAGAATCTCAGAAGTTGTTGTTTGATCTACAGTGGTAGTTGGAGTTTCAGTCGACGTTGACAGTTGAACCGTTGTTGTATCTGCCTCTGTGGGAGTAGTGGTCTGTTCTGTCGTAGTTCGTTCCCCTGTTGTCGTTTGTTCTGCAGTAGTAGTGAGAATTTCAGAAGTTGTTGTTTGGTCCACAGTGGTAGTGGGAGCTTCAGTCGACGTTGACAGTTGAACCGTTGTTGTATCTGCCTCTGAGGAAGTAGTGGTCTGTTCTGTCGTAGTTTGTGCCCCTGTTGTCGTTTGTTCTGCAGTTGTAGAGAGAATTTCAGAAGCTGTTGTTTGGTCCACAGTGGTAGTTGGAGCTTCAGTCGACGTTGTCAGTTGAACCGTTGTTTTATCTGCCTCCGAAGTAGAAGTGGTCTGTTCTGTCGTAGTTTGTGCCCCTGTTGTCGTTTGTTCTGTAGTTGTAGTAAGAATTTCAGAAGTTGTTGTTTGGTCTACAGTGGTAGTTGGAGCTTCAGAACTTGTTGTTTGATCTACAATGGTAGTAGCGATTTCAGTTGACGTTGTTTGTTCTATTGTTGTTTTATCTGTCTCTGATGTAGTATTGGCCTGTACCGTCGTAGTTTTTCCCCTTGTTGTCGTTAGTTCTGTGGTTGCTGTGGCTGTATCTGATGTATTAGTATTTACATCAGATGTCGTGAATTGTTTTACCGTTGTCATATCTACCACTGATGTTTGATACTCTGTTATGGTCGACATATCTGCGGTTACAGTTGAAGGTTCCGTAATGGTATTTAATTCTGGTGTGGTTGTAGCATCTTGTGTAATGTTATTGGTGTTGCTAGCCGTGGTTACAGTCGTCTGATCTGTTGTTGTATTGGTAGCCTGTGCTGTGAAAAGAAAAGAGAGTACATTATAGTTGTTGTTAAGTTTTAAATTGAGAAAAAGAAAAAAAGTCAACCAAATGCATAATACAATAACGCACAAAATTGACAAAAAAATGTTTGTACATGAACTGTAGTGTTCAATAGATTTTAAAACTTCTTGACTGAGTTAATATATGTCTACGAGACGAGTATTTGAAAGTGTCGCCAGAACCTGCTATAACATTTTAAGTAGAAAAAGGTTTTTTTTCTATCTGATTGATTATGTTATACTTTAATAATTACATTAGATGTATGTTTATATATATAAGTTATTCTGATTGGCTAACTGCACATCACGTGTTATTCCTTAAGCAATTGCATTACACAATAAAACTTGTCATTCGTGATAGCACGAGCTCCTACAATAAAGTGCACAGGTGAATTAAATAGAAAATTGACAAAATTCGTGTTTTCATGATCGTAGCTAAAAAAAAATGAAATTATAAGTATTGAATGCTTTTTTTTTGTAACTTCATATGGTTTTAAAAGCGTTAACCGTGCTTCCGCGCTTCATACAAAATGTACTTCGGTCAACGCTTTTACACCCCAATGAAGTCACAAAAAGAAGCATTCAATTCTTAAATGATATTCTTACGCACATATATATTATTTATAATTTTTTTTTATGTACAATATCGAATTGGTTTTTGATATGCCTGTACAGTCTCATAATTATTTTAAGATTGGCACATACAATGTTGATTTAAAGTTTGTTGTTACATGTATGTTTTATGTACCTATATGGATATTTTATTGTGTAAATATATTTTAATTGTTTGTGGTGAGACTATAATAAAATATTGAATCTCGAATCTGTCTTATTGATCTCTTATTGGCTTTGTATAACATCTTGTTTAATGAAAATATCATCTGACTACAGAATTAAATGCTGTTTTCTTTTTAATTCATTGAAAATAAAAGCAAGGACCTCGTCACTTGAATTTATGTAGAAAATTTGCTTGACATGTGTTATATTTCCTATTTTGCAAATTGGAAATTTCAAAATATATCTATAACAAATTTGCAAAAAAGGAAATTTAACACATGTTTAAAAAACACTATCAATTCTTAAATTTACAGATCTTTGAAACAAAATATGCATATTATTACCAATTTGAATCTAATAGTAAAACTTTCAACACAAAGAAGCCTAAAATCTGTATCCGTTTGAATTCAACATTTACTGTTAATTTAATACTTTGCAATACTCAATAATAAATTATTCTCTTTCATGTTATATATTTACCTTCAGAAACGAAAATTGTTGAAAGCAATAATAAAGACATCAGACTCCATACTTGGATCCGATTCTGAAAAAAAAAGATAAATAAAAAAATCTGTACATCAATGACAAAATCAGTCGGGTAACCGTTACTTTGTATGTATGATAATCAAGTTAGTTGAACGTTAAGGATGTACACCTCTGAGGAGCCAAAAATTTCTAGAATTAAACTTTTTTTCTTAACCTGATTTTTGGGTTTATAAGACTGTAACAAATTAATTGGTGAAGAAAAAATCATATGGTGGTGTACTTCTTTTTTTGCTACGGCCCTTTGAAAATGCCCAATTTTGATGATTTTCCCATTTTTCATCGATTTGTACCTATTTTTGGGCTATTATCATGAAAAAAATTACAGTTCCACAATTAAACTTTTTCTCATACTTTCTATAAAGATGAAGTGGGCCAATCTGAATAAATTTTACTTACAAAAACTATAGGTAGGTGTTACTATAAGAAAGTTTTATCATATTTTGACGCTTTTTTGTGTAAAATTTACCATGCTGTCAATTTTGTATTTTTGTGATTTTTCTCAGTTTTAAGAACAAAATGCATATTATTTCAACTTTTTTTTATATAAATGAATGAAAAAAGACATATCTAAGAAATTTGAAAAGACCAAAATGATATGGGATGTACATGATTGTTGTAAAATCATTTTTTGTATCCCTCACCCATTTTCTCAAAATTTTGGCTAAAAATACTGACTTGATTGGTCGTAAAATTTGAAAACTGGATTACGCGAAAACCATTCATTGTAAATACACAATTTTTTCACAGATTTATGTTTGCTTATAATATTTTTAAAATTCAGTGATATTTTCCACTTCTATCACATATTTTGGAAATAATTCAAGAACGAGATTTCAACAAGACTGAACGAGACTGAAAAGTCAGAAGAATGCATCCTTAAATATACGAAAAGAGGGACGAAAGATACCAAAGGGACAGTCAAACTCATAAATCTAAAACAAACTGACAACGCCATATACGAACTTATGTAGCGATCAAATTTTCTGACTTGCATCGTAAGCTTTAAATGTATTATTTTTAACAAATATATTTTTGCTGCAGAGCAATTTTTTTTATTTCTTTGATATATAATGAAAGGTAATTGCTATGAGAGTTATTTTTCGTTTTCGCGTCTTGCGAAGTGGAAAACACGAAGGCGAAAACGCTAAAAACACGAAGTCGAAAACGTTGGTGTTGTCAGTTTATTTTTGACTTGTGAGTTTAAATGTCCCTTTGGTATCTTCGGTTTTTTTTCTAAAATTCAGCGCATATTCGAAATTAGAAGAGTAATTCAGGATATATCTACAAACTGAGCTCATATTTGAAACTTAAAATGTTCGAAGGTGAAGATTAAACAGGTCAATAGGTGCAATAATAATATACTTAAATAGGTGCAATATTGATACACTAAAATATGTGCAATATTGGTACACTAACACGTTATGTCTACGATTTTACTGCAGCCTTGTAATTGAAGTCAATCGTGGATTTTCTAGGTGGGTTTTTTTTCTGTCTGTTAATTTGCGTTTCTGAATAGCTGAGAAATTGATTATAATTTCTATGTGCATACCTTATAATGGAAATATCCCATCAATGTCCCTTTTCTTTTACTTCGAAATACATGAGAACGTCGTTTAGTTTGTCAGGAAGACATTTGCAAGAAAGATATATGGTCCTCAGTCTGTGTTAAATTTGCTTGATTCTGAAAATATAGGTTATGCATTATATTATTTGGTGCATATAGGACCCCAAAAAATCATTGACAAAATTGGAAAGCTGTAAATATTTCATTGCTGATTATCAACAAATTGATTATGACATTCACCACGTGTTACTCTGACACACATACTTATTGTTCACCTGGGTAAATTCGTGGTTTACGCAAACTACCCTGTAAATATGTGATTTTAGATGTAAAGAATATATCTCATTATAATTAGGTCTTTCCACTTTTCTGTGGAAAGACCTATTGTTTTCCTTCTGATTATTATAAGGTCTTTCCACTTTTCTGTTGTTTTTCTTCTGATTATTAGGTCTTTCCACTTTTCTGTGGAAAGACCTGTTGTTTTTCTTCGGATTATTTTCATTAGGTCTTTCCACTTTTCTGTGGAAAGACCTATTGTTTTTCTTCTGATTATTTTTTTTTCTTCCGCCTAATTTTGTTCTTGCAATAAATATTTGTTTCACAACATATCGCTTAGATATTTGGTATATGATATCAAATAGTTTATGTGCCTTGAAATTTACCTTGCTTAACCGAATACTTTTCTTTGTAGAAGTTATCTCCACAAACACTGTTTTCCTTGTGTCCACTACTCCTTCGCAACCGTAAAAGATTACGACAAACTTATTTGATAAAATTGCTCGTTATATCCTTCGCATGATTTGTCCTATTTTGACCGAAGCAATATGAACGCTCCATAAGAGAGTTAGATTTTCTATTTCCCCTTATGCATTTGATATAAGTAATATGCATTTCTATCTTGTAAACCGTAAGGGATAGAGACCTAGGATCTTTTGATTTGAGGTCCTTGGTCAAAAAAAATGAAAATTAGGTCAAGGTCAAAGGTCAAGGTCATATTCTTATTTTTGAATTTGGCTTATTTTCACTTATTTCCAAAAAACGTATAAGATAACAACAAATTATTTGTACTAAATTATTAGTTGCGACATGTAGTAACACATACATTTTGATCGCAAGGGTACGCATATGGTGATACAAATGTATAACTCATTAGCCAAATATAATTAAGACCTATGGTCTTTTGATTTGAGGTTCTTAGTTTATGACCTTGAAATTGATCTCAAGGTCATATATTAATTTGCTGTTCTAGGTTTTGACCTTTGCTTTTACCTCATATGTATACATGATAAAGCCATGAGACTTTTGGCAAAGGGTATCAAACCATTTGACCTTGAAAAAACAACCGGAAGTGACCCTGTGTAAACACGAAGTAGCTATTTTTTGTACATTATTAATATAAAAGTATATAGAACCAGATATTTTTGGAATTAGTGTCAAGCAAATATTCAAATATTATCGAAAGTAACATTTTTCAAACCAGAAGTAACAAATTATCTCCCTTATTTAAAAAATATTGTATAGAAACCATATATTTTTGGAATCAGCGTACAATAAGCGTACATTTGACGATAGAAATGACATTTTAAACTTAATTTTACAACTTTCATATTAAAATACATTGTTTTTGGTGGAAAGACCTTCAATTGTTCTCTGAACAATTGGTTTTTAATTATTATTATTATTTTTTTCTTCTTCCGCCACTTTTTTCTTACGGTGCTTTTTTGTTTCGATAGATGTCCCTTAGATTTTTTGCGTATGCTATCGAACAGTTATTACGATTTTGAAACTGACCCTGTTAAGTCGAAAACACTTTTTATTGTAAGAGTTATCTCCCCAAACACTGTTTTTCTTGTGTACAAATCTCCTTTGCAACCGTTAAAGATTAGGACAAAATTATTTCACCAATATGCTGGTTATCTCCTCAGGATCTGAAAAATAATTTTGACCGAAGTGGTCCGGAAACTCCATATGAGAGTTATTTCCCCTTCTGTATTTAAAATAAGTAAAATGTAATTGTAATTGGTAAACCATAAGTGATAGAGACCTAGGTTCTTTTGATTTGAGGTCCTTGGTCCAAAAAAAGGAAAATAGGGTCAAGGTCAAAGGTCAAGGTCATTTCTAAATTTTGATTTTGGCTTATTTTCATCTCTTTTCAAACACGATGTAAGATATTGACAACATATTTTTACTTAATTGTTAGTCGCGAAATGTCGTAACACATACATATTGGTTTAAAGGGTATGCTTACTTCAAATTAGAGTTTTCTCCCTTCTTTTATTTAAAAATATGCATATGGTGATATAACTCATGAACCAAAAATAATTAAGACCTAGAGTCTGATTTGAGGTCCTTCGTTGATGACCTTGAAATTGAGCTCAAGGTCATAGGTTAAATTGACATTCTAGATTTTGACCTTTGCTTTTACCTCATATTTATACATGATAAAGCCATGGGACTTTTTGCATTAGATTTCAAGCCATTTAACTTTGGAAAAGCCAACCGGAAGTGGCCTTGTGTAAACCAGAAGTGGCTATTTTTTGTATAATATAAAGTATATAAAACGAGATATTTTTGAAATTAGTGTCAAGTAAACTTTCAAATAATACCAACAGAAACATTTTTCAAACCGGAAGTAACAAATGATCTCCCTTATTAATAAAAAATATTTCATAGAAACCATATATTTTTGGAATCAACGTTCAATAAGCTATCATTTGACGCTGTAAATTACATTTGAAACCGAATTTTACTACTTTCATATCAAAATACATGGTTTTTGGTGGAAATTATAATTACTATTTTAAATTACAAATTAGACATTAATCAATCAATCTTTTATTCAGTTATTCATTGAGATTACTTCAATTTGTAAAACACTTACAACATTGCAGCAACCATAGATATCTAGTTACATGATTGAATAAATAATACAAAAAAGGATAAGAAATATTGCCATAAATACTGGACTGTATAATAGACCACATGCACCACCGACACCAACAAACATAAACAACAAACTCCACTCGATCCAGAAAGCCTGACAGGGTACAGGCACAAATGAACTCATTATAGATACATAGCTTAAAATTGTGTACGTTAGACACGCGTTTAGTCTACAAAAGTTTAAAAGCCAAATAAAGTGCGAAGTTGAAGAGCATTGAAGATCCAATATTCCTAAAGGTTATGCCAAAAACAGCTATTAAGATCATATCGTCGCTGGGCTTCTAAAATGTCGTATATGACTTTTTTGGCTAAAAATACCTTTTGACACCAATGGTCTGGGCGGGAGGAAATCTTTGGTATTACAAAATAGCATACAGTTAGACCAATCAAAATGTGTGAAATAAGACATATTACAAAATTGCCAATGTCAGTTGTTTGTTAAGTTTGCTTCCAAAATGTTGTATGAAAACTTGAAAATCTTTTTAGAATGGCTTTGGGAAAAAAAATAATTGTACATTTCTTTTTTTCTCTGAAAATAGTTTAAGTTCTTGGATAATCCAGAAATGTCAAAGCTTTTATTTCACTGCTATTTACAAAAATGTTCAAGTTCACATACGAAATTTTGGAAGCATGCATTTTGCCAAATTTTCAAAGCCTGTTTGTGAGATATTTTGTTATTGAAAAATTTGTAATTTACAACATTTTAGAAGCCCAGCGACGATATATTCTTTAAACAATTTTACGTGCGCACAACCCTACTTTTTAATTATCTTGATTGTACATTGAAAATGGAAACACAATAACAAAAACCTGCATAGCGCAGCTACCCACAGAATCACCACTTACTAGAATATGGAAATTAAATAGCGCATAATTTTGAAAATAGGATCAAAATGTGCTCGCTACTGCAAGAAACAAGCCAAGTTAGCTACAACTGTTGGTTGGATACTGTCACTCAAGTGAAAAACATGATACAGCAATCATAGCAGGTTTGGAATTATGGAGTCTCAACATAAAATTAATTGAAATCATGATTCGCAGAACTTATGATAGTCCGTAAGTATTTAAAATCGTTAAATTATAGAATATATTTACAGATTTGTTGCATGTGCCATTGGGTCCGACAAGTGACACATCGACGTCTAAAGAAGAATCATTTATGGTGTCGAAAATGGAACATAAGTAAGAAAAAAATATAAAAACCCTTGGTAAAACGCACCGTTCAGCTGATCAAGTTGTTATGTAGTTCAAAATAGAGAACAAACATGTACACCAACGGTCATTTGTGACAAGTAAACTTGATATAGTTCGATTGACCGATTAGTGGTTTACTTGTGTAGAGGTGATATCGGCGATATCCTGTCTAAACAGTTGTGAAGGAGGTTGAATGTGTTTTAAAAAAAATATCGTTGTATTGACCAGAAGCTCACGAGCAGTGTACTTGCTATGATATGTATTCATATCACATTAATTCTATGAATATATAGTAATGCCACTAAGAATAGGATCATTCACAAACTAAAATTGTCGCGTTTTATAAAGTCTTATATAGAATGAAATTCAAAACAGTGTGGCTGTGGCCATTGATTGACACATTAAATTCATCTATTGACTGGGACAATTTACGTGAACGTTTGTGTGTAACGACCACTGTTCACGACGTACCTACGATAGACATTTAAACTGTGGGGTTACCAAAAGTTTCTTAACGCCTTTAATTAGAAAATAATTCGAAAAAATAATCAGGAATAACCTTTATGTTTTGATTTATATAATTGATATAAATCAAAACATCGTGTTATTTCTGATTAATTTTTCGAATTACTTTATTAAGGTGTTGAGAACCTTTGGTGACCCCATAGTTTAAGTGTCTTCAAAAAGTACATAGTGAGCAGTGGTCGTTACATACAAACGTTCACCTAAATTGTCCCAGTCAATGGATGAATTTAATGTGTCAATCAATGGCCACAGCCACACTGGTTTGAATTTCATTCTATATGGTTGCTGCTTCCTCTTTCCATGATATCTTCTTACTTTTAAATTCGAAATACAAAATATAAATAAAGTCAATAAACAAACAATTCACACAAACACAGATAAGTGAAATGAGACTGTATACGATTTACTGCATATACTAATGTACTGCAATCGATAACAGGTGTTAAATGTACGTACATGGTCAAATGTTTCATTCCTGTGATTCAAATATTCCAATGCGAGTTTTAGTTTTAGGTCTTAGTGTTCATGCATTCTATCAATATTTTCAGGTGAAATATTATACTTCAAGTGTGCATGAACACTATCCTTATTACCTAGTCACTTCCAAACCACTGGCTTATGGATAATTATCTTCAGAGGCGGATTTAGGGGGATAATAGGACCAGAACCCCCAATGCGTGGGACCCCCTCTTAAGATTTGTGGATCTGCCTTTGAGCTAAAGAGACTGGAGGTCCATCAGAAGCGGTCGTAATAGATCAATGAACGTATAATACTGATTACAGTACGCACAAAAGGAGTATTAATCAAATAAACTTCATCAGGTTCCAAATGTTTTGGAAGTCAACTACACAAAACCATCAGGGATATTAAACTGAACAAACATTTGACATAATTGAACAGCCAACTTTCTTTTTGGGATATTTTTCTTTTATAATATCAGCTTTGAAATACACGTCTTTCAAATTGACATTCGCAGTTATCAAGCCTACAATGGTTCAAAGAAAGACTATTAGTACTTAATCAATTGTTTTAAAGCAGCAAGAAAAAAGTAATTTCAGAATTTATCTAACCTTTTCGTTTCATAAAACAACATAAAATGCCTTAACAAGTAACTAATACGGATTTCAACATGTACCTTATGCTTTCTTTCGGATAATTCACGTTGTCACTATGTTTTTTTTTTATTTATAAAATTATCTTATTTGATTGACGGTTGTTTTATCTCTATACAATTTGCACTCTACAAAATATGTTACCCGGTCAACAGATTGATCAATACCATGTAAGCACAACATCGCCTATTTCGAGTGACCAACCTTGTAAAAGACCTTCACGAGATACCCCATTGATAAATGGTTTGGACGCCAAATACATAAAACAATTTACAGCAATAAAACCAAAAATCCTAAACCGCTAGAACAACCAAAATAAAAGGTCAATGATTTAAGTAGCAGTTTTAAATTGTCCTGTATATATAGCCTACATTTAATGGTAATAGTAACTTGCATTATCGCCGAGATCAAAGAATATGACCACATTACCAAACTGGCTTACTGCTTGACTTGTCAGTAGAGCACAATGAATTAACCAGGTTAATCAATTAGATATCGATAATTGCATACACCACACTCGTTTTGTCATCTTTTGTACAGTTGTTTGAATGTACTGCATTTTGATTGGTTGATGTAGAATGAATGGGTCACGTTAATATGTGACGAGGATGTCCAAATCAAGTGGAGTAAAAAGTTCAAGTTTGCTCTTAAAAACTTTTCGCACAGCATGACTATTGAATTAAAGTAAACAAATTATGTTCACAGCATGTCCTGATCCGAACTTTGAATGGAAAATGAATGCATTAAAATAAACAGGCGACAATCATCGATAGCAAATTCTCTTATTTGAAACAATAATAATCTTTTATTTGAAAGGGGTTTTTCTGTAACCTGAAAAAAATTTATTGCATGCAAATCATACTTCGAAGAGAAAATGGAATTAAATAAGCGATTTCAGCTTTATAAACGAAAATAAAAAAAAAGTCTTTGACGACCACGATCATACTCGGGTTGATTAATATATAATGCAGCAATATTCCTCAAAAAACACATAATTACTAGCAGTAAAATTGCATTTCCTATGTTAATTATAAAATCGTATTGGATTAATTTCTCACGGCATTTACATTTGTGTGTTATACTTTGCATTTACCAAAAAAGGAAAGCAGGAAGAATTAGATAGTGTGCGCTTTCAATTTAAGGTGGTATGGGAGTCTAAAATAAAAATGATAGAATTTGTTCATACTTTGCCAAAACGTAGTATCTACTGATATATGTTGAAAAATATAATAAAAATGATAGGTCACCGCGCATTTTCTCAAGCTACAGGACGTGACAAAATGACACATTTTGTATGGATTATACAGGAAAAAACACCATTTTGTGATTAGAAACTAAACAAAATGATAGAATTGTTATATACTTAAGGAAAAGATAGCTTTCAGACAAGGCTTTGAGAAAATCAAAAGAAAAGATAGGGTCACCGTACGTTTATTCTGGCTAAAATACAAAATAGGAAAATTCCATGTAGAATCCTTCAGAAAATGCACTTTTTTAGAGTTACCTCCCCTTAAAATGCCAATTTAATTTTTTTTTTAAACAACCAAAAATAATCAACACTTGCAAAAATATTAATATTTATAAGTTATATTCTTATAAATTGGTTCTTTTAAATGAAAATTCACATTGAATATCTGCATTCCTGCATCAAATTTTGCTAACTTGATAGAAAATCTGGACCTTGAGTTCTCTGTTTTTTACAATCCAAGATGGAGGAAGACACCCATACCACCTTAACGTCATTTTTCTGTTACACTAAATGGTAGCAATATCTGACGTTGCGTCGGTAAATATTTAAATAGGTTTCTGGTAAGACTGTAAACATATCTGTCAGCTTTAAATATTGAGGACAGCTGTACGTACCTATTTTCAAATGCGTTCATTCTCATACAAATAACCTAAAATACAAACTTCTGTACCATGACCGTTAACTTTACTTCATGAATGAAATCTAGATATGACATTATCATATATCTAGTGTAATACTTTACTGATTCCTTAACTTTTTAAAATGCATCATTATTCTCATTTACGACTTCTTTATCCTCTATCATGATTCGAAGCATTCATTTTTAACAAATTGAATACTAGTAACCGACATTTGAAAGTTGGATAACTTGATTTATTCTTTTATATATTTAAAAAAAAATCAAAACATTTAAGGAAGCGTGTACTGTTAAGCAATGTTTCAATAATGTTCCGAATAAGGGAGCTACCATTTGATTTTTTATGATAAAATTTGTAAAAAAGGCAGGACAGGAGTTTGGGTTAAAAAAAAAAAAAGGCAGGATGAGCAACTTGGCAAAAAGAAATTCATGATGACAATTTATGTAAAAAACAGTCAGGTTAACTAAAAAAAAGAAAAGAAAAAAAAAAAAGAAGACAGGATCAAACAGAGTGGAAAATAAAAAGGACCCAAAATTTTCATGCAAGTCCTCCCATCCTAAAAATCAAATGGTAGCTCCCTAAGTAGGCACCGCATCAGCCATTAAGACCAGAGATGACGCTAAGACACTTTAGAATATTTTTTAAAAACAAAAACCCAGCAAAAAAAAAAACGAAAAAAAAACCCGGAGTTTTAGTAATGTTTCTAACATAAAACGGAGAAAAAATGAAGAATTATAAACGATTGCTTTTAACGTACCCTGATAAACTGTAATTCAATCCTGACATTTACAAAACAAAATGTCTTCAACAATTCACTATTCACACCGAAACCAGGAAGTGAGACATCTAATTATGTAATTGCAAACGTGACTTTGAAGTAACTTTTTTGCATAGATAGAGACGTATTTGATCAGTAGGGTATTCTGCGAAATCATTGATTGCATTTCACGAAATCAATTCAGGTCGGATATTTAAACTTTATGATAACATCACCTGAATAAGAGTACTGAAGCCTTTTCCAGAAAGTTATATACACTATAAAGAGAGTTTCATTTTACGTTTTCCACAATAAAAAAGATAAACAAATTCAAAGCAATTGGTTTCATCCAATAATATGGATGAAATAATTGTTCATGTTATTGCATGCCAGAATATTTCTAATATTGAGTCACCTTGAAAAGAATATACATGATACAAGTTTAGTGAATTATCTTGAATTCTAAAGACACGTATAAGTTCTTGGTTTGCTTGGTTTTTTTTAAATTGAAGAATGTAAAAGAACAGTGTCCAAATGTCCCCCGGGTTGCACAATTTTTATCTATCCAAGGGTAATAACCAAAAAAAAGTAATCTGCTTTTCTTTAATTTTATACAATTATCTTAGAGAAATGTAGGCAAGGAGAGCAGATACAATGCAATTTCCAACATAATTAATATTTCCAAGGGGCATAAATTCCTTAAAAAATCATTTGATCGGTATTGATTTTCGAACTTGCTTACATTAACTGTTCACATATATTTAATAAATATCTGGTTAAATTATACACCTTAGAGTGCTTATAATGTATTTTGCCATTTGCAAGGTATATATAATTGTTTTAAATATAATTGATCGGCACTGATTTTCGAAATTGTCTGAGACATTGATGATATAAACACATAATATTAGTTTTATAAAAACGGACGCCCGTTATTTCTATGTCACCCTCAACACGTCGGTTGCGGGACATCAAATATAAATTTGGTTCTACAAAACTCATTAACTAGGTTTTTACTGCATAAAATAGTTCTTAACAGGTTTTTTTGAAGATATAATTTTCAACAAAACTTTTATTTTTTTACCACAATTTCGTATTCTAGTGGCATCTAAAATTGTTAAAATAAGGAGATGTGGTTTAATTGCAATTTCGACAACTTACCACAGTCCAAAGGAAAAGATGGGACTATTTACATCATCGTACGAACTTCAGCAATGAACGAAAACCGTATCGTATAGTAAGCTGTAAGAGGCAACGATAAATCATGTCCATTCATGAAAAAATGAAAAAATAAATAGAAACTACTAATGAAATGTTAGACAGTAATATCAGTTGCAAATTCTCCAAATAACAAAAACAAAAAACATTTAACTTCGACGTAAGAAAAATCACAGTTGGTCTGATTATGACACTGTTATGTATCTAACCTTAATGAGGAAGTAATTTGCAAGAATAAACTAAGTGATAAGAAGTCATTGAAAATAAGGCAACGGTACCTTTTGGAATAATTAAATGTCTCTTATTTCAATTTCACGGTACAGTAAAGTTTTGGTGGAGTCGCAATGATCTTGTTATCATTGGTTCATTATCAATAGTCATGCTTACTGATGTGCAATAGAGCAGAGTCTTGACATGCAAAAGAGAAAAAAAAGTATTTTAATATTTGCGGCTAAATTCCCATCAAATATAAATGAGTTCTGGTTTTTCTAACCACATGCAGATTTGTTTATATTATGTTATAATTCTGCCATAATTTATTATATTTTATATTTATCTGTATCACTAATCAGGAATTATCCGAACATGTGTAGATACTTTTTATCATTTCTAAATTGTTATTTTGTATAATTCCGACCGTTATATTTGCTGTTCCAAAATATCAACATTATTATATATATCAAAAGTACAAGACTTATAATTTGAAACTCCAGACGCGCGTTTCGTTTACATAAGACTCAACAGTGACGCTCAGATCAAAATTGTTAAAAAGCCAAACAAGTATAAAGTTGAAGGGAAATATAGACAGGTGATTATGAAACATGTTAATCATTAAATGGGCCAAGTCCAGAAAACCAATGAATTGATATATGAAAGACTATCAGAGATCAGTCAATATTATCTGTACTTAGTTTGTATGTCCCTAATTAGTCTTAGCTATAATAACCTTTTCAAAGTTAACATTATGCTGGGTCCTCCTAGATCTCAGTGTGGGACAGATATTGAGGATGGTCATTATTAGTTACTAGTACATAGTGTGCTAGTGACCTAATACGATATATATAGGGTCAGTAAATTCCATATGGGGTGAGATCGAAGAAAAAATAAAATGCATCAGAAACCGAAGACCCGGGGCCTGGTTTTCGAACGTATCATAAGATATGTCATAAGATATATCTTAGGACATATTTTATGATCATCTTATGACTATCATATGATATGTCATAGGATTTAAATCAAAGCTGTCTTAAGAGAGTCATAGCTATGATGCTCTTATGATTGTCATAAGTGAACATTATTTTCTATTATTTTAAATAATGATTAAAGAGTGATAAATATAAAAATGAAAATGAAAAGTATGAACTTATCAATTATTACCATTCTTAATATTTACGAATATTTTTTTTTTTATTATAATGAACATGAAATTTTATACAAAAAAGAATTGAAATATAAGTTGATAATTTGTTTAAATTTATGATAAATCTTGAACTTCGCTTTCGTGTATTATCATACATGCATTGTTATTTAACTGTGAATACTTTTTAGATTCGGTACCCGCTTAACGAAATGCCCGTGCACATATGTTAATATAGTACTATTAAATATACTAGGAACGAAATAATATGTATATCTGTTGTACTAAACCATAAGTTAGAAAAGAATTCAAAATTGTATGTCACAGGAGATTCAAATTTGAATTCACGTAGTAATAAAATCTTTACTATTTAGCTAACCGAGAAACAAAACAAATATTTTCTTTGCAATAAACATGAAATTATACATTAAAAGTAATCAATGACAAATCGTAACTTGGGACACTCTCGAAAACATATCTTGCGACTATGACATGTCCTAAGACCATCATAGGACATGTCTTAGTCATAAGATACTTTCGAAAACCAGGCCCCCGGTTCCTATCTTAATGACAAAAAAAGCCAAATTATATGCGTCTGAACAGCTTTTGCTAGATTAACTTTCACACGGAACGCTCATAGCAAACAGAGGATGTATAAGTACCGAAACACTTGAAGAGCCATGCGACCATAAGGATATAAAACTTTGACGGAACATGCAGACAGCTTAAACTAGTTTCCAATCTGTCACCCTCTCACTCAGTTTTTAACTTCAATCAATGGAAAACAAAAAAAGCATAAAGTGCATTATACTAGTACAATTACAGATGAGAGTAATACTACATATAAAAAAGAAGATGTGGTATGATTGCCAATGAGACATGCAACTGTCCACAAGAGACCAAAATGACACAGACATTAACAACTATAGGTCACCGTACGGCCTTCAACAATGATCAAAGCCCATACCGCATAGTCAGCTATAGAAGGCCCCGATATGACAATGTAAAACAATTTAAACGAGAAAACTAACGGCTTTATTTATATATAAAAAATGAAATAACACCGTTTCAAAAATGTTACGGAAAAAAGTTATAAACCAGGGGTGGTGTTCTCGAAAGTATCATAAGAATCGTCCTAAGTCGCATCCTAAGACCAACTTTAGGATGGACTTAGGATTAACTTAGGACACTGTTAAGGTGTGTCTCGACGCTATCTCAGATACATCTTATGTTAGGACGTCCTAAACATATCCTAAGTGAGAAATTTAAAATCGTTTAAGTAATTTTTTGATAAAACATATATATAAATGAAAAAAAAACAACCAATTAATAATTTTTTTTAATTCTATGTATAGAATTAAATGCATGATTTAAAATGTAATTATAAAATTATATTTAAAAGGATTGTACATTCAAACTGGAAAACAATTTGTTTTGAAATGAGTATTAAATTTGTAGTGTCATCGTATCGTGAAACACGTAGTTCAAAGTTTAAAATTATGCACAATTTCTTTACATGCGCGTTAATAACCGATGATGCGTTTCATTTCATGTTCATCTTCACGTAAAATAATTAGCAAAAAGCGAAATTCAAGCTTTATTAAGTTATGATGAACATAGGATGAACATAAGACATCTAATTAGGTGTCCTAAAGTTAGGACGAAAAATGCGATATATCCTAAGTTAAGACAGCTCCGAGAACACGACTAAGGACAAAGACTTGTCATCAGATGGTCTTAGGACACTTCCTAATCCTAAGATAGCTTCGAGAACACCACCCCTGTTTTTTTCCGGTGGTGTTCTCGAAAGTATCCTAAGATTCGTCATAAGTCATGCCTAAGACCAATTTTAGGATAGACTTACGATCGTCCTAGGGCACTCTTAAGTTGTGTCTCGAAGCTATCTCAGACGCATCCTATGTTAGGACGTCCTAAACATATAAGTACGAAATTTTAAATAGTTGAAGTAACTTTTTGATAAAACATTTATTAACGACGAAACCAATTAATAAAATTGTTTACGAGATTTTATAATAACATGTATTCAATTAAATGCATCATTTTAAATACGATTTTAAAATAATATCAAAAAGGTTTGTAATTTAAACTGGATACAATGTGTTTTGGAATGAGAATTTGAAAATCGTAACTGTCATCGTATCGTGAAACACGAAGTTCAAAGTTTAAAATCATGCACAATTTCTTTACATATCAATTAATAATCGATGACCTTCATTTAATGTTCATCGTCACGGATTTTTTTTTAGCAAAAAGCATGCACAAAGTAAGGATGAAGATAGGATGATCCTAAGACACCTACTTAGGTGTCCTAAAGTTAGGAAGAAAAATGCGATATATCTTACGTTAAGACGTTAAGAGAGCTTTGAGAACACGACTTAGGACAAAGACTTGTCATAAGTTGGTCTTAGGACATGACCTAGTCCTAAGATAGCTTCGAGAACACCACCCAAGCTTCTATAGAAAAATAGTGTCACATTTGATATCGATTTCATATTTCATTCAGAATGTCAACACAGAAAAAAATATTTCCCGAAATATTAAATGCAATCATGATGAAAAACTAAACTACAAAACGGAAACAACCTGCAGTATGAAGGGTCAATTATAGTTGGGGCCTTAAAATTTCGTTGAGTATCAAGAAGGTTATTGGAAATAGGGTTTACTATTGTACTCGAGTTCCTCGTTGAAATGTGCGGAAACTCTTAAGATAAAACAGTAATCAAATGCCGGTTAGTTAGCTATCTCCCTAAATACTTTGGTTCATGTTTTATATACACTCTTCAATCTTTGAGACAGAACTGAGGCTCAAACATAGTTCAAATGAAAGCAAATCTTCCAATGATTCGAATTACAAATAGCGTTAAACAGGGCCTAACTTGTGCTTCATATCAGGTTGAAAATGTTCATTAGTGTACAAACTCAGCTATATTAATAAAACACTAGATATCGGATATAACGTCCTCGTTCAGAGGGCAAATAGAAGCGTTGTTATTTATCATTGAAAACTAAAATGACAGCCCCAGGATAGGTCCAACTGCTGGATGGAAATGTGACATGTATAACCAGTTTTTGAATCCAAGTCATCTGTAATGTCAAAGCAGGTCTTAAATCATTATATTGTAACGCTCATTCTGCACCGCCGAATAATATGAAAACTATGGACTACATGTATAAGTAATCAAACTTGAATTTATACGTTTGTTGAAAATTACATGACTGTTCATGCTGCGAGAGTAAACAAGCGAGAAAGGGGCGCTATTTTTAACAATAAAAATACGAACAAATTGTTTTTTAAAAGATTGAAAAGTATGTTTTATGTCAACATTATCGAAGTTTTACATTTCGACCGAAGTATTTGCTATCTGCTTCAATCAAATGTATTTACAAGACTTAATAAAGAATGAATTTTAACAATTGATTGATCAAAAGCAGATCCACAAACTTCCTGGTTACCATTTCATTGGTGCCAAGGTACCAAGAACACTTTGAGAATGACACGATTTCAGATCAAAGATAAGGCTAATATTTTATGAGATACACTTGTATGTACCCTGTTAATTATACCACCATAACGGGCATAACATATCATTGATATAACTTGTGGGGTAGTAATTGTTTGAATGTGATACAATAGTTTTTAAGTACTTGAAAGTTTTAAAATTAGAGTCAGTGTACCTAGTGTAGTCTTTTCTTTAACTGAACTTGAAAAAACTCTCTCCAGGTGTGTTTACAATGCATTTAATATTAACTTTAGTTGATATAATTGAGACGTTTCACGTTTTGGTTGAAATTGGCTTTTTACTGTGGTGACAAAGACCTTATTGACAATTGTTGATTATTTCTTATGCACATAGAATTAAAAAAAAATATATATACATTTATACATTTCTAATAAGACATTCATGTTTGCAAAAGAAAGAAACTATTCTAGTGCATAACTTAAGTCATATAAATGTTGTCAACTGGCAGATTGAATCAAATACGTTGTACGAGGAAAATATATTTACATTATTTGAGTCGTTATAATGCACATTAGAAATAAACTCAGCATAGATGCCAGGATTGTTATTTTGTTTTTGCGCCTGACGCGCGTTTTCTCTACCAAAGACTCATCAGTGACGCTCGAATCAAAAAAAGTAAAAAAGACCAAATAAAGTACGATGTTGAAGAGCATTGAGGACCAAAAATTCATAAAAGTTTTGCCAAATACAGCTACGGTTATCTATTCCTGAGGTAGAACAGCCTTAGTATTTCATAAATACAAATTGTAAACAGTTAATTTATAATTATGACCATATCAATCATAATTCATGTCAACACAGAAGTGCTGACTACTAGGCTGGTGATACTCTTGAGGAATAATAACGTAACCAGCAACGGCATCGACCCAGGGGTGATTTTATTTCATTTTTCCTGATCGGTTATCAAAAATGTTGTCATTATCAGATCAAACACTTGTGTAAAAAGTAAAACGACAAAATACTGTACTCCGAGGAAAATTCAAAACGGAAAGTCCCCTATCAAATGGCAAAATCAAAAGCTCAAACAATCAAACTACAACTGGACAACAAATGTCATATTCCTGACTTGGTACAGGCATTTCACCATGTAGAAATGGTGCATTAAACCTGGACTTAAATCTAGCCAAACCTCTCACCTGCGTGACAGTCGCATTAAATTCCATCACACCGACAACGATATGTGAACAAAACAAACAGACACAATTATAGTAAATTGTAGATTTCCTGATGTTTCACGTTACTCCTGTTGACATAGCATTGTCAATTCCTTTCGACTTGTAAATTTGGTATCTTTCTTCTCTTAAAGATTTTTGGAAGAATAACACTCAAATGTTAAAAAATTAACTCCATAGGTAATTATACCACACTACATCTCCTTATTTCAAAGTTTTAAATAAGATTGCAAATATATCAATAAACCCTATTAAGTTTTTCAAACACATGCTACATGTACCTAAAATAAAATAAAAGATATAATAAGACAAAAATTTAACTTAAAAAAAACCAACAATGAACGATATCTAAAAATCATATATAAACTCTTTTGCACCACCAGTCAGGTGTCTGGACAACAAGCCATGCTTTAATTTTTACAAAGACTATCAAATGAGCAGCTTTCAACACCAAGTCTCATACATCAACAAAATTGTGGTAATTATTTTGAATTAAGCAAGATATCTAACGCATGACCTCTCGATTCATCAGACCCACACAAAGTTGAATATGATATAAGTTTTATAACAAAAGCACGTGGACACAAAACACCGATTTAGATGTACTCGCAATTACTGTAAGCTAGCTTATAAAAGCCCATAAATTAGTATAATGACAACCGTCATTTACATTTTAATGGACAGTAAACAATATAATTAGATATTTTAAAAGGAGTAATGCGTAAATATTCATATATATATATAGTTTTATACCTTGGATTTCCCAAATTTCTTTAAAAGTTTGAAAGACTTTTCATAAGATAATAACGGTTAAAGAAATGTAATGGTCATTTTATTGCGCAATAAAGTTTATGTTCTAATCAAGATGTAAACACTTAACATCACTTATGGATTGCGCATGCATTACATGTCATATTTATCATACATGTATTATTTTACAGACTGTATTTTTTAATATATCCATTTACAACAGCAAATAAAGCAAAACAACAGTTTAAATAAAACAAATTTAACTGTTTGTTTTGCATTTGACTTGTTTATATCAGATAGTAATCTTAGTAATACAGTAGTATTATTGCAACATAAAACATCCTTCTAAGTGTTCCGACCGTATACAAAAATCAATTAACATTGTTTTTGAGTGTTATTGTATTGTTTACTAACGACGAATGTATAGCGGGTTGGTAAAATCCTTGTACGATTTCAAACCGACTTTTACATTTCGTTCTAATTTTTTTTTCTGAAACAACACTGTTCTAAGCACTCGCAAACATTTAATACCGCTACAATTCGCCATATGCCATTCCCTCCAAGCCAGAAACCTACTATTCAGTGGTTGTCTTTAATTGCTGTTTGTAATATATATTTGAGTTTGGTTTATTGTTATAGCATAATTCAACGGGCGCAGGACATTTGAGCGAAAAAAATAAAACTACTAGGGGACATTTGAGCGCCGACATTAGAGCCCATTTAAGCGCCGGATTAATCCGCTCACCTGTATTTTCGATAGCCCATTTTAGCGAAAATTTACCTGGTTGATGGAGATGTTCGGTTCCCACCTAAGCTTTGGGCAGAAGTTTCGTGCAACTCAAAGCGAACAAAATTAATAATGATCCAGCATGAGAGTCGTTCCATGCCCATTATATAATGAGCAATTTTATAGTTGTCACCTAGCAATTTATGTTTTCCTCGATACTATTATAAAATTACAATCAAACAACATATATAAAGATACGAAGTATAATAGAGGAATATGCACCACAATCGAGACAAGAAAGAGAAATAGCAGTTCATAATGCAAATATATGAACAGTATTGTACAGGGGGTATATCTAGAGCCCATTACATACGTTCTCTAGGTTATAAATTCCAGGCTAGAACAGACTTTTAACATTTGATTTAACCTTTACGACTTTTAGTGCTGTATTTTAATTGAAAAGTTTTATATTGTTTTATGTTGTGCTGTCTTGAGTCTATTAGTGCTGTATTTTAATGGACATGTTTTATATTGTTTTATATTGTGCTGTCTTGAGTCTATTAAACATTTTTTAAATTTATTATATATTATTTATTTACTAAAAAGGGGTAAAAATATTTCGCTAAAATGGGCTTTGACAATTTTAATTTTCCGCGCTAAAATTGGGTTAAAATTCTGGCGCTCAAATGTGTTTTACTTTGGCGCTCAAACGTCCGATTTTTTTCGCTGAAATGTCCTATCAATGCGCTTGAAAATGTCTTCCGCCGAATTCAACAGACCGTTTTCTTGTTTTTAGTCTTGCCAGTACCCTTTATAGCTTATTTTACAATACTTTAAGCCTTAGGATGTTGCTCATTGGTGGAGGTCGATTAAAGTTTTGGAAGAATACCATATTATTTCCGGAATAGCATAAACCAATTTACGTAATATGATAATAATTGTGTTGCGTTTTTTCATTCGCATGAGCAAATTATTCCCATATAATTTGAAAAGAAATTATGTAGAATCAATTTATTGTTTGTAACAATTTTCGAAAAAACAAATCCAGCATACATTCTAGTTTATATTTAGAAGAGATTATAGCTTGTTGAAAGATACATGAATGACAACTTAAGCAACGAAGAAGTATCGTTATAGATAAGAAAACGTTCAAATATTACATAAGACAATCAATTACTAGGTTAATAATAGAGGGAACTGAAGTACTGGACATCGGATCACCACAAGTTCTGGTGGATAGTCACAAGCACTTTTCTCAGAAAAAAAATCACATCTATATACCGGAAATGATATGGTACTTTATATATTCATCAGTTTTAAATGACATTACCATTTTTATAAAATTTATATTGTCAATTTTTCTTTGTGTGTTTTATCACAATTCTCTTTGATGGGATTGACTGCATTGCTGCATTTTAAAAGTCAATGAAATATGAACTGGATTTCTTAAGCACATGGCGTCCTTGTCCAGATTTACATAAAAAACCTATTCTGTATTAAACATTTTATTCCCTCTGAATGAATTAAATATATGTCACAACGAACCGATCCTGTGGATTTTGACTGTTTAAAAATCATATTTCACTATGTATTAGGACATTTTAACTTATAATAAATTCAAAATGATGTGTCGTCATGATCGGAAAATCACCAGTTCATGGTGCCTTCTTTATTATAAGTGAAAAATTATGGTAACGCCTAGCTTTGAAGCAATATAAAGAAAGAAAAATCTATTATTATTAAAATAAGATATCGCAAACGCGTTTGACTTATCAAACTTTATTGTACGCTTTCAATTAGTTGAATAAGATGATCTATAAAGCGGAAATTTATATTCGGATCAAATAACATAAAATTTAAGAAAGGATCCTTAGAGAGCAGTTATTAGTTTTTATTAAAAAATACATACTTATTCTAATTCACTAAAAATTATATTGACATAAGCAACAATTCTTTGCGTCAGTCCGAACATGAGATTTTGGATAGGCGGTTGTATTTATTAATTCATGACACAAAATGGCGACATTCACCTGACTAAACAGCGGTTTCCTGGTTGTTCTTCGTCTCTTAGTCATAAGGATAACTATAACATAGAGCAAAACTGTTCCTAGCATCGTTTAAAAAAAATCTTTGTTAGCGAGTTCGAAATTATAATAAATGATAAGAAAACACAAACCTATTTGCCTTTTGATAAGTTTGTATTTTATTTCATTTTAACAGAGCATGAAAACCATTCGATTTAATGGAAATTTAATTGAAACATATATATATATTTACAGTTATAGCAAAACATATCCCCATATCTTCGGGGGGAAATGAACGTATATTTCCTTAAAGAAAACAAGATTTTAAAATTATTAACAGTATAGAAATAGTTTCTATACCAGTTGTTATACCTACATCCACATTTTCTTTTTGCTGAGAAGATATTCATACGTGTGTACTCGTGTGCTTGTTTTATTGTCATTTTTGCTTTTTTTTTTTGTTGTTGATGTTTTGGTTTAACTGTATTAACTTATTTTGCAGACGTTTTGTGTTAAGTTTGCTTGGATTTCAAGCGGCTGTTCTTTCAACCTATCTATTTGTTTTGGGACAATGCGTTTGTTTGATTGTCATTTTCTTATTGATTAATTTACCTATTCATTTTTCAAATACTTGAAAAGCTAATGGATAGAACAATAACCACTTGAAAGTCATCAATCCGACAGAAAAACTCCTGCTTCTAGGTCGTCCTTTGAGTAATGTCATGAATGTAGAATGTATAAGTATCATGATGACTTTGTATTAAAGGCAAGGGCTGTAGATAGTATACAAACATGACAAAGGCATAAAACTAGTTTAAAACTGTTCAAATGGTTCTAAGGTTATCCCTTGACCTAATGCCAAGCAGACTTGCTTCGCCTCGGTTGACAATGTTTTCTAGAGGCAATAATCTGCTCTATCACCCTCGCAGCTATCTGTTATAAATATTGTCTGACCTTTTTCTGGTGGAAGCAAGATTTATCTACCCTTTCTCTTTGTGTCCCCAACTTTTTTCAGTATTACTACGTAAAGACTTCTTGATAACAATTTACAGCTATAAAAATGTATCTATTCGTTAACAACCGTAAATTAATCAGTCAATTATTTAAAATGTATATTCTCATTGACATGTACAGAACACGTGGTTCAAATACACTACTGAGTATATATAGAATACAGGTTAAGTTAGCTATAAAACAAGGTTTAAGCCTCCTTTTTCTTGAGAAAATGACTGCACCAAGTCACGAATGTCCTCAATGACAGAACACGTTCAAAGACATTAGTATAAATACAGAAAATAGGTTTAGCTAGCTATAGAACACGGCTTAAGCCTCCTTTTTCCTTAGGAAAATGTCTGCACCATGTCACGAGCATGACAGTTGTTTTTCACTCGTTTCCTTACTTGTTGAAGTTTAACGTTAGATAATTGTCAGGTTTTTTTGGACTTCCCCTTTTATGTTACCTCGGAGTTTGGTATTGTTGTTAATACTTGTAAAAAAACAACGCACAGCACGACAATTAACGCCCATTCTAATTTTAGTGAAAACGAGTAGTTTAACCCCAAGGCAAGTTGGTATAAAGGTCACAACGTTTTAATTTAACGAGTGCGTGATGAAATCTACAATATTACCTTCATTAATAGATGTGGCTCCATGGTATGTCCCTAAGGTTTACAAATTTGACAAATGTAAAATATAGGGTGTGAAGTTTACAGAAACGGTGGGATAAATACTTTAATTTGCCAGTTATAAAAGTTTAATAATAAATTAACATGGCATGGGAAAACTACAAAATGATTTTCAAACAAGCTAGCTTAAGAAAAATACGTTTATTTTCACTAGATTTGGAGATTTTTAAATTTAAACATACGATTTAGAATTTAACCTTATATATCTTTATTTCTCAACAAACCAAATTACAATGGTATAGAGATAGACACACAGTAGTATATGTACAGACATACAAAAAGTATACGAAAGCAAGAGGGAGGTACATATCATATATTACGGTATACATATTAAACTAAATGATATCAAGTACGTGAATTACCCAGGAGAGCCTAAATGAATATTTACAAGTCTTTTAATATATAAATTTGCACAAATTGTTAGGACCAGAAAGATATTTACTATTCATCAGTTCATTAAATTTCAATGAATTTGGTTGATCTTTTTTTTATCTTTTTCTCCAAAACTGTTTACGATCATCATTGAATACAGAACACATAAAAATATAATGAAATTCATCTCCAATGTCGCCAGAATTACAAAGTAAGCATTTTCTATTTTCTCTTGCAACATCTTGCCATCTACAATCTATGATTTTCTGTTCTCAATGTACATAATGTAATAATATTTCTATCATCTAAATTTTTAAAATGATATTCAAATTCACAGTTTTCTTTATACATACGCTAGTTTATAGCTTTTGGCGATTCTTGCACGTTAGTGTTCCATTTCTGTTTAAATTGATCAACAAGATTTTGTTTAACAATAGTGTATAGTCATGTATCGTTTACAAAATATTGGGTATCCCAAATAAATGATAAACCAGAGTCATCAAGAATGGATTTAACATGTTTCAACCAAGTAATATCATTTTTATATTTATACAATGAGTACTTGTATAGCACTGCAGGAATATTTTCTTGTTTTCCAGACAATAATTTAGTCCAGTAGTTAATTATATCAATTTCCAAAGGATAATCTGCCCAATTCTCCGTATATCATGAAATTAGATGTAGAATGTTTAACCTTAAGCAAAAGTTTACAGAATTTCATATGAACCTTTTCTATAACCGAATTATTACCAAAACCCCAGACTTCACTCCCATAACTTAAAATAGGTTTAACAATCTTATTCAATAGAAAGATTGTGCAATCTTCCTTTTTTGATAACGTCGTACATAGCACACATTGCTTTATTTGCTTGTGCTTTTTTAGCCTTTAAAAAACTTCCTGTTCTACTGAATAAGATACCTAGATAAGTAAACTCATTAACAATTTCTAGTACAATATCTTTATAATTAAACTAAATATTATAAGGTAGTCTACCTTTAGAGAAAATTACAATTTTACTGTTTTGTACATTCACTTTCAGTTTACAAGCTAGCTTAAGAAAAATACGTTTATTTTCACTAGATTTGGAGATTTTAAAATTTAAACATACGATTTAGAATTTAAAGATATTAATTAAGATTATTCATTGCAGTAACCGCCCTTTAGAATTGAACAACCTACTATATTCTACTTTTCTTTAACAAAGAGTAAGATTAAGAATGTAATAAAGGTCAAATTTGACATGAGGTATTGTTCCACTTTAATTTGTGAAATAACTAGTGTAATCTGATTTCTCAATCTATATTGACAGAAGAATACTCATGATAATTTTTTTTTTTGCAAAATGAAATAATCTTTGCTAAATTAAGAGAATCTGTATTTTCGAATCGAAAAATAGTATAGTAGTTTGAATCATTATCAAAAAACTTTGATATACATCATCATGGTTATACTTAAACATCACTTTCAACACAACCGGTATCAGGGGCGGATGCAGCCATTTAAAAAAAAGGGGGGTGTCCCAACCCAGAATATAAGGGGGGTCCAACTATATGTTTCCATTCAAATGCATTAATCGTCCAAAAAAAGAGGGGTTCCACCCCCCCCCTCTTCTGGGTCCGCCACTGGGTATATACCGATTGTGTTGAAAGTGATGTATATATGTTATATATATAGAGAGAGAAAGAGAGGGAAACTAATCTAATAACAATCATATTGATGTATTACTCAATTATCATACTAACTGTTACAGTACATTATGATTAATGAGCATTATTAGTTTAAGAACAATTATTGCTTTATGCAATATATTTTTGTAGTTTTCGAGTAAAAAGATATAAAAATAGTAGTATGGGACAACTCTCCATCCATGTCACATTTTGTAAAAGTAAACCATGATATGTCAAAGTACGGTCTTCAATCAGAGCTTTGGCTCACACCGAACAGCAAGCTATAAAAGGTCCAAAATGACTATTGTAAAACCATTTAAACGAGAAAAACCAACGGTCTAATCTACATATATAAAAAAAAGCGAGAAACATTTAAGAACCACACCAACAAACGACAACTACTGAACATCAGATTCCTGACTTAGTATAGGTGCAAATAAATGCAGCGGGTTTGAACATTTCAATAGTTACCAATCTTCACCCTTAGTGTAACATCACAACATAACAATTTGATGTCAATAGCAAATTTGGAAAGTTACAAGTCTGTCGTATAAATATAGATGAGAATGTGTATGCAAAACTTCTGATGAAATACGACCTTTCGATATCTTTTCTACTTATAAAATCGATACTTTTCACTAACAAAGTCCGATTGTTTCTTTTATTTGTATTCTTACTGCAACTGGCATTTCGAAGGATCTAATTTTAACACAAGTTGTTGTCTGTATGACATCCATTAAAATGGTAAAATTAAAACTGGTTTACTCTTTGCTTACCGAAGTACAACCCTTAACAGATTTAAAACGTAACGCATAATTTACAGAGCTTCGAAGCCTGATAAGCGAACACTCTTAACAAACATGTTACATTGACGGCATGATGACACTGGGTGGCCGTGATATACTATATTGTCAGTTATTAATCTTTTATGCATTTGTTTGATACTTCAAAAGGTAGAAAAAGCACTTAGTCAATAACAGGAAGTGATTAACACCTTTAAAAAAACTGTTACAACAATCTTATCCTGAATTTGAAATGTGTATGTTTCAGAGATTTAAAAAGATTTGAATAATCATGTTATCGTCAAAAGATATTTACTTTCAACAAACCAAGCCTTACGAAGCTGATAAAAAGGAACATACAAGAATTGCATCAAGAATTTACTGCAAGTATCAAATCGTTCACAATCGAAAACAGTTAAATGCACTTAGTACATACCACTAATCCTTTGAAAAAAACCCAAAATACAATCTTTAAATAAACAATGCTTTGTATAGATATAATCACATATTTAGAAACGGGTAATAAATACTCGGGTATTCTTTTGTATTAACTGTATTAATCAGTGGGCGAGGTTTTGTTTCTGTCCCGATCAACTGGGCTATATATCGTATATTGTGATTAAATAGATATTTAATACTAACAAATAAAAATCAAAATGATACTTGCAGTGTTTTTTAATAAACAAATAATATGTAATTTTTCAGTCATAATACGAATTATTCATACAGAAGCAGATAGATCATGCTTAGTGTGCAATACAGAAAACCTTGATTAAGATGAAAACGTACTTTGATTAAGATGAAAACAAGTGTCATGTACTTTGATTGAATATACCGACCTAGATGTGTTCATCATTCAATAAAGAAAAGAAGATGTGGTATGATTGCCAATGCAACAACTCTCCACAAGGGACCAAATGACACAGAAACTAACAATTATAGGTCATCGGACGGTTTTCAACAATGAGCAAAGCCCATACCGCAAGGTCAGCTAGACTAAAAGGCCCCGAAATGACAAATGTAAAACAATTTCAACGAGAAACAAGTTTGTTAATTGAATAATCTCACGTTTGCCTTTAATTAACACTTTTCTGTTTGCTGCACTAAAAACGTAAACTTCAAAAATATCGATAAACATATTTAAAAAAATATGTCATTTTGGGGCTTTTATAACTTTCTATTCGTTATGGATTTTGCTTATTGTCGAAGACCGCACAGTGACCTTCAGTTGTCCATCACTTCTTTGTCATTTAGAAATCAGAAAAAAGTTAGTTATCTTAGCATGAATAACCTTTGAAGCGCTGACAGTTACTTGTTTTTTTCATAAAAAAAAAATATATGAAAATGCGAAAACATATACATTGGGAATACCTTAATTTTGTATAAAAGGAATTTGCTAATGTCATTTAAAAATAAAATAATCTTCACATCTTCTCGCATTAACTGGTAATTCAAACCAGAATCGCTTTTGGTTTGCAGTCCTTATGTCAGACACCAGTGGCGGATCCAGGGGGGGGGGGGGGTTCCGGGGGTGCGCACCCCCCTTTATTTTTGCCGATCAATGCATTTGTATCGGGACATATGTTTTGCACCCCCCTTTGCCCTGTTTGCCCTGGGTTAGCACCCCCCCCCCTTTCGAAAATTCCTGCATCCGCCCCTGGACACCTTATCGTGACGATTTACATAGATACACATAGTAAACTCTAAAAGCTATATTCAACCAGTTTTGTCTGAAGAGGGACGAAAGATACCAGAGGGACAGTCAAACTCGTAAATCGAAAATATACTGACAACGCCATGGCTAAAATGAAAAAAAAACGAACAGACAAACATAAGTACACATGGCACAACATAGAAAACTAAAGAATAAGCAACACGAACCCCACCAAAAACTAGGGGTGATCTCAGGTGCTCCGGATGGGTAAGCAGATCCTAAACCTGAGTCATTGTAACTTCAAAATTGTTTCAATATAAATCTTGTGTGTAATATATCTATTTCGAACCCCATCCAAGACGTCATTTCCAAGTTAAAATCAAAATCATTCGTATTTTCCACTGGTCAAGCTAGATTTAGGATACTGCGTCAGGTGCAACGAGACAATCTAGTAAGATATATATTTGCATCGCATATCTAAGATTTTAGTTATATAACTAAATGTTGGAAGTCAAGACATATTCAGACTGTCTTAGAAATTGCATGTTTTACCTCTACTAATAAAAAGATAGATCATACCACTACATCAAGCGAGGTACGATATTTCTCTAATCTTACAGTTAACTTGATACGTTAAAAATTTCTAGGCTTGTTGAGAGTGGAGAAATATCGTATTACATAAGATTCTGTATGGATTCTGTTTCTCTACTAATTTTTATACCAGATGGAGACAAACTTTATCTTTCTTTTTTATTATCTGCGAAAAGATGTGTTCTTCAGTCTATGTGACATAGTCAGTCATGGTCGCAAGAATGTTCGCTTCTCTGCTTAAAAATAACAAAGTAAGTAAAAGACTGAAGGTAATTCCAGGAAAGCACTTCGGACGCATGCACCCATCATGTTGCTCATGTTATTCGTAAGTAGTCTAATTCGGTAGGTCACATTCGTAAAAAGGGAACGGGATTGTTGTTACGACATAGATATAATTTGTGAAACGGATATTCCATAACGGTCGACCAACTCGTGATGGCGTCCGTTAAATTTACGAAGGGATGATTTCAACTCCACCATTTGGAACTCTTGGTTTAATAACTTCCTTGTGAACAGCAACCCACTATCAAGGAAATCATGATAGGAAATACAAGCCCAGGGATATCGTATCAATTGGGAGATATATACTCCGTATGCAGGCGCTGCTGGAATGTTGCTACATAATGGAAAGTTCACAATTGGGAAGCAGAAATCATCTCTTTTGTCGTAAAGTTTTGTTTTCAAACGACCCTTATTGTCAAGTTCTAGATATAAGTCAAGATATGAGGCAGACTTAGATGTATCTGTTGTATTTTTTATCTCTACGTGGGATAGATGCGTTCAATATAGTCACCAAATTTAGAATTATCTAGTGAGATGATTTATATAGCGGAAAGTAAAGTTTAAGGATAAGGCTAACGTCTTTTCTTTCGTCCTAAGAATTTCCTGTATGAAGTGCACAGTTTAATTAATGGACGAACTTATCAATCGAGATGATACATGTATTTGTGTATGATAAACATGTATTTGTGTATGATAAATACAATTTAAAAACGCTTAACACCCCAATAGACAAGTAGGTTTAACGGTCATTGTTCACGTTATGCTGGACAAAAGAAACGAACGTGTTCAGTATGTAATCATCTCAAAAGATGAATAAAATGAAGAATTAAAATTAATACTGTAGACATATTTGAAGTATTATAGAGGAACTTACAATGCATTACATTTTTTTAACAAGCATTTTTTTCTTAATTATTCTAAAAGGTTCAGTATTAATAAGAAATAAATATGTGATTATCCGGACCCGTTATTTGGTCGACATTCTGTACATGATTTGTCTAGTGAATACAAATTAGAATAGCGGTCTCAAAGTTCATGCATGCTTCAAATATGTTGTACATTTTTGATTTTGTGAATTTTGGTGCAATTATCTGTATTGTTTTTGCTTGAAAAATACAATGGTCAATGCATTATGTCTTATATTCATTACATTTCCTGAATTGCTAAAAAACAGCGACGAGTTATATAAAAAATAAACATTAACTACGATCTCTTCTAGTGATAAGTGCAACGTTAATTTGTGTGTCCGTAAATAGAAAATTATTCACTCAAATATGTAAAACATTTGATAACTGAAATATTGTCCCAAGTGAAATATCAGAAGAATACGTTTAAAAAAAATCATCGGAGTCGTGTTTGATTTCATAATTGATATAAAATTATTTCGAAAGAACAAAATAAAAATAAATCATTAAATATTTGAACAAAAAATATTTTGACAATGGGTCTGTCAATAATTCGGTCTAAATCTTGTATTGTCATCGGAGATCATTGTTATGGGACAAGGACAATAAGTTATGATTGCCATAACTTCACTATTTGAACTAATACCAATTGTCAATTTTAAAATATGAATTAGGAATTCCATTATTAATATAAAACATGCCAAATGAAATTAGTTAATGAATTGCAAGTATGGTGATTTCTTAATATTTACTTTGCCCAATAACAGAAATTACTTCCTCGTTGGAAGTTTTTGTATGTTTATTGAAACAATTTTCATTAAAGCAATTATTAACTTATTATATTTTTTGGCGTTGTACATTACACCTTAAAACGTTTCACGCGACAAGAATTACTCAAGGACGTGAACTTATAATGTATAAGGAATATTTGGAAAAACGCTATAGGGTCAAAATATGCTTTCAACTTGCTTCTTTGATTGTTGATATTTTTAACTCTTCCGGAGCACCTGAGATCATCCCTAGTTTTTGGTGGGTTCGTGTTTCTAAGTCTTTAGTTTTCTATGTTGTGTCTGGTGTACTATTTTTTTTCAGTTTCTCTTTTTAGCCATTGCTCATCAAATTATTTTCGATCTATGAGATTGAATATCCCTCTGGTATCTTTCACCCCTCTTTTACATGTTTTTTTGAGATTCTTCTTTGCTACTTTTGGTCTAATCCTAAAATAACGTCTACATTGCATGTCAACTTCACACACTTATAATTTGCAATATGATAGTTTCCTCTTGTGTTCTTATGATGTTCACATATTGATTTAAGTATTTCTTGATATATAATATTGGTCTATTCATATGTCCTGTCATAACTTGAATGTAATCTCCAGAATTCGTTAACACCTACTAAATGTTTTATGTTATTAACTATCGAATTACAGTTACATGGGAAATCAAGATGACAATGTTCAGAAACCGAAATAGTAAGATATCATTTGTTCATTTATAAATTATTAATAAAATCGAACACTTGAACAGTTGTCCGGAAATTCCTTTCTTTGACAACGAGGAAACTTTATCTATAAATACAGATTTTGTGTTTATTTGTATAGATAATAATCACTTTTACCAACTTTAGCCAACACTGAATAGCGTATTCTGGGATTGAAGACTATTAAAAATAATTTCAGTAAAGAAATTATAAAAATATGAATTTTAATTTGATTTTTAAATAATGTCCGGTTTAGAGTTGTACATATGAAAGCTTATTAGGGACATTCTATGCTCTAGAAAAAAGTATAGTCCGAGGCCACGCATTACTAAGTCATTGCCACGCATTACTTAAGTCATTGCCATGCGTTACTCATTCCTGCCCACGACTTACTTATCCGTGTTCACGACTTTTAACTGTGTCCACGATTTTACAGTGGGTTCATTTTCTTGGTCTTCGTAATAAAGGGTACACCTTTTTGACTCCACACATGCATAATATACATGACAAAATTTTACACGGTGATCTTTCGGTATGCAATGTGCATGACAACATTTGGGTGTTGGCGTATTTCGTTTTGTTTAGAGATTAATTAAATTGTTCAAAACATGGTTAACCACCCTCTGTCATGACTTGTTTTGACAAAAGTTTCATTAGAAAGTATCAATAGACTTGGATTATTGATATGCGAATGATAATCTGTCAGGCAAAGTAAATTACTTAATGCAGCTAATAAAAAAAGCATCAAGCCTTTCATAAAGCAATTTTGTGGTTTTAAAGCGAGCGATCAACATGCTAAAGCATTAAGTCATTAGTATCGTGGCAGATAAATGGTGTATTGAAATATTATTGCATGTAAGAATTTAAATTAACTTCTTAATATGAACACATTCTACAAATTGACTTGTTAAACATTCAATGCCTACAAAAAAATCGTTTGAATATTGCGTAATTTGAACAGATTTTTTTTACTAATATTGTATACCTCCTCCTTATTACATGAAATACCGTTTAAGGATGTCCGCTCCTCTGCTCCAAATTACAAGCATTTTCAAAAGACTGTAAAAATTGATATTATACTAGTCAACAAAAGAAACGATACACGACTTTGAAATAAAATTTATCAAAAAGTATTAAATATAAAACAAAATGATAAACACTATTTTAAAAACTTTCATTTGCAATGTATGCACATATGAAACAAACATCAAACCTATCGAAAAGTAACTAAATTCTGTGTAAACGATCAAAGGGTGCAAATTATTTTTGCGGAGAGTTGGATAGAAAATCATACACAATTGTCTAAGTACTAAATGAATTTTAAAGTTTGTTTAAAGTTATCCAATATGCTAATCAAGTTATGTTCATGTTGTAACGTAAACTAATGGGTTGAAATATTGTTTTTTTTTTTAATTTTTGGTAAAAAAAGTGTTTTTTTAAATCTCAAAAAATGCACAAAAAAATCTTTCTTCGTCTTCTTCCTTTTAAATGAGAGGTTGGCATCATTAGTTGGACCTGTTTTTAAAATTGTCTTTTTATGTAAATTTTGTCAAAAAAGTTAAATTTCGCTAAATGACGTCATGAAAGCAAAACAAATATTTTTTAAACGGATTTATATTTCCATGGTCATTAAGTATTACTACCTTCAATATTGGTCCTATAAACGGAACACTTCGTCTTTAATTTGAAAAAAAGTCGTGTATCGTTTCTTTTGTTGACTAGTATATATAAATAACGGAACTTGTCGTTGTTTTAAAGATATAATCAAACTGAAAATTTGTCGGGAAATGATTTTCTCTAGATTATATTTATAAAATAAAAATGTGAACTGGTTCAGTGAAAATTGGACGTCATACTAAACTCAAAAAAAAAAAAAAAATAATGTACTAAAATAAAAAAACCCACAAGACTAACAAAGGCGAGAGAGAGGCTTTTGACTTCGAACAGGTGCAAACATGCGGCGTTGTAATGTTTTGTGACATCTCAAAAGAGGGACGAAAGATACCAAAGGGACAGTCAAACTCATAAATCTAAAACAAACTGACAACGCCATGACTAAAAATGAAAAAGACAAACAACAGCACACATGACACAACATAGAAAACTAAAGAATAAACAACACGAACCCCACCAAAAAACTAGGGGTGATCTCAGGTGCTCCGGAAGGGTAAGCAGATCCTGCTCCACATGTGGCACCCGTCGTGTTGCTTATGCGATAACAAATCCGGTAAATAGTCTAATTCGGTGGATCACATTCATGAAAGGGAAGGGGATTGTAGTTACGACGTAAGGAACATATCCGATATCATTTGTGAAACGGTTATTCCATAACGGTCAACCAACTCGTGATGGCGTCCGTAAAATTTACGAAGGGATGATCCTCCCCTAAACCTCTAGTTAATGTAGAATAAATAAACACATGTAACAAGAAGCAATCACTGTAAAACTCAGTTTAAAAGAAGTCCGAGTCCGAAGTCAGAATAGGCAACCCAAGAAACCAAGCAAAATGACAATGATACATAAATGAACAAAGGACTACTAGCAATTACTGACATGCTAGCTCCAGACCTCAATTAAACTGATTGAAATATTATGTCATATAAAAATCAAGCACAGTTCCTCTCGTTAGGGGTTTAGTATCATACCATCATAAAATATGACATTACCCGTATCATGCCAACAACTGGAATTAGAATAAATGCGTTTATTTCCTATGCTAACTCCCTATGAGTGAATCAATATTAATACCAAAATATGCCATCCTTATTGACCTGACAACAGTATCGTATATGTGACTATATCCATTTTGACTGAGTCTGTTTTAAAGTTTGATTAGCTTTTGAGGTGAATGTCGACATTTTTGTGCTTTGTAAATAATATTACAATAAAAGACTGGATGTGAAATACCAGAACGTATATAAGATGTCTGTATGTTGCTTTATATTTACGAATAATGTCCTTGTATCGATGATAAAATTTAGTTTTTTTTTTACTAGAATGTGATATCGAAATCCCTGGAGTAATAATTTTACAGTAGATATTTCTTTCGTTACAATCAAATACGTACACGAGCGAATGGAAAAAGATGGTAACAAGGGAAAGTCCCCATCTAAACATGGAATATAAACAAAGGTAAATGTAGAATCATGCCCCATCAAAGGGAAATAATAAAATAAATTTAGTGTTCTGGGATATTACGAACAAGGAACTACTTCGTACGGTAGTATATGATGACATACTTTTGGGGCAATCTTATCATGTTTTAGATATTTGTCAAATTTTCTAGCATGGGAACTTTTAATTGTAGTCTTGAAGCGTTACGAGTTACAATATGTGACTAAAATCAGCAAAGACCCATCGAAACAACATCTGATTCATACTTTAGTCACACTTTTACATATTGCAAAACTGACTTTGAATAAAGCTAATACTAACAATTATCACTGCCCTTTCCTCGATCTTGATATCTATATCTTTAACAGGAAGCTTTATACAAAAATTTATGATGAAAGAGAGGATTTTTTATTTAACTGTGACACAATGCATGAAATCAATTAGCAACATTCTCATTGTATATAGATATAGGAAGATGTGGTATGAGTGCCAATGAGACAACTCTAGCTCCATCCAAGTCATTATTTATAAATTTAAACCATTATAGGTCAAGGTACGGTCTTCAACACCGAGCCTTGGCTCACACCGAACAGCAAGCTATACAGGCTTTTGAACTGATGGCGCAATACCAGCGTGACCATATAAAATAAAATATACGCTTGACTCGTGTTAGACTAGCATTTGCCTGTGAAATTGCGAGAATCTAAATACTGTTGGCTAGGTTTTTGTTCCCAGTTGATTTACAAAATAATGATGACTACACATAACTGAATGTTTATCATCTCAGGTAGGTACATGTACTTGCAATAGTCTAACTATCATAAAATAGTCGTAAAAATACTACTTTAAATTTCCACATAAATGAATATTTCCGTTATGAATTATATAACAGCCTATATAATAGGAACTGTAATAAATACTGAACTTTAAATGAATGATAAAATGCATTTCCATCATTCCGAAAAATATGCATATATATGATACAAAATAGTAGTAACTTGTTTTTTTTATAAAAAATATATTAAACAAATATGTACAAAAAAGATATCCTGTTCTTTAATGTTTAAGAATTGAATTGCATGTTACTAAAATGCAAATGACTTCGATTAATGAAAAAACGATCTCTTGAATGATAAATTTAATGTCCTGTTACGATTTTCTTTCTAAGTAGGTGTATAAAATATAACTATTATTGGTGAATAAATTGTTAAGGTAGACGGATTAAAGGCATCCTTTAAAAATACCAAATAAATTAATGTTAATAGTCCGCAGTAAGGGTCTATGATATAATTCTAAATTTCAATAGGCGATTGCAGATAATAGTATTGCATTATTGCAACGTCACTCAGTAGGGTAATATCTGAGAGCCTGTTACTAGAAGATGTGGTATGAGTGCCAATGAGACAACTCTTCATCCAAGTCACACTTTGTAAAAGTAAACCATTATATGTCAAAGTACGGTCTTCAACACGGAGCCTTGGCTCACATCGAACAGCAAGTTATAAGGGCCCCACAAATGTATATGAATAACCATTCAAACGGGAAAAGAGACGGTCCTATCTATATATAAAACGAAAAACGAGATACATATATTAGCCACATCAACAAACGACAACTACTGAACATCAGATTCCTGACTTAGGACAGGGATAAACTTTCTCAGTATAAACTTAGCACAGCATAATTAATACACTTCTCTGGTATTGACATCGCGAAAAATGTTTGAATCTGTATACCATTCTGTCCTAAAATGCTTTCGTGAATCAAATCTAAATAACATTTCAAGTTGATATACGACGTGTGTCCTGTAATCTTTGATATGATCTTATATTAACTGAGGTTGATGACTGGTAATCTGAACATTAACACGCATTGTAGCTAGTATCGTTGTGACAGATCCCATTTAGTGCCTATTTAACACGTTTTAGCTTGAATACCACAGCAGATAACACAAGCCTTATACGGATTATAGGCTAGTTTATAGACTTTTGATGAGTGTTTATGGTTGTTACTGTGGAATATCAAAAGAGTAATGAATCGTCGTTAGTTATCGATCGACAGAAACATTTTTGTAACTTAATTTAAAGTGTCCGATGCTTTAAAGGTAAATTAAAGGTAATAGTTCTGTTAAATATTACAAAATGGTACAAGTATAGCAGAGACATGCATAAGGCGTAACCTATAAACTTGGCTTTGTTTCATTGCAGTTCACAGGAATCATTCTTCATTCAAAATAGCAAACTAAGACAGTGACTAAATAATCATCATCGTTGTTCCATAAATATTTAGACATCTTGCATAAACCCGAAAAATAAACTTACTAAATATTTTAGAATAACGAATAAGATCGGTACTCAAACCAACACTACTATTATCATTTTTAATATCTTTTTTGTTGGAAATACTTTTAGAGTAAATATTGTTAAAGCTGATAAGAAACATCCAACAGTTGAATTTTGCCGAATACGTCTGTTCAATAACGTATTGATGTACCAATACTAGATATACAAATAATGAAAGTACATCAGATTAGATAGCAATTGCTAAAGATTTTGATTTTGATTTTTCTGTGTTTTTAAAGCCACTTTTAAGCACCGTTTTGGGGCTATTACGTGGCGGCCAATTTTTATTGTTGGACGAAGCAGGAGTGCCCGGAGAAAAACTTTCGGTAAGAAAACTGACAATCCTAGTCGATTAAGATTGAGTCGAGTGCACACGGAAGAGAGGGGTTTAAACTCACAAACTCAGTGTTGACTAGCTAGTGATTACAACAGTAACTACTTAGACCACGCAATTGATAAGGATGAATGTTATACAAGAAGTAATTTCGTCTGTGAAATCTGATCTCGAAACCACCAAAAAATTAGGGTTTTCAAAAACAATCAAATTACAAGGGAGATAAGGAAATGATTTTGAAAAAAAAAACCAACATTATTTCAAAACGTTTTGAAAGGACAATAGTGTTATCTGGTTGTGTCAAGTTGTATAAGGACAGATCAATCACGTTTTTTTTGGTTGTTCAAATCAAGCTTGGTTCATGCGCCCACTAACGACTTCAATAAAAAAAAATTATACAAACACATCATAAAAAGGTTTGTGCATGCAATATGAATACGTCCTGTTAGTATATCACGTTTACGAAAAGATTGGCGAATTCTATGACATGTACCCAGTGACCCGCATAAATACACTAAACCGTTATTGCTCAAAGATCATTCTAATCTTTCAGAAGTTTATTATAACCAATGATTTTCAAAGTATCAAAATACATTTCAAACCTCCTTCTAATCAGAAAAGTCACGTAAAAACTTTAATAAATCTATAAAATGTCAATTTCACTGTTACACCTTATCGAAAATTCAATTTCTGTGGTTACACCATTTGTATTGTTTCCAATAGAACTGATGTGAAATAACGCTAAGTTAACTACTTTTTGATGTGTAACACTCATTGATTATTAGAGCAATACAATTTATTGATCATTGATTTGATAATATCCCTTCAGTCAATAAATTTGTTAATGGAAATACGTTTTAATTTCAATTTTACAACATTCTAATTCATATACGTACAAATATGTATTATGCTACATAACATGTAATATAGAATATATTACAATTATTAGATGTTCCATTAATTCCTACATAACTGTGGGAAGTTCTACCAAAGAAACGCTCATCTGTAAGTCACAACTCAACATATTTCAATTTTATAATAATACATTTGTTTAAAATTAGTATCTTTAATAGTAAAATGAGATATTGGGTGCAAGTTAACGAGACCGCAACCCACATAATAAAACCCAAGATGCAAGGTTACACAGGAGCGAAATATTTTTATCGTATTTTTGGTTTAAACAATATCCGGACAGCTTGTTCGAATGACGATGCAATACAATCGTGTAAGTGTTAGAAAAATTTTTATTTAATAACTAAACGGTACTACTACGAGTTTATTGTAAAAAAATCAACCATTTGACTTTAAAATTTTGTAGTATTGACGTATCATTTTAATCATGTCTAAAAACCGCAGCAGCAGCTACTGTGTAGATGGTACAACGATGCATGACGTTTTGTTATACAAGAAATATTTGACATGGTGGTAATATATAACCTGATGTCTTTAAATCAGGATAACCTGAGTAAACCTTGTTTTTTGAATCGGTATGTGCTGCTCATACTTTAATTATTTTTATTGCATAGATTTGTCTGTTTGTCTGTGTTTTTTTCTTAACTTTTAGAAACTTTTTACTTACACATTGGCACCTAAGATACCCATAATATTATATATTATACAAATGTGCGTAGTAGAATTCCTGTGTCGTATGCAGTGCATGTAGTCGCAGAGCAACATACAGCTGGATACATTTGCATCATAATGTTTCTTTTTTGTTTTTTTCAGTCAAATCGTCTAGACAAAATAATGAGCAGTGCAACTCAAAACCCATAAACACCACAAGTTAGAAAAAACCCAAGAATATTCTATTTCTTCTTTGTATAATTTGCTAGTTATAGTACAATTGTATTAATTTTAATGCATGGACCTTTAATAGAATATATAACATTTTATTACGTGTTCCATTAGTTCCTAGACATAATTGCGGAAAGATTTGTTTACATAACTGTGTGAAATTCTACCAAAGAAACGGTTATCTGTGAGTCACAACTCAATACATTTCAATATTTATAATAATACATTTGTGTAAAATCAGTATTTTTAATAGTAAAATGAGATATTAGGTACAATTTAATGAGACTGCAACATTAACAAAACCAGATCTAAGGTTACACAAGAGCGAAATAATTTTATCGGCTTGGTATACAGTGTATTTCCTGTTTACAAAACTTTGAATTTTTCGAAAAACTAAGGATTTTCTTATTCCAGGCATAGATTACCTTAGCCGTATTTGGCACAACTTTTTGGAATATTGGATCCTCAATGCTCTTCAACTTTGTACATGTTTGGCTTTATCAATATTTCTATTTGAGCGTCACTGATGAGTCTTATGTAGACGAAACGCGCGTCTGGCGTACTAAATTATAATCCTGGTACTTTTGATAACTATTGGTAACTTTTGTATCATAATGTTTTTTTATGGCTTTTCAGTCAAATCGTCTAGACATAATAATGATCAGTGACACTCAAAACCAATAAACACCCCAAGTAAGAAAAAACCCAGAATATTCTATTTCTTTTTTAAAATTGAGAATGGAAATGGGGAATGTGCCAAAGAGACAACAACCCGACCATAGAGCAGACAACAGCAGAAGGTAACCAACAGGTCTTCAATGCAACGAGAAATTCCTGCACCCGCAGGCGTCCTCCAGCTGGCCCCTAAACAAATATATACTAGCTCAGTGATAATAAACGCCATACTAAACTCCATTACACAAGAAACTAAAAGTTCTATGATTTGCTAGTTAGTGTACCATTGAATTAATTTCAGTTTATGGATCAGCATTACAGAGAAAACGATGGACTTGCTGTTTTTCCCTCCTCTCAAAGAGTTGTGCCAAATTAACCGAGTAAATCTGGTTTAGGCTAACCAATGATAATATAATAAGATGACCTATTTATTTGAGCTTATTATCCACAAATGTATATTCAAGGCAACGTCAGTGAAGTGTTTTATTCGGCTAGAACATTTTCTTTATTGGGAAATAATAATAATAAAATGTTAAGCAGTGTAACGTGTAAGGACTGGTAGTTAATATTTCGATTCTATTCAAAATTTTAGTACATTTAAATAAATTTACCATGCGTAAATCCTAAACTGTGTTATTGCTGATGTAAATTAATTTGTGTATTATACATAAACTAAATTAATGTTTATTGATAGTAAGGCCATTATCATAATTTTAAAATGCACTTTATTTTTAAAGCTCACATATCATATCTACATTAAAGTTCGTTTATGTAATGTTGAAATCTTGCATCAACCCATAGGTTATATTTATTCCAATGAAATAATTTGTTTCTTACGGCATTACATCTTGATGGGATCTGATCCAGCACGTCGGAGTCGTCCGTTCAGCTGTTAGGACTCGGACGTGTCTGATTGAGATACAGATTAAAAAAAAAGAAGATTACATTAATACCCAACAACTGGATTAGGGATTTTCCGAAAAGCAAAGTTTTCCGTTTGTTACTTTTTATTTAAATGGGGAAGAACACATCATTCTATATCCCTTTTAATAATTTAAGATTTCATATTTTAACATCAGATCCTAGCTTTATTTTGAGACTCTAAAATATTTCGCTTAACTATCCTCAATTTTTTTTTGTATATTATCAGCACAGTTGCACTGATAGTCGTGGTCGTCAATGCTGTTTGGTTTTCCCCGACCTTTTACACACGTTTTGGTGTAGAAACACTTCATAGGCATGCTAATTCAGCATACATTATATACTAGTATACCTAATACGGTTTTGTGTTAATTCATGTATGAAATGTGGTTTTTTTTATAGCTGGAAATATCGATCAATCATATCAACCATGGAATTGACTGACATTAGATAATTTTTTACAATTATAGATCATCAAGCCTATTTCATGGTTTCGTGATTATTAATGATAATGCAGAACATATTTAGTTCTGTGTAACTGTAGCAGAACGTGCATATTGACTAAAATGTCCTTGAAATAAGGTGGATTTATTAAGTTCATATGGATTAAAATATCAATAAGATATTGATGCGTTTGATAAACCCGGAAATAAAATGAATCGGCCTCTTGATATGATTTCTACGACTGAAAAAGAGAAAGCTAACATTTTTGAATATCAGCACACAAGTCATGACAATTTGTGTACAATATGTTATGAAATGAGGCTTTTGATTTATAACGGTATATTTTTTTTTTACTTATGCAACTTAACGGTCCTTTGATTATAATATTGTTTCAATGCCATTTCTAAACGCGTTGTAAACCCTAGTTTCCTGTGCGCATTTTCATAAAAGCCACATCATATATGTTTTTTTCAACAGGAAAAAAGAGAATGAAAGCTGAAGAAAATGTATATCCACATCATATATGTTTTTTCAACAGGAAAAAAGAGAAGGAAAGCTGAAGAAAATATATATCATTTAAACAAATATATCTTTCGAAAGTTTGTGAACTAACGGTCATGGACCAATAACACAAATACAGTTGTTGAACATATGCAAAGTATCATAAAAATTATGCAAACATGAATGATGCTTCTTTTTTTCCATTTAGTGTTATATACCAGAAATTAGTCAGGCAATACGAAACCTATAAACCATTCATTTACCGTTCTTCTTTTTTCTTCCTCTTTAGAAATGTTTTATCCTTAAATTACATTCAAAGAAACAGTATCGTCATTATTCAGAATTTGTATATTAAGAAATAACGTTTCTTTAAAAAAAAAGATTAAACGAGTATCTATTATAATACAATGAAAGTGCCTTTGAGACAAATTACATAAATTTCGTCGCTTTCTGTTGTAATTGATCATGTTGATTGTAAAGTATAACCTATTATAGATATCGTGCATGCTGAGTCAAACTGAATAATTTAAAATATCCTAAAGCAATGTTGTTTGGTCATAAATAAATCTTTGGAAAAAATAATCTACACATATGGTGAATCAACTTAGTGTCCATGGGCCTGTTTATCGAAGCTCTCTTAAGATTAGGACGTGTCCTAAGACCAACTTAGGACATATATGTCTCTGTTATTATTAATCTTTTTTTAATAATAGTAATTGGTTAAATTTGATAAAATATTTTCATTTCTTTAATTTTTATCTATTTTCTTTTCCGCCAACACTTAGGACATCGGTTAGGACGTCCTAGCTAAGATAATCCTAAGAAAGCTTCCATATGCTTGCTGAAACATGTCGTAAGTCGGTCCTAACTTTATCCTAACTTCTGTCCCAAGAAATTCTTAGGACCTATCTTAGGATAGTTTCGATAAACAGGCCCCATATTTCTATGAAGATTTTTCTTTTATTTTGCTGCAATCATTAGCCATATTTTGCGGTCCACTTTATCTTGGATTTTTATTGTTCGAAATCCAATTGAATATACATGTTTATTGACGGTGCTGATCTCTGGTTTTGCCATCTTGATGGGAGGAAACAGTCATTCATTTCCGATAACGTCAAAAAGAAAGAACAAAAATGTTTTAGCATACAACTTTTTTTCTTTTCTATTGACATTCAGTTGTTCGATTGTAAAAACATAAGAAGGCATAATCTTTATGTATACTACGGAAAGAAAGTTTTGCAGCACTAACACTGAGATAAATATGGGTCAAACTTTGGTGTTCATATCTTTGTAAAAAAATTTCAATATAATCTAAAATTAACAGCATATCTATTCTAAAAGATGTTAATAGGATCGATGTTCAGTACACGATTGATGAGAGAGGAAAACTGAAAATCATGATCAAAACCTTGGCAGGGAAACGCTAGTTTCTGTTCATATGCAATCAATTATTTCATCAGATTTACCATTTCGTGACCTTGTGTTAACAATTATTTAAATTGTAACTTACAATTTGTACCCCTTCCCACAAAGTTAGCTAGATCTTAAATGTGAACAATATAACTATTAAAATACAAAAATGATTGAAGATTAAGAAAATACATTCTTGAAACTGGAGACATATACTACAAATGTTCTGTTGAAACAAATAAATCGGAATTTTGTTTTACTTTATTATTAGTCAGAAGATGTGTTACTAAACTTATTTTCAGTAGTATACTTGTATATATATATATCATATACATGTATGTCTGCATTTATATTCAAAGTAAAAACCACACATATGATATATGGTATACTTTGTTAATTCACACATATTCATAGATATTTCGTTTTGTTTACCTATACTGATTCCTAGATATGATTTTCATGTTTCATCTCATAGAGACATAACTTATAATTTTAAAACTCTTAAAGGTTCAGGGCATATCAGTTTTGAAAATTTGTCACCCACCACTATATTTTGACCTTTGCAAAACCTTGGTATTGCATATGAGCTCGCGATTCGAGGACGTGATTTATTTTACGAATATTCACATTTTGGACATTTTTACCTATTATGTCTGTTTGTTTTGTCCACACATCGTTGACAATATAATGAAATTTTATGCGACTGTCATACAAGTGAGAGGTTTAGCTAGCTATAAAAAGTAAATTGACAAAAATACCTATTCACAAGAAAAAATCAAATCGGAAAGTCCGTTAACAAATGGCAAAATCAAGAGCTCAAACAATTTAGCCAATGGAAAACAACTGTCATATAGTCCTGATTTGGTTTAGGCATTTCCGTATGTAGAAACGGTGGATTATACCTGGTTCGAGTTTAACATTTTTTTTTGTGTTTTTGCTTGTTCAACTATATTATTGTTAAAGGAAAGATTTGTCATGCCGACACCACTCACTTGTAGCCACGGCGTCCCTTCTGACCTATTCATACATTGTAGGTGTAATTTCATATATCGTAATTAAGGATGTACTTAGGTGAGGTTTTGGAATTTGTGTCAAATGTTCGAACTCCTTGGTGTTTTTCCATACAATACAATGTAAAATATTTTGCCCCATAACACCCATTTATTTTTTCATATAAGATATATTAGCTCATGAAAGGTCATTTACCAAAATTTTAGAAGATTCTTGATTTTCTTTCTTTGGTTTTGAGACCGAAATAATATCAATGCAAATAAAAGGTAAAAGTCCGAGTCAGCCTTTTCCCGCCATATTTTAAATTTCAAATATCTCGAAAAGGAGGTCCATGACCTATCAATATTTTTAACTTATTTTTATCCTTAAAGAGTGCTCTACCTGCTTATAGTATCAATTTTAACTTCTTAATTTATTAATTTTCACCTAACCTCACCTAAGTACATCCTTAAGTCGATAACAATAACATTCATTATAACCGGTAATGAAAGACCGCAGAACTTGAAAATGAATTCAACAGAACTCCCATCTACTTAAAAAATAAATAAATACCCTTCAAAAAATTCAAGAATATTCCATAAAACTTTTTTAATATGCAATTTGCCCTCACTGAAAGTTCAAATTATATCTCGCACATTGCGACCAATCACAACATTGTAAATTTCACCTCAGATTACACCCGTTTTCGGTTAATATTTATTTACAATTATTTTATTCATCTCGTATCGTTTTGTATTGATTTATGTTTGTGATAATTAAACGTATTTTCGTGATTGTTAACAAATTAAAGCTTTTACTGGGTACATGTGATAAAGTTTGTATCAAAGGTTGTTGGATAAGTGGCGCCTTAATTTGACCACTGTCTGAAACAATATTGGAGGAATATAGTTAATTGTTTCTGTAAAATAATGTGTTGTGTAGAGATGATAATAAGATAGTAAATTGTGTGCTTTCTACGGAAGCGTATTAGGGACATAGAAAAAATAAAATTGGCAGTGAACTTTTTTTTCAAAGTCGAAATTTTGACTTTTCAAATCTCGAAATTTTGACTTTAACTTGAAATTTTGACTTTTCAAATCCCGAAATTTTGACATAAACTTGAAATTTTGACTTTCAAAAATCGTGAAATTTCGACTTTTTGAAAAGTCGAAATATTGACTTTTTTGAAACTCGAAATTTCGACTTACAAAAAGTCGAAATTTTCACTTAAACTCGAAATTTCGACTTTTTTAAACTCAAAATTTCGACATTTATAAAACTCAAAATTTCAACTTATTTTAAACTCGAAATTTCGACTTATTTTAAATTCAAAATTTTGACTTTTTTAAAACTCGAAATTTTGACTTATTTTAAACTCAAAATTTCGACTTTTTTTAAACTCAAAATTTCGATTTTTTTTTACAATCGAAATTTCGACTTTGATCTCTTTTAAAACTTTGATGTTAGTATTCAAACACAGTTATTACAATTTTAGAAGGAGTAGCCATGGACGCAAATTATTAAAGCGTCATCAACACATTTTGGCAATTTATATTTTGAAATAGGTTTTGTTCCATGTTTTAGTTCCCACGGCACTGTCATAGAATCTTCATATCTGAGAACATATAGCATCGCAGTTTCAAAGGCCTGTTTGGTTTCCCAATAGCAAGTAACTGACTTTGCCTTGTTTAAACAATGGTAAATCAAGTAGCCAAAAATGCCATGCATATTCAGGACGACAAATGAGCTGCTCGGTTTTCTAGTTTTGGAATTTTGAAATGAATAAATGGTTCTTTTTTTTTTGGAATATTGATTAAACTCTACAAGTTGACATTCTTATGACACAACTATTAACCCTTGTCTTTATATATCAGACTGTTGAATAAAAGTATGTCGTAACATGGGTGTATCGGAATAACGGGGTTGTCTTGATACACATATCTGAAGTCCAGACTTGAAATATGTATTTGAACGTGAAACATATTTTATTTATTCTTCGGCAAGAACAAGATTTTCTATCTAAAATAACCTCTTTAAAATTGTTTAGTTTATTAAAATGTGCTTATTAAGTTTATGATGTATATGGCTCTCCGCTTGCTGATATAAATGACTGTGAATGTGGTAATCGCAAACGTATAAATACTTAGGAAAATTCGAAATTTTGAGTTTAAAACAAGTCGAAATTTTGAGTTTAAAACAAGTCGAAATTTTGAGTTAAAAAGAAGTCGAAATTTCGAGTTTAGAAAAAACCGAAATTTCCAGTTTTAAAAAAGTCGAAATTTTGAGTTTAAGTCGAAATTTCGACTTTTTATAAAGGCAAAATTTCGAATTCTAAAAAAGTCAAAATTTCGACTCTTTGAAAAGTCGAAATTTCAAGATTTTAGAAAGTCAAAATGTCAAGATAAGAAAAGTTAAAATTTCGAGTTAAAGTCGAAATTTTGAGATTTGAAATGTCAAAATTTCGACTTTGGAAAAAAAGCTCACTACTACTTTTATTTTTTCTATGTCCCTAATACGCTTCCGTAGCTTTCGATTTGATGCGTTGTTTAACATTTATATAAGATTTTGGATGTTTAAATATACATGCATCCAGCATCTTGCAAAGACTTCAACTGCCGAAATGCGCATCTGATGTATAACAATTGGTACCGTTTATGTTTTATTACATACATGCTACAGCAAAAGAAGTTTAATATAACAACACTAGGTCCTAGTGCATGTTTCTATTAGGTGATATGTTATGTTACTAAATCAGTCTAGTGCTTTCAATCATAATATTATATTAAATGCGATTGATTATTGTAAAATATGACCAAATGACATGAAATTAATAACTTTACCATACGGCCTTCAACAATCAGGTAATCCCATACCACATAGTCAGATATTTAAGGGCCCGAAATGACAAATGTAAAACAATTCAAAACCTGAATTATGTACAAAATAATGATAGATAATCATATATGATATACAGCAACAAACGACAACCGGCTCCGGACTTGGAAAAGGTACGTACAGAATGTGGTGGGGTTAAATAAGAAGGATGACGCTAACTTGAGACAGTGGTATAACAGCACAAAAAAGGAAATCTTGCATAACAATAATCGGTGAACTGAAAAATGTGAAAAACATCAGCAAACAACCACTCATTCAGAGGCACTTCAAATGGGACAGACACGCATATAATGTGGCGGGATTAATCTAGTTTGGAGGCACCAACCATCATCATAAACTGGGACAGTGGTGTAACAGTTCAACTTTTAAAATCAGATGAAAAGGGCTTAACTCATCAGATAGATTCAAAGCAGAAATACATCTAACAAAACACAGAGTTGACATGTCAGATACTTATACATCCCCACAACAATAAAGACAACAAATTACAAATCTGAGAGTACTCGCAGTTACTGACAGCTAGCCTCAGTTAAAGCAAATAACAACGTACAAAAAATCATGCATCTAAGACTAAAATGTGCCTGAATACATATTGGAAGTAAATATTTTAAAGTTGATGCTATTATTAAAAAGTATTTTGACGTTGATGTCTTTTGGTTATTTGGTTATTGTACCATTGACACATTCACCGCATTTCTATTATTTTTACTAAGTCCATCTATCATTTATATTAAATCAACTCCGATGCTAGTATTTCTACAATAGCACATGCTTGAGATAGCTTTTCGACACACATTATGTTAGTCGCACATTTGGCCAATCTAATTAAAAACCGATCTCTCATCGCTCCTGTTTCTGATATCTCCCACGCGACATATCAGAAACAGGAGCAATGAGAGATCGGTTTTTAATTAGATTGATATTTGACTATCTATTTAAAAAAAATAAAATAAAGCAACAGACTCAGGCTAACACCAATTTCTAGCGACCATTCAAGATATCGATTAATAATTAGCCCACCAAGAATCAGCGAACTACATGTACCAAGCAATAAGGTATGACCCCCCCCCCTTCCCAATAAAAAAATAAAATAAAAAAATAAAAAATACATAAATACATAACGTATAACTTTCTGTTTTAAAAAAAAGACGTTAAAGATGAGGGAATATAAAAAGAATAGTCAAAATTATATGTTTTTAAACTACTAGTATGCCTTCATTAATTTGAAATTTGTTTTTTGGATTAATAGTGAATTTTGTAAATTATACGTTAAAATCAAGGTGCGCAAACAAATCTTCGATAAGCAATGTGGCCCAAATTCATACGTGCATTTTATATCCTCATATCAATGCAAACAATTCTTCGATGTGCAATGTGGACCAAGATCATACGTGCATCGTATATCCGTATGTCAATTCAAACAATAATATTCAGCCTAAGTACGTAAATGGTATGGGTGCCATATATGAACATGCTGCATGGCTATGATTAATCGATTTGTTAAATAAAACGGTATACGGTACATACAAAACAAGACCTTCGAATGACTAACTAGGAATGGTAAATCTATGAACGATTGGTTCCTTTATATAGGTGTCTTAAAATAGCTACATTCTGGTTAAGAGTGGTTGAAAATGTATTGTGCAAATTTAGCCTCATTATCAGATAAAGGAAATTATTTGTTCATTGGCCTTTGTTAAGAAGTTGGAAAAAATTATTTGCCAGATCTTTCGATTGATTAACTTTTTAGTTAAATTGCTATTCCTTTTTCTTTTGAATATGTCCAAGAACATAATCAAATTAAATATTTGATTTGTGTGTATATGTTCAAGTTCAAGTTCATATATATGCGATCTGAGATTAAAAAATTTCACAAAACCCACAAAAAATCAATAATCAAAAGATCAATTGTTCAAATTGACAAAAAATAAGGGTGTCAGGATCAACAACAAACATCTTTGTTGCTAACATTTTTTTAGGTAAGGTATGACAATATACTGATTGTGCGGATGAATCAGTAAATTCTGTAGACGAATTACTCAACTGATAATTGGCGATTTCAATGTACTAATACACCGGGATGGTCAGGTAAAACACAAACACTACATTTTTGTTCCTTTAATTTTATTTTCTACTCTTAACTGTGCATTGTTTTTATTTAAATCCCTTCATTTTCATTTTGATTTTAAACACTGATAAAAACAACTAAAATGATGTAAACGTCATGGTTTTGCGTTGTGAAGTTGTAGTTAGTAAATGTCTGCTTGACATAATCAGCGAGCATACTATATAACGAACTCTTATTTTCGTTTGTTCTTTTTTTTTGCTGTCTCACTGATACCACACAGCAAGCACAAAATTTATATATGACGTAGGAATACCTAGTATCCTTATACATCAACTTAAGACATTTCCAATGTGCTCAAGACTCGTATGTCAGCAATTCTAAATACATCTATAATATGTTTGAATTTCGTCTTATATTTTTAAAATCAACCCAGGTACCATAACGTGGTTTTATGAGGGACATTTTTCTAAATTCGTCATGAACATACAGCGTACAAATAAGATATCATTTTAATGGCTTTTTGTATATTTTAGAATCATATATACGGTTGATCACATTGGACAACAATCTTTTGAGAGAAAATATTAGGCTAGTCCCGTCTTATGGTGACACCATTAACATTAGAAGTTCCAAATGTTTTTATGTATAATAATTTATCATCTAAGGATTACAAAAAAAGAACCTTACATAAAAGCTTTTCGTGCATTGATCATGAAAAAATGTTGTTCAGTCACCCTTTTGATGAATGTACCCAATTTAGTGCATTAGTTACGATTTGATTACAAGACAGACAATGGCCATCCAATGCTGGGCTCGTTGAATAAATAGGATGGAAAATTTGGCTGTTGGCAACTACTTGTTAAACATGCAAAAGATATTTCGTTAACTTTACTTATTGTAGTTTTGATAAATAAGAAAATAAATAAATAGTAATCATATACGGTTGATCACATTGGACAACAATCTTTTGAGAGAAATTATTAGGCTCATCCCGTCTTATGGTGACACCATTAACATTAGAAGTTCCAAATGTTTTTAAAATCCTTTTTTGTATAATAATTTATCATCTAAGGATTACAAAAAAAGAACCTTATATATAAGCTTGTCGTGCATTGATTATGAAACTCTTGAAAATGTTGTTCAGATACACTTTTGATGAATGTACCCAATTTAGTGCATTAGTTACGATTTAATAAAAAGACAGACAATGGCCATCCCATGCTGTGACCGTTGAACAAATAGGATAAAAAATTTGGCTGTTGGCAACTACTTGTTAAACATACAAAAGATATTTCGTTAACTATGCTACTTACTTTACTTATTTTAGTTTTGATAAATAAGAAAAAAGGAGCGATGATGAATAGTCAACAATTATTTCTGGGTGGACTTGATCATCGTTTTGACTTAAGATGAATGAGTCTAGTAAGACATACAATTACCGCTTAAACGAAGACCACAACTTGTATGTTAATTTACAATTCGTTTGCCGTTAGTGTTATTAAATCCTGACGATATCTTTCTCTCTGACAATCGCCTTAAACTGGATAATGAGGTTAAGTACCATCCTTATTGTACTGCAAAAATTATACGGAAAGAACCAATGTTTCTCTGTTGCATGTTGATGTGCTTGAGTAATAACTAGAAGGACGTTAGTTAATTAAAAGCGAAATCTAATATATAGGGACAACCGATGATTCTGTAAATTTCATACATGTATGAATAGCACAATACACAAGTATGGGCTAATCTAAAACTGTTGAGGATACACTACGATGTTCCTTATTTGCATCTGTTTGATAATAATGACCCGTAGTCTAAAATTCAATCCAATGATTTTATGTATTATGCATGTCTGCACACTGCGCAGTTACGTTCAGAGTAGTATATGTATAGCCCCACCTAGTTGATAAGGAACCAATAATATGCGTTTGTTTTCTCGCGATGGCTAATTTACAAAACTGGTTTTCTTCATTCAAATTCGGCATAATGAATACCAAAGAAAAATGGTTATATGCATCAGATATATATAATGATGATAACTAAACAGAGGTCATAAATTGTAATGTACTGAATTTTTTTGTAATAGAAATGAACAACCTGTACAATTGTAGACCAGTAAGATCAAAGAACGTCTGGAATACGACCTTAACTAGAGTATCATGTTTTAAGGAAATATTATTTAAGTGTATGAACAATTTCTTTTTCTAGCAATCATGAAACATATTATTTATTAACACTACCTCACGAACCCCCTACAAAACAACTATTTGGTAAAACCATATCGATTTTTGTTTCGATGATCAATTGAAACTTATTGTTAGAGGGAACTGCATAAGTGCTTCCTATTTTGCCTTCAATTTCTTTTTCTCTCAGAAAATCAATATTAAGATTCACAATGACTGTCTGGTTACAATAAAAAAAAAATGTATCTTCCAACAATTCAGTCAAAAGTAGCTCAAATTAGGCCGCAATTAAACTTTCAGAACTAAAATAATCGCACCATCAGATAATTGACCGACAGTATCATCACAACGTAGAAAGCTATTGTCAAGATATATATCGAGTACATAGCTATTAAACCATGTCATTAAAATTAGCTTATTAGTTCCAATCAATATTTATATAAACAGTTTTAGCGCAAAATAGGAATACCGATCAATTCGTCTTCCAAGCATTACATTTCAGCCAAGGAGTAAACTGTTATTTGATTCAGTGAAAAATTTCAATTTGTAACTTCGCATTTCTTTAAATATACTGGGAGAGCTAAATACATGTAGTTGAAAATGAATAGGTACTTATTAAAAATAAAAGTTTGACTTACCCAATATGTATACGTAATTCCGTGTATTTAAAAAAAAAAGTAATATCCTATTAATAATCCAATTGTATAAATAATCGTTACTTTTTCTTCTTTTATCGAAAGTATAGTTGAAAGACACAATAAACTTTTGTATAAATGCACCTTTTTTTCTTCTTTTTTTCACAGATTACGAAATACAACCAAAATCCACACGTGTAAAAAAAGGTCAATTACTTTTGCTTTTAATTGTCACCACAATTATACTTTTCAATTAACACAAACTTTTATAAGCTTTACAGTATATTGGTACAATTTTTCTCTCAATTTTCAAACTTTTTAATTCTAACGGAAATAGTAAAAAAGTTCGATGGTGCATTAATAAAAGGCGGGACAAACGGGAGTCCTCGTTACTTAACGATCATTGATCAAATCGTCTCGATCAATGAATGTAAATTTCAAATACCTGTAGAATTATTACCTGGGATTTTTATGATTACAAGAAATTTACATGAAATATATATGAATTGATATTCAATTATACCCGAGTTCAATAATGTAGTAATAGGATTTTCTTGTGTGAATGAATGATACATAGCAAATAATAAAATATGATAAATTTATATTAATAAACATTTTTGAAAACTATCTTTCAATCACAGGTGTAATTTTTTTCAAAGATTTATAAATCGTCTATTTTAAATAGAAAGAAGGATCAAATGTGAGTTTTAGGCTACATAAGTAGTTTCATCATCAATATTGCTGATCATAAATGCTTAAAATAAAGTAAACATCTCTTTCAAATAGTTTAAATGAAGTGACAATGCATCAGAAGGCAGCATTTTCAATTGGTAAAGGGTGCATGTTCTCTTAGTTTTAAAAGTTAGTTGATAGTATTAACTTTTATGCATGTACAATTTAAATTGAAACTTTCTAAAAAGTGCAATGTGCATTACTTATCGCTATATTAAAATGTGAACTGAATAAAACAAATTTAATACTTTAATTTATTAAAAGTAAATTCACTTCAAATTATATAAACATATCTTTAATTAATCTCAAGAATTAGAGTTTATATTATTTTGTTTTCTCTTCTCTTTACGAAATTCAAATCTGTACTGATATCAAATTCAAAGTATTAAGTAATTTTGCTTAATCTATCGTATTGAATTAAATTAATTTGATATGAAAACATAAAATGTTATGTTAATTTACATTTTACAATACATATTTACTTATTAGGTGGACTTATTTGCATTTCTAATCATTCCATTGATTAATATTCTTTGAATTCTGATTGATTAAAATCTTAATACAATGTAATTTTGAAAATTTATCTGATACCAGTATATATTGGTTTTCGTCTGAACAGATCAAAGTGACCTTTACCGTAAAGATTACACTTCCGGTGTGTTACTTTCGGAAATGCGCATGTGATATCTAGAATTTTACAATTCCAAAACTTGGATACTTTTCATGTCATGATAAGGTTTTGTGTGTAATCCAAATTATAACAATCTACATGACATATACTTGTAATTTGTCAATTATTTATGCACTATTTTTCAAAGATTTAACGAGACCTAGTGTTTCAACATAGACCTCATCCAAAACCAATAAATACTCCATATAATCCAACTTTAAATTCATCAGTATGAATTAATTCAACGCCACGTGATTTACCAATACAGTAGTACATCATCATGAAATACGTTAATGGCAAGAATATTTAAAAATTGCATTATTGTTAAAAATATTCATACGAAGTCAAATCAGTTTTCAAGCGGATTTTTAAATAGGCTCAAATTTACCCCGATACAGTTGCTATCTTTTTTTTTTAAATCATAAACATTCATAAAAGTTAGAAATAATCAAAAAATTTCAGTAGTGATTTCTTTATTCAACAGAAAGTAGGAAATTAAAAAAGAGGAAACAAAGAAAGTAGAAAAAGACCGATAACTCCAGTTTGAAAAAAAACTCTAAACTAAAAATGCATAGCACTGCGAGAACTCCGACTTATTAATCAATAATTTGCGCATGTACTGGGTTGATTTCAATATCGGTAGCGGCTACGTAGCTGCTATCAGTATCTATGTAATAACTAGTCTATAGCTACACGTTCAATAGGGTTGGGTTCAAAATCGTAGCGGATACGTCGTCGTAGATTTGTGACTATTGAACGTGTAGGTAGCCTAGTTTCGACATCGATATTGACAGCAGCTATGTAGCTGCTACGATATTGAACACGACCCTGATAATCGGTACTATAATCATGACAATCCTAATATGGCGACGGCAGAAATTGGTAAAAAAAAAATCAGTCATTTTTCTCATATGTTGTTGTCAAAAGTTACTCAGCTGCAAGGTTTTTCTATACCATTACCTGCATATTAGAATCGTAACGGTGCACTATAATTGTCTTAGCGCCTAGAAAATTACCGGCGAAAAATTCGGGGTGGTAATCGTAATTCAATTGCATTTTCTTATCTTTTTGATTATCGTAATTTTTTTTATCGGATTATAATATAAATGAAAAATGATAAATGTTCTTAAAGTTTCTCGTTGGCATTTTGTGTATAAAAACGTCAATGTCCAGTTAAACGATGGCATAAACGCAATAATAAAAATAAATAATTTAAATAAAAATAAATGAAGCAATTACAGGTTATATCTTGGATAAATTTACTTATATATTTCGATTTATGAAAAATATATGCAAAACCTTTTGATATATACATGACATGTTAAAGATATGAAAAATGAAGCAGCTGTCGAGTCAGTTATTTTGGTAAATAAATATTTTAATTTCTTTCAAAGTTCCAATGTCGCGTTTAGGGTTTGAGTGGGGTAGGGGTATTACCAATATCCCATATCCCAAAAGTGCAATCCTTTCAATTCATTGTTCAAAGTCCCGTATACCGCAGTTTAATATGGCATATGTTTTGCCTCAAATATCGCATATATACTAGTATCCAATCAACATCATTAATAAAAAGTGCAAATTAACCTCCCCTTTCCCATTATACCCTATGCTACGGAGGTAAACGTGCGTTAGTTTAAACATATTTATTTATAGTGGATTGGGAAACAAGTTTTTCAACTTATATTAATCCCTTTCCACTTTGGGGGTGCGAGTGCTGCCTTGTAGCGGCATTAGCCTGCTCTTTTTCGAAATCTACAAGGGTGTCTTTAACGTGCAAGAGATATGGCTCTCTCTTAACACGGGTCAGCCATTTATCGTCCCCTTCCGACGGACTATCATCATTTCCTCAAGACCATACTCGCAAATGGTGTCAAGGGAGAGCCGAAAATTGAGTTCCTGAAATTTTCATCCCGAACGGGAATCGAACCAGGAACCTTTGTGTTAGTAGTCCTATGCACTAACCACTAGAGAAATGTAGGGGAGGGGTGCTATTAACTGAAGGTTTATACTAAAATTCTGCTCGAAATGAACAAGGTTTAAAAGATTTGTCGATGAATAGATTTGACATGATTGATATCTTGAGGGAATCTAATCCTTATTTACAGAACGATGATATAATACATACAAATGAAAGGAAGTCTAGATTTTCCCTATGATAATGCTAATTTTACAGGTTCATTGAGTGCTTTAAAGATACGACTGGTGGACTGATATCAAACGTCCAATGATAAATATTACATGCATATCAGGAATGATTAAGACATAAATACGAACCATTGTTTGTACTTAAACAATATACTTATAACCTATGTACTTAGCCTAATTTTTAACGTACTATTTCATAAGGTTAACAGTCCCTATATGAAGTCATGTGGCTCTACCCGGTCGTTTATTCTTACTCCGAACCGACCATGCAGTCTTGCACGTACTTCTTAATATGCCAATTTGTTGAGCAGAGACAAATCTTTCAATTAATGTGAGCTAATCGGGGATCGAACCCTCAGTCCCCTAAATTGAATGACGTCATTCTAAAAAAGCACCTTATGCTTTGTTTGTGATTTTGCTTGTATCGTCCTTTACAGACGAAGAAGCTCATGCAGATAAAGGTGCAGCAATTAACCTTGCATTGCAAATAACTTTATATAACTTTATGGTATCATATCAGTTATTGTATTTTAAGTCGTCTGTAATCAGCTTACATGTTGATTTCCACTTTTGATTAACGGTTATAGACAACAATTGCAACCGCAATTTGTCCATTGTCCAGTCTACTTTGTATACATGCTATCACATCCGCTCATAGCACCTAACGAGGTAAGGATTGGTAGCAATAAGTAAAATTGTCAAATATAGAAATATTCCACAAAGTGTGGTTTACTAGGTGTTTAAGTATTACATTTCGTCTGTGGTTTAGATTTAAAAGGTAAAAAAAAAGTAAGCAAATAGTCAAGTCTATTTAAATGATATGTTTTAAACGGAATGCAGACGGAAGGATTGATCACACAATCAAATAGGCTGAGGAAAGGTTCGATTTCGTGTGAAAAACCTGATTTTGACGAGTTTTTCAATAGATGTATAACATTGAGTTTCTTTCATATTTACTTGTCAACTCCAAAATTAAAGTAGATGGATAATATGATCGAGGGCTGAAACCACGGCCTATACGAAAAACCCATCTATTGAGCAAATATTTTATTTATGATATTTTGGATTGACAGATTAACCGCAAGTTAAAACCGGGGCTCAATATTTGAATTTGAGGGTAAATATTTATATTGGTCCAGAGTACAAATAACCATATTTTTCTAAAAAGTCGTTTTAATGACTTTTATAATATAATGGAAATTTTGCAAACCCCTTTATTTCAAAATAAAAAAAAAAGAATATGTTTGTTTACATTTAGTTGATATTTTTAATATTTTATATAGTTGATATCTAGCTATTATCATATGTCAAAATTATCTATTTGCTTCGCATCACGGTGCGGAGCTTATAGTTCCCTTTAATTATAGAGTATTTTTACTTTATCTTTTTTTTTTATCTCTCTGAATGTTGGATATATTTTTGGACTAAAACTGTACTTTACACACACAAAAAATTTGAAAAAAAGATTAGGTGCATTTTTTAAAATGAAACAAAACATTATAAAGAACTAATAAAGAATTTAATTGTGGTCTGTGGCCTATTAGTTACAATCGAAATACACGCCATATTGAATAAATTACTTTTCACGTATAGATTCTGATTGGATGCGGCTGAGATACAGCAACAGCTATTTGCTTAAATGAGATAAAGAATTACAGACTTTTCTCGGCCAGGATGAGACATTCAATGCCGGAAAACTGACTATGTGTATTTCAGTTCCGATCAACTGTCATTAATTCATGTTCGTTTTATTATGCATACATTTCACAGATGACTTCAATATCAAATTGTCAGTAATTAATACGTTTCTATTTGCTTTGTTACTCTGCAATTTGCACGATTAGCTTTGCTAAACAATGTTCATATACAATGTTTACAAAAATGCATTATCTGTAGTTTATTACTTCTGACAATCAAGGAACATCCCCAAAGTCGTGTCTATTTATAATTGATCAAATTTTCAACAAGAAATTAAATTTTTTTAAAAGCATGGGTATATACAGACACTCTTAAAGAACAACAATTTTTTATCAATCAATATCTAAAAATATCACATTTCCAAAACTAATTAACGACCACATGCACACATATTACCTTAAATTAGGGTAGAGCGAAGCAGTCCATAGCTTTTCAGAAAGCTAAAACATGTTTGTATCTTAGTTTCATCTATAGATCAGATCTTTAAAAAATAATCAAAATTCTGACTGTTTAAAATTGAAGTAATTTATATTGCAAAAAAATTCAAACACACTCTTTAGTTTCTTCGTAGTAGTAGTAGTCAAGACTCATTACTGTAGTTGCTTAAAACATGTAATACTTCATAATACATACTGCTGAAACAAATTTCAGTACGTTAATATTAAAATATCTTAAGATATCAACTCAACAAGAATGATTTATCATCACGAAACTTTATTACTTCCCTTTCATCACATTTTGTGTATTATTAAGGTCGATAATCATGAAATCGGGCGAATTCAAGATGGCGTGAACGTTCCCTGATTGCCGACGATCGGATCTTGTTCAAGAAGGAGCTGATAATATTGATATGAACACAAACACACTAAATGGAACTAACACTTTTATTTGTGAGAAACGTCCATCAAGGGTTCTACAGTCATCCCAAAACGTAGAGCCTTTCATTTGATATCAATTAAATACCATTTTCTTTCACTTTTGGACAAAGTTACAATGAGTGTGTTACTCTCGGATTTGTGTTTTTTCAATCGATTTGTGACTTTCGAACAGCGGTATACGACTATTGCCTTTATTTACAGCCTGGCGTAGGAACTATTTTGTTTGATATATGTCCTACATTCAAAATGTTATTCAGAAAAATAATTAAATAACCACATACAGCAATACAATAAAAGGTTCGGAAAAACAAGTGACAATTCACTTATATAAATTTAATATTCTAGTCATTAAAACGCCTTTTAAAAAAGTATGATTAAACTTAATTATAAAATCCATAGTTGGTCACATATTCTGTTTTGTATGTACTAACCGTTCGGTTGTACGTGTATATCCCTTTTTTATGGTCAGAGGTATGCATTTTATATATGTCGCACAATGTTAAGCAGCCATCAATCAAGTATAAAAAATGTAAACGGACATAACTGATATTCAGCAATTTGTGATAATACAACTGCCAGCAACCATGGATAAGGAAAAAAAGGCGAAACCGGAATCCGTTAACACGCGAAGCAATGAATGTGTTTTTTAATTTGATGGATGCTTTTGTGTTTTTTTGTAAAATTGTTTGTTTTAAGATTGTAACACAGTGATGACTGCTGTACCCATATTTTGACTATTTTATTTATTTCTGTATGTGTTTTGTTCACGCATCGTTGTAAATATAACGGAATTTGATGAGACTGTCGTACAAGTGAGAGGTTTAGCGCTTTAAAACCAGGTTCAATCCACCATTTATTACATTTAAAATTGCCTGTACCAATATGTCCATTCGTTAGATGTGTTTTGTCATTTGATTTTGCCATGTGATTAGGGACTTTCCGATTGAATTTTCCTCGGAGTTCAGTATTTTTGTGATTTTACTTTTTAAACTTGAAAATGAAGTTTTTACCAATACATATCTATGAATAATAGAAAAGATTGACCTGATTTAAAGATTTCAGTTAAAAAATACCACAGGATATCTACATGCAGACAACGCTTTATTAGTGTTTTAAATTAAATGACAATAAAAATGTCGTTTGAATTTTTTTGCATCGTCAAAGTTAGTTTTAAAAAGCAGCCATTGGACCTGCAGGAGCAACCTACAAATAAAATTAAAACTATTGATGACAAAAAATCCTTTTATGGTATATAAAAAATATTACTGTCAGGAAATGTTTCTTAATATCAAGAGTAATATGAAACTGTAAATTTTCACTGAGTTGTCTGTGAATCAGATAAGTTTTTTTATTACAGGTAGTTACGGTCAGCTTGGTCATCTAGCGATCAGGGTCAAGATAAATCACCAGTATGATTGGTTAATGATATCAAATTGACCAATCAGTATTAGGTGCGTGTTGACTCTTCACATGCGTTTCGATTAGCCGGCCCAGCATTCTCTCAATTTCACTGAATGCTAGAGGACGCCAATTTCTGTTTTAGTTAGTCTTGTTTAAAGAAAATTTTCAATAACCACCACTTCACTCTTAAAAAAGAAACACCAGTCTCTTCTCTCTTAGAAGATTTCTGCATATTATGTTCTTACACATATTTTTCATCAAATAAACTCACCATAGATACCAGGAATAAAATTTTATAATTACGCCAGACGCGCGTTTCGTCTCAAAAAGACTCATCAGTGACGCTCGAATCGAAAAATGTTTAAAGGGCCAAGTTGAAGAGCATTGAGGACCAAAAATTTCTAAAAGTTTTGCCAAATACAGCTAAGGTAATCTATTCCTGAGGTAGAAAAGCCTTAGTTTTTCAAAAATTCAAAGTTTTGTTAACAGTTAATTTATATTTATGAACATATCAATGATAACTCAAGTCAACACAGAAGTGCTGACTACTGGGCTTGTGATACCCTCGGGGAAATAAATCTCCACCAGCAGCGGCATCGACCCAGTGGTTGCAAATAAACTCATCATAGATACCAGGATTAAAATTTTATAATTACGCCAGACGCGTAAAAATATTGAAAAATGTCTGATGCATCTTAGATTTGTTTTAGAAAATGAGATAGATTTATTGGAATTGAATTTTTCTGGAAGTATATTACAATTCAGTTAGATTTCTGGTACCAGTAAAACATGACTGACATTACTCACCTTAGCAAGTGCTCTATTCTTTATGATGTAGCAATACACGAAAATTATGCAAACAGTCGCCATCGTAAATCCAATGATAGAAACAATTATAATAATGACTGAAAACAAATATTGGCATTATATACTTTGGAAACATAATGGCACACTTTTAATCTTTTAATCTGAGAAAATGTACGAAAGGAGGCACAGGGCAAATGTATGCATATGGTGTAAATGTCTCGGATTTTCCCATAGATCAGCAAAGGAAATGCCATTGAACAAATCTTATTGCCAAAACGATGTTCAGTTTGATTGTAAAAATCATTTCAACTTGTTTATCTTAATGGTACATTTATTGTATTCTTTAGTTATCGTTACATCGATGTCAATATTATTACTCTAATTATAAAATAACAAAGATTTCATAATGAAAAAACAGAGTTATTCAAATCCTAACTTACTTACAATTTTAAAAATGGCAACTAATAAGTACCTCGTTCCGATCAACCTTATCCTTATATTAAGCAAGATATGTTTCAATTGAAAGAAGTTCTACTTTTTTAAAATATCGACAAAATAACTTACTAATGACAACTGTCTCTGTTGGAGGTGTAGTTGTAGTTTCTGCCGATGTTGTTTCTGAAGAAGTTATTGTAGTTGTTTCTTTAAGTGATATTTCTGTTGTACTTTGATCAGTTGTATTTTGTGACGTTGTAGTTGTGGTGTTTGTTGATGGAATTGAGGTTTCTGTTGTTCGAAATGAAGTTTCAGTCGTTGTTGGTTCTGAATGAGTTTTTGTCGTTGTTTCTATCGGCGAAATTTCTGTTGTAATTTGTGACGTTGTAGTTGTGGTGTCTGTTGATGGAATTGAGGTTTCTGTTGTTCGAACTGAAGTTTCTGTCGTTGTTGGTTCAGAATGAGTTATTGTCGTAAATTCTTTCGACAAAGTTCCTGTTGTACTTCGATCAGTTGTAGTTTGTGATGTTGTAATTGTGGTGTCTGTTGCTGGAATTGAAGTTTCTGTCGTTCGACCGGAAGTTTCTGATGATGTTGGCTCAGAATGAGTAACTGTCGTTGTTTCTGTGGGCGAATTTTCTGTTGTACTTTTATCAGTTGTAGTGTGTGTGGTTGACAATGTGGTTTGAGTTGTTGGAATTGAGGTTTCTGTCGTTTGAACTGGAGTTTCTGTCGATGTTGGCACAGAATGAGTTACTTTCGTTGTTTCTGTGGGCGAAGTTTCTGTTGTACTTTGATCAGTTGTAGTTTGGTTGGTTGACAATGTGGTTTGAGTTGATGGAATTGAGGTTTCTGTCGTTTGAACTGTAGATTCTGTCGATGTTGGCACAGAATGAGTTACTGTCGTTGTTTCTGTGGGCGAAGTTTCTGTTGTACTTTGATCAGTTGTAGTTTGGGTAGTTGACAATGTGGTTTGAGTTGATGGAATTGAGGTTTCTGTCGTTTGAACTGTAGTTTCTGTCGATGTTGGCACATAATGAGTTACTGTCGTTGTTTCTATTGGCGAAGTTTCTGTTGTACTTTGATCGGTGGTAGTTTCGGTCGTTTGAACTGAAGTTTCTGTTGTTCTGGGTTGTGTAGTTTTCATGGTGGTTGACAATAGCGTAGACTCTGTTGTTTGGACTGATGTCTCCGTAGTCGCTTCCGTTATGATGTCTGTCGTTGATTGAAGTGAAGTAGTTTGATCAGTTGTTGGTGAATCAGTAGTGATTGTTTCATTTTGACATTCGTAGCAGCAAATCCATAAACAGCATGAACAATTGATATGAGAATAGTGTTCTTTGCTTTGTATGGTCGTATTACATGGATTGAAACATTCGTGACCGCTGTTGTTCGAATATATCCAGTCATCGTCAGTAGAAGACATATTTGTAGAGTTTTCAACATTACAATGAAAACAACATGATGAACAGCATCGGCGTGACCAGTTAACAGACACCATTTTATCATCAGTACTGTTTGAATAACCACAGCAGTTGCAAACGTTACTGCAAAAGTGACAAGAACTGTCAAATGTGCTATTCATCTGATAGCTGTTGGTACCATTATTGCAACATGATATACAAGAAAAAGAAGAACAGTTCTTAGCACTGATATAACCATACTTCCACAGATCTAGATCGCCATCGATTGTCCCATTTATCTGACATAAGCTTTGGTTTTTATATCCATATACCCAATCACCATCGTCATTTGTAACGTTTTGTTTTGTTCTTTTGCAACACACTTGGTTGTATATGTAACCCTCGGGCTTGTCCTTATTATAGTCAGTTTCAAATGTATGATTGTCAATAGCACATGGACAGCAACAACAGCTGCACGCAAAATGTAGACAATTTGATGGATCAGTAGGCTTAGTAGTCATGGTTGAAGTTGTAGTGTCCATTGCTGTTGATGATGCTATGTCTGTCATAGTTGTCTGTGAAGTATCAAACGTCGTTGTTTCCTTTGGCGAAGTTTCCGTTGTACTTTGATCAGTTGTAGTTTGTGTTGCTGTAATTGTGGTTTCTGTTGTTTGAAAGGAGATTATTGTTGATCCAACCGATGTTTCTGTCGTTGATGGTTCTGAGGGAGTTACCGTCGTTGTATCTATTTGGGAAGTTTCTGTTGTACTTTGATCAGTTGTAGTTTGTGTGGTAGACAATGTGGTTTGAGTTGATGGAATTGAGGTTTCCGTCGTAAGAACTGTAGTTTCTGTCGATGTTGGCACAGAATGAGTTACTGTCGTTGTTTCTGTCGGCAAAGTTTCTGTTGTACTTTGATCAGTTGTAGTTTGTGTGGTTGACACTGTGGTTTGAGTTGATGGAATTGAGGTTTCTGTCGTTTGAACTGTAGTTTCTGTCGATGTTGGCACAGAATGAGTTACTGTCGTTGTTTCTGTGGGCGAAGTTTCTGTTGTACTTTGATCAGTTGTAGTTTGTGTGGTTGACAATGTGGTTTGAGTTGATGGAATTGAGGTTTCTGTCGTTTGAACTGTAGTTTCTGTCGATGTTGGCACATAATAAGCTACTGTCGTTGTTTCTGTTGGCGAAGTTTCTGTTGAACGTTGATCGGTGGTAGTTTCGTTCGTTTGAACTGAAGTTTCTGTTGTTCTGGGTTGTGTAGTTTTCATAGTGGTTGACAATAGCGTAGACTCTGTTGTTTGGACTGATGTCTCCGTAGTCGCTTCCGTTATGATGTCTGTCGTTGATTGAAGTGAAGTAGTTTGATCAATTGTTGGTGAATCAGAAGTGATTGTTTCATTTTGACATTCGTAGCAGCAAATCCATAAACAGCATGAACAATTGATATCAGAATAGTGTTCGTTGCTTTGTATGGTCGTATTACATGGATTGAAACATTCGTGACCGCTGTTGTTCGAATATATCCAGTCATCGTCAGAAGAAGACATATTTGTAGAGTTTTCAACATTACAATGAAAACAACATGATGAACAGCATCTGTGTGACCAGTTAACAGACACCATTTTATCATCAGTACTGTTTGAATAACCACAGCAGTTGCAAACATTACTGCAAAAGTGACAAGAACTGTCAAATGTGCTATTCATCTGATAGCTGTTGGTACCATTATTGCAACATGATATACAAGAAAAAGAAGAACAGTTCTTAGCACTGATATAACCATACTTCCACAGATCTAGATCGCCATCGATTGTCCCATTTATCTGACATAAACTTTGGTTCGTATATCCATATACCCAATGACCATCGTCATTTGTAACGTTTTGTTTTGTTCTTATGCAACACACTTGGTTGTATATGTAACCCTCGGGCTTGTCCTTATTATAGTCAGTTTCAAATGTATGATTGTCAATAGCACATGGACAGCAACAACAGCTGCACGCAAAATGTAGACAATTTGATGGATCAGTAGGCTTAGTAGTCATGGTTGAAGTTGTAGGTTCCATTGCTGTTGATGATGCTATGTCTGTCATAGTTGTCTGTGAAGTATTAAACGTCGTTGTTTCTGTGGGCGAATTTTCTGTTGTACTTTTATCAGTTGTAGTGTGTGTGGTTGACAATGTGGTTTGAGTTGTTGGAATTGAGGTTTCTGTCGTTTGAACTGGAGTTTCTGTCGATGTTGGCACAGAATGAGTTACTTTCGTTGTTTCTGTGGGCGAAGTTTCTGTTGTACTTTGATCAGTTGTAGTTTGGTTGGTTGACAATGTGGTTTGAGTTGATGGAATTGAGGTTTCTGTCGTTTGAACTGTAGATTCTGTCGATGTTGGCACAGAATGAGTTACTGTCGTTGTTTCTGTGGGCGAAGTTTCTGTTGTACTTTGATCAGTTGTAGTTTGGGTAGTTGACAATGTGGTTTGAGTTGATGGAATTGAGGTTTCTGTCGTTTGAACTGTAGTTTCTGTCGATGTTGGCACATAATGAGTTACTGTCGTTGTTTCTATTGGCGAAGTTTCTGTTGTACTTTGATCGGTGGTAGTTTCGGTCGTTTGAACTGAAGTTTCTGTTGTTCTGGGTTGTGTAGTTTTCATGGTGGTTGACAATAGCGTAGACTCTGTTGTTTGGACTGATGTCTCCGTAGTCGCTTCCGTTATGATGTCTGTCGTTGATTGAAGTGAAGTAGTTTGATCAGTTGTTGGTGAATCAGTAGTGATTGTTTCATTTTGACATTCGTAGCAGCAAATCCATAAACAGCATGAACAATTGATATGAGAATAGTGTTCTTTGCTTTGTATGGTCGTATTACATGGATTGAAACATTCGTGACCGCTGTTGTTCGAATATATCCAGTCATCGTCAGTAGAAGACATATTTGTAGAGTTTTCAACATTACAATGAAAACAACATGATGAACAGCATCGGCGTGACCAGTTAACAGACACCATTTTATCATCAGTACTGTTTGAATAACCACAGCAGTTGCAAACGTTACTGCAAAAGTGACAAGAACTGTCAAATGTGCTATTCATCTGATAGCTGTTGGTACCATTATTGCAACATGATATACAAGAAAAAGAAGAACAGTTCTTAGCACTGATATAACCATACTTCCACAGATCTAGATCGCCATCGATTGTCCCATTTATCTGACATAAGCTTTGGTTTTTATATCCATATACCCAATCACCATCGTCATTTGTAACGTTTTGTTTTGTTCTTTTGCAACACACTTGGTTGTATATGTAACCCTCGGGCTTGTCCTTATTATAGTCAGTTTCAAATGTATGATTGTCAATAGCACATGGACAGCAACAACAGCTGCACGCAAAATGTAGACAATTTGATGGATCAGTAGGCTTAGTAGTCATGGTTGAAGTTGTAGTGTCCATTGCTGTTGATGATGCTATGTCTGTCATAGTTGTCTGTGAAGTATCAAACGTCGTTGTTTCCTTTGGCGAAGTTTCCGTTGTACTTTGATCAGTTGTAGTTTGTGTTGCTGTAATTGTGGTTTCTGTTGTTTGAAAGGAGATTATTGTTGATCCAACCGATGTTTCTGTCGTTGATGGTTCTGAGGGAGTTACCGTCGTTGTATCTATCTGGGAAGTTTCTGTTGTACTTTGATCAGTTGTAGTTTGTGTGGTAGACAATGTGGTTTGAGTTGATGGAATTGAGGTTTCCGTCGTAAGAACTGTAGTTTCTGTCGATGTTGGCACAGAATGAGTTACTGTCGTTGTTTCTGTCGGCAAAGTTTCTGTTGTACTTTGATCAGTTGTAGTTTGTGTGGTTGACACTGTGGTTTGAGTTGATGGAATTGAGGTTTCTGTCGTTTGAACTGTAGTTTCTGTCGATGTTGGCACAGAATGAGTTACTGTCGTTGTTTCTGTCGGCAAAGTTTCTGTTGTACTTTGATCAGTTGTAGTTTGTGTGGTTGACACTGTGGTTTGAGTTGATGGAATTGAGGTTTCTGTCGTTTGAACTGTAGTTTCTGTCGATGTTGGCACAGAATGAGTTACTGTCGTTGTTTCTGTGGACGAAGTTTCTGTTGTACTTTGATCAGTTGTAGTTTGTGTGGTTGACAATGTGGTTTGAGTTGATGGAATTGAGGTTTCTGTCGTTTGAACTGTAGTTTCTGTCGATGTTGGCACATAATGAGTTACTGTCGTTGTTTCTGTTGGCGAAGTTTCTGTTGTACTTTGATCGGTGGTAGTTTCGGTCGTTTGAACTGAAGTTTCTGTTGTTCTGGGTTGTGTAGTCTTCATGGTGGTTGACAATAGCGTAGACTCTGTTGTTTGGACTGATGTCTCCGTAGTCGCTTCCGTTATGATGTCTGTCGTTGATTGAAGTGAAGTAGTTTGATCAGTTGTTGGTGAATCAGTAGTGATTGTTTCATTTTGACATTCGTAGCAGCAAATCCATAAACAGCATGAACAATTGATATGAGAATAGTGTTCTTTGCTTTGTATGGTCGTATTACATGGATTGAAACATTCGTGACCGCTGTTGTTCGAATATATCCAGTCATCGTCAGAAGAAGACATATTTGTAGAGTTTTCAACATTACAATGAAAACAACATGATGAACAGCATCTGTGTGACCAGTTAACAGACACCATTTTATCATCAGTACTGTTTGAATAACCACAGCAGTTGCAAACGTTACTGCAAAAGTGACAAGAACTGTCAAATGTGCTATTCATCTGATAGCTGTTGGTACCATTATTGCAACATGATATACAAGAAAATGAAGAACAGTTCTTAGCACTGATATAACCATACTTCCACAGATCTAGATCGCCATCGATTGTCCCATTTATCTGACATAAACTTTGGTTCGTATATCCATATACCCAATGACCATCGTCATTTGTAACGTTTTGTTTTGTTCTTTTGCAACACACTTGGTTGTATATGTAACCCTCGGGCTTGTCCTTATTATAGTCAGTTTCAAATGTATGATTGTCAATAGCACATGGACAGCAACAACAGCTGCACGCAAAATGTAGACAATTTGATGGATCAGTAGGCTTAGTAGTCATGGTTGAAGTTGTAGGTTCCATTGCTGTTGATGATGCTATGTCTGTCATAGTTGTCTGTGAAGTATTAAACGTCGTTGTTTCCTTTGGCGAAGTTTCCGTTGTACTTTGATCAGTTGTAGTTTGTGTTGCTGTAATTGTGGTTTCTGTTGTTTGAATGGAGATTATTGTTGTTCCAACCGATGTTTCTGTCGTTGATGGTTCTGAGGGAGTTACCGTCGTTGTTTTTATCTGTGAAGTTTCTGTTGTATTTTGATCAGTTGTAGTTTGTGTGGTTGACAATGTGGTTTGAGTTGATGGAATTGAGATTTCCGTCGTTAGAACTGTAGTTTCTGTCGATGTTGGCACAGAATGAGTTACTGTCGTTGTTTCTGTCGGCAAAGTTTCTGTTGAACTTTGATCAGTTGTAGTTTGTGTGGTTGACACTGTGGTTTGAGTTGATGGAATTGAGGTTTCTGTCGTTTGAACTGTAGTTTCTGTCGATGTTGGCACAGAATGAGTTATTGTCGTTGTTTCTGTGGGCGAAGTTTCTGTTGTACTTTGATCAGTTGTAGTTTGTGTGGTTGACAATGTGGTTTGAGTTGATGAAATTGAGGTTTCTGTCGTTTGAACTGTAGTTTCTGCCGATGTTGGCACATAATGAGTTACTGTCGTTGTTTCTGTTGACGAAGTTTCTGTTGTACTTTGATCGGTGGTAGTTTCGGTCGTTTGAACTGAAGTTTCTGTTGTTCTGGGTTGTGTAGTTTTCATGGTGGTTGAAAATAGCGTAGGCTCTGTTGTTTGGACTGATGTCTCCGTAGTCGCTTCCGTTATGATGTCTGTCGTTGATTGAAGTGAAGTAGTTTGATCAGTTGTTGGTGAATCAGTAGTGATTGTTTCATTTTGACATTCGTAGTACCAAATCCATAGACAGCATGAACAATTGATATGAGAATAGTGTTCTTTGCTTTGTATGGTGGTATTACATGGATTGAAACATTCGTGACCGCTGTTGTTCGAATATATCCAGTCATCGTCAGAAGAAGACATATTTGTAGAGTTTTCATTATTACAATGAAAACAACATGATGAACAGCATCGGTGTGACCAGTTAACAGACACCATTTTATCATCAGTACTGTTTGAATAACCACAGCAGTTGCAAACGTTACTGCAAAAGTGACAAGAACTGTCAAATGTGCTATTCATCTGATAGCTGTTGGTACCATTATTGCAGCATGATATACAAGAAAAAGAAGAACAGTTCTTAGCACTGATATAACCATACTTCAACAGATCTAGATCGCCATCGATTGTCCCATTTATCTGACATAAGCTTTGGTTCGTATATCCATATACCCAATGACCATCGTCATTTGTAACGTTTTGTTTTGTTCTTTTGCAACACACTTGGTTGTATATGTAACCCTCGGGCTTGTCCTTATTATAGTCAGTTTCAAATGTATGATTGTCAATAGCACATGGACAGCAACAACAGCTGCACGCAAAATGTAGACAATTTGATGGATCAGTAGGCTTAGTAGTCATGGTTGAAGTTGTAGTGTCCATTGCTGTTGATGATGCTATGTCTGTCATAGTTGTCTGTGAAGTATTAAACGTCGTTGTTTCCTTTGGCGAAGTTTCCGTTGTACTTTGATCAGTTGTAGTTTGTGTTGCTGTAATTGTGGTTTCTGTTGTTTGAATGGAGGTTATTGTTGTTCCAACCGATGTTTCTGTCGTTGATGGTTCTGAGGGAGTTACCGTCGTTGTTTCTATCTGGGAAGTTTCTATTGTATTTTGATCAGTTGTAGTTTGTGTGGTTGACAATGTGGTTTGAGTTGATGGAATTGAGGTTTCCGTCGTTAGAACTGTAGTTTCTGTCGATGTTGGCACAGAATGAGTTACTGTCGTTGTTTCTGTCGGCAAAGTTTCTGTTGTACTTTGATCAGTTGTAGTTTGTGTGGTTGACACTGTGGTTTGAGTTGATGGAATTGAGGTTTCTGTCGTTTGAACTGTAGTTTCTGTCGATGTTGGCACAGAATGAGTTATTGTCGTTGTTTCTGTGGGCGAAGTTTCTGTTGTACTTTGATCAGTTGTAGTTTGTGTGGTTGACAATGTGGTTTGAGTTGATGGAATTGAGGTTTCTGTCGTTTGAACTGTAGTTTCTGTCGATGTTGGCACATAATGAGTTACTGTCGTTGTTTCTGTTGGCGAAGTTTCTGTTGTACTTTGATCGGTGGTAGTTTCGGTCGTTTGCACTGAAGTTTCTGTTGTTCTGGGTTGTGTAGTTTTCATGGTGGTTGACAATAGCGTAGACTCTGTTGTTTGGACTGATGTCTCCGTAGTCGCTTCCGTTATGATGTCTGTCGTTGATTGAAGTGAAGTAGTTTGATCAGTTGTTGGTGAATCAGTAGTGATTGTTTCATTTTGACATTCGTAGCAGCAAATCCATAAACAGCATGAACAATTGATATGAGAATAATGTTCTTTGCTTTGTATGGTGGTATTACATGGATTGAAACATTCGTGACCGCTGTTGTTCGAATATATCCAGTCATCGTCAGAAGAAGACATATTTGTAGAGTTTTCAACATTACAATGAAAACAACATGATGAACAGCATCGGTGTGACCAGTTAACAGACACCATTTTATCATCAGTACTGTTTGAATAACCACAGCAGTTGCAAACGTTACTGCAAAAGTGACAAGAACTGTCAAATGTGCTATTCATCTGATAGCTGTTGGTACCATTATTGCAGCATGATATACAAGAAAAAGAAGAACAGTTATTAGCACTGATATAACCATACTTCCACAGATCTAGATCGCCATCGATTGTCCCATTTATCTGACATAAGCTTTGGTTCGTATATCCATATACCCAATGACCATCGTCATTTGTAACGTTTTGTTTTGTTCTTTTGCAACACACTTGGTTGTATATGTAACCCTCGGGCTTGTCCTTATTATAGTCAGTTTCAAATGTATGATTGTCAATAGCACATGGACAACAACAACAGCTGCACGCAAAATGTAGACAATTTGATGGATCAGTAGGCTTAGTAGTCATGGTTGAAGTTGTAGTGTCCATTGCTGTTGATGATGCTATGTCTGTCATAGTTGTCTGTGAAGTATTAAACGTCGTTGTTTCCTTTGGCGAAGTTTCCGTTGTACTTTGATCAGTTGTAGTTTGTGTTGCTGTAATTGTGGTTTCTGTTGTTTGAATGGAGATTATTGTTGTTCCAACCGATGTTTCTGTCGTTGATGGTTCTGAGGGAGTTACCGTCGTTGTTTCTATCTGTGAAGTTTCTGTTGTACTTTGATCAGTTGTAGTTTGTGTGGTTGACAATGTGGTTTGAGTTGATGGAATTGAGGTTTCCGTCGTTAGAACTGTAGTTTCTGTCGATGTGGGCACAGAATGAGTTACTGTCGTTGTTTCTGTCGGCAAAGTTTCTGTTGTACTTTGATCAGTTGTAGTTTGTGTGGTTGACACTGTGGTTTGAGTTGATGGAATTGAGGTTTCTGTCGTTTGAACTGTAGTTTCTGTCGATGTTGGCACAGAATGAGTTATTGTCGTTGTTTCTGTGGGCGAAGTTTCTGTTGTACTTTGATCAGTTGTAGTTTGTGTGGTTGACAATGTGGTTTGAGTTGATGGAATTGAGGTTTCTGTCGTTTGAACTGTAGTTTCTGTCGATGTTGGCACATAATGAGTTACTGTCGTTGTTTCTGTTGGCGAAGTTTCTGTTGTACTTTGATCGGTGGTAGTTTCGGTCGTTTGCACTGAAGTTTCTGTTGTTCTGGATTGTGTAGTTTTCATGGTGGTTGACAATAGCGTAGACTCTGTTGTTTGGACTGATGTCTCCGTAGTCGCTTCCGTTATGATGTCTGTCGTTGATTGAAGTGAAGTAGTTTGATCAGTTGTTGGTGAATCAGTAGTGATTGTTTCATTTTGACATTCGTAGCAGCAAATCCATAAACAGCATGAACAATTGATATGAGAATAGTGTTCTTTGCTTTGTATGGTGGTATTACATGGATTGAAACATTCGTGACCGCTGTTGTTCGAATATATCCAGTCATCGTCAGAAGAAGACATATTTGTAGAGTTTTCAACATTACAATGAAAACAACATGATGAACAGCATCGGTGTGACCAGTTAACAGACACCATTTTATCATCAGTACTGTTTGAATAACCACAGCAGTTGCAAACGTTACTGCAAAAGTGACAAGAACTGTCAAATGTGCTATTCATCTGATAGCTGTTGGTACCATTATTGCAGCATGATATACAAGAAAAAGAAGAACAGTTATTAGCACTGATATAACCATACTTCAACAGATCTAGATCGCCATCGATTGTCCCATTTATCTGACATAAGCTTTGGTTCGTATATCCATATACCCAATGACCATCGTCATTTGTAACGTTTTGTTTTGTTCTTTTGCAACACACTTGGTTGTATATGTAACCCTCGGGCTTGTCCTTATTATAGTCAGTTTCAAATGTATGATTGTCAATAGCACATGGACAGCAACAACAGCTGCACGCAAAATGTAGACAATTTGATGGATCAGTAGGCTTAGTAGTCATGGTTGAAGTTGTAGGTTCCATTGCTGTTGATGATGCTATGTCTGTCATAGTTGTCTGTGAAGTATTAAACGTCGTTGTTTCCTTTGGCGAAGTTTCCGTTGTACTTTGATCAGTTGTAGTTTGTGTTGCTGTAATTGTGGTTTCTGTTGTTTGAATGGAGGTTATTGTTGTTCCAACCGATGTTTCTGTCGTTGATGGTTCTGATGGAGTTACCGTCGTTGTTTCTATCTGGGAAGTTTCTGTTGTACTTTGATCAGTTGTAGTTTGTGTGGTTGACAATGTGGTTTGAGTTGATGGAATTGAGGTTTCCGTCGTTTGAACTGTAGTTTCTGTCGATGTTGGCACAGAATGAGTTACTGTCGTTGTTTCTGTCGGCAAAGTTTCTGTTGTACTTTGATCAGTTGTAGTTTGTGTTGTTGACAATGTGGTTTGCGTTGATGGAATTGAGGTTTCTGTCGATGTTGGCACAGAATGAGTTACTGTCGTTGTTTCTGTGGGCGAAGTTTCTAATGTACTTTGATCAGTTGTAGTTTCTGTAATTGATGGTTCTGAGGGAATGACTGTCGTTGTTTCTTTAGGCGCAGTTTCTGTTGTACTTTGATCAGTTGTAGTTTGTGTTATCGTACTTGTGGTTTTTGTAGCTGGAATTGGGGTTTGTGTCGTTTGAATAGAAGTTTCTGTCGATGTTGGTTCAGAATGAGTTACTGTCGACCTTTCTGTTGTGATTGACGACGACGTTGATGCTATGCTTTGCTCTGTTGTTAGAATTGTGGTCGAAGACTCTGGTGTGGTATCGACCTTGTCACATTCGCAGCATTGAATCAACGTGCAGCAGCCAACACAATAACCACAACTATGTTTGGAACAATTTAGGCTAATGTTACATTGACTGAGACATTCATAAGAACTAAAGTTGGAATACGTGTAAATCCAACCATCATCATCATCCGTCGTAACAAAAGCTGTTGCATCTACACTTGTATTTAGTTGATTAGACCAACAATCTTCAAATAAACAATTGTCAAGGATCTGTTTACTGGATTCGTTTGTCGAGTAGTTAAAACCATTTAGATATCCATATATCCATGTGATGTCGTTCCTATCTGTGTAATTACTAGGACTTTCGCACTCTTGCAAATATCCGTATGTCCATTCATCACTTTTGCAATCTTGCAAATATCCATATTTCCATCCGTCACTTTCGTTGGTTAACTTTTGGGTTGACACTTCATAAAATATAGGACAACAAATGCAGTCGTGGTTGTGGTTTATTTCGTTGTTTGTACCATTTATATTAACAGAGTTTATGGTATGACAACAAACCATACATGTTTGTGTTTCACATCTAGCTAAAGTGCCTGAAATAGTAACAAAATAATAATTATTGAACTTTGAGTTTCAAAAACATATGTTTTAAAAAGATCCTCAAATAGCCACTATTTTAAAGGGAACTAACGTATTAACAACATTCGATTAAAAAAAAAAACCATTTGGTCATGTCTCTATGTTGATTTTAATCAGGCTTTCTTTTATTTCTTAAAGACATAAAGGAAGTTCAGCTCTTTAAATCTCAACTATTGTGCAGGTCAATTTTCCTTCATTAATAGGAGAGTATGTTTGTATTTTTACAATATCCCAGTGTTTATCTCTGTTTGAAGCTATCAGTCGACTTGGGCATGCTATCAAGTAAGGGAGTTTTTGAAACTATTTAGAGGGAAAATTGTATTCGTTCTTTAAGTATTTTCGACAATATTGGAGATTTGTTTCGATATATTATAAAAAGTTTGGCAACACCCAAAAGTAGACAAACGCATTAGAAGCACCACAGGCCAAATATTGGAAAAAAAATCTAAATCTTATTAATACTAACAACCCTTTTAACTTTTGATATGTATAACCTATTTTTACACGAATTATTTTTAATACCTAGAATCTCCAGGGTTTCCACTCTACTGTCTCTACCTTACATTTGTATTTTTATTTTTTACTATGAATGTAAATGTTAGTTTCTTTGCAATAATAAGTATATTTATAGAATACTTCAATTTATTCTGGTGTAATGAGCACTCATTTATTTCCTTTTGGTAAATTTTAACATCTATTTTAATAAGAGAATTGAGTGACCCTTTTTTGTTGTAATTTTTACGTATTTTTTATGATTTTTTTTTTCACCCGTTATAACGTTATTTTTTTTGAAAATTCGAAAAATTCCTCATTAAGGACAATTTAGAAAACATTATAGTATTTCCTTATTTTCTCTTAGTTTTAGCTTAAATTATGAAAGGCGAAAATAGACATTTATAATATATAATATCAATCATATATATATATTTCAGATTTAGATATACCAGTCTCTTTAATTCTATGACTATTAAACCCTTTCTGAACCCATTGTATAAAAAATAATCAACGTGTGGTTGCGATTGATCTCACAAGATGATTGGATGAGTTAAATTCACCCTTTTCTACAGTGCTACTTTGGTAGTTGATGTAATTGATATTTGTAACGACGATAAAATCATATTAAAATGATATAATTAACATCATATATATCAATTTAAAAAAAAATAGTCACGAACTTCTATAACCACCATTCAGTCAATTTAAACATTTTTAGCATCATTAACGGCACTGCAAACATAAAAGTACATTTGAATAATTATGGAGTAATGAATCGTGAACATTGAAGTAAATTTCAAACTTTTACTTATAGTAAACGCCTTGTTAATTGTTAAAAAGAGATGTAAATTGTCGAACAGATGTGATAATTAATAATAAAAAGTACAGAATAAAAGTTTCAAGTCAATTAGTATTAAAATGGGGTTCTAAACAATTGACTTTGATCGTGTTGAAAACTGGGTTATCGTCGCAATAATTAAAACTCGCATTTTGATTTTTTTTTTATATGAATCAGACAGGATTTTTCTGAATATCACAAAATTTAGCACAAAATATTAATTTTAAAAAAAGGTGATTGTATCCAAATAAAAAAGGGAGAGATTCTATAGAAAAACTATAATATTCTTTTGCAAATTTGTACACTTCACTAGTACAGCTGGTTTGAACTGGTCTAAGGTAGACAAAATTAAGGGATGATTTTTTGCTCACATCATTATTTCCTTATTTTTTTAATTGGATAAATTAATTTTCTTTGTTAACAGTTCCACAACTTGTGATAGATGTGTACATATGCAGTATGAAAATCAAACTGTTTATACCCCCCCCCCCCCCCCCGATATTGTTAATACATTAAATATTCATTTTCTTCGGTAGCTGAAAAACGTTTTGGAAATAATACTTCAGATATGGAATTTTTCTATGCTGCAAAACTTTACTAGTAATTACACCTCATGTCTGTTGGAGAGGTGAGTATTACCAATGTTATTTCAACTGATCGGGCGGAGCTTACGTTTTAATTTGCATAAGGACAGTCTATTTGAAGATGTTTGTGATAAGGATGATTGCCGTTATAATTATATCTGATTTCTAATCACCTATCAGTGTCATCAAAAGAATTTACAAAAGAATGACTGGACATTTCATTGATGAGTTTATTCTAAAACACCTAGATTTATAGATGGACTGGTTAATTATGGGCGAACCGGTTAAACTCCGCCAAGTCAATTGAAATAAATTGAGTAATACAACATCTTAATAAATCAGCAGGTTTATATGGAATTGGTTCCAAATTTTTAAAGCTAAGTGCAGAGATAATATCGCCATCACTACCTTTCCTGATAAACAAATGTATAACATTGAATCGTTTCCCTCAAAAATTAAAACATGCAAGAGTAACTGCTATAGGTATACATAATTAAACAGAGGTTTTCTCCAATTATCGTCCGATTTCTATTTTAAATACCATATATGAACATTTTGAGACACATGTATGTACACAGTTATATGAACTCTTTAATTATAAAACATTGTTTCATATAACTCGGTTAGGTTTCAAGCGAGGTCATTTATGTCAAACAGCGCTGACTAAACTAATTGATGAATAGTTAAAATATTTTGATATTACGTTTATATGGAGAAATAGTTGATACTGTGTTTTTAGATTTCAGTTAGGCTTTTGATCTTATTAACCATTATACCATACATTTAGAAAATTTAAAATTTCATCATATTGGAGAACATAAAAGGGTAACGTACTAACAAGACTTAGGATTAATTTCGATTAATGCATAATCAAAATCTTTGTAACGATATTCCACATATGGTATTGTTAAATTTAGAAATAATGTGGAAACCTGATATACTTCACAATTCTGTCGCATTCACGGACGGTCCATAATGTTTTGATGTTATATTTGTTATTCTCATCGGATTTTGTCTACTGCCTAGGCTGTTTCTGTGTGTGTTACATTTTAATGTTGTGTCGTTGTTCTCCTCTTATATTTACTGCGTTTCCCTCAGTTTTGGTTTGTTATCCCGATTTCGTTTTTTGTCCATAGATTTACGAGTTTTGAACAGCGGTATACTACTGTTGCCTTTATGTATCGTTATCATTAGGGATACCTAGTAAAATTATCCCCAATCATACATTCATGCTTTATTGTTTTGTCGTTAGAATTAATAATCAACTTAACTGTATTAACAAAGTTGCATGATATTACATCTTTGTTAATGTAACTGACAAATTTCATAGTTTTGATCTCAAATTCAGTTTGTTTAAAAACGAATGAATCGAACAAGTTATAATTCATATTTTATGGTTAGTATATTTTTCAAATTTGCAAAGGATTTTGCACAATTTAACCTATGAACTGAATTTAAAAAAAAAAACCAACAACCCAGTAATTTAAAGCGTACGTAAATTGACGTGTTGATATATAGTCCCGTAAAAACAAATACCACAGACACCCTAACTCATCAGTCACCATGCTTACTGGAGAGTGAGACAAGGACCTTTGACAATAAGTTTGCTGATTGAAATAATATGAATGTATTTCTGAAGCTCACTAGTATCGAATCTTTGAAAATTATATCCACGAAGTTTGTGCCATGCAACCTGTTTACAAAGGTTTTCGTTTAACTTGCTGTTAAACACACGTTAAACATTAATCTTATGGCTTTGGATTTAACCGCTTAACTATTGATTTTAGTATAACGCCTTAATGTGTTCATTGCCGCAAAAAGTAAAATCACAAAAATACTGAACTCTGAGGAGAAATCAAAACGGAAGGTTCCTAATCAAATGACAAAATCGAAAGCTCAAACACATCATACGAATGAACAAAAACACAGCAAAGGAATCTGTCGTTATTATTACGTAATTAGAATCGGGATTACTTACTTTGTGTTGTAGAAATAACCCATATCCATTGTATCACTAAATAGGAAATTTTTAATAATACCATGATCCCTTATTTTCAAGTCGACTTATTGCAGCATCATAATATCTGAAATTAAACGACTTGGTATGTACATGAAAAACTGCATGATTGCTTTTAATAAGGAAGTGTTTTTTGGATATATATAAGTGTTTTTGTTGGACGAATCATTTCTACGTAAGTAAGTAAGTAACAAACTACTGAAGCATTTGCTGTTATTTTTAGATGATATATAAAAGTTATATTACTGCATTTTCTTTATCAAAGGTAATGATAGGTGTTCAATACGACTGTTGTACCAAGAAACCAAAACAGGATACGATTAAAACATGATTAAAGTAGATTTTTTTAATGCAATCAATCTTATATTATAATTCAGGCCAAATTTCTAAAGAATTAAAAAGAAGGAAACTGCTTGAAATCATATCTATTTGATCATTCAGGTTGTTTATGCATCTCATTAAATATGGATAATTAATGTCGAAAGACACAAGCAAGCAATATTTAATGTTATTTTTATTTCTCAATTCTAAAGTTAACAATAGAAGTAGTTTTTAAAATCTTGATTTGTTTTAGAGGGTGATAAATGTAGAGACTTTCGGCATAATGAAGAGTATAATTGTTTGTGTTCTAACTATTGACAATTATTTGGTTTTTTTTCATGTCAACACCAAAGTGCTGACTACTCGGCTGGTAATACCCACATAGACTTTATTGCTGAAAAATAAGGTGCAATTTGGGTTCTGTGTCGTTATATGCAATGGGACCCATCATTAAGGGCATATTATACAGTTGCAGGGGAGGTAATGGCGTTGCTAACGTAAAATGTTATTTTCGCGACTTCAAACTGTGACATACCGGGAAAAGATGCATTTTTCGACTAATTTTTATCATTCAAACTAATTCAATTTGAAAACGAGTGCATGGACACCTATTTTTTGAAACGACATTTTGTTTCATTCTGCAGGGAGATTATGTAAACCATTTTTTTTTAAAACTGTAAATAGTGCAATTTTTTTAATGTTGATAAATATACAGCAAAAAAATACGGTTTTTTTTCTCAATTCATGACCATTTGATAAATATGAGTTTTTTTCTGAATAAAAAATGCATAAGTTTTTAGGATACTTATAAAATACAGAAATTACAATTTATTTAACAAAAAATAATTTGTGTTTATTTTTTAAAACAAAAAAGTTATGGCTTTCTTTCGAAGGGGAAAATACGGCCATTAATCTGAATTTTGAGCAAATATACAAAATTTCGACCTCATTTAACTAAACAAAAAGCACATGAAGATATATTTTTTATTACATATTTGTTTTAATCAGGCAAAAAATAGTCTATATGCAAATTTTCATCAAACTGTAAATACGGGATCAAAACTGTATCGTATGCCTTTAAGGTTTGGCCATGAGTAAATACTGAATTAATAAGAAAAACAAGTATATTAATATATATAGGATTCTAGCACAAAATATGCAAAGTAAATAAAAAAGTTAATTTAAAAGTACTGTATATGATTTCAAATGTTATTTGAAACATAATGGTGGTGAGAAGAGGAAAAGGGGGGGGGGGTTCTATTTTAGTGTTTGAGCAGGTTGAAGTACAGTACCTCAACATTTCGGTATATTTTGAATATTTAATAAATAGACCTAAAGCTTTGTTACACTTTTTCATGGAGAAAAAATGATTTGTTAAATATAAAATGCATTTACGAGTGTGGATTGATTTGCATCTTTAAAATTACTAAATATTTTAGATATTTATATTATATATATAATCAATTTGAATATTTTAACCTTATAATATATTATGAAGCTTGAAATATTGAGTTTAAAACCTTCTCATTGCAGGATCAGTCGACTCCAATCTTGGTATCGTAAGATTTCACGCCTAAAAGGTATCTATTCTTCTCTTAGTACTCAGGCTTCTGAAAATTGGCAGCCTTGATATAACCAAGTGCTAATAAATGTGATGTTCAACACCATAAATCAATCAACTAACAATATACATGTACAAAATCATCAACACTGAAAAAATCAAATTATTGAATTATTAATACACTGGGCATATTATACAGTTACAGGGGAGGTAATGACGTTGCTAACGTAAAATGTTATTTTCGCGACTTCAAACTGTGACATACCGGGAAAAGACTCAAAAGTTTGAAGAGTATTGTACATTTGTTGTTTTAGCTAATTGTTAATAAAAAAAATTATAACATTAAAATATCATTAACTTCATATATTAAAGACAAACTCAAAAATCTGATAAAAATAACTTCAAGTTTAAGATGTTTATTACTTATTAGTTTCTGGAATTTCAGTTGACGTCAAACATTCAATCGAATAATCTGTTTCTCAAGCTACAAATGGCCGTTTCAGAATCTTCAGGATTTTTAGTAATTTCTTTGTTTGTACACCAAACGAAAATGACGTCACTTATATTACATAGAAAGCATTAGAACTATTGATTGTCTAAAGTTATAAGTGTAGAACTTTCAAAGTTCATAAGATTAAATATTTCATAAACTGTGACAAAAAACAGTCTACATCGAATCATAAAATTACATGTTCATTTACATTTGTCGTATTATTCTTTAAATAAAGAATAGCTTGCATCAATCATTTCGATTCTGATTAGGACAATTACGGCAATTTCTATGTCCAATGTGTACAAGTGTAGCGCGTTTGTGTAGGCTCTTCCATGAACTTCCCTTTTATTTTTGTAAACAAGCAAGCACGTGCAATGTGCTTTTTAGAGGGAGGGGTTTTGAACAGCCAATATGAACATTGCCGTATCTAGGTCAAATATGTCAGTTACCAATCGAAACACATGTGCATCATTTAAGATTTTGAAAGCGTTTAAGTTATGAAATTTATCAAATGCATGCCAATTTTGTAAAATTCTTTTTTTCTGCAGTGGTCAATATAAGCATGTACAAACAAATTTTATTGGATTTCGAGCATGAGTTTTTCCTCAACGAAAGAAGCACGTCATATCAGAACTTCAAATAAAGCCCCTTACCTTATATCAAACAGTTTGAAATTATAAACGCAACAGTATGGGAATATTTTATCACTCAACGATATATATGTATGCAAAGAAGAAAACCCAAATGAGTGACATACTGAGTACATGTACATTTTTGTATGACATGTTGGATTCTAACCGTTAAATGTCCGTCAAAGATTTTTGTTCAAAACATTTCAACCATAATGTACAGGTGTCATATCTAAATTATGGGGCTCGCTTCCCTGATAGTTGCCTTTTTGAAATTCTTATTTTCAACATATTAAAATCAGAAGAATTTCCTTGGAGAAAATTATGTGTAGTTAACCTGATCGGGATTTCTATTCTTAAAATACACTCACAATAATTATACTACAAACATGAAAGTGTGACTTGATGCATTGTGTGGTCTTGTCCCTAGTCAGGAGTCTGTTATTCAGTGGTCATTGCATGCTGTCTGTAATATTTGTTTTTCTGTTATTATTTTGTCATGATTTCTGGCTTTTTTTACTGGTTTGAATTGTTTCACATTTTCAATGATTTTGTTATGTTTGGTCGTATCTATACCATACTAAACAGTGTGAATTTTGCTTATCGTTGCATGTTGTACTTGTATTGTGCGGTCACTTTAAGCGCATTGTATTCATGTCATTATGACCCAGCTGGATAGATGTCTTATTGCAATTGTCAATTATACCACATCTTTTGACTCCTATATTAGTACATACTACATATATAGAAGTAACTAATGTTCTTTTCGATCTATGATTTATTCTGATTCGCAAATGTCAAAAGTATTTTGATCAGGGAGAAGGAAAACAAATATAGCGGACAATATTTGCATCATGCTAAACAATACTTTGCGCGACGAAACATAAACAATTTGATGCATGCAATTTGATGCATGCAATTTGATGTAGGTAATATTTTGACATTTTTGACTGGACAGGAGATACAAATTTGTGTGCTTGTTAATTTAAACTCGAAAGTTTGAAATGAATAAAAAAGATAAAATGATCAAAACTGTCAATTATGGCCCTTTATTTTAACATGCAGCAACAGTTACATAGAAATTAATCAAATAAAGATCTTCAAATGTTCAAACTTGTAAGGTACTGAATGTCACAAAAGGCCATTCAAGTCATGTGAAAGAAATAATTTAAAAGTGATAAATTTTGACACATGAACTAATATTAAATCTCATTTCCTATAACTAATGACACAATATGTTTTCCAAATGAGCAATCAAGGACAGGACTAACAGTTTTTCATTTTACATTTAATTTCCAAGAATGTCAGAAAACACCTTTGTAAAATCTACGTTGTTTCCCTTTGCGTGATGTCATTGCAATTCCACCACATGGAATATTTGATTACTTTTCAGGTTTAATTTGTCAAAGAGCAACCTCAGTGTAGGAGACCATATATTATGTAGCAACATTCCAGCAGCACCTGCAAACTGAGTATATATCTCCTAATTGATACGATATTCACGAGTTGGTTGACCGTTATGGAATAATCGTTTCACAGATGATATCGGATATGCTCCTTATGTCGTAACTACAATCCCCTTCCCTTTTCATTAATGTGACCTACCGAATTAGACTATTTACCAGGTTTGTAATAACATGAGCAACACGTCGGGTGTCACATGTGGGGCAGGGCCTGCTTACCCTTCCGGAATACCTGACATCACCCCCAGTTTTTTGGTGGGGTTCGTGTTGATTAGTCTCTAGTTTACTATATAAAAAAGAAGATGCGGTATGATTGCCAATGAGACAACTATCCACAAAAGACCAAAATGACACAGACATTAACAACTATAGGTCACCGTACGACCTTCAACAATGAGCAAAGCCCATACCGCATAGTCAGCTATAAAAGGCCCCGATAAGACAATGTAAAACAATTCAAACGAGAAAACTAACGGCCTTATTTATGTAAAAAAAAAAATGAATATGTTGTTTCTTGTGTACTATTGTTTGTCTGTTTTTCTTCTTTTTTAGACATGGCGTTGTCAGAGTATTTTTAATCTATGAGTTTGAATGTCTCTCTGGTTTCTTTCGCCCCTCTTTTATCTTTAAACTTTTATTGACGTTTATCTAGCAGTTCCTCCCTGTGCGTACTATCGAATAGGTACTGTGAGTGGTTGTTATTAGTGTGTTTTTTGCCATTTGGATGAATCGAGCCATTTCCAACTGATTTTTGTTCTTATGTTGTTGTTATATTGGAGAATTTAGCGATCACAATTTTGTTTGAAACTACCATATTTTGGCGTGATTATAACTTAAATAAGAATTGTAGTTATTTTATTTGATCAATGATTGAAGCTGGTAGATAACTCTGTACGAATCAAATTAACTTTAAATCTTAGTCTATTGTTAAGGAAATATTAAGCTTCTCAATGATCAAAATTAGTGGTATATCCAATGACATTTTTCGACAAAGAGTGAGAATAAATATTTTGTAAATAGTTATCAAAGGTACAAGGCTTATAATTTAATATTCCAGACGCGCGTTTCGTCTACATAACACTCATTGTGACGCACAGATCAAAGTAGTTATGAAGCCAAACAAGTACAAAGTTGAAGAGCAATGGGGATTGTCCAAAATTCAAAAAAATTGTGCCAAATACAGCTAAGGTAATCTATGTCTAGGATAAGAAATCCGAAGTATTTCGAAAAAAATAATACTTTTGTAAACAAAATGTTTTTAAAAAAATTACCATATAATTGATATTCATGTCAACACCGAAGTGCGGACTACTGGGCTAACTACAGTAAAAAATGGAAATGGTATGCATCTGTCATACAAATGTGAGATGTTAATCCACTATTTTCTACTAAAGAAAATACCTGTGCCAAGTCAAGCATAGGACAGTTGTTATCCATTCGTTTGATGTGTTTGAGCTTTTGATTTTGTCATTTGATTAGGGACTTTCCTTTTTGTATTTTCCTCGGAGTTCAGTATTTTTGTAATTATACCCCCGCTTTAAAAAAGGGGGGGTATACTGTTTTACCTCTGTCTGTCCGTCCGTCCGTCCATCAGTCCGTCAGTCCGTCAGTCAGTCCGTCCCATGAAACTTTCGTCACATTTTTCTCAGGAACTACACATCCACCCTTTCTGTAATTTGGTATCAACATTTATATATGTCAACCATACCGTGTGATGCGTTTTCAGATTCATCACTTGACAACTTCCTGTTTACCGAACACTTGTCTGATTTTACACATGATAGCCAAGTTGAAAATTTTCGTCACATTTTTCTCAGGAACTACAATACAAGGATTTCTGAAATTTGGTTTCAGGATTTATATAAGTCAGCTATACCGTGTGATGCGTTTTCAGATTCATCACTCGACAACTTCCTGTTTACCGAACACTTGCATATTTTTACACTATTACTATTATCCACTTGCGGCGGGGGTATCATCAGTGAGCAGTAGCTCGCAGTTTCACTTGTTTTACTTTTTTTTCAGCAAATAAAAGCTGGGAATACTACAATATTCATATAAAGAAAAACTGTTATGAAGGAATAAATCACCTCATCTTAATTGCGTCAAAATGAGAATTTTACAAGTAGGCAATTCTTAAATTAAGAAATTGACTCTATACTACGGATATATTGGTCCAACATATTCCATTCTGTGACTGCAGAAGAAATTATGAATTTGTTATGGAAAGTCTACAAAAAAAGGATTTTTATTACAAGTGTTCAAGAATAAGCGCTCTTCGACATTGTATACATACATGTAAATCTGATCTTTTGCATACATAAATAAACGTGTGACGTTTTTTGTGTCATCATGGAGTAATCAACAATCAATACATAAATAGAATAAAACGTAGCACAAGAAGTTTCTGCGTTAAAATAAAATCATCAATAATAAAAAAATAAAAAAATAAATGAAACGTTTGGCATGAAAGTCCTACGTGAACATAGAGGAATCAGTAATCTATACATGAATAAAATAAAACATTGAACACGACGTTTCTGCTTGAAAATGGAGTAATTAATTCTTGATTTTTTTTTAATTTTCAAGCTTGTTACACTCAAAAACTGCGAAATAAAATATCGATCTAACTAGTGTTGTATGCCTCTATTTGTTATACCTGGCAATTGCAAATGTAAGACATAATTTATTCTGTGTTATGCTTTGGCATGGAACTGTTTACCTTTCTTGTGGTGGTCTTTCTTTTCAGCGGCGAACAGTTAGGTCGTCTGCCTTATATGTGGTTTCGGAAATGGCAGTAGAAGAAAATTGATAGATATAAGCGTGACTTCAATCTTATAGTCCCCAGAAAAAGGGTTGAGACCCATAACACTAGTCTATGCATTTATTTAACTGATAATCAATAGCATGGAATCAATAGAATGTAAGAGAAAAGGGTGTGTTATTTAAAAACCTCTTTTTCAACCGTAGTGATAAAAAGGTTGCGTTTTGTTTTCTTTGTCATATTTATTGACCAATTTATTATTTTATTTACTATATCATGTTGCTCTTGCTGCACACAGATCGTGCCTCAAAAGATGGCACCCGTCATATTGCTCATGTTAGTACAAATCTAGTAGTAAGTCTTATACGGTAGGTCATATTGTGTTCAATGTCTCGAGATTCTGAAATCTTAATTTGTTATCTTACTTCATATTCCACCTGTTCTTGTTTTACAATTTTACTCTTTTAATTGTTTCCTTTGTTTCCATGTGTTAAACCTTTATTGTGAGATAAAAATGTTTAGATATTCAGGTTTACTTAATTTGACTCGAAAAAATGGCATGCGTCTGAAGCACTTTTCTGTATTATCTTCATCAGGAACGCTCAAAGCCATATACTTGAAAGCCAAAGATGTATAAAAAACCCATTGACTAATGAAACATTAGGTGTAGATAAATGACGTTGATGTTATTATTACGGCCTGTTGGAAATGAATAAACATAATAATTCAAATTAAAGCAGGTCTGTGGGAATCTAAAAGACAAGACAACGAATGTCCTTACAATATGTTAAGCTTAAAAACCAATCCCATAGTTCAATTCAACTCCTTCATGTTTTGTATACAGTTTTATTTCGTTTGCTCAAGTATATGTAATTATGTATATGTAAACATTTCAAGGTTAAATAATATTTTAAATGCTATGACAGTTGACTATGGACACGTTTTTTATTTAAACAACCAGATGACATTTTGTATGCCATGTGCCCAGTAGACTAAAATTGTTATCTTGAATGCAGAATCTTTTTAATCGACAACATATTTGTTTTTATAGTTTTGTGGATTGATATGTCGTCAACGATAGTAAAAAATCCAATGGGTAATAATTGTGTACCTCTACTGAACGATTTCTTAATGTATTCATATAATGCAAAGTTCATACAAAACTTAAAGACAAAACAAAACAAAAAAACTTTTAAAAATGTAATTTGAGACAAAATGATGATAGACCGTAACACAACAACCCACATATCAGTGAATGCTTCATCTTATATATCCCAGTAAACTTGAAATCAAGGATACTACCGATCTTGAATGGTGCTTCATATTTTTGTTTATCGACATTAACAGAAATGAGCGACTTCAAACAAGAAACTGTAACAAACAGTATGATTTCAACTTTCCAATTTCTTAGCAGTAACATACCCTCTACTCCATCGTGCTGCGCTTTTATACTATCTAAATTGATACGTTTACACTATGCGAACCTTATTAGCAGAGATATACACTTACACACAATTTGCGCGAACAGCTTTATGTTGAAAGAAGATTGAACTTGATACTAAATTTGTTTAACGGTCGCCATAATGAATGATTTACCGATACGATATTCTTTGATTAAACTCACTAGATACATGTTATTGCAATCTTAGATCTTTAAATGCAAGAACAGTCTCCCTCTTTATACTTTTACCAATTGTCTCGTATTTCTGATTATTATTTTTTGACTACGTGAATTCACATGACGGAAGATGCATGGATAGCAGGATATGCTTAAAATCTGGTCGACTATTCGAACAATACTCCCTTTGTAGTTTACGCGATGTCTTTTTATTTTGTTTGGTCCTCGATATGTCTTCTTTTCGATTGACCAAATTTGAACATTGGTAAGCTACTGTTGTCTGTATTTCCCACCAATAAATCGGTACCTTTTTTATCTGCTAGGGAATGACACAACCGAAATGCTATTCCCCCAGTTTTAAGTGCTTTGGTTTTTAATTTATAAATTATATCAGTATTTATACAGTTTACCGTTGGATTACACGTTCCTTAAATATACTCTTATAAAGATTTGACCTCAGGCAGTCCATGACCCCATTTCATATCCACAGGAAATGACCACGTCTTTCTTTCTTTTTTATCGCAAAATATTTACAAGGTCGTCAGCTATGGCATAGTATAGACCATTTGAACAAATGGTTGATGCTTATAATAGATGTATTTATATTCCGTTATACTTTTCTTTTCTTTTTCTTTTCCTGTTTTTAGGAAAATGGCATTTGTTATCTTATAGTTCGTTCCTGTGTGTGTTGCATTGACGTTTTGGTACTTTTTGCGCTTCAGTGTTTCTGTTGTTTCGTATTTTACTCTAATAATTGATGCGTTTATCTTAGTTTTAGTTTGTAACCCGGATTTTTTTCTCTCAATCTATTTATGACTTTTGAACAGCGGTATACTACTGTTGTCTTTATTTAGAAACTATGGAACTTTATGTAGAACTAGTTTGATCAGTATTTAATCATAAGTCTTATCATTAGTACTGCACGGGTATTTCTTTCGGTACATTACATTTGCCCGCAAAAAATAAATACGTTTGCTCGCAGCTTTTAATTTCATTTGCGCGCATTCTTTTATAGGTAAGCACAATCTTATAAATGCAGATTACAATACAAAATCGTCGGAAATGAATAATTTTCATTGGGGATGTATATATCTACACAGACTCTGTTTTGTTTTAATTGTTACAGCTTATATCGCACATTACTATTCTTTAAGATGCAAATCTATGCAGACTTTGTTGGAAATACAGAAATTGCGTTAATATTCAAATTGAAGAATTGTGCATTTTCACAAAATACAGTTTTGATTACTATAACAATCAAGCTTTTGTTTATACATTTCAAATACATTTCAACCATGCTGTAGCTGACGACAAAAAGAAGGAAGCTATTAGTCCAGCGGCTACAAGCATATTTCAGATGAATTGTGCACATCCTGCTACAAACATGAAATTTGGCATAGACCTTCCTCAATTTCTTAAAATTGTCAAAGTTTTCTAGGAGGTGACGACATTAAGAAAGCACTTTTTAGTTTTTATTCACAGGAACTTGCTCAATAGATTTTGAAGAAAAGGTAGTTGCAGCAACAAATGCTCAGGATGTTTTGTGTTATTCACCACATGATGGTGTTTCAAGTTTAGCCCCATACTTAGACTTATACTAGAATCAAGATACATGTGTCTGATGCAGTGATACACAGACTTAACTGAGTCAGGACTCGAACAGTCGATACTGATGTTGCTGTCATTGCTGGTTCTTTACGTGACATAGGGCAGACGAACTTTGGCTTGCATTTGGAAGTGGGAAAAGATTTAGATATATATATATCCATGACCTTTCAATAAATAAACTCATTATAGTTACCAGGACTAAATTTAATATATACGCCATACGCGCGTTTCGTCTACAAAAGACTCATCAGTGACAATGCACGTTTACTTGAACGAGAACTTAGTTGTTGACATGGATGGCGTTTGAAGATGTGACTTTATGGTTTAGAATGATGATTGATCAGCCAACATCACCAGATATGGATTTGATAATGTCATTGATAAAACGACATATGGTTTTGTAGTTAGATTGAACAAATTTATCAGATGGGGTTTGCGAAGCAAGAAAATATGTTTTTGGAAGAGGAAAGACTTATTGTTGCTATTTGAACGACTCGGTCTAGTGTTATTTTGCATGCAAAACGTGCAATATACCTAGCGGGTGTGAATGAGTAACAAGCTTGGAATGTTTTCCTATGCTAACTAGTCCAGACGCTTGTGAGACTATTTGAACGACTCGGTTTAGTTTTTTCAGCATATAAAACGTGCAATATACCATAGGGGTGTGGATGAGTAACACGCTTGGAATTAGTTCCTTTGCTTACTAGTCCAGACGCTTATGAATGACGAAGGGGAAAATACGATCCATTGGAACCCTTAACAGGAGCTTGTTCATTCTTGATATAAGAAACAATATCACGGTCTTTGTAAATGAGGAAAATCAGCTCTCCGATTGTGAATAAACATGTATTTGCGACCACAAATCAGTAACTTTAAAGATGTGTTAGTACTTAAGTGATTTTATTTTATTTTAATCAATCTATTTAAAAACTCTACATTGAAGATATGTTCTGAGGACTCATCTTTGAAATTTACGCTATATTGGTTTTATTTACCGGAAGTGTTATCTTTGTATTTAAACATTAACTATAGAATGGAATAAGTGGTTTAGAGGATAACTTAAATTCAAAAGTTAAATGACCAGCACTAAAAAAAAAATTTCTTCACATTTTGAAAAAAAGTATATCAAAATAAAAAAAATGATATTTTTATGTCCGCCATTTTAAATATAACCGGAAGTAAGGGTTTTAAAGACATATGTCTAATACATCGTATCACTAAGAAGCATCAAAGAAAGGTTCCTGTACAGTTTAATGATAGTAGCAATACGTCAAAACACATTTCAATCACACTCCCTAAAAAAAGCTTATTTTATTACAATGTCCGCCATGTTGGATTTTACCGGAAGTAGGGTTTTTAAAGACATCTAATCTATATAATATATCCAAAAGTAGTACATAACAAAGGTGTGTACCAAATATTATTATAGCAGCATGATAAAAACACCTAATCACGCACTAGCTTCTGATACTGGAATGATTTAAGTATGATGTCCGCCATTTTGAATTTTACCGGAAGTGAGACATTTTTTTCAAATGCCTCCCTATCTGAAATAAAAGAGTAATAGTTGAGGAAGGTCTATGCCAAATTTCATGCTTATAGCAAGATGTGCACAATTTTTCACAAAGCTGCCGTACTATGCTGATTTATTCTTCAATAGCAACAGTGAAGAACATTGAAAATATTTTCGAGGTAGCACTAGAGTTGTCTCTCTTTGAGTATGTTAGTCTTTAAATTACTACCTTTTTTATCATCTCTTTAACATGTTCTTCCTGCATAATCATATTGAATCGTCTTTAACTTGATGGATATGAGGCCTATGATTATTGAAAGATTAGTATTAATATTAGTATTTGTGTTTAGAATTTGTTTATGTTTGCATAAATTCTACCTTGAAATCCTCTTCGTGGTCCGCTCTTAAGTTTAATCGATTTCTTTGAACTGAGACTTCTATGTGTTATAGTAGTCTCAGCTTTGAAGAAAAAAAAATCATCGGTTTGGACTAGTATAATTGTACCAGGTTTGGGGTTTTAAAAACTATATGTTTCTGATAAACTAGGTTTTTTTTCAATTATAGGTTAAATTAATGAAACAATAGTTGACTGGTGTTACAAGCTCATATGTTGATTAAGAAGATACAAATCAGGGTTACAGACAAAAAATGGGCGAATCAACACTCCAAAAGGAGCGAAACCAATTACGTCGATAGTCTACCGATCTGCATGCCTTACCTACCACGCAAATCTATACTCAGTCAAAATGTCTTAACCTGGAAAAAGACCCAATCTTTATATTTACAAATCAGACAACGATTATGTTATCGAAAGTTTGGAAATTGAGAGGAGAGGGAGAGAAATCGTTCTAACAATATTTGTACAATATACTGTGTTTTTTTTTTTTTTTTTGAAAAATTCAAACATAACTAAAAAAATATTTCTGTATACATTTTTTGTAAGTACAGTTAAGAGTACTCATGATCCTACGTCTTGGTTACCTTTATTTGGAAGAATTTATTGGTTAATTGTCGTTGGTTTATCTTTGTCATATTTCTTTTAGTAAAAACATTGACAATAGATTTCTCGTTTGCTTCACTTTTTATGTTGAAGCTCATTGTTGAAGGCCGTACGGTGACCAATAGTTGTTAATTTCGGTGTCATTTGTTCTCTTGTCTAATTTGTAATCAAACCACATCTTCTTATTTTTATATTGCATTTTGATCCGTATGTTAACTTCAGATTGTCTAACATCTTGCAATTAAGAAACTGATGAGCTGTCAAACTGACCCGAAAAAAAAAAAAAAAGATTAAATATATTCCCAGTCATTATTATTAATCAGCAGCAGCCTTGGTCGGTAAACTTCGGCGAAACGAAAGTTACAAATGAATGTATGGTCATAGATCAGAATTAAACAACACTTGCAATGACATTTCAATCAGTCTGACCATTCAATTCTTTCAATGTAAGTTCGTATAATCGTATCATCCAAAATGTACCTCGTCCTGCAATACATATACCGTACACAACAAGAAGAATATTAAATTCAGGAACTAAGATATTCAATACCCTAATGTTGTTATGACAAAATTGATTGTAAATATTTGTTGTTTTGTCTATGTTAATATCTGCATTTATATTGCACTCGTTCTATTTGAGCAGTCAAATTGCGTTGACCGTATATTTCTATGTCATATACAGTCACTGACCTGATATCCCTTTTCCTCATGAATATTTAAGGTGGTACCTAACACCTGAACTAAAATTAATTTGGCTCGTTTAATTTTCTTAAAATTTTGTCAAAGTATTTACTTTGACCCTTTGACAAAAATATAAAAAAAAAATTAAAAAAAATGAACCAACCGTTTAATCAGAAAAATTACACTGGTTATATAGCAGTTTGACAAACACTAATTTTGATCATTAAGGTGGTACCTAACACTACAGAGGGATAACTCTGTAAAGTCAGCTAAACGTTTTAATTACGTTGTAATGTAAAGGGAATATTAAGCTTCCCAATGATCAAAATTGGTGTTTGTCAAACTGCTATATAACCAGTGTAATTTTTCTGACAAAACGGTTGGTTCAAAATTTTTTATATTTTAATATTTTTGTTAAAGGGTCAAAGTAAATACTTTGGCAAAATTTTATGAAAATTAAACGAGCCAAATTAATTTTAGTGAAAGTGTTGGGTACCACCTTAAGAAGCTTAATATTGCCTTAACGTCATTAAAACGTTCTGCTGATTTTACAGAGTTATCTCCCTGTAGTGTTAGGTACCACCTTAAATAAAAATTGCCGGCCCGAGATTATAATTACTTATTCATACGACCTATTCAACCTGTTCTTGTTTTCAATGTATACAACGACTCAAACTTGATCAAACTTATTTCTTTTGCAATTTTTATTAAAAAAAAAAACCAAAAAAAACCACATATTTCACTTGTTAGTATGTTTGGTCTGCATACTATAAATCATTGTATTTAATATGCTTATTGTTGATATTTTAGTTCATTCTTAAACAAATTTGTTCACCATCGATTGCGAATTTCAACAGGTAAATGTACATTTCATCGTGTTGTATATTTCTCCGCCTGCATGATATGAGGCCTTTTTATAAAAGGGGGAAGTTTCTCAATATTTAAATCAATGATGACATTAACACATTAAACAACAATAGAAAATGTTTTTTTTTAAGATTGCAGTATAAAGACAATAATAGTGCATTGACTTGACATATCAACGATATAAGGATTCGGCCCGAAACGGGAAAAAAGCTCGGCAGAACTTCGCATTTCCCCGTTTCTAAGCCTTATCCTTATATCGTTGATATGTCAAGTCAATGCACTATTATTGTCTTTTTATGTTCTTCATAGTTGTTTGTACAAATTTAATTAAAAAGATAAAAAAACAAACTTGTAAGCTGTTTTGAATGCGGTAAGCAAGGATTTGTTTAGTAAGATTGATAAAAAAAAAAATTTTGAAATAGCCCGAATCGGGCCAAATTTATCAATTGCGCAAATAGCTAAAACCGACATACGAAAAAAAAGAGAACTTATATTTAAAAAGATATTTTCGTTAAGGTTTCAACGCAAAATGTGAGCCAGATGTTGGTTTGTTAACTAAAGATCTGAAATAGCACTGAAAACCAACTTTCCTTTTGCGTTATAAAAACGTACATTTCGTTTTTATTTCATTTATCAGGAGCCTCTGTGACAAGTTGGGAGATTTTTTGTGTTTTAATTGAAACCCTGAAATAAAATAAATAATTTAAAAAGTTTAGACAATTGATTGTAGTCTTTTTGTCTTTTTGATGTTTGTGAGTGATTTGCCATACTCGCGTTATAAATGAGTATTATCTAAAGTTTTCAATAACATTTATTTATTAGTATAATTATGTATCATAGAATATTACTGAAATTACACACATAAATACAAACCAATAAATTTAAATTATAAAGTAAAGAAAGCCGACTGAATAAATGTGGCTATGTGGAGTTATCTGCTCTTTGTCGGGTTGTTGTCTCTTCGGCACATGTCTATTCTAAATATATGAATATACCAAAAAGATACCAGGAAATTAAACGTTCTCCGATATGGGTTCATTCTGTAAATGTTTATGAATGCTTTATTTAGTCACAGACAGCTGGAAAAGTTCTAATCACGGGTTAAGAATTTCTTGTTTTTGTTTATACCAAATATATTGTAAAAATCTTGGTCGGTGCTAACATACAACTGTCTGACCAATTCCCGAAGGAACTAGTCTACGCATGACAGAATGTTAGTTAATTATTAGCTATAATGTTCAACAAAAATATGAATATGATGTTATCCTTGCCTTTGATTTGTACTATTTGTCGAGGGTCCTTCGGGTTCGATATTATAATTCCCCCTTGACAGTTTGTTATCATTAACCTGTTATTTAATACAATAAGAATCTGACATCATCATTTTTGTTTTATTTGTATTCCGTTTGATCTTAGGTCACGTTCTGGTTAAACGTGAATAAATGTCCAAGTTACGCAAATAATTATTTTTTGTTGCTATAATTGGCTCTAATTCAAGTAAAATTTTATAATTGTATTTTTATTTTTTTAGTAAAAATGAAATACAAATGTATGAATAATGCCATTAAATTGTTTAGAAATAATTAGAACCAATCACTTGTAAAAATTACTTTATTACCTGTTTATTCAAGCAAGTTGTAATGAAAATATTCCAACTAAGATTGGTGTTTTCATGAGTAGATGAAATGGTTAGTTATTGTGTCAGTCATTTTAAAGTGTTTTCCAAAGTAAACCCGTCAAAACAGTCTATGGAAGAAGCGAATCGATAAAAACGTTTCGTATATCACACAGCGATATTGTCTAATATCAATTGTAAATATGCAGACATTCCATGCGGAAAAGATTATGTTGTTTTCAGCAACGAAAAATTAAGAAAATACGAACTTTAAAACTTACTGTCCAAATATAAACAACAATTGAGTCTAAATATGCATTCAGAAGTTAGATAAAAGCAAAAGTTTATGTCCGTGTAAAATTTGATGTGCGGTATTTTTCTTATATACATAAAAAAACAAATGCTATTAATTTTAATATCAATGCGATACTTTTGAATACCATAGCAGTGTTTTTGTTATATCAATATTAGTAGTTATTAGTATTAATATAAGACTGCTGTACCCACATTTTTTTTTTGACAATTTTACCTATTATAAAATTGAGAATGGAAATGGGGAATGTGTCAAAGAGACAACGACCCGACCATATAACAGACAACAGCAGAAGGTCACCAATAGGCCTTAAATGAAGCGAGAAATTCCCGCACCCGGAGGTGTCTTTCAGTTGGCCCCTAAATAAATATACATACTTGTTCCGTGGTAATGAACGCCCTACTAATCTCCAAATTATACACAAGAAACTAAAGTTAAAAATAATACAAGACTAACAAAGGCCAGAGGCTCCTGACTTGGGACAGGCATAAAATAACGGCGGGGTTAAACATGTTTATGAGATCTCAACCCCCTTAATACTTCTAGCCAATGTAGAAAAGAAAACGCATAAAGTACGCACATTAAAATTCAGTTCAAGAGAAGTCCGAGTCTGATGTCAAAAGATGTAACAAAAAAAAACTAAACAAAATGACAAAAATACATAAATAACAACAGGCTACTAGCAGTTAACTGACATGCCAGCTCCAGACTTCAATTGCACTGATGAAAAGATTATGTCTTCATCATATGAATATCAGACAAAATCCCTCCCGTTAAGGGTTTAGTATCATACCATCATAACATATATAAGAAGAACACAGTACCTATTATGTCTGTTTTGTTCACGCATCGTTGTAAATATAACAGAATTTAATGAGACTGTCATACACGTAAGCGCTATAAAACCATGTTCAATCCACCATTTTCAAAAATTTGAAAATACCAGTACCAAGTCAGAATTATGAGAGTTGTTGTCCTTTCGTTTGGTGTGTTTTATCATTAAATTTTGATTTTGCCGTTTGATTAGGGACTTTCTGTTTTGAATTTTCCTCGGAATTCATTATTTTTGTGATTTTACTTCTCAGTAGTATTGTATGTAAATAAGCAGTTGTAAGACCATTGCTTAATTTCAAATTGTTTTGGTAACATCTTTCAAATTTCTGAATTGGTGTTTTGAAGCAAAAATAATCAAATAAGGGTTTTATAAACAATGTCGTAATAAAATGGCTAAGTATCAAAATTATTGTTCACATGTATAACATCTAGCAAATTTTATAATGAACGCACCGAAATGATATATATCCGATATTCTCCCAACCCACGCATGGCAAACTTTCTTTTTTGGTTACAATGAAACTAAGTTGTGCCATAGATGAATCATACTGTCCTCGTTCAGATTGATACGACAAAATCTGACCTGTTTTTTTTTGAATTTTTTGTTTTTTATACAAATTGGATCGTTGGTTTTCCTGTTGGAATGGTTTAGTAAACACAAGTATTTTTTTTGTTTTGTTTCTATATAGCGTGGTGTTCGCTGTGAGCCAAGGCTCCGTGTTTAAGGCCGTACTTTGAGCTATAATGGTTTGCTGTAAACACATTATTACTTTGATGGAAAGTTATCTCATTCGAACTCATACACCATCTTATTATATCTATAAATCCTTAAAATATCCCCTTATAAATAACTGCTTTCCAGTCCTCCAAAAAACGTGAATCTTTAAGTTAAGTAGTGATTTGCTCCAGTCAAAAAAGGTCAAATTTTATTACGTCTGAAGCTGTCAAACTGAATTTTACACTCCCTTAACACAGAATTTTCAGTATTTTGAGTTAAGATCTAGTAGAAGTTTCTATAATTTTGATATTATTTGTTCCACCAGTAGTACACTACACTGTAAAAATCTTTTTGAGATAGAGCATGTGCGATTTTTTTAATTTGAATTTATTGTTTGAAAGAAATGCACTACGAAATAACTGTGTTCTCGGGCCAAAAGGAAGAAGTTTATTTACAAGGCCTATGACAAATGAATAAAATTGAGAATGGAAAAATATACTAGAGTACTGAACACAGAGTGACCGTAAGTTCTTGTGGGTGGTCACAAGCACTTGTCTTAGAAAATAACCATATATTACCTGAAAGTGAGGTTAATGTATCGAGATATATATTTTCCGAGTGTAAATGGTGAATAAATGACAGTCAATTCAACCTCGTCGTAATAACTATTACATTGTATAGTGATACAAATCAGAATGCTCTGTGTTTTTTTTTGTTATATATTAATCTATATAATGTAACATTTTCGAAATAATAAGTTCATGTAAGCGTTAATTTTTTTACAGATACTAAAATTTAGTGATATTGATCCTCAAACATCAAACCGGTCATGAACTAAGTTTATGAATTACGTTTGCGGTTTTCTTGACATGCATTGCGACGTGTTATTGTATTCATTTTATATTACAAAACTATAGCAGTTATATAAGAAAAGTATCGCATTCATAAATTTTTGATATTAAAAGCACATCGCTATTATATAAGACAAACACCGCATTGATATAATAAAATATAGCAGTATCTTTGACTTATAGGTGATTTTGGCTCAGGAAACAATTGAATTCATCTCAATTGCATTCCACTGGATTTACTACATGATATTTATTGAATGTGTACAGCTACAAATGATAAATCGTGAATTTATGTTTCATTCATTCAAAAATTCAGTTTTCTCGTATAGATACACCTTGCCTGTTATCATATAAAATAATTCATGGAAATTATACAGCAGACGTTTGTCGTGTGAAATGTCACCCTGTTTTTGTTTGTAATTCTGATCGTATATAATTTTGTGTCTTATCGTTTGTTGTTGTGATTCTATTTTTTTATTTTCTATTCGTATGGAAAAGGAAAGATAATTAATCACCCAGTTCATTTGTATGATTTTAATTTAAAGCAACTATGTGCACAGGAGTTATTTGTTTTACACAGTTTGATTTGGAAGAAAAGGCCGACACAATTACTAGCACAATTCTATATTAATATTCTTGTAATTGTTATAAAATACATCAAATAACATATTTAGGAACCTACTCTTGATTTATATCCAATTTTCAGAAATTTACCTGTGACGTTACTTTTTGTGCATTGATACATTCGTGTGACCGACACACAGCTCGTAATTCTATTAAGCTGCTTTTGTGTACTGTCCTAAATTAATTTTAAATATTCGTTGTTATTCTGTGGTTAAAATATCGAAATGTACTATCATATTATGTATTTATGTATTTTACTGTCTTGGATGTTCTTGTATGTATATGTACTGTTTCCGTCATGTAATGTTGTCATTTGAGTGGTGTACTTAGCCTTGCCTTAATGCGCGAGGTTTGGCTAGCCACAAAAACAGGTTCAATCTCCTTTATTTTTCTGTAACACGTCAGCAGTTTTGCAGTTGTTATCTAATAGTTTGTTTCTATATGTATGTTGCATTGTCGTTTGTTTTTTCGTTGCACTTCCGTGTTATGTTGTGTCGTTGATTTCCTCTAGTTGATGTGTTTTCCTCGGTTTCAGTTTGTAATCGGGTTTTGTTTTCTCTAAATCGATTTATGAGCTTTGAACAGCGGTATACTACTGTTGCCTTCCTTTATTGGCGGTACTGGACGCTCGACACTGGGACCCGATTTCACTGTCGTATCATAATTGATTTATAATAGAAAGAGGTATGACCAATCTAACATGTGTATGTTGACCGTTCCGTCAAGAGCATTGTAAGATTGAGTACATTTATAACCCTAAAAGATTACTCAATAATCTTAAGTCCAATAAATAATTAAATCCACTTGAATAAGCTTTCATTCTCAATTTTATCTTATTTGAAAAAAGGGGGACAATAGGCGCTACGAGACAAAACTGTTTCAGAAATGGCCTACATAAAAGAGGGACGAAAAATACCAAAGGGACAGTCAAACTCATAAATCTAAAACAAACTGACAACTCCATGACTAAAAATGAAAAAGACAAACAAACAACAGCACACATGACACAACATAGAAAACAAAAGAATAAACAACACGAACCCCACCAAAAAACTAGGGGTGATCTCAGGTGCTCCGGAAAGGTAAGCAGATCCTGCTCCACATGTGGCACCCGTCGTGTTGCTTATGTGATAACAAATCCGGTAAATAGTCTAATTCGGTAGGTCACATTCATGAAAGGGAAGGGGATTGTAGTTACGACGTAAGGAACATATCCGATATCATTTGTGAAACGGTTATTACATAACGGTCAACCAAATCGTGATGGCGTCCGTAAAATTTACGAAGGGATGATTTCAACTTCACCATTTGGAACTCTTGGTTTAATAGCTTCCTTGTGAGCATCAACCCTCTATCAAGAAAATCATTATAGGAAATGCAAGCACGGGAATATCGTATCAATTGGGAGATCTAGATTCGAACATATATCTAAGAGTTTGGGACTACAGTTGTGTTCGTGTGCTTTCTAGATTAACCATTGTCATTCTCCACAAAATATACCAAGAAAAGTCGACGATATAAAGTACAACTGCATTGTATAAAATGTTATACTCTCTCACTTTAATATTACGGGATAATAAAACTATTTAAAGATTACCGGGCATCAATAAGGAATTTGATAGTAATTACAGACGTATCAAAGGGTCCAGTAAACGGATAATTGCCTTGTTGAATCGTGCCATTTGAAATCATTAAAATGGCGTCTCTGTGTTTACACGCCAGTAAACCTAATTTGCGACTATCAATTCACTAAGGCAGCAACCATTTGATTTTCTGGGGTGGGGGGGGGGGGGGGGGGGGGGCTATGGTTTTTTTTTGGAAAAAAAAGTTTGTTTCCAGTTTTTGGAGAAAAAAATAATTTGTTTTTGATTCTGAGAAAAAAAAATTGTTTGTTTCACCCTCAGCTGCCACTATATGTAATGCTAAAATTGAAAGAAAAAAATTGTTTTCGACTTGTCGCGAAAAAAATAGATTGTTTTTTTGTTTTTTGTCCAGAAAAAAAAACCATAGCCCCCCCCCCCCCCCCCCCAGAAAATCAAATGGTGTCTGCCTAATTGATGCCGTCGTAGCTCAAAATACAATACAGTTATCTCCAAAATATATGTCCTCGAATTTGTTACGTAATCCGACCATAATTGGCGTTAAAAAAGAGTTACCTTTGGATAATGTCAAAAAGAAAAGTACCTAAATTATTCATCCGAAGAGAAAAATGAAGGTACATATAGCTTTTTGATGACTTTCTAATGCCAGTAATGGGCAAGAAAGAACAAAAAATAAAGAACCATTGTATAAATATAAAGAACAAAGAACAATGGTATGAAAATAAAAAATTAAGAACAAAGAACAAAGAACAAGGGTATGAAAATTAAAAGTAATGAAAAAGAACAAAGAACAATGGTATGAAAATTAAAAAATAATGAGAAAAGAACAAACAACAATGTTATGAAAATTAAAAATAAAAAAAATACAACAGAAGCTTCCCTATACAGAATCGACGTCATCTCCACGTTCTATTTATCAAGTGACACGCATAATTAGTACTACTAATTTGCACCTTTTTTAATGAATAAATAATGATAAAAAAAGAAACGAAACACATTATGTTCTATCCTATATTGTTCCTAATGTTAATTGGTGTTTCGCTATGAAATATCATATATCATATTTACAATATTAGTTAATATCATTATAATGTAAAAGCAATATAACATAAATATCCTGTCGATATTATCATGAAAATTTATAACTCGTAGAAAATAAATCACGCAACGTTCCTCAACAGCTATGGAACGTTTGGGATTATAACTCCCAAACTGTGAATACTTAAAATAGTTAGAACTTCTAAGTGCTCTTTTAATTCAAGATTATTACATTTTATTTTGTCTCTATTTGTGCGGAACGTTTTTCTATCGCAAACCTGCAACAAAATTGTTAATAAAGCATGCATAATTTATATGCTAATGACATAGCTCATACCGTGGTGTAATGCATTTCAAATGTGAATGATACGGTTTCAATCACTGTCAACCGAATCGAACAATTACCAAAAAGCATACAGTTAGTAACCTCAAATGGGATTCATCAATTTTTCATAGCAATGTTCATGAAGCGAACTTTTTGTTGTGAGAGATCTTCGCGCTTTGTGAATATAGTGACTCTTTGATTTTTACTTTAACGAAAAACATTGATTTTGATGAATATTTTATGATTACAGACATATGATTTTTATTGTCGCATTCAAGTTTGAAATGTAATTTTCATTCATTACACTGACATGACTTGTTCAACGAACAGTTCATTTGACAGTAGAACGATCAGGGTAATCAAATTCTATTTTATTGTGCGCTTGGTAGAGGGTCTGGATGGGGGGGGGGGGGGGGGCTGTTATTCTGTAAACATTTAATTTTCACCCCTTTTTTCTCTAATCTTTAAAAAATTAACACCTTTTTTCTCTTATCTTCATTTTATTTGCTCGTTATTCTCTAATCTTCATTTTTTAAGGGCATTATTCTTTAATCATTTACCCCCCCCCCCCCCCCCCATCCAAACCCTCTTGGTAACCCAATGAGAATTACGTAATGTTTTAAAACCCTTCTCTGTAAGAAAAAAAATCGTCTTTTAATGTAGGCGTTAAAAGTTTTAAAGATGTTTAAGCATTTTAGACTACCTTTAATATAACTAGCTAAAATTATTTCAGATCTATGGAGTTAAGGGGGAGGGGGGGGTCTTGGAAATTTACCGATAGATTGGACTTTTGCGTTCTTAATAAAAGTAATTAAAAAACCGCGTCTGAAGCATGAAATTCATAAAGGGTTATTTTTATTTTCTTTGCGCGAAACGATTTTTTTTTATATATAATTTTTTTTGTATGATGCTTCCGCATATGATTTAAAAATTAAATATATAACGCTGTTCACATGAAAAGAAAAAAAACTATTGATTATTGATATTTGCACCCCAGAAATCATATAAAACCAAGAATAACAATTAACGCTCCTTTCCATCGCTTACAAAGTAAAATTCGTTTTGTTAGTATTATGTTTATGTATTGATCACATCTTCGTTTGTGATTGATTACGAACATAGTGAGACAGAAGATAACCAAAGAATAGTCAAACATATAATTTGTAAACAATATGACAGTGACATGGTAAAAAAAAGAAAACGAATTTAGACGAGCAAAAAGTAAAATCACAAAAATACTGAACTCCAAGGAAAATTCCAAACGGAATGTCCATAATCCAATGGCAGAATCAAATGATAAAGCACATCAAACGAAAGGACAATAATTGTCATATTCCTCAGTCTACAAAACAAGACATATAAATATGAAGACTAAACAACACGAGCCCTCTTAAACCGGGGTGAAGCCAAGTACTCCGGAAACAAGTATTCTGTTACACTGTGTCATCCGTGTGTAACTTCTAGGAAAAACGTTGATAACAATATCAAGGAATTGGCAGCACTCAATATAACAGATTGGTTATATGCTCTCATATGAACCTTAAATTAACATCTCCTCACATGCAAACCATCGGTCATGTAGGTATTCTTTACATGAAATTTGATCTTGCTACGCATCGAAAATAAAACTGCATTTGATTTGAGAACATCACATCCCTGATTGACAGCAACAACTCTTGAACTCCAGTTCTGTTTTCCTTTTACTATAATAATGCCTACCAATATTAAAGGATAATAGCACATGCCATTAACAATCATTTCTTTATTATTGCTCAAAAGTTACAAATCAGTATCTGAAAAAAAAACAACTCCAAGGTAAATTAAAAATGGTTGTCCATAAAAACTGACAAATCCAAGTGTTATTAACCAACGGAATGAGGAAAAATGGAACATGCATTTTCCGAAGAAAAATGGTTGTATATCTAGCTAATCATTCCACTTGTATCACAGTAGTTTAAACATGTACTCTAGAAATAAGGATATTTAACTATCGGTATCAATCAATATAACATAAACTAGGGTATGGATGGGGTCCTTTATTTCTTTATTTTATTTTTTAGGCTATTTTGCTGTATTCTTTATATATTTTACTCATTATTCTCTATTTTTTTTATGTCTTTGTTCATTTTTCTCTAATCTTTAAATTTTAGTCAATTATTCTCTACTCTGTAAACCCACCAATAAGACCCTCGTCGAGAGAATACAATTGAGAAAGGTGACACATGTTTGATGCTGTCAATTGCGGGATACGAAATGCATGCGTCTAAATCACTCTCTAGAACTATTGGCGCACCAAAAAGTTTTAGCAATTTTATTTATTGTTTAATATAGGATTTTGCTATATTTTTCTATAAATGAACTTAATTTTATACTTAATAGAAAAATGAAATAAAAAAATGGGGTTACCGTTCATTTACGTTGTTGCCATCGAAAGAAGCATACATTTTTGTTAATGTCCTTTTTTCTGTTGAACTTATAAGAGCAATAGAGGTAATATCGAATTAAAAAAAAGAACTAAATTACAGAAATCGCTTAAATTTTAGAATTATTTAATTTATGTACAGCTTATTCGAAAACTGCAATAAAAAATATAGGTCACCGATGAGTTAAAAAAATATTTCAATTTTAATGCCAAAAAATGTCATTTTTGCACCATAGGGAGATAATTTGGAGCTTTTTCAATCTTCATTTTAAAAGTCACTTGGGGTCAACACGAATTGATTTTTTGGAAAGATTTTTGTACCATATGATAAAGTAACAACTACTAAAGGTAATAAATAAAATTTGTAATCAAAAATAATTGTTTAATTTTTTTCTGAAAATTGTATACCCGCGAGCCTCCTTAAAATTTGAAAGCATTTCATTGCCTCAATTTATCAATTTTTATTTTTTTATTTTATTCATTAAAATCATTAAAATTTTAGTATCAATTATTTTAAAATACGCCGAACTTTGGTTTAATTATTTGTTTACCCTTAAAATAGATTTCTTTCAATTTAAACATATTTATCGCGTAAAAAGAGATCAATTAGAATATATTGATATCTGCCGATGCATCAATGAAGGTAACCAGTTTCTACTGGTTATATGCAAACGTGATCGGAACAAGTCGGATATAACCAGAGACAATACCCATGTTTTTCCTCAGATATTTTGAGTGTTATTATGTACCTTAATATGGTTCCATCTTTCTCATTTTATCATTACTATTATTAAAATTCGAAATTGACATATTTCTTCTGTTTTCTTTTAATTTTCAGAAAATTACCCTGATATGGTGAAAATGTTTAAAAGAAACATAAAATATAGATTGAACCAGAAAGTCTAATGAAAATTAACAGAAGTCATATAATGAGGGGTGGGAGTTGGGTAGTGAGACTTATTTTATAGTGTAATTCTGATACAAATCTTAATCTTTCGTGATAAAATTGTGTAAGATTTATTTTCATATTTTTTATGATTCTTTTTAGGATGTTTAGATTTAAACTTATTTTAATTTTCATACTTTAACATTATCAATAAAATATCGTAGGGCATGTGGTCATGTAGGATTATATTTGTGGTACAGTTTTCAAAAGTGTATACTGTTAATTCAATTCGCATTTAATGTCATTTACAATTTATAACAATGTTCGGAGAAAAAGTTTGCACTTGATAAGAGACTTAAACCCTTTATTTTGAGTAAATTAGTAAAGTTACAAGGTAAAACGGTTGTTGTGCATTTAGAATTTAACTTGAAATAACTACGAACTTTTATCTGCATTTTTCCTACGATTTAAAAAGTAAAATAATAAAATACGATTGTGCTTGTTACTCGTCATGTTTGATAAACATTTCTAAAATTGATGACATTAGTTTTAAAATGAAGATGAATCTAATTTTTAATCTGCATTTACTGAATGTTTGCAACCTTGTCTTTCATTTTTGCCAATGTGTTTTGTCTATATGCCATTCTGTTCTTCTTTGTAACTTATTTTATTTTGTTTTTATAGTGAAATAGATTATTTACACCGTGTTGACTACTGTACCCTTATTTTTGACATTTTAGCCTGTTGTGCTTGTTTTATTTGTTCACAGATCGTTGTCAATATAATGGAATTTGATGCGACTTCCATACAAGTGAGCTATTTAGCTAGAAATAAAACAAAGTTTAATCCAACTTTTTTTACATATGAAAATGAATGTACCAAGTCAGGGTAATGACGTTGTTATCCATTCGTTTAATGTGTTTGAGCTTTTGATTTTGCCATTTGATTACGGACTTTCCGTTTTGAATTTTCCTCGGAGTTCGGTATTTTTGTGATTTTACTTATTACTTATTGGATCTATACTCTAATATCGCCAAATACTGACCCATATCTTCTTAGAATTCAAGGCGATAAGATATAAAAAAAATAAACTTGTGAGACAATGTAATAAATAATCATAATTTTTATACACGTAATGAAATCTGGCAGCTTCAAATCGGCATTAACGTAAAATCAGTTAGACAATTTATCCTGAACTCCGATATTGTCCAAATCTCCCAACAGGACTCCACTATGACACCCAGACAATTAATCCAGTTAAAATATATCATCATTTTCCGCTGTGCATTTTCTGTCTCATTAATGCACGTTAGTAATCATCATAATGCATTAAACGTTTTGTCGACTTTGAATTATTCGATTCCCGGATGACCGTCTAATTTCCGCCTGTGTCAAAAATCTGTAACCGAATAAATCATATCTAACGATATAAATTATTTAAAAGAATAATATACTACATTGTTTCTACTATTTCCCTCGTTGGCATTGCTAATGATCAAATGTCGGAATTTTAGCCACTGACCTCAAAAGCTCTTCAAAATAAGTATTCAGTGTTTGATGGATGGTTTTCATTTCTTCAGTTGATGTATATTTCTATTTTAAACAATTCACAAAATTGTACAAATTATAGTTGATGCATTTTGTGGGTTTTTTTCAATACTTTGTAAGACAACTAGTTTTATGTACCTATATAATAAGAATTACGAAAATGTGTTGTAAAAATGATACATCATATGCATATGTGTTTAATCTAATTAAAACACAACACATATCTGAAGCGCATTCGGATGGATATTATCTTTATAGTTGTGAACGATAAAGTTGTATCAATAAACAATGTGCAACATTGAACAGATGATACGTTTCTAAACTACAATTCCACTTTGTCGCCAAACATGGAATAAAACAATTACTAGTATGCAAACGTAACAATAGGCTTTTGATAATAGGGATAAAAAACTAGGGAAACTTTCATGATATAATGAGGCTCTGTGTATGTCATTGTAATTGTTAAAGTCTGAATCAAAATTTATAAAATATTAACTATGATGTGACGTCAATAAATCCTTTAAATTTTCTTGTTTAATTTACATTATTATTGTACTAAAAATGAAGAACAAACAAACCTAATACCACCCAGAATTCTTTGACTTCATATTTCTGAATATCGATAGTTTTTTTCTTTCCTTCCTGTTGATCAAAAATCTTTACAATTAAAGACACGCTTATCAAACCTTTAAACCTTTGATGATGGTTTCTGATGACACTTTGTTAAAATTATAGTGGTTTCTTTAGATGTAATGTGTTAATACCTAATATTTTTATCTACTTTGGTCATTTTATCTTCTAAAAACAAAGCATAAACCGGTCGTCTCAAACTTGATGTGAGGCGAGACTTTGAGCGCTGTTCCTTTGCAAATTGTGTTGTGTTTTTTTTTCTGTGCATATACTAATTGTGTATAATGAATGGATACGCTATAACTTTTCTTTCTCTATTTAACTAGTTCTTCTATCTTGATTACACTGTATAATGAAATACTTGTGTTTAAGGATACATTTGATGAAACATGTTTATTCTAATGCATGATGAAATGGATTAACATTGTAACTACTCAACACAGTCTTACTCATACTCATGTACTGTAAGTTTGCATCCCTTTTCACGTGTTTTGATAGTGTTGCGCAATTATGAATTCATTGTGTAGTGTTTTGTGGACTGTTGTTTGTCTTTTTGTCTTGTTTGTTATGTATATCTATTTTCAATTTATAAACATGGTATCATTGATGAGTTTTATCACTGAAATTTTCGGATTTTCCCATTTTAAATAGTCTCTTACGTGTTTTAGTGTCCACATCTAACTTAAACCGCGACTAAAGAATGCATATTTTCTTTAAATCAAAAGCCCTGCTGTGATACATGCTAAAAAATACGTGTTAGTATTTTTGCAGGCTTTTGGCAGGTCCAGCAATATAACATTGAATACTGTGGATTCATTTATTTTCGTTGGTTGAACAAAAATCGTCTTTTTGTGGCAATTTTATTTCATGGATTTTCATACAAAAAATCCTAATGCAGTTCATACTTTGAACATTTAAATGTATGGATTGCATCTTTCAACAAAATTCACAAAAATTGGTATCCAACGATTCGTACATAAGGAAATGACTGTACCAAATAAGGCAAATGATAGGTGTCTTCCATTCGTTAGACGTGCTTTAGCTTTTGATTTAACCGTTTGTGTAAGGACTTTACGTTTTGAATTCCCTTGCATATCGATAGCTTAGTTATTTTGCATTTTATAATGAATCCACGTATATTGACAATCATATTATTTGATAGATTACACATGTACAGAGAAAAATATACTGAAAGCTCTGAATCTGAACCTATCATTAACCCCAAAATAAGATGCAATATCAGTCAAAAATTTCCCCTCTTAATTCTAGAGAAGCGAGGGGATGTTCGAGTTGTCAATCAATGAGGCTTTTCAATATGTCAGGTGGCCTTGAGTAATGATATAATTAATAATCATTAATTTGTCAGTGGAGTTTTTGTAGTTTTTCTTTGGAATGCTATATCATTGAACTGTGGAGAACAGTTTGATTTTCCTGAAAGCTGTCATGATCTGTTAGAGAGTTATCCTGATAATTTAGGGCAGGGAACACGAAAACACTCAAAAGTAGATCAGTTTCTAACAGCAGCTGTTTTATGCTAAGCAGTTTTTAAGTTTCAACCTAGAACATTTTAGTCCAGTTCTATATAAGAACAGAATCTGACAGTTATATCCTATATTAGATTAAGACATGAGCTTTTTGGAACAGTGTAGGATATTCATACCTTAGTTTAAAACAGATATATGACAGATTATTCTGAGAGTTCTGAAGAAATGTTAGAACAAATCCATACAGTTAACTCATAACCTCATTTATCTATATTCTAGCACAGCCATGCCCATGCAAACCACTAACAATTTAAACCAGCCCTGCCCATGCAAACCACTAACAATTTAAACCAGCCCTGCCCATGCAAACCACTAACAAATTAAAACATAAGTAAATTGTAGTATCGATAATGTAATGTAAAGACTTTGTGTGAAGGACTACAACTTAATTTTTATGTAACGCAAGATCATTTGTCGGGAAAGTATTTTCTAGATATGTTGATACATCTGATTTATATTCGTGTATAAAAATTACATCTTTACTCGGGAGAGTAGCTGAAGAATTGGCATTTTTCTAAATTTGGTCACCAAATTTTAAGCAAAAGTTATTGATCTTTACCAACGTATATATTTGGTGCAACAATTAAAAAATGGTTTTAATCCTTTTTTTTCCGTACTGCTTGGCTAAATAATAGTTCGTGGAACAATATTGGATAACGTCCAAATAATGGTTGATTTAAGATTAACTTGATGCTCCAAGAGGCAAAAGTACGGACTACCTAAGACGTATCACTATAAATCAAACTATATGAACAAATGGACCTAACTATAAAATCAAAACACTTTAGGAAAAAGTTTTGCATAAATTCATTAGGTATAATTTTTTCAAATGTACTCTGGCATGTGTCGAACCATGGACCATTTAAAAACCCATGATCATCAATGATACCAGACTTCAAACTAATTACGCCAGATTTCGTAGTAGTTTTTTAAAAATTCAATACAATTATATCTATCATGAATAATCCTCTTAAATTGTGGATAATTTATTTTCCTGGTAATGGAATTGCTTTCGTAGTACACATTCTCATCCAATATGTCAATATAACGAAACTGTCATAAAAATGGGAGATTGAGCTAGCTATAAAGATCGGTTTAACTTCCCATTTCATTTTCAAAATACTGTTTTACAATAAACTTTAACAAAAGAAAAACAATAACATCTTTTTATTCCTCTTAAAGTAACAACAACATACATTCTCTTATTACATAAATAAATAGAACTATATAAGACTAAAAAACAAAGCCTGTAACAATACGTCAAAATTGTTAATATGCAGGTTACCTGGAAATAAATAAACCTCGCTTCACTTTAATGAAACGTCCGAATCAGTACCCATAAATAATTCTATTTACATGAAGACATCTGACGAATTCATAATAATATGATAATGGTTATTCCATAAGTTATCTTTTAATATCTCAACATTAAAATTGTATGATACATAAGTTACTTAAATTTCTACGCAGTTACTAATGTAAGAGCACTTTTAATCGGTGATAATAAAAAGGTATTTTGACGTCGACAGTGTGTAATTTTAGCAACGGATAGTGTTTAATAATACACACCTCCATTATAAGTGCACAATTCTCCAAGAAGCCTACTTTTTCAGTACATAGTAACCTATAGAATTATGCGTGATGGAGCAGGATGTTCATATTAAGGCATAAGAATTAACCCAACTGAGTAAATGAGAGTTATAAATCTCTAGATAACGTACTATACATTTAATTAAGATGAGTTGTTTAATTTAATGAGTTGTTTCATGATGACGTCTCAGGTCAACTTTACGTTGGAATGATCGTCCACATCTATCACATGTAAATGGTTTAAATCCTGTATGTTTCCTGGTATGGGTGATTAAGTTAGATGACTGACTGAAGGCTTTACCGCAAACTAGACATTTATGTGGTTTTTCTCCTGAAAAGAACAAAAGTGCTGATGTTAGAAATTACTTTTTTTTTTATTAACCTGCATTTTAGAAACAAGAGATATATACAAGTATACTCTCGCCATTTTATATTTCAGGCAAACCAAAACGTTAACTTAAGTAGCTGCAATGAAACGGTGTGTGGAACAAGGAAAGACGTATCCATATAGTGCACTCTTAAAATAAGAGCATTGGCCAAAATGATCTCGAGTTAACTAATGCAAAAATAGCTTATACAGTTCATAGAAATCTTTACATAACAATGATGCAAAATGCACACATCATTGAGAAACTATACTAAATGAGGGTAGTCTAAATGCGTTCTTTTCGACTACCTGATAAACAAATTGTCGTCCAATCGTATGATCCTTTACAAAGTTTTACTTTAAAATAATGAACAAAACAAAAACAGGATCCGGTTGCTTTAGGTTGCACTTTGTAAATACAGCTGTTTCTCAAAAGACGCCTCTTTCGGGGAGATCTTGAATATTCATAGAAAATTAATTTTGTTCACATACTGGTTCCCAGTGATGCTCTCTGTGTTCCATCTCACAGAGACATAACTTTGGAATGTTACCAGTAGATAAACATGTGTATATTGTTTACATTGAAATATGTGGTAACCTTTCATTCGAGATAGGGGTAGTTAAGAAAATTAGTGTTAGTTTAACCTCTGAGAAGTTCAGGGCATATACACGTTGAAAATATGCCGCACAGCCCTATATTTTGACCTTTGAAAAAAATTGTGGTGCACATGAACTTTCAATTCTAGGATAAGATTTTTTTCAAAACTTCATAGTAAAAGTGGTACAGTTTTAGCCGTAAAAGGAGTTCCTATGGGAAATTGCATTGTCAATATTTACAGAAATGCAACCTATATAGGCCGAAAAAGGGGAACATTCAGAATTTAACCAAATTTGCTTTATTTCACCGATTGTAAAGAAATTAACTCAAATATGAAGTTTCATAAATATTGAATGAAGACCGGTAGAATCCTGGGCCTTAAATATGATGACTCAGCATAAATTCACAGTTTACAGTATGCATAGTTTACTTAAAGTCCTGGATACAAAATTAATTCATAATATTTGCATATGTGTAGGTTAAATTGTTAAGAAGTGCTTATGTTTATTCTTCGCAGTCATTGAAACTCATAGATCCTTCCTGAATATTATTTATGGGGTATGTGTGTCCTTTCGATAACCCAAAAGTAAGCCGCAACACCTAAATCTGCTTTTTTGTCACCACGGCATAATAAATACAAGCTAGAAAAACAAAAATATCTCAAGGAAAGTAACAATAGTAAGTTCTATCCTGAATATGGACTAAATATTCCAAATTGCTAGAATCAGCAGAAGGATTTAGTAAATTTGAGGCCTAGGGGCAAAAACATAGAAAATTGCCTACCCCCTGTGCCATAAAACAAATAATTTAACTTGTAAATGCTCTGATTTTATGATTTTAAAGTTCTTGATATAGAAAACATTATCTATGCTTGGAAGATATGCAAAAATAAGATGTTGAAGTCATCTCTACAACATTTTAAGTGTATTTATATCTCAGGCTGGTATCTGCATACATACAACTATTGCAAATATGGCTTTGTTTGAACACTTCTTGTATATATATTAGCTAAATTGTGTCAGATATAAGGTAACAGATAATACTGTTGTGACAAGAATTCTAAATTGACCATTTGAGGCAGAAAATGTGCTCTTTAATTGACAAATAGGCATACAGTAAGATGTGGACTAGAGACAGAAGCTGGATAGGATACTTTATATAATCTTGAATGTTGTAATGATTGACTGCCAAACATTATATTTATAGTATGCTGATATGCTTTCAATATGTTATCAAAACAGTTTTAAACAGGTACTAGGCATGTTTTATCAGAAAATATTCAAAGTCTTGTTTTCAAATTCTTTAAAAAATTGAAACAGGGGAGGGGGTATAAAATGTATAGTAAAGAAAAACGTAGAGTATACACAGTGATTTCTTTAAGACTATAATTCTGTTAAATGTGAGAAAAACTGATTTTAGAGAGTTTTCTATTTGAATAAATGTCTGTATAGGTTGCACTTTGTAAATACAGCTGTTTCTCAAAACACGCCTCTTTTGGGGAGATCTTGAATATTCATAGAAAATTCATTTTGTTTACATACTGGTTCCAGTGATGCTCTCTGTGTTCCGTCTCACAGAGACATAACTTGGGAATGTTACCAGTAAATAAACATGTGCATATTGTTTACATTGAAATATGTGGTAACCTTTCATTAGATGTAGGTGTAGTTAAGAAAATTCTGAGAAGTTCAGGGCATATAAACGTTGAAAATATGTCGCACAGCCCTGAACTTCTCAGAGTAAACTACTGTCGCATTAAATTAGACCCTTTTCGAAGCTGCTTTCAAATATTATAGACACTTTTTTGTTCGCGTGCCTGTGGTAGTCTTAAGAAGAAGAAACAAGCGTTTGGAGTAAAAAAATTAAGTCTGGTATCTTTGATGAGTTGTTTACTACTTAATATGTTCTTTAAGATTTTCACTATTTGGTGTGTTGTCTTAGTGACCTTCTCTAAAATCTCCTTTTGGTTATATTGGTTAACATGTGTTACTGACCTGTGTGTATGTACGTGTGCTTCTTCATGTCAGACTTCTGGTGAAACCTTTTCCCACAAAAATTGCAAGGGTATGGTCGTGTGTCACTGTGGATCAGCATGTGTGTATTTAAGGTCGATGACCTTTTAAAACCCTTTCCGCATTCCTTACATCTGAACGCCCTTTGAGATGAACCGTTGTCATTCAATTCAAGATCCTTCTTTTCGCTGAATGACCCAGTACTTGATGGTGAGACATTTGGATGATCCAACAAATCGTCAGACCGTGAAAAGTAGGGTTTCAGCCATGGCTTGCAATCAAAACAATCACAGTTGTATCTAAGAAGTTTGTGGTCTCTCTCCAGGTATCTGTAGCCATTATAATAAACAGCATTCAGAGTATCTTCTCTCATCGTTGTCGATCTGTCGAATAATGGTTGGTATCGGTCATAAAAACTTTTCATGCGTTTCATATCCTCAGCTGGGGTTAAGGTTGAATTAAGTCCTAAAAAGAGGAACAAAAGAAAGAAATGAGTAAGGTATAATATTCAAGAGAATTAAAAAAAAAAGGCAAGAATAGTTTTTGGAGGGACTTAGTAACAAGTCTGCCTTATAATTTCTTAAGTCATTTTGGTAAACAAAATATCTATACCATGCAGAATATTCTTAAACATTTGATTTTGATTATTATTAATGAAAACTAATATCTATAACATTTTTTTTTTACTCCGGGTTTGGTCATTTAGAATGTTAAAAATAAGGAAGATTAATATCATGTTATCGACAATTAAATATCATTTAAACAAATAAACCTAACAAACGCCAAGGACCAAAAAGACGTTTGTCTTCCTTTATATATCCATTGAAAACGCTGTGGTATTATCTGTTGATTCAGCAGAAGAAAGTCTAGTTAATTCAAGAATTGCATTTAAAATATTAACGAATGGGGAAGTTATCAACGAGAAAAGCATAAACATATTGTAATAAAAGTATAATTGTAATCTCCAAGTTATAGCAATAAAATTATTGAAGGGGCAAAATTGAAAAAAAAAATAATAATAAGGAAGGGACATGTAACAAGTCTATGTTTATGGTATCTAGCTGTCTGTCTTAAAACTAATTTATTTACTAATTGAAAATTAAGCTGAATAAAATAATTTAAGCAGGGAAGATAATTCTTTTTAATTGGTTATTACTAACCGACTTAATTAAAGAGTGAGCCATTTAGACTGTAAATTTATGCTGTCTCTAGTCTGGTCAAAGGGCCAAAGTGTCCTACTTAATTTAACAATAAATGTTTGAAATTAGATAATATGTTTTCACGTGCAGAGAAATTTCACTTATGACCAATGCATGATTGAATTTCATCTTTCTCATTGGTCAATGATCTTGCGGGTCAGAACGAGTTCACGTGTAAGTGCATTGTGGTCACTTCCTTTTATCATCGGCATTTGATGTGTTAACTTGTGATTCTTATCAAACGATTTGTTAAAAATTCCTACCCACATACCTCCCTTAATGTTATCTTTTGAAGTATATATGTTTATTTATGGGGCAGATTTTTCTCCCCATCATCGCCATTTTTTGTCATTTATTCAATTAATATGATATTAGTTGATGTAATTTCGTATCAATTATGTATTATCATTTTATATTAAACATGAACTTTTATTTCAAATGTTTTATTTGCAAAATTTTTTTTTTTTTTTGCATTTTATTATTTTGAATAAATGATCTTTTTTCGTCAGTTTAGTTTTTATATAATATAGCAAATCAAGCTCAGACTCTGGCCTGTGTATACAAACTATGTTTATGGTAGACTTCCTACAATTCCCTTTCTATTATTTCTCTCTTACTAATTGATATGTTTACTGATAAGTGCCAGCCTACTGATTGCCCTTGGCTGCAGATATCAGTATAATTGTAATCTCCTGGTTATAGCAATAAAATTATCAAAGGGGCAAAATTGAAAAAAAAGAAAGAACATAATTGGGAAGGGACATGTAGCAAGTCTATGTTTATGGTATCTAGCTGTCTGTCTTAAAAAAGAATATGTATTGACTACAGAACGGTGAATATTGTAAGGTCGGAAGATGACTCTTATTCCTTGCAAAGGTTATTTTGACAATAATGATTATGAACGGTTCTAGTGATAAAATAGGGATTTTTCTTTAGTGCCATGTTGAATCAATGTTGTTTTAGTATTTAAACTTTTATTGACATAAAGCACGATTCAATACTAAAATGAGATGGACTGCAAAATCAGTGAGTTGTAAATTCTGACTACATAAACCCGTAAACGCATATTGAAATTTTCTAATAATCAAGTCAAAATGAATCTTATAAATATTATGCTAAATGAATTGTATGAAATCACTCAATGTATTTTACAATCCTCAAACGACAAAAATAAAACATCGTATTCTCATTATAAACGGGAGGTACGGTTAAATACAGTATTGCGTGTATGCATCTATCTCTGATAAATTTGCTTTATCACAATAACTTCTTATACTGTAATTAGTAACATCTTGATCGCGAGAGACCAACATCTGTAAACCAAAGTCTTTGTTATATTGGTTTGATTTGATTATTATCCCAATTTTTACAAGATAGGAGTAGCATTAAGTTACGTCATTAAATGTAAATCAATCTCATGAAAACTCCCGCCGGAACCAAGAATACCCAATCACTGACGCGCATGTCGTGATCTGGATGGAAATCTATTCGAGTGATTTCGGGTTATTACAATAAATGCCATAATGTTGAATGTTAAAATATTGGTGAACCACATTTGAGCAGTAACTTATTCCGTGATGTTTTTCTACCGATTGATATCGCCTCACGTAAAGTGATGTTGCTTAACGCGATAGGAAAACATATTAACAAGAAATGTAAGACTTTAAAAGGTCCCTCTGGATACCAAAAAATAAATTATGTAACAACAAAGACAAATCACATCAATCAGGTTTATAAGGCTCTTAACGGGAGGTCTGATAATAATGCGTTCACAATTTTCTTTTTAATTCCTTACTTTCCTAACCTGAAAGCACAAAATATTGTAAAGTATACTAATACTTTGCTTTGGTCATAGTCTTTAACACTTTTTATTTGTTGTGCAAAATTTATCGGAATGTAAAAATAAAACATTATCCTTATTTTTAATAAAATATGTTGTTTAACGGGAGTAACATATGACGAGTATATAGCTTGTTATCAAAGTCATAACTCTCCTTATTTTTAAGAGAATAAACAACGTTTTACCCACTCATTTACACATTTCGTTTTTGGTGAGGCATTACACAGAATATAAGTGGTCCCATATAAGTCTGCATATAGTAAATCACAAAACCTAATCTTTGAATTATGAAGCCCTGTTTTTAATGCACGTTTTGGACTACCAGTGTTACCTCAATTCATTGAGATTAGAGGTATATAGCAAAAAAATGTAGATGATATTCAAAACCGCAATTCGATAGAGTGAAATTATTTTTTGACTTGAAGCTGAAGGCTAAATGATTAGAATATTTAATCAAAAAGAAGAAGACGCATAGAGTATGCTGTTACAAGAGTCAAATCAACCTCGTACTATGGAAAATCACTCTTTGCTAGCCTCATTGATGACGCCTTCGTACAAATAAATAAAACCCCATTATGTATACAACAGATTCAGTCAAATCAAATATAAAACACAGACAAAATCCAAAAGAGCAGAAAAATATTTTACCAGTATTTCACATGGACAAATGTATTAATTGTATTTTGTGCTATAAAACAACGTCTGGAAGTAGATATATTCGTTTATATACTCATATATTAGTCGTAAAAAGTCATTATTTCTAGAGTGTCTTATTCACTATTTGTTTATGTGACAGTTTGCAATCTAGCATATCTTACCGTAGTGAAGAAAAATTCAGCGCGGACTTTAATTTAGGATGACCTAGCTTAATAAAGACGAATAATTGCAATAGGAGGAGCAAAACTAAAATTAAGTCGAATTCATTTTTTTTTCAATTTGCAAGCTTTTCATTTTTCATGACAAATAAAGATGGGTAAAAGAATTTTTGTCTTCTGAAATTAATTCCTGAAATTATAAGGTTTTAATCAAATAAGTTTGCATAACAGATCACACATTCTGTTTTTGCGCTCTAAACTTTACACAGTCCATCTTCTTTACAACAAAAACAAGTATAGAGACTTGAAAAACTTTTATAAAAAAGAAAAAGTTACACAAGATATGTATAATAATAATGGAACATTTAAATTACTGCTTTGGAACCATAGCTTTTAGGTCTCTATGATATTATTTTGACCATAGATCTTTGGTTCTCAAACTGTCAAAAAAATATTATAAGGACCCAAGAGCTATGGTTCTGGTCTACAAATTGTAAAAAGAAATACCTTAAGGACGTAAAAGATACGGTTGCGCGGCTGTTGAATTTACTGCTAAGGAGAGTGGAATAATTATTATATTTACGTTTAAGACAGCAAACAAAAAAAAACTATTCTTACCATGATAGTCTTTCTGTAGATTTTCTTGTTTTCCTTTGTAATCTGTGATTGAATGACTTTCTGTCGTAGACAGTTCTATAGAAATAGATAAACGAACATTAGATCATCTTCACTAAATCATTTCTTTAAAATTTGCATGGATACATATACTTTCAAACAGGAGGGGGAAAATATACTTTGAGTAAATACCTTATAACTGATTGAATCGTTTTCCTTTTTTTTTCGAACAATTTTTTTTTGTCATCAAACTGAGACATTATCACTGCTTCAGTATGGTTATATGCAGCGTTGTACTTTCTTGTCTTTTTTTTTTAATTTAATTGACAACATTTGAACCTTTTGCTGATAGATGTTAACACTTCTATGTAGATACAAATGTATAGATGAGGTAGATAATTACAAGACCCTGTAAGTTCGTAACTTATTCCTTTTCAGATTACATTAGTTCCGTTTTAATCGATGATCTGTATGTATGTATGTGTGTGTGTATACCTTTGGGTCCGATTGTCTATTTTCTTTTATCGTATATTTTTGCATTATTTTGTATTCTTTATTTCCGTGTTTTAAAAAAAATCTGATAAGTGTTAACACTTCTGTATAGATGAGGCAGATAATTGAACGACCCATATTGTTATATAAATAAATATTTTTTAGAATCAACTTTTCTGAAAATTCCCATTGCGGAACACACATTTTTTTATTTTCAAAAAGCGCTGCTTTCCATAAAAATAATTCAATTCTAAATATCATGTCATAAAAGATTTATTTTACTAACCTGAACTAAATTTTATGGCAATAATTTTGACAAGGATTTTAAAGATCGGATTGCAATTTCAAACAGTAATGGGGTATAAACCTAGAGGCGCTAAAGGGTATGTGTCGGGTACCCAGGTCTATGCGTATCTTCAACATAGGAACGCTTACATTGTGGACAAGAACCATTCAAGACATAAATCTCTTTTTTGTTGATCATGGGACATTGCTGTTATCTATTTCTTTTTTTTTTTTACAAGATTTCTTTATTTTCTTATTTTTTTTTGTGAGTAAAGAAGATCGTTATCTAAGACTAATTACCAATATGAAGAATATACTATTTTAGTAAAATAAGACGTTTTTGTAGATCTTGTCTTTTATAATAATTTTTTATCTGACTTTTATAGTTTTCAAGATACAAGTAATAGACAAATCTCTCAAAGTTGATAAAAAATCTTTATTAAAGAGCAATAACTCCAATAAAGAGTCGATTGAGCATTTTGGTTATTATACACATTTGTAGATCCTGTCTTGTTCATAATTTTGACTTTTTAAGTGTCTGTTTATTCATAATTGTTGTAATATATTTGAAAAACCGCCAAATGGTAGAAAGTGTCAATAAAAGGTAATAACTTCAAAAAGGAGTCTAACGAGGTTACACATTGAATCATTAACTTTGTAGATCTTTTCCTGCTGATCATGTTGGATTCTTATAGTTCCTCTCAATACATTATAGTTTTCAAATAATTCTATTAATAGACACAAATGAAAAGAATTGGTTAAATTCGTCATATTAGGATAAATGCTCTTTAGGGCCTCTAGTTTTACACTCCACAATGACCACTCTACAGACGTTAGTTCCTTATCTATTGTATCTCTAATAATTCTTTACAATCGTTGTAATAAAATATTACCATACAATAATAAAGTATTACACTGCTACTTTTGCATAGGTACTATTTCTGTACTTAAAATCTGTAGTACTGGAAATTTACTTTTAATATTTAGTACTATTTCTTTACTTTAAAATTATTGTAATATTTAGGTACTTGATTTGTACTTAAAATATTGGTACAAAAAGTATACCAACAATGATCACAGTATTCCATGTTTAACATCATAACTTTAAGAGATTTGAAAGAGACAAACTTTCAAAATGCTGAAAATGTAACCGTGTAACCAAAAATTTGTAGTACTTAAATTTAAAGTACAAATTAAGTATTGTAAAATACAGGTACCTAAATATTACAATAATTTTAAAGTAACAAAATAGTACTGAATATTAAAAGTAGATTTCCAGTACTACAGATTTTTGGTACAGAAATAGTACCTATGCAAAAGTAGCTGTGTACCATACAATGAAAGTCAAGTTATTATAAAAAATAAATAATTTATGGTATGATACGGTGCATTAAATTACTATTAGTAGAAAGCACGGCTTTTTTAAAACAGGTTTGCTTGTCATTTGAAAGAACATTAGGGATAAGGGATTTTCAAAATCGTTGGTTCTGAAAATAAATAATTTATTATATAAAAATTAGAATAGTTGCCAATTCAACAACAGTTACTATTCACCAGAGAAAAGGGAAGATAACGTAAAACAAGTCTTATATATATGTTTATGCTTGTATGATTATTTTAAATATTTAAGAAGTAATTATAAAACGCATCCTTCAAATTAGATTATATGTTCAGGTATTTTTTCAAACAACCCGCAAATAATAAATATAACAAAATTGAAAAAAGACACGTTAAAATGAAATTATAGAAAATTTAGGGACAAACGTATTAACTAAACCAGAGATTATCGACCATAAATTAAGATATCACTGTGCTCTTGATACGAAATCACTGGGTCGTTCAATTATCTGCCTCATCTATACAGAAGTGTTAACAGTTATCAGATTTTTTTTTAAAACACGGAAATAAAGACTACAAAATAATGCAAAAATATACGATACACGATAGACAATCAGACACAAAGGTACACACACACACACATTGACATTCAGATCATCGATTAAAAACAGTACCAATGTGATCTTAAAAGGAAAAAAGTAACTAACTTACAGGGTCTTGTAATGATCCAACTCCTCTATACATTTGTAGAACCAAAGAAGTTTTAACATCTATCAGCAAAAAGTTCAGATTTTGTCAATTAAAACAGAAGAGACAAGAAAGTAAAGCGCTGCAGATTGAAATACTGAAGCAGTGAAAATGTATCAATTTGATGACAGAAAAACAGTTGCAATTAACCATAAACAAACAACAAAGTGTTTCTGTATCTGGCAAATTTGAGATAATGATACTTTTCCTGTTGGGTTTATCAAAACTAAGAAAAAGAGACAAGATATTTTTGTATATTACTTCTATGTAAAACAGATGTAACCCTACCATAACTTCGGACTGACGCCCTTGAGATACGAGCAGCTCACATCTTATATACAAACAATGTAGACCTATAAAAGTCGTCAATCTTTTGTATCGTATCTTTGATAAGTTTCTGTTAACTTCAATAACAAAATTTAATAATTACATTAGATGTAAGTTTCATTATAATACGTTATTCTGATTGGCTAACATGTTATTCCGTAAACAATTGCATCAGACAATAACATTTATCATGCATTATAACACGAGGTCCCACAAAAAAGTGCACAGGTGAATTAAATAAAACTGGATAAAAATCGTGTTTTCATGATTTTAGCTAAAAAAATGTAATTATAAGTATTGAATACTTCTTTTTGAAACTTTATAGGGTTGTAAAAGCGTTGACCGTGCGTACATTTTTAGAATGAAGCGCTTCCGCGCTTCATACAAAATGTACTTCGGTCAACGCTTTTACCACCCAATAAATTTACAAAAAGAAGCATTCAATTCTTAAATAAAAGGCTACTGTAGCTGCCTTAGGTTTCAAATGGCCAGTATTTATCTGCGCATTAGAATATGTGCTTGTTTGCAATTGGAAAGTGTAAGGATTTATATTTCATTGAAAAAAATCAGTAAATCAAGTATTGCTTGTTTCACACAATCAAAATAATGCTTTAAAGCTGAACAGCTTTACATTTGTGTAAAAACCAATGAAATATTAAAGTATGGTTGATAAAACGCTTGTTGATTCCTATAATTAAAATTACCATCTTTTAACATCGATCACGAAGGATTTAACATCGATAACGCAGGAATCGGTAAAACGTTTAAAATATCCCTAAATAATAGCCTGTCAATCTATTAGAAAAATCTGCTATTGGTGTGATAAAATAAATTCTCCAAGATGTGAATGTCATATTTAAGTGTTATTACAATGCATTTAAATTTAAATATTTAATTTTCAATTACATTGGCTTAACCAGTTCAAAACAGAATCCGTGTTTGTGAAATTAAAAGAAAACATAATATGCAGACGCCTCAGTTGACATGGTTCAAAATCGATGGTCGCTTCCTGTGTGTTTTGCTCACAGAGAAAGAACAAAATGTTATCATTTTTTTTTTAATTTCTAATTCGTCAGTGATCCAATCTGATTCGGGCTTTGTACACAGAATAATTCATATTAAAAAATGTCAGAATTACACCATAGATATTGAAGTCTATAGATTTCAGCTTTAAATAATTTAAATCATGCTGCTGAAATTGTGATAAAAAGGCAGGGAATTCCAATAAATTTCTATGACTTTTAATTCATACAGATATTATTTATTTATTTCATGGTATTTGATAACAAATAATATTACATGAGACAAACATATCATTTGAGGTCAATTTTAGTTTTAAATACATGATTTGTTTAATTAGTTGTTATTGGCTTTGTACTAACTGTGAGTAATATCAGTTGTACTTAGTGTCTTTTTGTTGTGGAGATGTATAAATATCCTGCCAATTCCAATCATGCCACATCTTTTTATTTTCAAAAATAGTACCATCGCATTTTCTTGCAGTTTATTTGATAAATTATAAATATTAATGGCGGTTTTCCCCATGTTATAAAACGCCGATAAAACGTTTGTCGATTTCAACGAAAGAATATTGTATTGTTATGATACTTAATAGTTATGAATTTAACATTAAGATTTGTTTTTTCAGTCTTTGAGTGTCACCAATATGGTAGTAAACTCGAAGTATCCAAAAGAAGTTGAATGCAGTTATATTTCAAATCCAATTTTCAATCATGACCATGCATAGTCGATTTTGATTTATTCGAATTTCAGTAATACTGATCTATACTACTGGCCTATAATTGATTTCATTAAAAACTTTAAAAGTTTACTTTGACCCTCTACACCCGCCCATACCTACAGTACCATCTGCCGAAATTTGTATTTCAATAGATGCAGTACTTTTAAATTAAGATTTCAACAATATATTAGCTGTGCAAAATTTTATTGTTATAACATAGATACTGCAAAGCTTAAAGAATGAATAAACTATACACGCCTAAATGTGTACAAAACAACTAATAATAATATATATATATATATATATATATATATAAAAAAAGGAACAGTATATATCTGTTACAGTGAATTTGTATAATCAGTGGTTATGTAGAATCCCTGATTTTTCAGGGAATATGTAGAATCACTAAAATCATAAGTAATTATATATAATCCCTGAAATGACCAGTGATTTTACATAATCACTGAACATTTTAATAATTATTCTACAAATTCCCTACTATAACTTCAGGGATTATCAATAATTTAAGGATCCTTTATTTGATATTTTTTTTTAATATAGACAAGTTATCATTTTTTTCTTTCATATTCCTTGCCAGATAAAATAGTTTTGCTTTTAAACACAGAGGATGATTTAAAAGATATAACCAACACAGGGTTTCGAGATACAGTTGAAGACTTCAAAATTAATGATATCAACATTACCTTTATAGCGATAACTTTACATGCATTGTTTCTTTTTTAAAAGCCAGCGTCATATGGATATTCATGTTCTACTTGTAAATCCACATGGCATGTTATTTGAAGTACAAACAAATGGTGAAGAAGATTATGGAAAATCTGTTTTGTTGGCTTTTGTGGGTTTTCATTATTTTTATTTTTGTTCAAATGCACATGAACTTCAAACTGAAAAACAGGCAGAACTAAAGATTGACAAATAAAACAAAATCTTAGAGGAAGCTGGCATTTGGTGTAATATTCTCATAGCAATGCCATACAGTAAAAAAGGAAAGGGAAACCCCAAAAAAATAATAGCAATTGTTCTGTGCCTGGCCACAAAACATGGTATCTTGCTGAAACCAGTTTGGGTTTGCTAATTTCCTTTTTTGGGGGGTACCTTCAGATGTTTTTACTGAACACTTTTCTTCTCTTAGGCATGTCGTAAAATCTGATTCAATATGTGAAGAAAAAGGGGTTTTTTTAACTGTGGATATTGTTGTAAAAACAGATGTGAAGCATAATTAACATTTTAATATATTGTGCCTAAAATAAAAAAAAAATATGGGTTGTCATTTTGGTATATTGTGCTTAACATTTTTCAATTACTGTTTATAATGATGTTTTATAATGATCTTATATAATACATTATTTGACTTTTATTCATTTTCTTTATAAATAAAACTATTTCTTCATTTCAGTTATTATGTATAATCCCTGACGTTTTTTCTAGTGATTATACATAATCCCTGAAAATTTTAGTGATTACATAGTATCCCTAAACTAGCCAGTGATTCAACATAATCCCTGAAAATTTCAGGGATTCTACATAATCACTGATTATACAAATTCACTGTTACATATACAATTATCAAGAAATATTTTGGATAACAGTTATCGTATCATTACTAAGGCAATCTTGAACGTAATTACAAAGTAAAATCCGAACAACGTTTGTATTATTTTAAAATTTCGAAATTTGATATTTTTAAAACAATGTCTTCAGAAATCGTACCATGTGAAAAAGAAACATAGAAGCAAGTAGTACGTATTTAAACAAACAAAAAATCCTACATCTAGAAATGAGTAAACCACTTTGGAAATGTTTTTATCAAAAAGTAAATTACAAAGTTACCGATCTCCGAGGAACGGGAAGTCCCTTAAGGTAAGGTTTGCGTACACAGGGAGATAACTCGAATTCAAATTATTGAAAAAAGGAGGGACCCGCCATTTTGAATTGCTTTGATTAACCAATGTTCGATAACTACAATATTATCGAAAATAAAACAATACCTACTTCAAAATCGTCGTTATGATGTAATTTTATCAAAATTTGAATCGTACAAGTAACGTTATGACCTTCAGTTTGTTACTTTTCATTTATATGACGTCACGTTTAGCCATAAGTCTTTGTGCAAAAACCATTCACGACGTTTCGCGGAATTTTATTTTATTTCATAAATGTACATTTTGATGCCCCCGCCATAGCAAAGGGGGCATTAAGTTTTATCCTTGTCTGTTTGTACGTCCATCCGAATGTACATACCATAGTGTACGTCTGTTTTTATAAAATTGGTTTCTGTTCTCTAACTTTAGCATCAACAAACTGATATAAAACTTATGCACAATGCTTTTTACCACAAAAACACAGAATAAATTTGAATTTTGAAGTCGTCACTTTTACAGTTCTAGATTTATGCGGGGTCGGACAGGAGATACATTTCTCCTTTCTCTCGTCCCCTTTCTCTTGTCTCCCGCCGTAAAACCTTTAAAAAACAAATGTATGGGAAGCTCATTTCAAGAGAAATCGATCTCCTTTCACAAGATAGAAGTGTTGTTTATTCTGCGTCAAGAACCCCGATAACTTTTTCATTGACTGTTAAGCTGTCTCTTTCATTGAATTTGTAAGTCTGATGAACGCCGTTCCCGATTTTTTTACAAAGTATAAATACAAGTTATAGAAACGCAGGATTGAGTGAAAAACGTGACACTTTTAGTCAATTTCATTTAAAATGGTTGGAACTTACATATATATATATATATATATATTCTCATATATTTTTATTGCATAATTTTTACGAATGACAGAATGTTGAACTTGGTCTTTTCAAATGCGCATTTAGCAAATTTGTCCCAAAATACGCACACAGCCCACACGTTTACATCATTCAAAATATGTGTTATTTTATCAATCACTTTTACAACTGACGGAATGTTTCTTATAGCATTTGTTATGGATGCATTCAAATGTGTCTTTTAGACACAACTATTGTATTGTGTCGTCCTGAACATGCCTGATCTATTTGCCACCGGACATTTTACAACCTCTTATCAAACAAACGTCTATGTATATCAGTCAACTTTGAATCAATTTTATCTAAAAACAAGGATAGTAACATGTGTTTTTACACATGCATGTACATGTATGCACTATAAAATGAAGTAGTGACGACGCTCGCCTGAGTATTTTTTTTAGGTTGTTATCTGAATTTTTCGTTTCTGTTCTCTACCTTTAGTTTTCTCCGACCAAATGTTATAAAATTTATACGTAATGCTTTATAATGTTTTATGTCTATGCAAAAGGGGGCATCATCAGTGTCCCATGGACACATTTTCCATTTATTCCAAGCTCTAACGTATTATTTTACATTACTGTTGTTGAAGAGTTGCCACAATCAATGTTGATTAGACGGTCGCAAATTTCCGTTTTACCGGCTTCCATACGCGTCGACAGTAAAACGGCATTTGCGAACATCAAATCGCAAATTGACGGTAGGGACTCCTCAACTATAGTGCCGTTACTCCTGTGAACTTCATTGAAGTGATTTTAATTTATTGAAAGTATGTGGAAGATTTTCATATTACAGGTCTACATAACTACATTTCTTATTTTAAATATGAACAATACATATACGACTGGTCATTTGTATTCACAGGCCATCGTCTGTTTCGTCTTTCATCAGGTATAGGAGTATGCATTTTTTTTTTGGTCAAAGACCCAAATCTGAACATCCTGTGTAACAATTGGACAAATCATACCAGTAATCTATCTTTCTCCTGCAATGCTTTTCCATGCTGTAAATGATTTTACTAGTCAAAACTGATGTCTTTTCATCCATTTGCTGCATACAAACAATTTACCAGACATGGGCAATAAAGCAATTTTAATTACTTTTAATGGCAATTTGAATGCTTTCCTAGATTCAAAATACTACAGTTTGAAGCACTGAAAGAATATAAGTTTTTCCTTCAAAACAAGTGTCTTATACTTTTTGTACATGTATTAATACACAAGTATGACCACAGCTAAACACCTCCCCATCCGACTGATAGGTGGGCATAAAAGTTAAGGGACGACATCAAAAGTTCAATGCAGGATAAAAAAAAACTTAATTCACATAGTTTCTTCACCGACATCCCCCCATCTTTCCCCCTCTTAACTTAATTGGAAAAATTGATGGACTAATATGGATATATGTATAATCCATGTCAAATTAACAAAATTTGCAGCAACTTTTATTCCCCCCACCCCCAAACTATTTGAATTAAGTTTTTTTGTTATCCTACATTGATCTTTTGATGTCATCCCTAAAATAATCATTGCTTTCTCTCATTGATTATGTTCAATCCCAAAAAGTTACAAGACAAAAAGATTCTTGTTTGAAAGATGCTTTAAAGATGACTGTCTTCTTTGCAGATCAACAAAATTTTACAGAAATGACAAGATGAACGCATAACGCCCATTACCGTAAAAACGAGTTCGGGGACATATCGATTTTATTAGCTCATTATAATGCAGATAGTTAAATTGTTATGTTCACAGTTTTTAACAAAAACGGTGGACCCGGAAAAGGGATATTTTAGACTTTTTGTTGCCATGGCAACGGATTTTTTTAAACCTAAAAATTGAAAAATCTTGTTTTTAGGAACTTATGTATGATTTTTTTAATTAAAATTTATTACTAATGAATGGACCACAATTATTTATACATGTTATATTTAGTTTTATTTTTTTATAGTCACTCGCATACATTATTATTTCAGAAGAATCCAAATACAATTTTCCCTAAAATTTGTCAAAAATCGGAATTTTGAGCTTTTCACCTGAAAAAACGGGACGGGCGATGCTCGATTTTTTTTCATTAAATGATTGGATACTCCTTCCTTAACAAAATGATGTATCATATTGGAACAATATCACTAAGAAAAAAATCCAGGTTTCATGCAAACCTTACCTTAAAAATGGCAAAATCAAAACCTAAAACTCATCAAAGCAAGTGAAAACAATTTTCATATTCCTGACTTTGTACATTCACTTCCTTATGCGTAAAAGTGCGGATTAAACCTGGTTTTATTGCTAGCAAAACTTCTCACTTGTATGACAGTTGCAAAAAAATCCATTGTATTTACAAAAGAGAAATCAAATAAATGCTTAAGGCCTTGAGATCACTGAAGATCCCTTGTTAAAAGTTTGTTTAGAATAATTAATCATATGTAAAATTAAAATAGGAGGACTTTTTTTTATCCTGTTGCTAAGATCAGAGCTCACAACTGTTTTGAACTTCCTGGTACCAGTGCGCTCTAATATGCAATTAAAGAATGAATTAGTGTTGATATTCCTTAAGGAATTTTAATTGTCACAAAAGTATCAGAAGACACTGAAGTCGTAGAAAAAAATCAATTCCATTTCATCGAAACTTTTATCTGTAAAATTAATTGGATTAAGATGTCCTGTAATGGTTTTAGGACCTTCTAGAATAATGTCTGAACTTTAAAACTGTTTATTTATAAGCCAGTACTTTTATTTTAAAGCTCTTTCAATGAACATCCAGTGCAGTAATTGACATACAAGCTTTCTTAAATGTTTTTTTTTCTCTAATCATAAAAATAAGGATGTGCGGTATGTTTGCCTTGATACAACTATCAATCAGAGTTTAAGTGACAAAGAGGTAAGCAAATATAGTTCAACATTTACTGCATTCAACAATTAGTAAAACCCACACCATATAGTTATCTATAAAAAACCCAAATTTGATTGATTGTTTTGGTTTTTTTTCGTGTGTTAAACTCCAATTGCGATATTATATTTGCTATGTTGATGCGGTAATGCAGTTTTTATTTGTCCGAGAAGTCAATGTACACGGAGATAACCATAGATCTTCGGTAAGACAACTGAAGTCGAACACAGCTGCCACGTACGGGTTTAAACTAACAATTTCAGTGTTGACAGGTTATTGGTACAGTAGAACTACTTAGACCATCGCACCCGACACCGAGGCCCACGCCTCGACAAAAACAAGTGGAAATCAGGGAAAACTACAACAGAAGAAAACACAGAAATATGACACATAGCAACAAACGACAAACACTGAATTACGTCACATAAGATAAACGCGGGTTAAACATGTTTGCGGGTGCCCAACTATACCCCTTTTATAAATCCAGTATAAGTAAAGAATTTATTTTTTGGTGCCCATATAATGTAAAAGATATGAAAAGGCAAAGAAATAACCCATAGTTACATACAGTCAGAATACATATTAAATAAAATTGAGAATGGAAATGGAGAATGTATCCGCAAAGGGACAACAACCAGACGAAAGAGCAGAAAACAAACGAAGGCCACCAATGAGTCTTCAATACAGCGAGAACATCCCGCACCCGTGCTTCAGCTGGTCCCTTAACTAAAATGTGTACTTGTTCAGTAATAATGGACGTCATACTAAACTCCGAAATATATAAATGAACTAAAATTAAAAATCTTACAAGACTAACAAATGTAGCCTTTTTAAATCCGGTATATGTATATCAACACAAAAGGAGAAATTACAGTAGAAGAAAAATAGCACATGTATGATATAATAAGCAATGTGTCAATCAAACACAAATACTACTGCTACTTAAATAATAATAATACTAATAAGTTTACATATTTTTTGGATAATTGTTTTACTTTTTCTCTGAAGTACAGTGTTACCAGTATTTCTGAATAAGCGATGTTTACTTATTAAAATTAATAACCTAAACGTAACACCGGAAAATATGCGACGGTAAAAGGACTTGTTCTAAAATGCATAACGTATGCAGTTTTTAAATTAGGAGCTTAACAAATTAGACATAAAGATGCAATACGAGCAAACAAATACAATTTGCTTGTGTTACAGTCAAAAGGAATTGTGACAAAAAGCAAAATCGAAATATTTATATGAAGATCCAATTTTAATTTAAGAAACAAGATTTAAGCTCCTGGTCAATGCTCTCTGAAAAAAGTATTTTACAGTAATATATAAAAAGTAAAAGAAGTATTATAATGGACCGATTACATGCTGTAGAATCGTGCAACTTTAAAATAATGAAAACGATCTGTGTACATGCCAAAGGTGCATAGTTTACCTGATGTCGAAGCTTTTGGTTTACTCTTTACATAGCGCCTTTTCACGTGCTTGACCATGAATGAACGTGGCATTTTCACTTATATATATATATTGTATATATATTATATTAGTCCTTCTTTTAATTATTTTTTTTTTTTATATAACAATTCAAATTTCTATTTCAAATTCTGTTAACAATAAACTTTTGATAGTCCAAAATCTATTTTTTATTCACGATTTGTTAATATTAAATAAAAATCAGACTCAGATTGAGCCGGATGTCTTTTAATGACTGTATGAACATTATATATCTTCATTGCCGTCTCTATTAGCTTTAAATATTAATAACAAACCATCTGGCAGATCAAGCATGGAAAGGCAATCAATGCAACATAAAGCGACACATAGTTTTACATGTATAAACAATATTTTACGATTCCTTACATGGGATATTACACAGATCAGCCAATCAGAGACCTGGATTCTCAAGAGAACAGTCTGGATGAAAGTCAGGATCATCACCAATCAGACTAAATTGTTCCGACTTGGGTCATCAGAGACGAAAATTAGATAAAGCGAAAACATTTTTGACGCTTGCACTTAAGAATTGTTACAATCATTGGTTATTTGTAATCTGAGAGTAACTGTGAGATTTGTTTCGAATTGTACCAAGTAATAGTATATAGACATATATTTTTTTTTATCACTTCAATGATTTTTTTAATATTTCGCTTCGGTAAGGGGAGATAATGTTAAGTTAATTATAAATAACACGTTCAGATTTTTTTCTATAGATATATATAAAATTACATCATAGCAATATATTGGAACGTAAATGGAATTAATTTCTGCAAAGTCCACTTGACGTTCAATTTCAATATAATTCTAACATTGCCTTTTGCTATAGACATATAACACAGGTGTCAATTGTATTGTATGTATTTGATTTTATAAATGGTAGGTAGTGTTAGATATAATGTATAGTTAATAAAATTGTGTCTAGTAAGATACACTGCGGTTAAATATTTGTAGGCGTTTCGAATTCCCAAAACAAGATATCAAATTAGTTTAAACATATTTTATTTGCCGAATTAAAGCAAAATGGATTAGTAAATCATACTTATGAAGTCTTCTCCATAATACAATATAAAGTTACAATAATAGTATAATATAATGGACATGCATATAAAGCAAACAGTTTATACAATATAATACTAGCTTTCATAGGTGAAAAAAGAGGAGAGAAAGTAAAAAGAGAAAAAGAAAGTTTGAAAAGTCGTATAATTCTGTGACGATGACTTGTGTATTGATGACGACGAAGACGTTCCGTGTCAGTAATAATAACGCTCTATCAAGGCATAAGAAATCTGTTTGACATTTTTATGAAATTTTGAACATGTTTGAAAATTTGGATATTTTGTTCGCTCGTAAGTTCCAAGTGTCCTCATATTAATAGTTTTGTATCTAAAACAAGGTTCAGTTTTCAGATAGCTAGTTAGGGGTAAAAAAATCAAATCTTACCGTCTTAGTAAAAAAAAAAAAAAAAAATTAAAAAAAAATTAAAAAAATAAAACCACGTACAATTAAAAACTAAAATCACAGTTAAATAATCTAGAGCAATTTGAAGAGATATTGAAGAAGAAAAATATGACAAAGTTTGTTAGACATATATATATTACATTTATGACCAAGATAGAAAAACAAATAATTCAATAGTAAAATGTTACTTTGACAAAACACGATGGGTGCCACATGTGGAGCAGGATCTGCTTACCCTTCGGGAGCACCTGAGATCACCCCCAGTTTTTGTGTTGTTTAATTTATTAATGCTCTTAAAACAACAATTACTAGTAATCTTCATTGAGTTCAAATCAAGTGCCATTTAAACAAGTATTGTTTATGGACCAACTGAACTATAACATACGTATGCAATGTATGGAAAATGTATTTTTCTAAAATTTAAATACAATTCATTCCCATTCTAACAATCTAAGCTATAGATACAAGCAGAGGCGGATTTAGAGGGGGGCCCAGGGGGCCCGGCCCCCCCCCCCCTTTTGGGAAAAAAAATGGTTGCTTATATAGGGAATCATTGAAGCGTGACTAGAGCGGGCCCCCTCTTAGGTCAGTCAGTGGGCCCCCACTTATGAAAATTTCTGGATCCGCCACTGACAAGAAGATGTGGTATGAGTGCCAACGAGACAATTGTTTTTCTAATAACGGTTTTAAATTTTTTATCATTTAATAAATGAGTACAAATGAAGAAAAAAAATATGTACATAGTGACAGCTGGTACTTTTGAACTGACATAATGATTTATCATATATAAGTCATACTGAGTTGATTGCAAATGAAAATTTCAAGATTTCCATTTCCAGGTTTCTAGAATATTAATAAAAGCAATCATGCGTAATTATGTTTATCCCCGGCTTAGTATATATCTTGGATTTTGATTGGTTAACGCACGTCGTTACAAAACCCATAGCCCCTGGGTGTTGCTAACCCATATCCCCGGACGTTGCTAACCATTATCCCGGGGAACTTCACGCAAGTTTTCCTTAGTTCCATGATTGCTCCTAGTGAAATATTGAAATCTGTAGATTATCCATGATGTTTGTAATTAAATATTTAATTCATTAACGATTTTGTCCTATTATGCCGATCATTTACACTCATTTCATTAAATGCATCACTTGACTGCCACATTTTCAAGGAATGGGACTACTGACCTAGCTATGCAAATTACCAACGTTGACGTCACATCATCTATGGCGTAACTCTCACAACATTGAGCGCCAAATTTGACTCAATCCAGTTTCTCTGTCTTCGTATAAAAAACGTCTTATATTTGACTACCTGTAGGGTTCTACCAAAGGTAGAACCCTACACCCCGTAAAAAATATGTAAAATTTCCAAATTTCAATAAAACTTTTTTAGATAATGAAAAAAACGTTGTTTTCGCGTTACACTTTGTACCCGAATTTCCATAAAACTCGCCCGATTCGGACTAAGACCGGGGATAAATTCGTTATCTACGTTCATATCCGTAGATATGGATATTTTAACACCCTTCAGTACCCTGTACACCCTTCGGCTACGCCTCATGGTGTACTGGGGTACTTCAGGGTGTTAAAATATCCATATCTACGGATATGAACGTAGATAACTTATAATATCAGAATGTGTGAAATAGTAACTAAAATTAATATAAATATAAGTACTGTTCTGATATGGTGATATCAAAGGCGGTAGAATAAGTCCGAAAAAAAAACAGAGTAATGTAAACAGTTGGGAGAAGGAAGGGGAAACAAGCCACATATCACTATTTTGATATTATTTGGTTTAGCGAGTGTAGATGATAAGCATCTAAATAAAGTGCAGTAAAGCCTATGGCTATTAATCCACTTATTAAATATTTTATATTTGAAAAACTGATGAGAATAATTTTACATTGACGTTATAAAATATTCCTTTTCTGATGAATCAAGGACGTATATTGGATGTACCTGAGTAATAAATCCTTGACAGAATAGTGTAAAAATTCAGCCTAAAATAAAGATAAGCCACAAAAATAACTGAAGAATGGAGAATAAGGGTGCAAAAGTATAAAGAATACCCGTCAGTTTGGGAAATGAAAGAACCGAGAAATAAAATACTGATTACAGGAATGTAAGATGTAAAGAATAATAAAATCGTATGAATCTTAACCTGAAAAAAATATAAGAATTTTACAGAATAAACGTTATTTTAAAAGATAAAGAGATATTCGCTAAAAAATTTAAGAATGCCGTAACCGTAAGGACCTGTATCCAGGCACTCATTATGTTCTCTGCCTATCAGTGTATACTATACAAAATTGAAATTCTAGATTTGGACTATACTAACTTTTATAATAGTACCAGATTTGAACACCCCCATTTAATTTATCATCATTATTTTCTGTATTTTTTTGCCATATTTTTCTGTTTTCTTTGTATTTGTTACTTTTATTCTGCACCTTAAAGTTTACACAATATTCTTTCTTTTGTACAATATAATTCCTTGGTAAATCAAAACAATGACGTACAATTGAGTTTAGGTTGGTCCCCTCCGTAAAACATTCAGTATGCCTACGGAATACAGTGGCGTAGCTTGCATGTATGCTCAGATGCTCAAGCATCCACATCATTTTGACAAAAGAAAAAAATAACAGCAGTTTAACTCGGAAGTATCCAAATATAACAAGGCTGAGGATATGAGCAGTCATTTTCGAAGCACTATGCCTGGTCTTTCATTAAAGATAATTTCGTTTATGTAAACAAGATAGTTGAATCGCAGAATAGTGTTTCAAGTTAACTTTTGGTCGTAAAAAAAAGTCTACGTCATCGGCTTAGGCAAGCGGAGAGGACTGATACGCAGACCCGTGGACATGTTTCATCTGAAATTGAACCTAGTGGAGTGATGACTTCTCATTTGACTATAGCAACTAACAACTAAAACACCATATCCTGATATCGTAACGTTTCTTGCGACATGGTAAACGACGTGATGAAAAAATCAATTTGTAGTAGATCGTGATAAGTCCTAGGCTAATGAATTCCCGTTTCTATCTAGGTTCAAATACTAATTTTAATTCAATCAGTAAAGAACAAAGATCCAATTTTCCCCGCCAAGCACATTTCATGTCATATTTTATCTATTAAAGGACAAGGAACAAGCTAGGGAATAACTAAAAAAGCACTTTTTATTTCTTTCTTTTTTTCTTTTCAATAAGCTTCACAGAAAAAATGAAATAGGATTTCCATTACAATTTATATTTCAAATGGTCATAACTGTTTAAAAATATTTGATCACGACTTATTTTTCAAATTGTCAAAGACATTGCTTATGATATGAGTTTCACTTAATCTGACAAGAATTGTACACATAAGAGTGCTAACAAGACCGGACGATCGGACGCCCGGTATTTCTATGTCTCCTGCAACGCGTTTAGCTCAGTAATAAAAAAATCAAAAATCCAAGGTTGTAGACTCAAATTCCTGGAAAGAGAAGTCACTTCAGTTCCTATATGTCAAATATAACTTTAAGATTGGGTGCAGAGGCGGAATTAGGGGGGGCAAGGCGGCCCGGGTCTCCCCTTTTCTGCGAAAAATTTGGTTGCTTATATAGGGAATCACTGAAGCATGACCGGAGCGGGCCCATACTTATGAAAATTTCTGGATCCGCCACTGGGGTGGGAAACTTTACATCAAATATTTATGAATTGAATGATGGTAGTTTCGAGGAAACAATAACATTTGGTTAAAAATATAAATATATGTATTGGTGGGAATTTTGAATTTAAACAAAAATCTTACTAGTGTCGGATTCTGTGGGAGTACATGTGCTTAAAGTAATTTTCTGCATAAAAAGGTCAAAAAAAATTTTCGCCTCGCTCCGCTCGGCACCGAGACATCCACATCATTTCAACCCTGGCTACGCCACTGGAATACAAATATTATTGTCAAGAATTCCAGCCGGGAAACACTAGCAATAAGATTTGTAATGTTTGCATTGCAATCTCTATAAAATAAAGGGAAAGCACTCAACACGCTTCGCGGACAAAATAATCTCTAACACAAACCTCTTTTCTATGTGTACGGGTCAGTGGCAGCCATTGTGAATTTCAGTTCATACAACTGTTAAATATCTGCCATAATAAAGCCTTATAACACCTCTTTCAAATCGTTTTCTGCTAAGAAAAAGATTGAGTCGACAGAAAGGGGCGTGGTGGAAAGAAGAGAATAGTGAAGGACGTTTTGCAAGACCAAGGTCATGGCCAGATCAATGAAACGAGCATCCCCACTAAAACTGAAAGCAGAACTTGACAGATCTAATGATTTAGCGTGCTGCAGACATTTTATTCATTGCATTAAGTATGCCTTTTCGAAAGTTTTTTTTTCAAAACAGTCATTGCAAACCAGTTGACACTATTTTTTTTATAAATCTAACGCAAGTTTGAAACAGAATAGCACAAGTTGGGGAGCGCATAATTTTTTTTATACATTTATCGGTACAACAACAAAGAGCGAAAATGTAAACAAACATATCAAGTGACAATTGATTTATATATCTGTATTATATGTTAAAAATGGAAATTTTATTTAACATTGACATAATAAAGTTTGAATGATATTTGCATCTGTTTTGGGGGTACTGTACTTAATAAAGGTCCAGTATAATTTCAAGCAGTTGCAGTAAGCATGGTATTCTTAACTTACTGAAGGACCAAGCCAAATAGACATAGACATTTTCAAGTTCTTTTTATCTGTTTATATGAATGTGTAATGATGGTTTTAATATAGGAATTGAATAATTGATTCAGAATTTACCAAATAATAGCATCGCCATGTTGATACATAAAATGTACAGGAAAAAAATGCTAGTTCAAATAATTATGACGTCTGGCGAGGCTATTTTATTATATCTGGGACGCCTTCCTATGATGAAGACATGATTATAGGCACTAGGAAAATGCATGAATGTAAAACATGTAAAAGTTATGTTGACCATGAAAAAAAAAAATTATAATCTAAACAGCTTGGTACCAGTTGTCAAAATGGGTTATAGTAAATTGTTATGAATAAAATATCCCAAATAGGATTATCTAAATATTACAGTTTTTATTTTAGAGAAAAAAATTACATAGTGTAAATGATTAATCATATTTAAAAAGGCAACACATATTATAACATAGTGCAAAAGATTAATCATAAAAGGCATCAACCTTTAATTTAGGAACTTTTCTAGATAACTGATGAGAGTTATGTTCCCTTTTTTTTCTTACATGCCAAATTTGCAAGCAGATTTTACCTTGCAAGTTCAATGTCTTCAACTAGTGTTCCCCAAATTTGCTAGCTTGTCATGTGACTTCCTTTTGGGATTCTGTCTTTTTCATAAATAATTATGGTACGCAAAATTGAGAATGCATGTCTGTAACATAGTTATCATGACAATAGATATTAGAATATAAATTCCAAATTTCTTCATATTGTTTTAAATACAAATGCACATGTAACTTGAAAATTTAAATTATACAAGGACCAATCAATTTATCCTACTAAAACATGTTTAAATTAAAATGATCTGATGAGCAAACTCTTCTGTAATTATCCAATTTCCTCTTTAAAAAAATGTGCAGAAATGTAACATGAATTTACAGGGTTCTCACTAAGGCGAGTCCATGAGTCCTGGACTCATCAAAATCTGTTTGGACTCATCATTTTCAAAACAAGTGAGTCCACAGATGCATCAAGATAGAAATATTTTGTATAAACTAAACACAGTTAAATACAAATATCATCATTTTATAGCAAAAGCTCCTTGCTGTTGGACTCACCATGGCCAAAAATGACGAGGGACTCGCCTTCAAAAATCCTTAACGAGAACCCTGATGAAATTCATCATTGGCTATACAATATCAATGAATACTGTACAAAGTATTGTCTGAGCATTAAAGGCATCATATTTTTCATGGGGATTTCTATAAAACTTATAAAATAACACACAGTCAACAGGATTAAAATGTTGGCCATTAGGTTCGATAGATGAGGACTATTCTTATTTTTGAAAAAAAATCATTTAAAATAAAAAAAATCCTTTATAATAAACTTTGTTGTATGGGTTGGTTTTATGAAATTTACAACCATTTATTGTTCTGTTGAGTCTGGTTTAACATGTTAAAGTTTAATGAATGATAATTATGATAACACACTAATTTTTTTTTTAAATTTCCAGGAATGAATATGTCAAGTGAGCTGGGTATTTCCCCAGTCTTGTTACAAGCTATAAGTGAAAAAATATCTTCAAAAGATTCAAAAATGGATCCAACATTTATCAAACAGGAAATGATTGACAACCATGATAATGTGTCTCAAAATGAGGCATCATGTGACCCAATTATGAACCAAGATGTGAGTCAGATTCTTCCGGACATTGTGAATTCTGTTCAGCAGAGAATTTCTATGGAAGGATCCAACAGAACAATAACTGCTGATGACATTCGTCAGTTGATTAGCTTGAAACTTGCACAACAAGCTCAACAGCAAATTTCTCAGAATAGTGACGGACAGAATTCTTTTGCCGTTAATCAACCCAACACAACAACCGACACATCCATGATGAATTTTTTATCAAATGTCGCTGCAACTCAGACAAAGTCAACAGCTGAAAGCAACATTAACAATAGTAATATAACCAATAGTTCAAACGTGAGAAATTATGAGAATGAACCAAATGTGCAAGGTTCTTCAAATTCAAATCAAGTCTTCATGTGTTATAACAACAACCAGAACTCCAACACAACTGCACCCTCTCCGTCTAACGATATTGTTGTGTCCGAAGCAGGATCTGCAGTCAATGTTGTTATCGACCAGACTGGTCAAAGATATCTTATGCAAGACACAGACTTGCATGTCGATCAGGCAAAAGTGAATGAACATTTAATTAGGCAAGCTAGATATAATGAGAAAGGAGAATTGGTAATTTCTGACATGCCCGTGGATAGTGCTTCTGAAAAGTCTGAAAGTGTAGATCTCTCAGTGTCCCTGGAGTCTCGTTTACACACAACACATCCAACAACAGTTGTAACAGACCCTTGTCCAGTGTGTGGAGATCAAGTTTCAGGTACTTGTACAATATACATGTATAAAGGTTTCATACATTGTACATGTATATATACATTTGTATATACATGTACATGTATGTATATACATGATAAATATAAAAAAAAGGACTTGTTTGGTATGCATATACATTTGTACATGTATGAGTGCCAATGAGACAACTCTCCATGACCACTAGCAACCATCATAACCATATGTCTAGAAGTTGACAAAAAAAGTATCAGGACCAGTTGTTAGTGTTAGATTTATTTGTTCAATTCTTTTTCCCCATCATGTTCAGAGGAAATGCCTGATGCTTAATCTGGTCTGTTAGTGTTCTAGATCTGGAGTCGATTTCACAAAAAAAACTTACGACTAACATGACTAAGATTGGTCGTAAGTTATGAACAATTCAGTATACTTATGATCAATCTTAGTCGTAAGTATTTTTGTGAAATCGACTCCTGCTGCCTAATATTTTTAGGTACTCCTACATGTACAAAATGTACAACTATAGATGTGTATTATTGTTTTTATTTAAACATTTATAGATTCCTGTTTACGATATGCATAATTATCATGATTATAAGGTTTGCACATTCATGTAATTTCAGGTTACCATTATGGGATTTTTACATGTGAAAGTTGCAAAGGATTTTTCAAACGAACAGTTCAGAATAAAAAAGTGTTCCAGTGTCACAGGAATAGTGACTGTGATGTGATGAGGGGTAACCGAAAGAAATGTCCTGCATGTAGGTTTGCAAAGTGTATGTCTGCTGGAATGAAAATTGAAGGTAAGAATATCAAGAATAAACACATGTATATATATGCATGATAGGTTACCTATACATGTTCATTGTTCATACCACATGTACACTGCACACAATAAATATGTAACATGCCTAGATTTGAGAGTAACCAAGAACAAAAATCCCCATTATCATGATTACATGTATCAAGAAAAAGGAATTCGAAAAAGTGGCAATTTAGTAGGGAAAAGTTCATGATCAACACTCTTTTTATACAATCTGCAGATGTTTTTCGCATGCAATTGTATATACAAATGTATACTCACAAGGTATAAATGTATTTTTACCAACATACATGTACATGTATGTAAATGTAATGTAAATCTCGATTCAATTTTAAAATGTTTAATTGTATAAAAAGAAAAATTACACAAAAAATAATTGTTCTTCAAAGGGAAGATAACTCCTTGAAGCATAACAATATTCAGCATTTTAGAGTTTATATGATGAACTCACAAAATGCTGAAAAGTAATGAATTTATTAAGGGGAGATAATTTCTGAAAAGATTGTAACACATCAATTTCATAGTCTGAAAATATACACCCTGTTTTTCCATGGAAAAGTACTAGTTTATTTAAATGTATTAATTCTGTATTACATATCTATACAGCTATTTTCCTCCTCTGAAGTATACATGCATCTCCCATTGTATTTTATACCCTATATATAGATCTTTATATTGTTCTCCTGCGATGTTTACATGTATCTCCCATATAATGTTATATATACTGGAGTTGTTTAAAAAAAATCGATGGTCTGTTTCTTTTACAGCTGTTAGGTTAGATAGAACACGTGGAGGAAGGAGCTGTTATGATGGATGTTCACCTCATGGCCGTCCAAATAAAACATTCTTGGACAAGAAGATGACCCCAAAACCTAAAAAAATGCAACCAGACTATATGAAACATTTACAAACCATGGAACTGAAGCTGCCGTCGGGAGAAAGCATCTCTGGAAGTCATTTAATGAACTTGTTACAAAAGACGCCTGTAAAACAAACTCCAGTTGTTACCCCGGTCGTTCCCCCAGTGTTAACGGAAATAATGAGCATGGAATCTCTGTTGTCAGAAGATGAGAGTAGCTCAGAAATTCCAGAAAAGTTTGGCGAAGGGGATCAAAACTTTTTCTTGACATTTTTGCAAATTGCTGAAGTTCGATTATATAAATTGGTGCGATGGGCTAGGAATCTTCCACAGTTTAGTGCAATATCAGTGAGTATATATTACTTGTTTATTTACTGGTATGGGTGGTACACATTTATCTCAAACATGTATTAGTGACAGTTGGTTAAAGAATACAATCAGAACATCACTCCAAGATCAGTTTCAACAAACATGGTTTTCAAATGTGCAAGCATGTTCGAAGACATTAAATTATCGAATTTTTAAGAATAATTTTGGCTTTGAGAACTATTTTGATATTTTAGATTTTCGTGATATCTATACTTTATGCAAATTTAGAACTATCAACCATAAATTAACCATTGAAATAGGGAGATTTACAAATATTCAGAGACTGACAGAGAGATAGACGAAATTGTAAATTATGTAACTCTAAAGATCTTGGAGATGAGTATCATTATATTATGATGTGTACAGAGATGTCAGTAAAAAGAAACAAATGTATTGATAAAAAATATGTAAATCGTCCAAATATAATAATGTTTAAGAAAATTATGAATTTAAATAAAAAATCTAAATTGTGAAAACTGTGTACTTTCATTAGATTTATAAATTCCCATGTGTGCCCTCCTGGCTAACTACTATCAGTATAATTGTAAATAGTGTACATATTTTGCTCTACATGCTCTATGTATTCATGTATTTTATCTGTATTATTGATGTCATGTATAGTGTCTGTATACCATTGTAATTGCAAAGGTTTGACAGAATAAAGATATATATTTGTCTGTTATCTTCAGAAAGCTGCTAATTAAATTACAAGCCCAAGGCAATTTGTGAAGGCCTTGTGCAAGTGCAATTACTTAAGATCTTTGCACAATTAGTTCCTCAGTTGAATAATAAAATTAATGAGATGAAACTTTGCACACTAATAAAAATATTATGAGCTAACCTGAGAAAAATGTTAAAGGCATGTATTTACATCTCAAACTTGAGAATTTTAGGGATTGTATATTATTATTTACTTCTTCAAGTGAATAAGATTACTTGTACAAGTAGTACCATACTACTTATTCTTTTAACTATATCTCTGACTCTCTATAGTGGGTCTCATTGGGGTATAAGAGTGACACGGGATTGCCGAATTTTTGTAAGCGTGACACGTGAAAGTCAAATTATTGTGTCGTGAAAACGGGAAATGAGGTCTTGCAGGACCCGGGAAATGACAAAAAAATGAGAATTGCTTACATACATAGTGTAAGCGGGATATGGGAATCTGACAAAACAGTAAGCAGGACCCGGGATCGGGATCCCCCAATGAGACCCCCCTCTATACATTTATATTCTACAGGTGTATCTTATAGTACACACAAGGCGATTCAGTTTCAAAAAGATAATTGAAAAAAATACAAAGGGATAATCAAACTCATAAGTTTAAAAGCAAATTGACAACGCCATGGCTAAAAAAGGAAAAGACAAACAGACAAATTTAGGGGCCAGCTGAAGGACGCCTCCGGTGCGGGAATTTCTCGCTACATTGAAGACCTGTTGGTGACCCTCTGCTGTTGTTTTTTATTTGGTCGGGTTGTTGTCTCTTTGACACATTCCCCATTTCCATTCTCAATTTTAATAGTACACAAACACAACATAGAAAACTGCAGACTTAGCAATACAAAGCCCACCAATAACAAGTTGAACACTGGTGCCCTGGAAGGGTAAAAAGATACAGCTCCACATGCATGACATATGTGACACTGATCGTGGAAATTGCTCTGACTCAGGTTTGTGAATCACATAAAGATTGCTTGTGATTGAAGGGGACGACACTCTTATTTCCAACTTTAGTCATATTGTTATATACCAGAGTTTCACCATATATAAGGTATATCAAATCCTAGATCCACCGTGCCAAGTCGTTAGTGTTGGAATTATACAATTCACACATGTATGTTAATATTTTTTATTTTATTTCATTAGACAGATGACCAGATATTACTGTTGCAAAATGGTTGGGCAGAACTTCTCATATTCAACTGTTGTATGAGATCTGTTGAAAGTAGAACAGAAATCTTCCTACCACTTGGTAAAACTGTTGATCTGGAGAAAGCTCGTAGCATCAGTGAAGGATGTGAAGACATTGTTCAACGAATGTTAGATTTGACAGATCAGTTACGTAGACTGAACGTTGATCAGTATGAATATGTGGCAATGAAAGTTCTTGTACTCATCACACCAGGTAAGGCCAAATAAAATAATATGTGTGTTTCTTATTACATCTTTGAAAATAATTGGGTAGGTACTAAGATAGGGATTTTTTTAAAATTTTACAATTTCTTTTTTTACATTGAGTCTATGGGAGAGAAATTCTGACTTTTAACAGTGCTTATTGAAAAAAAAGATAAGATAGACCTTTTCCATGTTTTCTAAGCTTAAATCATAGGATAGGTAGGGAAATAGGAAACACAAATATTTTTTTATTTGGCCTAAATTTAGGCATGCTAGATTTATGGCAACTAGATATTTAATGTGATTACACCAGCATTCAGATTCTGCCATAGGGATGTCCATGAATGAATTGACTTTTGAAAATCTATATGGAATCGTCATTTTTAAATGGCTAGTCCAAATATGCATCAAGATTGATTATAAAGCCAGGGAATGAATACTTTCAACCGACAATGAGTTTTTTCCCCTCAAAATTAGTTTTTTAAATCATTCACATGAGATTCAGGCTTGCTTGAATTTTACAATCAAATCTTTAATAACTGACATGAAAATTAAATTTGTGGCATTATCCAATCAATGAGAATATTAAAAATTTGTTAATTTTTGTGTGAATTTATTGCTTAGATTGCTGAAAATGGACACAAATGAAAGATTAATTATTTTGAATTCAGGAAACATTGCATTCAAATACACAATGACGAAATCAAATTTAAACTGCATTTTTTTTTTTTTTTTTTGAAAATATAACAAGGCGGAATTTGACAATAGCAAAATCAGCAAAAATATTTGAACGTCAATAACACTGACAATGTGCACAGGTATGTACAAAAGAAATTTCTCTTTGAACATACTGGTGTACACAAATTAGATGCAAAACATTAGGAAGATACTAAGTAGACTTTCAAAGTTAATGTCTAAAACATATGGTTTCTTTTTTAGATGTGAAAGGAATGAAAGAAAATTACAAGGCAAGAGAACAGCAAGAGTTAATAAGTGATGCTCTATATAAATATACTATTTCACATTATCCTCAGAACCCTGACAAGTTTGGTGAAATGTTGCTCAGACTACCAGAGATCACACGTGTTAGTAGTATCGGGAAAGAATTACTGAACACATTGATGCCCCCTGGATTTCAATCCTGTGGACTTTTGTTCGAACTTCTCAAAGGAGATGGAGCAGCTAAGGAAGAAAGCTAGCAACATTTCTATAAAAAGATTTCTTGTTTCACTTTCTATGTTTTCATATTTGTTTA